>NW_027184059.1:0-600000 GCF_041296385.1 Aphelocoma coerulescens | reverse complement strand
TTCTTTCATGTGGAAAACACCCATCCTTCTCAGCTGTTGCTATGACCCAGCCCACTGCTGGGCTGGGGCAGCGAGATGCCGATCAACCCTGACCCTCCCGTGGATCGAATTTCCCCGGGACACAGACTCGCAGGGTGTGGTCAATGGGCGGCTCAGGAGCTTAAGTCACATCCCCCCAGGGCTGCACCTGGCTCCAAACTGCCTTTCCCTGTTTGGGAGAATTCCCTCTTACTCGGTTGTTCACTGGTTCTTTGTTGTATCTCCCAGTAGTTCTTGTTGAATTGTATCCTCCCCCTGGCTTGTAACTCTTTGGTTGTTTTCCCCTTTCCCCACGGTTTCCAACCCCCCTCTAAAACTGAGGGAAAAGCCTCTCGACGGGATCCCGGATTAAGATCATTGCCATGTTCTGGTTGCTAAACTTCTGACAATAAACCTGTTGGAAGCCAGACCAGAACCCTCTCTCTCTTCCTTTATCTCCCAACTAACGTGAGCCGATAGCATCAGCTCCTGCCGTGTCTCCTCTGCACAGAAGCCAGCGAGCTCAGCCAGCAGCACTTTTCCTGATGCCAAAGTTGCTTCTGCGACGCACAGAAGTAACACAGCTGGACTCTCTCTGAGCGAGGGCACGCCAGAGCTCGTGCAGCGAGCACAGAACTGCGTTACTCGACAAGGTGCCCATGGCCAAAATTGGGGTTCCACCTCCCAAATTCCCAATATCCAAGGGCTGCTCCCAGACAAACCTGCCAGGACAGACAGATGTGGCTGGCCTTGGCCTCTGGTGGCTGTGTCTCATCTGCCCCTGAAACCCTGGGGCTCGGTGCTGCCCTTCCTCTGGAGACCACTGTGACCCCGCGTGGCCTCGTGGAACCCAGGGGCCGTTGTGACCCTGCAGGGCTGGTGGCACCAAGGGAACCATTGTGACCCTGTGGCGTTCCATGGAGCCAAGGGGCCACTGTGGCACTGCTGGGCCCCAAATAACCGAGGGGCCTTTGTGACCCTGCAGGGCCCACGGAACCAAGGGACCATGGAACAGCTCTGGCTGCCTTGGGCTCCTGGGGCCACCTGGCAGCTCCGGCTGACCTTGGCATGGCGAGAGCTGCTTCTCACCTGCCCTGGAGCGCTGGGGCTCCGTGCTTTCCTTCCTGTGTGTGTTGGTTTGGCACGCCTGGTTTTTGGTAGCGGGGGGGCCACAGAGGTGGCTTCTGTGAGAAGCTGCTGGAAGCTTCCACCATGTCCGGCAGAGCCGATCCCCGATGGCTCTGAAGATGGACATGGCACTGGCCAAGGCTGGGCCACTGAGGGAGGCTGGTAACGCCTCTGTGATAGCAGATTTCAGAAGGAAATAAAAACAAAGTGGGACACGGTGTTTTTGTAGTCAGAGAAGAGGAGGAGGGGAGAACATGTGAGGGAAACAACAGGGAGACACCAAGGGCAGTGGAGAAGGAGGGGGAGGAGGTGCTCCAGGAGCCAGAGCCGAGATTCCTCTGCAGGCTGTGGTGAGACCATGGTGGAGCAGCTGTGCCCCTGCAGCCCCTGGGGATCCATGGGGGATGCAGAGATCCACCCGCAGCCCCTGGGGATCCCTGGGGATGCAGAGATCCACCCGCAGCCCCTGGGGATCCCTGGGGATGCAGAGATCCACCAGCAGCCCCTGGGGATCCACGGGGATGCAGAGATCCACCCGCAGCCCCTGGGGATCCCTGAGGGATGCAGAGATCCACCCACAGCCCCTGGGGATCCCTGAGGGATGCAGAGATCCACCCACAGCCCCTGGGGATCCCTGAGGGATGCAGAGATCCACCCGCAGCCCCTGGGGATCCACGGGGGATGCAGAGATCCACCCGCAGCCCCTGGGGATCCCTGGGGGATGCAGAGATCCACCCGCAGCCCCTGGGGATCCACGGGGGATGCAGAGATCCACCCGCAGCCCCTGGGGAGGTGCCCACGCCGGAGCAGGTGGATGCCTGCAGGAGGCTGTGATCCAGGGGCAGAGCCGGTGCAGAGGGGCTCTGCTCCCAGGCTGGAGCAGCCTGGCCTTGAAGAACTGACCCCATGGAAGAGTGACCCACGCCGCAGCAGTTTTGGGAGGACTGCTGCTCGTCAGATTGGACCCACGTCAGAGACGCTCACGGAGAACTGTCTCCCGTGGGAAGGGACCCCACGGTCTCACAGGGGAACAACTCCTCTCCCTGAGCAGCGGGAGAAGCCACAGGAGATGAACTGACCACAATCCCCATTCCCTGTCTCCTGTGCCATCGGTGGGAAGGATGGAGGGGAGGGGAAGGTGTTTTGAAAGCTCTTCTTTCACTTCTCATTATCCTGCTCTGATTTTGTTATTAATAAATTCACTTGATACCTGTAAGTTGAGCCTGTTTTGCCTGGGACGTTGTTGGATGAGGGATCTCTCCTGGTCCTTATCTCAACCCATGAACTCTTTGTTATATTTTCTCTCTCCTGTCCAGCTGTGGACAGGAGTGAGAGAGCAGCTTTGGTGGGTGCCTGGAGTCCAGGCAGCATCAATGCACTAAAGACCTGAACAAAAACTCCCTGGGCAATGATTCCCCTGGGATCTAAAGCCCCCACCCCTCACACGACAGCCCCGTCCCACAGAAATGTCAGCCACTGAGCCTCTCGCTCTCCACGGCTTCACTGCTTTGGTGCCCAGTGGTTGCCACGGGGCCACCATGGCCCCTCTGAGCTGGGTTTGGGTGGGGTTTTGGTGGGTCTGCAGTCCCTGTTGTAATGTGGTTGTTCCAGTTCACAGACCACGATCTCTGGGCTGGCCACTCTGGGGATTTATTTTTAAGTCACGTTTAAGCTGCAGCTTTGTCCATTCTGTTATTCATGTTCAGGTTGGCAGCTCCAGGACTTGCTGTGATCCACCTGTGACTCACATGCCAGGGCCATAAAATTCTGAAAAACTTCACTGATCAGCCCAGCACTTCCAGCCACTGCTGTCTACTTTTAAATAACACAAATCTGTCAACCCCTCCTGTGCTCACAGGACAGCCACAGAGCAGGACAGCAGCGCAGCAGCCAGAGCTGAGGACTCCCCCAAGGACAGAAGGACAGCGTGGAAGGATAAACAGAGCAGCTCTGAAAGCACCGAGTGCTGCTGCTGCCTGGCCCTGCTGCTGTGCTGGGACTCAGCTTCTCTCCCCCTCTGCACACAGGCACTGCCCTGCCAGATTCAGATGAGGTTTCAAAGGAAGCATTTCTGACCAACAAGTTGCTGCAGGATCCTTTATTTTGCTAAAGTGCACAGAGGAGGTGATTCCTCATTTCCATTGTCTCTGGGTAAAATTCGAGGTGTAAGCAGTGAATTCTAAATAGGATGAATGATCCCAGTAATGGGATGGTGATGGGATAAATAAAGTTCCATTGTGCACAACATTATCACAAAATGAAAAAGGAAACCCTGCACACACACAACCACTCTGAAAAACTTGAGCAGACAGGCTGGGCCTGCACTGAGTTACACTGCAGCTGTGGAGAACAAAACCAGCACTTCATTGCTGCTGAAAAAATCCAGCCATCATTTTCCTCAGGGCATCCCTGAGCTCCTGGTTCCTCAGGCTGTAGATGAGGGGGTTCAGGGCTGGAGGCACCACCGAGTACAGAACTGACAGGGCCACATCCAGGGATGGGGAGGAGATGGAGGGGGGCTTCAGGTGGGCAAACATGGCAGTGCTGAGGAACAGAGAGAGCACGGCCAGGTGAGGGAGGCACGTGGAAAAGGCTTTGTGCCGGCCCTGCTCAGAGGGGATCCTCAGCACGGCCCTGAAGATCTGCACATAGGAGAAAACAATGAACACAAAACAGCCAAATACCAAACAGGCACTGACAGCGATGAGCCCAAGTTCCCTGAGGTAGGATTTGGAGCAGGAGAGCTTGAGGATGTGTGGGATTTCCCAGAAGAACTGGCCCAGGGCATTGCCCTGGCACAGGGGCAGGGAAAATGTATTGGCCGTGTGCATGAGAGCGTAGAGAAAGGCACTGGCCCAGGCAGCTGCTGCCATGTGGGCACAAGCTCTGCTGCCCAGGAGGGCCCCGTAGTGCAGGGCTCTGCAGATGGACACGTAGCAGTCGTAGCACATGATGAGGAGGAGGGAATACTCTGCTGAGATGAAGAACAGAAAGAAAAACACCTGAGCAGCACATGCTGAGTAGGAGATGTGCCTGGTGCCCCAGAGGGAATTGTGCATGGCCTTGGGGACAGTGGTGCAGATGGAGCCCAGGTCGCTGAGGGCCAGGCTGAGCAGGAAGAAGAACATGGGGCTGTGCAGGTGCTGGCCGCAGGCTCCGGCGCTGATGATGAGGCCGTTGCCCAGGAGGGCAGCCAGGGAGATGCCCAGGAAGAGGCAGAAGTGCAGGAGCTGCAGCTGCCGCGTGTCTGCCAATGGCAGCAGGAGGAAGTGCCTGATGGAGCTGCTGTTGGACATTTCTTCCCTCTGGGCATTGTGAACTCTTGGAAGAAGGCATTGACAAGCTGGGACAGATTCCCCTGAATCGATTCTATTCTATTTTCTTACGAATTCCCGCAAAACCACTTCTCCTCCTGTGAGGGAACTTGGCTAAGCTTTTTGATTTCTGAGCTCAGGTTTGTGCTGCTGCCTCATCCTCAGCGTTGCTCTCAGCCGGAACACTGGGGGCCCTGAGGGAAAACAGGGCTCCCTGTGCCCCAGTGCAGTCGGACCTGCTGGTCCCCACACAGGTGCCCTTTGCTCATTTCACCTCCCTCTATTTCCTGGTGATTGTACTTAAAATGGGCTTGAAAAATAAAGTGACTTTTTGAAGGCCCCAATTTCAAAACCATTGCTCTAAACCCTTCTCCCTTTCCCTGTGCAGCTGTGGTTGCTCTGGCTCTCTGCTGCCTGCAGTTGTGCCTCCTGGCAGCTGTTTCTCTGGGTCCAAGGCTTGTCCCTGCCAGTGCTGCCAGAGCCCAGCCCAGCCCTGGGGGCTCAGCTCTGCCCTGCAGAGCCCTCCCAGCACAGGGCACTGCCCAGGGGCATCTCCCTGGCAGCAGGGCCTGAAGGGCAGCTCAGACAAAGGGAGATGCTGCAAGCCAAGGTGCTGCTGGTGCTGTCTGCAGGCAGAGGAGTGTGAGGAGGCACTTCCTGAGGGAGATCTGAGGCAGAGCTGCTGATCCCCAGGGCGGCAGTGCAGGAGTCTCAGTGACACAGACAAACCTGAGAGCCCCTTTCCCTTCCCTTGAAGAGAAAGCTGAGAGCAGCCCTGGCCATGTAGCACCACCTCCCCAGCAGGAGGAGTCTGCCCTGAGGGGGGTTGCTCCTTCCACCTCCAACTCCTCCCCACAGCCCATGGGGAGCTCCAAGGCAGGCTGAGAGCTGCCCCTGGCAGGTGGCAGATGCCCTGGCCTGGCAAAGAGCCCTCAGGGCTGCAGGAGCTGCTCTGCAGGACAGCCCTGAGCACCCCTGGCTGCTGCCCAGCTTCAGAGCCTGCAGCCGGCCCGGGCAGCAGGAGCCATCCTGCCCTGTCCCTCTGACAGTGCCCAGGGCAGCCCCGCTCTGCAGACCATCCTCCCCCAAGGCAGGAACGGCAGCAGAGCCATCCTCATAGCCATGGCAGCCGTGTCATGGGCCAGAACGACATCGGGGAGCAGAATTCTCGGAGTCTTTCCACTGAATTCTCTGTGCCTGTCCTTTCCCTGGGTGTCTGTTGCAGATGGAAGCTGCTGGTGCCATTGTCAGCTTGAAGCCCTCTTTTGATGCAAGCAGATGTTGCCAGGTGTGTTCAGCAGCTGTTGCTCAATGCTTATGCCAAGCTATTGTGTTCCTCATGGAACCAAGGAGCCATTGTGACACTGCAGGGGCTGATGGCATCAAGGAGGCAATTGTGACAGTACAGAACCTCCTAGAAACAAGGCTCCATTGTGACACCGTGGGGAATCATGGAATCAAGGAGCCCATTGTGACACGGCCAGGCCGCACGGAACCAATGGTCCATGGTTCCACTGCGGATTCAAGAAGAGCACGGTGACACCACGCAACATCACGGAACCATGCGTCCATTGTGACACAGCGGGGCCTCATGGAAACAAGGGGACCATTGTGGCAAAGCAGGGCCTAATGGAAGCCTGGAGAGCATTGGGACAATGTGGGGAATCATGGAAGCATGGAGAGCATTGTGACACTAAGGAAACTCCTGGAACCAAGATGAGCACTGGCACATAATGGAACCTCATGGCACCAAGCCTCCATGATGACTTTGGAGGGCCTCAGGGACCACAGGACCCATTGTGACACAGCAGGACCTGGTGGAACCAAGGAGCCTTTGTGATACTCCAGATCCACATGGAAGCCAGGGTGCACTGAGACACAGCGGGGCCTTGTTGGAACCAAAGACACCTCTGCAAAAAGCAGGCTAGCTCATAGAAGCAAGGAGTCCATTGTTACAACGTAAAATCTATGGAACCAAGGGACCATTGTGACACTGCGGGGCCTCATGGAACCAATTGTCCATGATGATAATGCGGATCAAAGGAGACCATGGTGACACTGCGGAACCCGATGGAACCAAGGAGCCATTGTGACACAGTGGGGCCTCATGGAATCAAGGAGACCATTGTGACCCAGGTGTTGCATGTGAAGGCAAGGAGCCATTGTGACACTTTGGGCTTCTTCCCTTGAGCTCTGCAGCTGGCTGTCCCAGCCCAGCGCACCATGTGCCACCTGCTCTCCTCAGGGCTCTGCCTGCACACAGCCCCAGGAGAAGTTTTCCTGTTTGCAAGGAAAGAATGGAAAAGCCTGAGCAGGTTTCCTAAACAACAAACCCCACTCAGGAGCCACATGCTCAGTACTGGCTGCCTGGAACGAGGTCCCCTTTCTACAAGGGTCAGTGTGAGCAGGAATGATCTCTGGGAGCAGAATTCTCAGAGTCTTTCCACTGAATTCTCTGTCCCTGTGTCTTGGGGTGACTTTATCATGTGTATCCCCTATTGCTGCTCTATGCCCAGAAGTGAACTTTGTGCATTTCTGTGCCTTTCAACTGAGCCTGAGAGGGGGGAGAGGAAAAAAAACCGGACAAACTTCTCAGACCATTTGTTCAAGGACACTCACACACTCCTCTGCATCCTGCTTGCAGCAAGAGCAGAGGAAGCAACCTTGTTTCTTTTGAGCCAGTTTTCAGCTCCTTTTCTCTGGAGGGAGATGGAGAGTTGAACTTTGTTTTCCTGGGACTTTGGGGTTTTTTTTCCCTTCTTCTCTTCTTGACTGTTTCAACATCAGAGCACATTGGGAGAATTTTCTACCGAGGTGGGGGCCCTGAATGTGGGCCCATGAGCCAGCTCCAAGGAGGAGGAGAGAGACTACACCTCCGGAAGTGTTGGGGTTCCTCCCCCCTGCCATGAGGTCATGGGAGAGGGGACCCTGGGGTAGAGGCATGGCCTGGGCACGGGGGTCTCCCTGCTCCCTGCTGACATGTGCCCTAATCCTGTTCAGCACTGGTTATTTTGTGTTGCCCTGTGCCAGGAGGGCCCTGGTTGTGCCGTGATTGCTCAGTTCTTTGGCAGTGCCCCGCCCATGTGGCTGGAGAAGAAAGAGCTCTGAAACTTCTCTCAAGAATCGCTCCCTGTTTCTTTGCACGGGCCTCGCTGTCTATGGATGTTTCAGGAGACCCCATCGAAACACGGAAGGACTCTCAAATTATCCCAGGTTTCTCTCCACAGGGAGAGGTTTTAATATTTAGCATTGTTCTCCTTTTCCTGTCTGTTTGTTAAAAAAATAGATTATATCTCTTTCACTTTCTTCCCAGGAAAATTCTTTTTTCCCGAACCTGGTGGGGGAGGGCTGGGTGTAACCTGCCTTCTATCAGAGGATATTTTCCTCCACATTTGTCCAAACCGGCACAGCCTGTCCTTTCCCTGGGTGTCTGTTGCAGATGGAAGCTGCTGGTGCCATTGTCAGCTTGAAGCCCTCTTTTGATGCAAGCAGATGTTGCCAGGTGTGTTCAGCAGCTGTTGCTCAATGCTTATGCCAAGCTATTGTGTTCCTCATGGAACCAAGGAGCCATTGTGACACTGCAGGGGCTGATGGCATCAAGGAGCCAATTGTGACAGTACAGAACCTCCTAGAAACAAGGCTCCATTGTGACACCGCGGGGAATCATGGAATCAAGGAGCCCATTGTGACACGGCCAGGCCGCACGGAACCAATGGTCCATGGTTCCACTGCGGATTCAAGAAGAGCACGGTGACACCACGCAACATCACGGAACCATGCGTCCATTGTGACACAGCGGGGCCTCATGGAAACAAGGGGACCATTGTGGCAAAGCAGGGCCTAATGGAAGCATGGAGAGCATTGGGACATTGTGGGGAATCATGGAAGCATGGAGAGCATTGTGACACTAAGGAAACTCCTGGAACCAAGATGAGCACTGGCACATAATGGAACCTCATGGAAGCAAGCCTCCATGATGACTTTGGGGCGCCTCAGGGACCACAGGACCCATTGTGACACAGCAGGACCTGGTGGAACCAAGGAGCCTTTGTGATACTCCAGATCCACATGGAAGCCAGGGTGCACTGAGACACAGCGGGGCCTTGTTGGAACCAAAGACACCTCTGCAAAAAGCAGGCTAGCTCATAGAAGCAAGGAGTCCATTGTTACAACATCAAACCTATGGAACCAAGGGACCATTGTGACACTGCGGGGCCTCATGGAACCAATTGTCCATGATGACAGTGCGGATCAAAGGAGACCATGGTGACACTGCGGAACCTGATGGAACCAAGGAGCCATTGTGACACAGTGGGGCCTCATGGAATCAAGGAGACCATTGTGACCCAGGTGTTGCATGTGAAGGCAAGGAGCCATTGTGACACTTTGGGCTTCTTCCCTTGAGCTCTGCAGCTGGCTGTCCCAGCCCAGCGCACCATGTGCCACCTGCTCTCCTCAGGGCTCTGCCTGCACACAGCCCCAGGAGAAGTTTTCCTGTTTGCAAGGAAAGAATGGAAAAGCCTGAGCAGGTTTCCTAAACAACAAACCCCACTCAGGAGCCACATGCTCAGTACTGGCTGCCTGGAACGAGGTCCCCTTTCTACAAGGGTCAGGGTGAGCAGGAATGATCTCTGGGAGCAGAATTCTCGGAGTCTTTCCACTGAATTCTCTGTCCCTGTGTCTTGGGGTGACTTTATCATGTGTATCCCCTATCGCTGCTCTATGCCCAGAAGTGAACTTTGTGCATTTCTGTGCCTTTCAACTGAGCCTGAGAGGGGGAAGAGGGAAAAAAAACCGGACAACCTTCTCAGAGCGTTTGTTCAAGGACACACATACACACTCCTCTGCATCCTGCTTGCAGCAAGAGCAGAGGAAGCAACCTTGTTTCTTTTGAGCCAGTTTTCAGCTCCTTTTCTCTGGAGGGAGATGGAGAGTTGAACTTTGTTTTCCTGGGACTTTGGGGGTTTTTATCCGTTCTTCTCTTCTTGACTGTTTCAACATCAGACCACATTGGGAGAATTTTCTCCCGAGGTGGGGGCCCTGAATGTGGGCCCATGAGCCAGCTGCAAGGAGGAGGAGAGAGACTGCGCCTACGGAAGTGTTGGGGTTCCTCCCCCCTGCCATGAGGTCATGGGAGAGGGGACCCTGGGGTAGAGGCATGGCCTGGGCATGGGGTCTCCCTGCTCCCTGCTGACATGTGCCCTAATCCTGTTCAGCACTGGTTATTTTGTGTTGCCCTGTGCCAGGAGGGCCCTGCTTGTGCCGTGATTGCTCAGTTCTTTGGCAGTGCCCCGCCCATGTGGCTGGAGAAGAAAGAGCTCTGAAACTTCTCTCAAGAATGGCTCCCTATTTCTTTGCACGGGCCTCGCTGTCTATGGATGTTTCAGGAGACCCCACCGAAACACGGAAGGACTCTCAAATTATCCCAGCTTTCTCTCCACAGCGAGAGGTTTTAACATTTAGCATTGTTCTCCTTTTCCTGTCTGTTTGTTAAAAAAATAGTTTTTATCTCTTTCACTTTCTTCCCAGGAAAATTCTTTTTTCCCGAAGCTGGTGGGGGAGGGCTGGGTGTAACCTGCCTTCTATCAGAGGATATTTTCCTCCACATTTGTCCAAACCGGCACAGCCTGTCCTTTCCCTGGGTGTTTGTTGCAGATGGAAGCTGCTGGTGCCATTCTCAGCTTGAAGCCCTCTTTTGATGCAAGCAGATGTTGCCAGGTGTGTTCAGCAGCTGTTGCTCAATGCTTATGCCAAGCTATTGTGTTCCTCATGGAACCAAGGAGCCATTGTGACACTGCAGGGGCTGATGGCATCAAGGAGACAATTGTGACAGTACAGAACCTCCTAGAAACAAGGCTCCATTGTGACACCGTGGGGAATCATGGAATCAAGGAGCCCATTGTGACACGGCCAGGCCGCACGGAACCAATGGTCCATGGTTCCACTGCGGATTCAAGAAGAGCACGGTGACACCACGCAACATCACGGAACCATGCGTCCATTGTGACACAGCGGGGCCTCATGGAAACAAGGGGACCATTGTGGCAAAGCAGGGCCTAATGGAAGCATGGAGAGCATTGGGACATTGTGGGGAATCATGGAAGCATGGAGAGCATTGTGACACTAAGGGAACTCCTGGAACCAAGATGACCACTGGCACATAATGGAACCTCATGGAAGCAAGCCTCCATGATGACTTTGGGGCGCCTCAGGGACCACAGGACCCATTGTGACACAGCAGGACCTGGTGGAACCAAGGAGCCTTTGTGATACTCCAGATCCACATGGAAGCCAGGGTGCACTGAGACACAGCGGGGCCTTGTTGGAACCAAAGACACCTCTGCAAAAAGCAGGCTAGCTCATAGAAGCAAGGAGTCCATTGTTACAACATCAAACCTATGGAACCAAGGGACCATTGTGACACTGCGGGGCCTCATGGAACCAATTGTCCATGATGACAGTGTGGATCAAAGGAGACCATGGTGACACTGCGGAACCTGATGGAACCAAGGAGCCATTGTGACACAGTGGGGCCTCATGGAATCAAGGAGACCATTGTGACCCAGGTGTTGCATGTGAAGGCAAGGAGCCATTGTGACACTTTGGGCTTCTTCCCTTGAGCTCTGCAGCTGGCTGTCCCAGCCCAGCGCACCATGTGCCACCTGCTCTCCTCAGGGCTCTGCCTGCACACAGCCCCAGGAGAAGTTTTCCTGTTTGCAAGGAAAGAATGGAAAAGCCTGAGCAGGTTTCCTAAACAACAAACCCCACTCAGGAGCCACATGCTCAGTACTGGCTGCCTGGAACGAGGTCCCCTTTCTACAAGGGTCAGTGTGAGCAGGAATTATCTCTGGGAGCAGAATTCTCGGAGTCTTTCCACTGAATTCTCTGTCCCTGTGTCTTGGGGTGACTTTATCATGTGTATCCCCTATCGCTGCTCTATGCCCAGAAGTGAACTTTGTGCATTTCTGTGCCTTTCAACTGAGCCTGAGAGGGGGAAGAGGGAAAAAAAACCGGACAACCTTCTCAGACCATTTGTTCAAGGACACACATACACACTCCTCTGCATCCTGCTTGCAGCAAGAGCAGAGGAAGCAACCTTGTTTCTTTTGAGCCAGTTTTCAGCTCCTTTTCTCTGGAGGGAGATGGAGAGTTGAACTTTGTTTTCCTGGGACTTTGGGGGTTTTTATCCGTTCTTCTCTTCTTGACTGTTTCAACATCAGAGCACATTGGGAGAATTTTCTCCCGAGGTGGGGGCCCTGAATGTGGGCCCATGAGCCAGCTCCAAGGAGGAGGAGAGAGACTGCGCCTACGGAAGTGTTGGGGTTCCTCCCCCCTGCCATGAGGTCATGGGAGAGGGGACCCTGGGGTAGAGGCATGGCCTGGGCACGGGGTCTCCCTGCTCCCTGCTGACATGTGCCCTAATCCTGTTCAGCACTGGTTATTTTGTGTTGCCCTGTGCCAGGAGGGCCCTGGTTGTGCCGTGATTGCTCAGTTCTTTGGCAGTGCCCCGCCCATGTGGCTGGAGAAGAAAGAGCTCTGAAACTTCTCTCAAGAATCGCTCCCTGTTTCTTTGCACGGGCCTCGCTGTCTATGGATGTTTCAGGAGACCCCACCGAAACACGGAAGGACTCTCAAATTATCCCAGGTTTCTCTCCACAGCGAGAGGTTTTAATATTTAGCATTGTTATCCTTTTCCTGGGTGTTTGTTAAAAAAATAGTTTTTATCTCTTTCACTTTCTTCCCAGGAAAATTCTTTTTTCCCGAAGCTGGTGGGGGAGGGCTGGGTGTAACCTGCCTTCTATCAGAGGATATTTTCCTCCACATTTGTCCAAACCGGCACAGCCTGTCCGTTCCCGGGGTGTCTGTTGCAGATGGAAGCTGCTGGTGCCATTCTCAGCTTGAAGCCCTCTTTTGATGCAAGCAGATGTTGCCAGGTGTGTTCAGCAGCTGTTGCTCAATGCTTATGCCAAGCTATTGTGTTCCTCATGGAACCAAGGAGCCATTGTGACACTGCAGGGGCTGATGGCATCAAGGAGCCAATTGTGACAGTACAGAACCTCCTAGAAACAAGGCTCCATTGTGACACCGCGGGGAATCATGGAATCAAGGAGCCCATTGTGACACGGCCAGGCCGCACGGAACCAATGGTCCATGGTTCCACTGCGGATTCAAGAAGAGCACGGTGACACCACGCAACATCACGGAACCATGCGTCCATTGTGACACAGCGGGGCCTCATGGAAACAAGGGGACCATTGTGGCAAAGCAGGGCCTAATGGAAGCATGGAGAGCATTGGGACATTGTGGGGAATCATGGAAGCATGGAGAGCATTGTGACACTAAGGAAACTCCTGGAACCAAGATGAGCACTGGCACATAATGGAACCTCATGGAAGCAAGCCTCCATGATGACTTTGGGGCGCCTCAGGGACCACAGGACCCATTGTGACACAGCAGGACCTGGTGGAACCAAGGAGCCTTTGTGATACTCCAGATCCACATGGAAGCCAGGGTGCACTGAGACACAGCGGGGCCTTGTTGGAACCAAAGACACCTCTGCAAAAAGCAGGCTAGCTCATAGAAGCAAGGAGTCCATTGTTACAACATCAAACCTATGGAACCAAGGGACCATTGTGACACTGCGGGGCCTCATGGAACCAATTGTCCATGATGACAGTGCGGATCAAAGGAGACCATGGTGACACTGCGGAACCTGATGGAACCAAGGAGCCATTGTGACACAGTGGGGCCTCATGGAATCAAGGAGACCATTGTGACCCAGGTGTTGCATGTGAAGGCAAGGAGCCATTGTGACACTTTGGGCTTCTTCCCTTGAGCTCTGCAGCTGGCTGTCCCAGCCCAGCGCACCATGTGCCACCTGCTCTCCTCAGGGCTCTGCCTGCACACAGCCCCAGGAGAAGTTTTCCTGTTTGCAAGGAAAGAATGGAAAAGCCTGAGCAGGTTTCCTAAACAACAAACCCCACTCAGGAGCCACATGCTCAGTACTGGCTGCCTGGAACGAGGTCCCCTTTCTACAAGGGTCAGGGTGAGCAGGAATGATCTCTGGGAGCAGAATTCTCGGAGTCTTTCCACTGAATTCTCTGTCCCTGTGTCTTGGGGTGACTTTATCATGTGTATCCCCTATCGCTGCTCTATGCCCAGAAGTGAACTTTGTGCATTTCTGTGCCTTTCAACTGAGCCTGAGAGGGGGAAGAGGGAAAAAAAACCGGACAACCTTCTCAGAGCGTTTGTTCAAGGACACACATACACACTCCTCTGCATCCTGCTTGCAGCAAGAGCAGAGGAAGCAACCTTGTTTCTTTTGAGCCAGTTTTCAGCTCCTTTTCTCTGGAGGGAGATGGAGAGTTGAACTTTGTTTTCCTGGGACTTTGGGGGTTTTTATCCGTTCTTCTCTTCTTGACTGTTTCAACATCAGACCACATTGGGAGAATTTTCTCCCGAGGTGGGGGCCCTGAATGTGGGCCCATGAGCCAGCTGCAAGGAGGAGGAGAGAGACTGCGCCTACGGAAGTGTTGGGGTTCCTCCCCCCTGCCATGAGGTCATGGGAGAGGGGACCCTGGGGTAGAGGCATGGCCTGGGCATGGGGTCTCCCTGCTCCCTGCTGACATGTGCCCTAATCCTGTTCAGCACTGGTTATTTTGTGTTGCCCTGTGCCAGGAGGGTCCTGGTTGTGCCGTGATTGCTCAGTTCTTTGGCAGTGCCCCGCCCATGTGGCTGGAGAAGAAAGAGCTCTGAAACTTCTCTCAAGAATGGCTCCCTATTTCTTTGCACGGGCCTCGCTGTCTATGGATGTTTCAGGAGACCCCACCGAAACACGGAAGGACTCTCAAATTATCCCAGCTTTCTCTCCACAGCGAGAGGTTTTAACATTTAGCATTGTTCTCCTTTTCCTGTCTGTTTGTTAAAAAAATAGTTTTTATCTCTTTCACTTTCTTCCCAGGAAAATTCTTTTTTCCCGAAGCTGGTGGGGGAGGGCTGGGTGTAACCTGCCTTCTATCAGAGGATATTTTCCTCCACATTTGTCCAAACCGGCACAGCCTGTCCTTTCCCTGGGTGTTTGTTGCAGATGGAAGCTGCTGGTGCCATTCTCAGCTTGAAGCCCTCTTTTGATGCAAGCAGATGTTGCCAGGTGTGTTCAGCAGCTGTTGCTCAATGCTTATGCCAAGCTATTGTGTTCCTCATGGAACCAAGGAGCCATTGTGACACTGCAGGGGCTGATGGCATCAAGGAGACAATTGTGACAGTACAGAACCTCCTAGAAACAAGGCTCCATTGTGACACCGTGGGGAATCATGGAATCAAGGAGCCCATTGTGACACGGCCAGGCCGCACGGAACCAATGGTCCATGGTTCCACTGCGGATTCAAGAAGAGCACGGTGACACCACGCAACATCACGGAACCATGCGTCCATTGTGACACAGCGGGGCCTCATGGAAACAAGGGGACCATTGTGGCAAAGCAGGGCCTAATGGAAGCATGGAGAGCATTGGGACATTGTGGGGAATCATGGAAGCATGGAGAGCATTGTGACACTAAGGGAACTCCTGGAACCAAGATGAGCACTGGCACATAATGGAACCTCATGGAAGCAAGCCTCCATGATGACTTTGGGGCGCCTCAGGGACCACAGGACCCATTGTGACACAGCAGGACCTGGTGGAACCAAGGAGCCTTTGTGATACTCCAGATCCACATGGAAGCCAGGGTGCACTGAGACACAGCGGGGCCTTGTTGGAACCAAAGACACCTCTGCAAAAAGCAGGCTAGCTCATAGAAGCAAGGAGTCCATTGTTACAACATCAAACCTATGGAACCAAGGGACCATTGTGACACTGCGGGGCCTCATGGAACCAATTGTCCATGATGACAGTGTGGATCAAAGGAGACCATGGTGACACTGCGGAACCTGATGGAACCAAGGAGCCATTGTGACACAGTGGGGCCTCATGGAATCAAGGAGACCATTGTGACCCAGGTGTTGCATGTGAAGGCAAGGAGCCATTGTGACACTTTGGGCTTCTTCCCTTGAGCTCTGCAGCTGGCTGTCCCAGCCCAGCGCACCATGTGCCACCTGCTCTCCTCAGGGCTCTGCCTGCACACAGCCCCAGGAGAAGTTTTCCTGTTTGGAAGGAAAGAATGGAAAAGCCTGAGCAGGTTTCCTAAACAACAAACCCCACTCAGGAGCCACATGCTCAGTACTGGCTGCCTGGAACGAGGTCCCCTTTCTACAAGGGTCAGTGTGAGCAGGAATTATCTCTGGGAGCAGAATTCTCGGAGTCTTTCCACTGAATTCTCTGTCCCTGTGTCTTGGGGTGACTTTATCATGTGTATCCCCTATCGCTGCTCTATGCCCAGAAGTGAACTTTGTGCATTTCTGTGCCTTTCAACTGAGCCTGAGAGGGGGAAGAGGGAAAAAAAACCGGACAACCTTCTCAGACCATTTGTTCAAGGACACACATACACACTCCTCTGCATCCTGCTTGCAGCAAGAGCAGAGGAAGCAACCTTGTTTCTTTTGAGCCAGTTTTCAGCTCCTTTTCTCTGGAGGGAGATGGAGAGTTGAACTTTGTTTTCCTGGGACTTTGGGGGTTTTTATCCGTTCTTCTCTTCTTGACTGTTTCAACATCAGAGCACATTGGGAGAATTTTCTCCCGAGGTGGGGGCCCTGAATGTGGGCCCATGAGCCAGCTCCAAGGAGGAGGAGAGAGACTGCGCCTACGGAAGTGTTGGGGTTCCTCCCCCCTGCCATGAGGTCATGGGAGAGGGGACCCTGGGGTAGAGGCATGGCCTGGGCACGGGGTCTCCCTGCTCCCTGCTGACATGTGCCCTAATCCTGTTCAGCACTGGTTATTTTGTGTTGCCCTGTGCCAGGAGGGCCCTGCTTGTGCCGTGATTGCTCAGTTCTTTGGCAGTGCCCCGCCCATGTGGCTGGAGAAGAAAGAGCTCTGAAACTTCTCTCAAGAATCGCTCCCTGTTTCTTTGCACGGGCCTCGCTGTCTATGGATGTTTCAGGAGACCCCACCGAAACACGGAAGGACTCTCAAATTATCCCAGGTTTCTCTCCACAGCGAGAGGTTTTAATATTTAGCATTGTTATCCTTTTCCTGGGTGTTTGTTAAAAAAATAGTTTTTATCTCTTTCACTTTCTTCCCAGGAAAATTCTTTTTTCCCGAAGCTGGTGGGGGAGGGCTGGGTGTAACCTGCCTTCTATCAGAGGATATTTTCCTCCACATTTGTCCAAACCGGCACAGCCTGTCCGTTCCCGGGGTGTCTGTTGCAGATGGAAGCTGCTGGTGCCATTCTCAGCTTGAAGCCCTCTTTTGATGCAAGCAGATGTTGCCAGGTGTATTCAGCAGCTGTTGCTCAATGCTTATGCCAAGCTATTGTGTTCCTCATGGAACCAAGGAGCCATTGTGACACTGCAGGGGCTGATGGCATCAAGGAGACAATTGTGACAGTACAGAACCTCCTAGAAACAAGGCTCCATTGTGACACCGTGGGGAATCATGAAATCAAGGAGCCCATTGTGACACGGCCAGGCCGCACGGAACCAATGGTCCATGGTTACACGGCGGATTCAAGAAGAGCACGGTGACACCACGCAACATCACGGAACCATGCGTCCATTGTGACACAGCTGGGCCTCATGGAAACAAGGGGACCATTGTGGCAAAGCAGGGCCTAATGGAAGCCTGGAGAGCATTGGGACATTGTGGGGAATCATGGAAGCATGGAGAGCATTGGGACACTAAGGAAACTCCTGGAACCAAGATGAGCACTGGCACATAATGGAACCTCATGGAAGCAAGCCTCCATGGTGACTTTGGAGGGCCTCAGGGACCACAGGACCCATTGTGACACAGCAGGACCTGGTGGAACCAAGGAGCCTTTGTGATACTCCAGATCCACATGGAAGTCAGGGTGCACTGAGACACAGCGGGGCCTTGTTGGAACCAAAGACACCTCTGCAAAAAGCAGGCTAGCTCATAGAAGCAAGGAGTCCATTGTTACAACGTAAAATCTATGGAACCAAGGGACCATTGTGACACTGCGGGGCCTCATGGAACCAATTGTCCATGATGATAATGCGGATCAAAGGAGACCATGGTGACACTGCGGAACCCGATGGAACCAAGGAGCCATTGTGACACAGTGGGGCCTCATGGAATCAAGGAGACCATTGTGACCCAGGTGTTCCATGTAAAGGCAAGGAGCCATTGTGACACTTTGGGCTTCTTCCCTTGAGCTCTGCAGCGGGCTGTCCCAGCCCAGCGCACCATGTGCCACCTGCTCTCCTCAGGGCTCTGCCTGCACACAGCCCCAGGAGAAGTTTTCCTGTTTGGAAGGAAAGAATGGAAAAGCCTGAGCAGGTTTCCTAAACAACAAACCCCACTCAGGAGCCACATGCTCAGTACTGGCTGCCTGGAACGAGGTCCCCTTTCTACAAGGGTCAGTGTGAGCAGGAATGATCTCTGGGAGCAGAATTCTCAGAGTCTTTCCACTGAATTCTCTGTCCCTGTGTCTTGGGGTGACTTTATCATGTGTATCCCCTATTGCTGCTCTATGCCCAGAAGTGAACTTTGTGCATTTCTGTGCCTTTCAACTGAGCCTGAGAGGGGGGAGAGGAAAAAAAACCGGACAAACTTCTCAGACCATTTGTTCAAGGACACTCACACACTCCTCTGCATCCTGCTTGCAGCAAGAGCAGAGGAAGCAACCTTGTTTCTTTTGAGCCAGTTTTCAGCTCCTTTTCTCTGGAGGGAGATGGAGAGTTGAACTTTGTTTTCCTGGGACTTTGGGGGTTTTTATCCGTTCTTCTCTTCTTGACTGTTTCAACATCAGAGCACATTGGGAGAATTTTCTCCCGAGGTGGGGGCCCTGAATGTGGGCCCATGAGCCAGCTCCAAGGAGGAGGAGAGAGACTGCGCCTACGGAAGTGTTGGGGTTCCTCCCCCCTGCCATGAGGTCATGGGAGAGGGGACCCTGGGGTAGAGGCATGGCCTGGGCACGGGGGTCTCCCTGCTCCCTGCTGACATGTGCCCTAATCCTGTTCAGCACTGGTTATTTTGTGTTGCCCTGTGCCAGGAGGGCCCTGCTTGTGCCGTGATTGCTCAGTTCTTTGGCAGTGCCCCGCCCATGTGGCTGGAGAAGAAAGAGCTCTGAAACTTCTCTCAAGAATCGCTCCCTGTTTCTTTGCACGGGCCTCGCTGTCTATGGATGTTTCAGGAGACCCCATCGAAACACGGAAGGACTCTCAAATTATCCCAGGTTTCTCTCCACAGGGAGAGGTTTTAATATTTAGCATTGTTCTCCTTTTCCTGTCTGTTTGTTAAAAAAATAGATTATATCTCTTTCACTTTCTTCCCAGGAAAATTCTTTTTTCCCGAACCTGGTGGGGGAGGGCTGGGTGTAACCTGCCTTCTATCAGAGGATATTTTCCTCCACATTTGTCCAAACCGGCACAGCCTGTCCTTTCCCTGGGTGTCTGTTGCAGATGGAAGCTGCTGGTGCCATTGTCAGCTTGAAGCCCTCTTTTGATGCAAGCAGATGTTGCCAGGTGTGTTCAGCAGCTGTTGCTCAATGCTTATGCCAAGCTATTGTGTTCCTCATGGAACCAAGGAGCCATTGTGACACTGCAGGGGCTGATGGCATCAAGGAGACAATTGTGACAGTACAGAACCTCCTAGAAACAAGGCTCCATTGTGACACCGCGGGGAATCATGGAATCAAGGAGCCCATTGTGACACGGCCAGGCCGCACGGAACCAATGGTCCATGGTTCCACTGCGGATTCAAGAAGAGCACGGTGACACCACGCAACATCACGGAACCATGCGTCCATTGTGACACAGCGGGGCCTCATGGAAACAAGGGGACCATTGTGGCAAAGCAGGGCCTAATGGAAGCATGGAGAGCATTGGGACATTGTGGGGAATCATGGAAGCATGGAGAGCATTGTGACACTAAGGGAACTCCTGGAACCAAGATGAGCACTGGCACATAATGGAACCTCATGGAAGCAAGCCTCCATGATGACTTTGGGGCGCCTCAGGGACCACAGGACCCATTGTGACACAGCAGGACCTGGTGGAACCAAGGAGCCTTTGTGATACTCCAGATCCACATGGAAGCCAGGGTGCACTGAGACACAGCGGGGCCTTGTTGGAACCAAAGACACCTCTGCAAAAAGCAGGCTAGCTCATAGAAGCAAGGAGTCCATTGTTACAACATCAAACCTATGGAACCAAGGGACCATTGTGACACTGCGGGGCCTCATGGAACCAATTGTCCATGATGACAGTGCGGATCAAAGGAGACCATGGTGACACTGCGGAACCTGATGGAACCAAGGAGCCATTGTGACACAGTGGGGCCTCATGGAATCAAGGAGACCATTGTGACCCAGGTGTTGCATGTGAAGGCAAGGAGCCATTGTGACACTTTGGGCTTCTTCCCTTGAGCTCTGCAGCTGGCTGTCCCAGCCCAGCGCACCATGTGCCACCTGCTCTCCTCAGGGCTCTGCCTGCACACAGCCCCAGGAGAAGTTTTCCTGTTTGCAAGGAAAGAATGGAAAAGCCTGAGCAGGTTTCCTAAACAACAAACCCCACTCAGGAGCCACATGCTCAGTACTGGCTGCCTGGAACGAGGTCCCCTTTCTACAAGGGTCAGGGTGAGCAGGAATGATCTCTGGGAGCAGAATTCTCGGAGTCTTTCCACTGAATTCTCTGTCCCTGTGTCTTGGGGTGACTTTATCATGTGTATCCTCTATCGCTGCTCTATGCCCGGAAGTGAACTTTGTGCATTTCTGTGCCTTTCAACTGAGCCTGAGAGGGGGAAGAGGGAAAAAAAACCGGACAACCTTCTCAGAGCGTTTGTTCAAGGACACACATACACACTCCTCTGCATCCTGCTTGCAGCAAGAGCCGAGGAAGCAACCTTGTTTCTTTTGAGCCAGTTTTCAGCTCCTTTTCTCTGGAGGGAGATGGAGAGTTGAACTTTGTTTTCCTGGGACTTTGGGGGTTTTTATCCGTTCTTCTCTTCTTGACTGTTTCAACATCAGAGCACATTGGGAGAATTTTCTCCCGAGGTGGGGGCCCTGAATGTGGGCCCATGAGCCAGCTCCAAGGAGGAGGAGAGAGACTGCGCCTACGGAAGTGTTGGGGTTCCTCCCCCCTGCCATGAGGTCATGGGAGAGGGGACCCTGGGGTAGAGGCATGGCCTGGGCATGGGGTCTCCCTGCTCCCTGCTGACATGTGCCCTAATCCTGTTCAGCACTGGTTATTTTGTGTTGCCCTGTGCCAGGAGGGCCCTGCTTGTGCCGTGATTGCTCAGTTCTTTGGCAGTGCCCCGCCCATGTGGCTGGAGAAGAAAGAGCTCTGAAACTTCTCTCAAGAATGGCTCCCTATTTCTTTGCACGGGCCTCGCTGTCTATGGATGTTTCAGGAGACCCCACCGAAACACGGAAGGACTCTCAAATTATCCCAGGTTTCTCTCCACAGCGAGAGGTTTTAACATTTAGCATTGTTCTCCTTTTCCTGTCTGTTTGTTAAAAAAATAGTTTTTATCTCTTTCACTTTCTTCCCAGGAAAATTCTTTTTTCCCGAAGCTGGTGGGGGAGGGCTGGGTGTAACCTGCCTTCTATCAGAGGATATTTTCCTCCACATTTGTCCAAACCGGCACAGCCTGTCCTTTCCCTGGGTGTTTGTTGCAGATGGAAGCTGCTGGTGCCATTGTCAGCTTGAAGCCCTCTTTTGATGCAAGCAGATGTTGCCAGGTGTGTTCAGCAGCTGTTGCTCAATGCTTATGCCAAGCTATTGTGTTCCTCATGGAACCAAGGAGCCATTGTGACACTGCAGGGGCTGATGGCATCAAGGAGACAATTGTGACAGTACAGAACCTCCTAGAAACAAGGCTCCATTGTGACACCGTGGGGAATCATGGAATCAAGGAGCCCATTGTGACACGGCCAGGCCGCACGGAACCAATGGTCCATGGTTCCACTGCGGATTCAAGAAGAGCACGGTGACACCACGCAACATCACGGAACCATGCGTCCATTGTGACACAGCGGGGCCTCATGGAAACAAGGGGACCATTGTGGCAAAGCAGGGCCTAATGGAAGCATGGAGAGCATTGGGACATTGTGGGGAATCATGGAAGCATGGAGAGCATTGTGACACTAAGGGAACTCCTGGAACCAAGATGAGCACTGGCACATAATGGAACCTCATGGAAGCAAGCCTCCATGATGACTTTGGGGCGCCTCAGGGACCACAGGACCCATTGTGACACAGCAGGACCTGGTGGAACCAAGGAGCCTTTGTGATACTCCAGATCCACATGGAAGCCAGGGTGCACTGAGACACAGCGGGGCCTTGTTGGAACCAAAGACACCTCTGCAAAAAGCAGGCTAGCTCATAGAAGCAAGGAGTCCATTGTTACAACATCAAACCTATGGAACCAAGGGACCATTGTGACACTGCGGGGCCTCATGGAACCAATTGTCCATGATGACAGTGCGGATCAAAGGAGACCATGGTGACACTGCGGAACCTGATGGAACCAAGGAGCCATTGTGACACAGTGGGGCCTCATGGAATCAAGGAGACCATTGTGACCCAGGTGTTGCATGTGAAGGCAAGGAGCCATTGTGACACTTTGGGCTTCTTCCCTTGAGCTCTGCAGCTGGCTGTCCCAGCCCAGCGCACCATGTGCCACCTGCTCTCCTCAGGGCTCTGCCTGCACACAGCCCCAGGAGAAGTTTTCCTGTTTGCAAGGAAAGAATGGAAAAGCCTGAGCAGGTTTCCTAAACAACAAACCCCACTCAGGAGCCACATGCTCAGTACAGGCTGCCTGGAACGAGGTCCCCTTTCTACAAGGGTCAGGGTGAGCAGGAATGATCTCTGGGAGCAGAATTCTCAGAGTCTTTCCACTGAATTCTCTGTCCCTGTGTCTTGGGGTGACTTTATCATGTGTATCCCCTATTGCTGCTCTATGCCCAGAAGTGAACTTTGTGCATTTCTGATCCTTTCAACTGAGCCTGAGAGGGGGGAGAGGAAAAAAAACCGGACAAACTTCTCAGACCATTTGTTCAAGGACACTCACACACTCCTCTGCATCCTGCTTGCAGCAAGAGCAGAGGAAGCAACCTTGTTTCTTTTGAGCCAGTTTTCAGCTCCTTTTCTCTGGAGGGAGATGGAGAGTTGAACTTTGTTTTCCTGGGACTTTGGGGTTTTTTTTCCCTTCTTCTCTTCTTGACTGTTTCAACATCAGAGCACATTGGGAGAATTTTCTCCCGAGGTGGGGGCCCTGAATGTGGGCCCATGAGCCAGCTCCAAGGAGGAGGAGAGAGACTGCGCCTACGGAAGTGTTGGGGTTCCTCCCCCCTGCCATGAGGTCATGGGAGAGGGGACCCTGGGGTAGAGGCATGGCCTGGGCATGGGGTCTCCCTGCTCCCTGCTGACATGTGCCCTAATCCTGTTCAGCACTGGTTATTTTGTGTTGCCCTGTGCCAGGAGGGCCCTGCTTGTGCCGTGATTGCTCAGTTCTTTGGCAGTGCCCCGCCCATGTGGCTGGAGAAGAAAGAGCTCTGAAACTTCTCTCAAGAATCGCTCCCTGTTTCTTTGCACGGGCCTCGCTGTCTATGGATGTTTCAGGAGACCCCACCGAAACACGGAAGGACTCTCAAATTATCCCAGGTTTCTCTCCACAGCGAGAGGTTTTAATATTTAGCATTGTTATCCTTTTCCTGGGTGTTTGTTAAAAAAATAGTTTTTATCTCTTTCACTTTCTTCCCAGGAAAATTCTTTTTTCCCGAAGCTGGTGGGGGAGGGCTGGGTGTAACCTGCCTTCTATCAGAGGATATTTTCCTCCACATTTGTCCAAACCGGCACAGCCTGTCCGTTCCCGGGGTGTCTGTTGCAGATGGAAGCTGCTGGTGCCATTCTCAGCTTGAAGCCCTCTTTTGATGCAAGCAGATGTTGCCAGGTGTATTCAGCAGCTGTTGCTCAATGCTTATGCCAAGCTATTGTGTTCCTCATGGAACCAAGGAGCCATTGTGACACTGCAGGGGCTGATGGCATCAAGGAGACAATTGTGACAGTACAGAACCTCCTAGAAACAAGGCTCCATTGTGACACCGTGGGGAATCATGAAATCAAGGAGCCCATTGTGACACGGCCAGGCCGCACGGAACCAATGGTCCATGGTTACACGGCGGATTCAAGAAGAGCACGGTGACACCACGCAACATCACGGAACCATGCGTCCATTGTGACACAGCTGGGCCTCATGGAAACAAGGGGACCATTGTGGCAAAGCAGGGCCTAATGGAAGCCTGGAGAGCATTGGGACATTGTGGGGAATCATGGAAGCATGGAGAGCATTGGGACACTAAGGAAACTCCTGGAACCAAGATGAGCACTGGCACATAATGGAACCTCATGGAAGCAAGCCTCCATGGTGACTTTGGAGGGCCTCAGGGACCACAGGACCCATTGTGACACAGCAGGACCTGGTGGAACCAAGGAGCCTTTGTGATACTCCAGATCCACATGGAAGTCAGGGTGCACTGAGACACAGCGGGGCCTTGTTGGAACCAAAGACACCTCTGCAAAAAGCAGGCTAGCTCATAGAAGCAAGGAGTCCATTGTTACAACGTAAAATCTATGGAACCAAGGGACCATTGTGACACTGCGGGGCCTCATGGAACCAATTGTCCATGATGATAATGCGGATCAAAGGAGACCATGGTGACACTGCGGAACCCGATGGAACCAAGGAGCCATTGTGACACAGTGGGGCCTCATGGAATCAAGGAGACCATTGTGACCCAGGTGTTCCATGTAAAGGCAAGGAGCCATTGTGACACTTTGGGCTTCTTCCCTTGAGCTCTGCAGCGGGCTGTCCCAGCCCAGCGCACCATGTGCCACCTGCTCTCCTCAGGGCTCTGCCTGCACACAGCCCCAGGAGAAGTTTTCCTGTTTGGAAGGAAAGAATGGAAAAGCCTGAGCAGGTTTCCTAAACAACAAACCCCACTCAGGAGCCACATGCTCAGTACTGGCTGCCTGGAACGAGGTCCCCTTTCTACAAGGGTCAGTGTGAGCAGGAATGATCTCTGGGAGCAGAATTCTCAGAGTCTTTCCACTGAATTCTCTGTCCCTGTGTCTTGGGGTGACTTTATCATGTGTATCCCCTATTGCTGCTCTATGCCCAGAAGTGAACTTTGTGCATTTCTGTGCCTTTCAACTGAGCCTGAGAGGGGGGAGAGGAAAAAAAACCGGACAAACTTCTCAGACCATTTGTTCAAGGACACTCACACACTCCTCTGCATCCTGCTTGCAGCAAGAGCAGAGGAAGCAACCTTGTTTCTTTTGAGCCAGTTTTCAGCTCCTTTTCTCTGGAGGGAGATGGAGAGTTGAACTTTGTTTTCCTGGGACTTTGGGGGTTTTTATCCGTTCTTCTCTTCTTGACTGTTTCAACATCAGACCACATTGGGAGAATTTTCTCCCGAGGTGGGGGCCCTGAATGTGGGCCCATGAGCCAGCTCCAAGGAGGAGGAGAGAGACTGCGCCTACGGAAGTGTTGGGGTTCCTCCCCCCTGCCATGAGGTCATGGGAGAGGGGACCCTGGGGTAGAGGCATGGCCTGGGCACGGGGGTCTCCCTGCTCCCTGCTGACATGTGCCCTAATCCTGTTCAGCACTGGTTATTTTGTGTTGCCCTGTGCCAGGAGGGCCCTGCTTGTGCCGTGATTGCTCAGTTCTTTGGCAGTGCCCCGCCCATGTGGCTGGAGAAGAAAGAGCTCTGAAACTTCTCTCAAGAATCGCTCCCTGTTTCTTTGCACGGGCCTCGCTGTCTATGGATGTTTCAGGAGACCCCATCGAAACACGGAAGGACTCTCAAATTATCCCAGGTTTCTCTCCACAGGGAGAGGTTTTAATATTTAGCATTGTTCTCCTTTTCCTGTCTGTTTGTTAAAAAAATAGATTATATCTCTTTCACTTTCTTCCCAGGAAAATTCTTTTTTCCCGAACCTGGTGGGGGAGGGCTGGGTGTAACCTGCCTTCTATCAGAGGATATTTTCCTCCACATTTGTCCAAACCGGCACAGCCTGTCCTTTCCCTGGGTGTCTGTTGCAGATGGAAGCTGCTGGTGCCATTGTCAGCTTGAAGCCCTCTTTTGATGCAAGCAGATGTTGCCAGGTGTGTTCAGCAGCTGTTGCTCAATGCTTATGCCAAGCTATTGTGTTCCTCATGGAACCAAGGAGCCATTGTGACACTGCAGGGGCTGATGGCATCAAGGAGACAATTGTGACAGTACAGAACCTCCTAGAAACAAGGCTCCATTGTGACACCGCGGGGAATCATGGAATCAAGGAGCCCATTGTGACACGGCCAGGCCGCACGGAACCAATGGTCCATGGTTCCACTGCGGATTCAAGAAGAGCACGGTGACACCACGCAACATCACGGAACCATGCGTCCATTGTGACACAGCGGGGCCTCATGGAAACAAGGGGACCATTGTGGCAAAGCAGGGCCTAATGGAAGCATGGAGAGCATTGGGACATTGTGGGGAATCATGGAAGCATGGAGAGCATTGTGACACTAAGGGAACTCCTGGAACCAAGATGAGCACTGGCACATAATGGAACCTCATGGAAGCAAGCCTCCATGATGACTTTGGGGCGCCTCAGGGACCACAGGACCCATTGTGACACAGCAGGACCTGGTGGAACCAAGGAGCCTTTGTGATACTCCAGATCCACATGGAAGCCAGGGTGCACTGAGACACAGCGGGGCCTTGTTGGAACCAAAGACACCTCTGCAAAAAGCAGGCTAGCTCATAGAAGCAAGGAGTCCATTGTTACAACATCAAACCTATGGAACCAAGGGACCATTGTGACACTGCGGGGCCTCATGGAACCAATTGTCCATGATGACAGTGCGGATCAAAGGAGACCATGGTGACACTGCGGAACCTGATGGAACCAAGGAGCCATTGTGACACAGTGGGGCCTCATGGAATCAAGGAGACCATTGTGACCCAGGTGTTGCATGTGAAGGCAAGGAGCCATTGTGACACTTTGGGCTTCTTCCCTTGAGCTCTGCAGCTGGCTGTCCCAGCCCAGCGCACCATGTGCCACCTGCTCTCCTCAGGGCTCTGCCTGCACACAGCCCCAGGAGAAGTTTTCCTGTTTGCAAGGAAAGAATGGAAAAGCCTGAGCAGGTTTCCTAAACAACAAACCCCACTCAGGAGCCACATGCTCAGTACTGGCTGCCTGGAACGAGGTCCCCTTTCTACAAGGGTCAGGGTGAGCAGGAATGATCTCTGGGAGCAGAATTCTCAGAGTCTTTCCACTGAATTCTCTGTCCCTGTGTCTTGGGGTGACTTTATCATGTGTATCCTCTATCGCTGCTCTATGCCCGGAAGTGAACTTTGTGCATTTCTGTGCCTTTCAACTGAGCCTGAGAGGGGGAAGAGGGAAAAAAAACCGGACAAACTTCTCAGACCATTTGTTCAAGGACACACATACACACTCCTCTGCATCCTGCTTGCAGCAAGAGCCGAGGAAGCAACCTTGTTTCTTTTGAGCCAGTTTTCAGCTCCTTTTCTCTGGAGGGAGATGGAGAGTTGAACTTTGTTTTCCTGGGACTTTGGGGGTTTTTATCCGTTCTTCTCTTCTTGACTGTTTCAACATCAGAGCACATTGGGAGAATTTTCTCCCGAGGTGGGGGCCCTGAATGTGGGCCCATGAGCCAGCTCCAAGGAGGAGGAGAGAGACTGCGCCTACGGAAGTGTTGGGGTTCCTCCCCCCTGCCATGAGGTCATGGGAGAGGGGACCCTGGGGTAGAGGCATGGCCTGGGCATGGGGTCTCCCTGCTCCCTGCTGACATGTGCCCTAATCCTGTTCAGCACTGGTTATTTTGTGTTGCCCTGTGCCAGGAGGGCCCTGCTTGTGCCGTGATTGCTCAGTTCTTTGGCAGTGCCCCGCCCATGTGGCTGGAGAAGAAAGAGCTCTGAAACTTCTCTCAAGAATGGCTCCCTGTTTCTTTGCACGGGCCTCGCTGTCTATGGATGTTTCAGGAGACCCCACCGAAACACGGAAGGACTCTCAAATTATCCCAGCTTTCTCTCCACAGCGAGAGCTTTTAACATTTAGCATTGTTCTCCTTTTCCTGTCTGTTTGTTAAAAAAATAGTTTTTATCTCTTTCACTTTCTTCCCAGGAAAATTCTTTTTTCCCGAAGCTGGTGGGGGAGGGCTGGGTGTAACCTGCCTTCTATCAGAGGATATTTTCCTCCACATTTGTCCAAACCGGCACAGCCTGTCCTTTCCCTGGGTGTTTGTTGCAGATGGAAGCTGCTGGTGCCATTGTCAGCTTGAAGCCCTCTTTTGATGCAAGCAGATGTTGCCAGGTGTGTTCAGCAGCTGTTGCTCAATGCTTATGCCAAGCTATTGTGTTCCTCATGGAACCAAGGAGCCATTGTGACACTGCAGGGGCTGATGGCATCAAGGAGACAATTGTGACAGTACAGAACCTCCTAGAAACAAGGCTCCATTGTGACACCGTGGGGAATCATGGAATCAAGGAGCCCATTGTGACACGGCCAGGCCGCACGGAACCAATGGTCCATGGTTCCACTGCGGATTCAAGAAGAGCACGGTGACACCACGCAACATCACGGAACCATGCGTCCATTGTGACACAGCGGGGCCTCATGGAAACAAGGGGACCATTGTGGCAAAGCAGGGCCTAATGGAAGCATGGAGAGCATTGGGACATTGTGGGGAATCATGGAAGCATGGAGAGCATTGTGACACTAAGGGAACTCCTGGAACCAAGATGAGCACTGGCACATAATGGAACCTCATGGAAGCAAGCCTCCATGATGACTTTGGGGCGCCTCAGGGACCACAGGACCCATTGTGACACAGCAGGACCTGGTGGAACCAAGGAGCCTTTGTGATACTCCAGATCCACATGGAAGCCAGGGTGCACTGAGACACAGCGGGGCCTTGTTGGAACCAAAGACACCTCTGCAAAAAGCAGGCTAGCTCATAGAAGCAAGGAGTCCATTGTTACAACATCAAACCTATGGAACCAAGGGACCATTGTGACACTGCGGGGCCTCATGGAACCAATTGTCCATGATGACAGTGCGGATCAAAGGAGACCATGGTGACACTGCGGAACCTGATGGAACCAAGGAGCCATTGTGACACAGTGGGGCCTCATGGAATCAAGGAGACCATTGTGACCCAGGTGTTGCATGTGAAGGCAAGGAGCCATTGTGACACTTTGGGCTTCTTCCCTTGAGCTCTGCAGCTGGCTGTCCCAGCCCAGCGCACCATGTGCCACCTGCTCTCCTCAGGGCTCTGCCTGCACACAGCCCCAGGAGAAGTTTTCCTGTTTGCAAGGAAAGAATGGAAAAGCCTGAGCAGGTTTCCTAAACAACAAACCCCACTCAGGAGCCACATGCTCAGTACAGGCTGCCTGGAACGAGGTCCCCTTTCTACAAGGGTCAGGGTGAGCAGGAATGATCTCTGGGAGCAGAATTCTCAGAGTCTTTCCACTGAATTCTCTGTCCCTGTGTCTTGGGGTGACTTTATCATGTGTATCCCCTATTGCTGCTCTATGCCCAGAAGTGAACTTTGTGCATTTCTGATCCTTTCAACTGAGCCTGAGAGGGGGGAGAGGAAAAAAAACCGGACAAACTTCTCAGACCATTTGTTCAAGGACACTCACACACTCCTCTGCATCCTGCTTGCAGCAAGAGCAGAGGAAGCAACCTTGTTTCTTTTGAGCCAGTTTTCAGCTCCTTTTCTCTGGAGGGAGATGGAGAGTTGAACTTTGTTTTCCTGGGACTTTGGGGTTTTTTTTCCCTTCTTCTCTTCTTGACTGTTTCAACATCAGAGCACATTGGGAGAATTTTCTCCCGAGGTGGGGGCCCTGAATGTGGGCCCATGAGCCAGCTCCAAGGAGGAGGAGAGAGACTGCGCCTACGGAAGTGTTGGGGTTCCTCCCCCCTGCCATGAGGTCATGGGAGAGGGGACCCTGGGGTAGAGGCATGGCCTGGGCATGGGGTCTCCCTGCTCCCTGCTGACATGTGCCCTAATCCTGTTCAGCACTGGTTATTTTGTGTTGCCCTGTGCCAGGAGGGCCCTGCTTGTGCCGTGATTGCTCAGTTCTTTGGCAGTGCCCCGCCCATGTGGCTGGAGAAGAAAGAGCTCTGAAACTTCTCTCAAGAATCGCTCCCTGTTTCTTTGCACGGGCCTCGCTGTCTATGGATGTTTCAGGAGACCCCACCGAAACACGGAAGGACTCTCAAATTATCCCAGGTTTCTCTCCACAGCGAGAGGTTTTAATATTTAGCATTGTTATCCTTTTCCTGGGTGTTTGTTAAAAAAATAGTTTTTATCTCTTTCACTTTCTTCCCAGGAAAATTCTTTTTTCCCGAAGCTGGTGGGGGAGGGCTGGGTGTAACCTGCCTTCTATCAGAGGATATTTTCCTCCACATTTGTCCAAACCGGCACAGCCTGTCCGTTCCCGGGGTGTCTGTTGCAGATGGAAGCTGCTGGTGCCATTCTCAGCTTGAAGCCCTCTTTTGATGCAAGCAGATGTTGCCAGGTGTATTCAGCAGCTGTTGCTCAATGCTTATGCCAAGCTATTGTGTTCCTCATGGAACCAAGGAGCCATTGTGACACTGCAGGGGCTGATGGCATCAAGGAGACAATTGTGACAGTACAGAACCTCCTAGAAACAAGGCTCCATTGTGACACCGTGGGGAATCATGAAATCAAGGAGCCCATTGTGACACGGCCAGGCCGCACGGAACCAATGGTCCATGGTTACACGGCGGATTCAAGAAGAGCACGGTGACACCACGCAACATCACGGAACCATGCGTCCATTGTGACACAGCTGGGCCTCATGGAAACAAGGGGACCATTGTGGCAAAGCAGGGCCTAATGGAAGCCTGGAGAGCATTGGGACATTGTGGGGAATCATGGAAGCATGGAGAGCATTGGGACACTAAGGAAACTCCTGGAACCAAGATGAGCACTGGCACATAATGGAACCTCATGGAAGCAAGCCTCCATGGTGACTTTGGAGGGCCTCAGGGACCACAGGACCCATTGTGACACAGCAGGACCTGGTGGAACCAAGGAGCCTTTGTGATACTCCAGATCCACATGGAAGTCAGGGTGCACTGAGACACAGCGGGGCCTTGTTGGAACCAAAGACACCTCTGCAAAAAGCAGGCTAGCTCATAGAAGCAAGGAGTCCATTGTTACAACGTAAAATCTATGGAACCAAGGGACCATTGTGACACTGCGGGGCCTCATGGAACCAATTGTCCATGATGATAATGCGGATCAAAGGAGACCATGGTGACACTGCGGAACCCGATGGAACCAAGGAGCCATTGTGACACAGTGGGGCCTCATGGAATCAAGGAGACCATTGTGACCCAGGTGTTCCATGTAAAGGCAAGGAGCCATTGTGACACTTTGGGCTTCTTCCCTTGAGCTCTGCAGCGGGCTGTCCCAGCCCAGCGCACCATGTGCCACCTGCTCTCCTCAGGGCTCTGCCTGCACACAGCCCCAGGAGAAGTTTTCCTGTTTGGAAGGAAAGAATGGAAAAGCCTGAGCAGGTTTCCTAAACAACAAACCCCACTCAGGAGCCACATGCTCAGTACTGGCTGCCTGGAACGAGGTCCCCTTTCTACAAGGGTCAGTGTGAGCAGGAATGATCTCTGGGAGCAGAATTCTCAGAGTCTTTCCACTGAATTCTCTGTCCCTGTGTCTTGGGGTGACTTTATCATGTGTATCCCCTATTGCTGCTCTATGCCCAGAAGTGAACTTTGTGCATTTCTGTGCCTTTCAACTGAGCCTGAGAGGGGGGAGAGGAAAAAAAACCGGACAAACTTCTCAGACCATTTGTTCAAGGACACTCACACACTCCTCTGCATCCTGCTTGCAGCAAGAGCAGAGGAAGCAACCTTGTTTCTTTTGAGCCAGTTTTCAGCTCCTTTTCTCTGGAGGGAGATGGAGAGTTGAACTTTGTTTTCCTGGGACTTTGGGGGTTTTTATCCGTTCTTCTCTTCTTGACTGTTTCAACATCAGACCACATTGGGAGAATTTTCTCCCGAGGTGGGGGCCCTGAATGTGGGCCCATGAGCCAGCTCCAAGGAGGAGGAGAGAGACTGCGCCTACGGAAGTGTTGGGGTTCCTCCCCCCTGCCATGAGGTCATGGGAGAGGGGACCCTGGGGTAGAGGCATGGCCTGGGCACGGGGGTCTCCCTGCTCCCTGCTGACATGTGCCCTAATCCTGTTCAGCACTGGTTATTTTGTGTTGCCCTGTGCCAGGAGGGCCCTGCTTGTGCCGTGATTGCTCAGTTCTTTGGCAGTGCCCCGCCCATGTGGCTGGAGAAGAAAGAGCTCTGAAACTTCTCTCAAGAATCGCTCCCTGTTTCTTTGCACGGGCCTCGCTGTCTATGGATGTTTCAGGAGACCCCATCGAAACACGGAAGGACTCTCAAATTATCCCAGGTTTCTCTCCACAGGGAGAGGTTTTAATATTTAGCATTGTTCTCCTTTTCCTGTCTGTTTGTTAAAAAAATAGATTATATCTCTTTCACTTTCTTCCCAGGAAAATTCTTTTTTCCCGAAGCTGGTGGGGGAGGGCTGGGTGTAACCTGCCTTCTATCAGAGGATATTTTCCTCCACATTTGTCCAAACCGGCACAGCCTGTCCTTTCCCTGGGTGTCTGTTGCAGATGGAAGCTGCTGGTGCCATTGTCAGCTTGAAGCCCTCTTTTGATGCAAGCAGATGTTGCCAGGTGTGTTCAGCAGCTGTTGCTCAATGCTTATGCCAAGCTATTGTGTTCCTCATGGAACCAAGGAGCCATTGTGACACTGCAGGGGCTGATGGCATCAAGGAGACAATTGTGACAGTACAGAACCTCCTAGAAACAAGGCTCCATTGTGACACCGCGGGGAATCATGGAATCAAGGAGCCCATTGTGACACGGCCAGGCCGCACGGAACCAATGGTCCATGGTTCCACTGCGGATTCAAGAAGAGCACGGTGACACCACGCAACATCACGGAACCATGCGTCCATTGTGACACAGCGGGGCCTCATGGAAACAAGGGGACCATTGTGGCAAAGCAGGGCCTAATGGAAGCATGGAGAGCATTGGGACATTGTGGGGAATCATGGAAGCATGGAGAGCATTGTGACACTAAGGGAACTCCTGGAACCAAGATGAGCACTGGCACATAATGGAACCTCATGGAAGCAAGCCTCCATGATGACTTTGGGGCGCCTCAGGGACCACAGGACCCATTGTGACACAGCAGGACCTGGTGGAACCAAGGAGCCTTTGTGATACTCCAGATCCACATGGAAGCCAGGGTGCACTGAGACACAGCGGGGCCTTGTTGGAACCAAAGACACCTCTGCAAAAAGCAGGCTAGCTCATAGAAGCAAGGAGTCCATTGTTACAACATCAAACCTATGGAACCAAGGGACCATTGTGACACTGCGGGGCCTCATGGAACCAATTGTCCATGATGACAGTGCGGATCAAAGGAGACCATGGTGACACTGCGGAACCTGATGGAACCAAGGAGCCATTGTGACACAGTGGGGCCTCATGGAATCAAGGAGACCATTGTGACCCAGGTGTTGCATGTGAAGGCAAGGAGCCATTGTGACACTTTGGGCTTCTTCCCTTGAGCTCTGCAGCTGGCTGTCCCAGCCCAGCGCACCATGTGCCACCTGCTCTCCTCAGGGCTCTGCCTGCACACAGCCCCAGGAGAAGTTTTCCTGTTTGCAAGGAAAGAATGGAAAAGCCTGAGCAGGTTTCCTAAACAACAAACCCCACTCAGGAGCCACATGCTCAGTACTGGCTGCCTGGAACGAGGTCCCCTTTCTACAAGGGTCAGGGTGAGCAGGAATGATCTCTGGGAGCAGAATTCTCGGAGTCTTTCCACTGAATTCTCTGTCCCTGTGTCTTGGGGTGACTTTATCATGTGTATCCTCTATCGCTGCTCTATGCCCGGAAGTGAACTTTGTGCATTTCTGTGCCTTTCAACTGAGCCTGAGAGGGGGAAGAGGGAAAAAAAACCGGACAACCTTCTCAGAGCGTTTGTTCAAGGACACACATACACACTCCTCTGCATCCTGCTTGCAGCAAGAGCCGAGGAAGCAACCTTGTTTCTTTTGAGCCAGTTTTCAGCTCCTTTTCTCTGGAGGGAGATGGAGAGTTGAACTTTGTTTTCCTGGGACTTTGGGGGTTTTTATCCGTTCTTCTCTTCTTGACTGTTTCAACATCAGAGCACATTGGGAGAATTTTCTCCCGAGGTGGGGGCCCTGAATGTGGGCCCATGAGCCAGCTCCAAGGAGGAGGAGAGAGACTGCGCCTACGGAAGTGTTGGGGTTCCTCCCCCCTGCCATGAGGTCATGGGAGAGGGGACCCTGGGGTAGAGGCATGGCCTGGGCATGGGGTCTCCCTGCTCCCTGCTGACATGTGCCCTAATCCTGTTCAGCACTGGTTATTTTGTGTTGCCCTGTGCCAGGAGGGCCCTGCTTGTGCCGTGATTGCTCAGTTCTTTGGCAGTGCCCCGCCCATGTGGCTGGAGAAGAAAGAGCTCTGAAACTTCTCTCAAGAATGGCTCCCTGTTTCTTTGCACGGGCCTCGCTGTCTATGGATGTTTCAGGAGACCCCACCGAAACACGGAAGGACTCTCAAATTATCCCAGCTTTCTCTCCACAGCGAGAGGTTTTAACATTTAGCATTGTTCTCCTTTTCCTGTCTGTTTGTTAAAAAAATAGTTTTTATCTCTTTCACTTTCTTCCCAGGAAAATTCTTTTTTCCCGAAGCTGGTGGGGGAGGGCTGGGTGTAACCTGCCTTCTATCAGAGGATATTTTCCTCCACATTTGTCCAAACCGGCACAGCCTGTCCTTTCCCTGGGTGTTTGTTGCAGATGGAAGCTGCTGGTGCCATTGTCAGCTTGAAGCCCTCTTTTGATGCAAGCAGATGTTGCCAGGTGTGTTCAGCAGCTGTTGCTCAATGCTTATGCCAAGCTATTGTGTTCCTCATGGAACCAAGGAGCCATTGTGACACTGCAGGGGCTGATGGCATCAAGGAGACAATTGTGACAGTACAGAACCTCCTAGAAACAAGGCTCCATTGTGACACCGTGGGGAATCATGGAATCAAGGAGCCCATTGTGACACGGCCAGGCCGCACGGAACCAATGGTCCATGGTTCCACTGCGGATTCAAGAAGAGCACGGTGACACCACGCAACATCACGGAACCATGCGTCCATTGTGACACAGCGGGGCCTCATGGAAACAAGGGGACCATTGTGGCAAAGCAGGGCCTAATGGAAGCATGGAGAGCATTGGGACATTGTGGGGAATCATGGAAGCATGGAGAGCATTGTGACACTAAGGGAACTCCTGGAACCAAGATGAGCACTGGCACATAATGGAACCTCATGGAAGCAAGCCTCCATGATGACTTTGGGGCGCCTCAGGGACCACAGGACCCATTGTGACACAGCAGGACCTGGTGGAACCAAGGAGCCTTTGTGATACTCCAGATCCACATGGAAGCCAGGGTGCACTGAGACACAGCGGGGCCTTGTTGGAACCAAAGACACCTCTGCAAAAAGCAGGCTAGCTCATAGAAGCAAGGAGTCCATTGTTACAACATCAAACCTATGGAACCAAGGGACCATTGTGACACTGCGGGGCCTCATGGAACCAATTGTCCATGATGACAGTGCGGATCAAAGGAGACCATGGTGACACTGCGGAACCTGATGGAACCAAGGAGCCATTGTGACACAGTGGGGCCTCATGGAATCAAGGAGACCATTGTGACCCAGGTGTTGCATGTGAAGGCAAGGAGCCATTGTGACACTTTGGGCTTCTTCCCTTGAGCTCTGCAGCTGGCTGTCCCAGCCCAGCGCACCATGTGCCACCTGCTCTCCTCAGGGCTCTGCCTGCACACAGCCCCAGGAGAAGTTTTCCTGTTTGCAAGGAAAGAATGGAAAAGCCTGAGCAGGTTTCCTAAACAACAAACCCCACTCAGGAGCCACATGCTCAGTACAGGCTGCCTGGAACGAGGTCCCCTTTCTACAAGGGTCAGGGTGAGCAGGAATGATCTCTGGGAGCAGAATTCTCAGAGTCTTTCCACTGAATTCTCTGTCCCTGTGTCTTGGGGTGACTTTATCATGTGTATCCCCTATTGCTGCTCTATGCCCAGAAGTGAACTTTGTGCATTTCTGATCCTTTCAACTGAGCCTGAGAGGGGGGAGAGGAAAAAAAACCGGACAAACTTCTCAGACCATTTGTTCAAGGACACTCACACACTCCTCTGCATCCTGCTTGCAGCAAGAGCAGAGGAAGCAACCTTGTTTCTTTTGAGCCAGTTTTCAGCTCCTTTTCTCTGGAGGGAGATGGAGAGTTGAACTTTGTTTTCCTGGGACTTTGGGGTTTTTTTTCCCTTCTTCTCTTCTTGACTGTTTCAACATCAGAGCACATTGGGAGAATTTTCTCCCGAGGTGGGGGCCCTGAATGTGGGCCCATGAGCCAGCTCCAAGGAGGAGGAGAGAGACTGCGCCTACGGAAGTGTTGGGGTTCCTCCCCCCTGCCATGAGGTCATGGGAGAGGGGACCCTGGGGTAGAGGCATGGCCTGGGCATGGGGTCTCCCTGCTCCCTGCTGACATGTGCCCTAATCCTGTTCAGCACTGGTTATTTTGTGTTGCCCTGTGCCAGGAGGGCCCTGCTTGTGCCGTGATTGCTCAGTTCTTTGGCAGTGCCCCGCCCATGTGGCTGGAGAAGAAAGAGCTCTGAAACTTCTCTCAAGAATGGCTCCCTATTTCTTTGCACGGGCCTCGCTGTCTATGGATGTTTCAGGAGACCCCACCGAAACACGGAAGGACTCTCAAATTATCCCAGGTTTCTCTCCACAGCGAGAGGTTTTAACATTTAGCATTGTTCTCCTTTTCCTGTCTGTTTGTTAAAAAAATAGTTTTTATCTCTTTCACTTTCTTCCCAGGAAAATTCTTTTTTCCCGAAGCTGGTGGGGGAGGGCTGGGTGTAACCTGCCTTCTATCAGAGGATATTTTCCTCCACATTTGTCCAAACCGGCACAGCCTGTCCTTTCCCTGGGTGTTTGTTGCAGATGGAAGCTGCTGGTGCCATTCTCAGCTTGAAGCCCTCTTTTGATGCAAGCAGATGTTGCCAGGTGTGTTCAGCAGCTGTTGCTCAATGCTTATGCCAAGCTATTGTGTTCCTCATGGAACCAAGGAGCCATTGTGACACTGCAGGGGCTGATGGCATCAAGGAGACAATTGTGACAGTACAGAACCTCCTAGAAACAAGGCTCCATTGTGACACCGTGGGGAATCATGGAATCAAGGAGCCCATTGTGACACGGCCAGGCCGCACGGAACCAATGGTCCATGGTTCCACTGCGGATTCAAGAAGAGCACGGTGACACCACGCAACATCACGGAACCATGCGTCCATTGTGACACAGCGGGGCCTCATGGAAACAAGGGGACCATTGTGGCAAAGCAGGGCCTAATGGAAGCATGGAGAGCATTGGGACATTGTGGGGAATCATGGAAGCATGGAGAGCATTGTGACACTAAGGGAACTCCTGGAACCAAGATGAGCACTGGCACATAATGGAACCTCATGGAAGCAAGCCTCCATGATGACTTTGGGGCGCCTCAGGGACCACAGGACCCATTGTGACACAGCAGGACCTGGTGGAACCAAGGAGCCTTTGTGATACTCCAGATCCACATGGAAGCCAGGGTGCACTGAGACACAGCGGGGCCTTGTTGGAACCAAAGACACCTCTGCAAAAAGCAGGCTAGCTCATAGAAGCAAGGAGTCCATTGTTACAACATCAAACCTATGGAACCAAGGGACCATTGTGACACTGCAGGGCCTCATGGAACCAATTGTCCATGATGACAGTGCGGATCAAAGGAGACCATGGTGACACTGCGGAACCTGATGGAACCAAGGAGCCATTGTGACACAGTGGGGCCTCATGGAATCAAGGAGACCATTGTGACCCAGGTGTTGCATGTGAAGGCAAGGAGCCATTGTGACACTTTGGGCTTCTTCCCTTGAGCTCTGCAGCTGGCTGTCCCAGCCCAGCGCACCATGTGCCACCTGCTCTCCTCAGGGCTCTGCCTGCACACAGCCCCAGGAGAAGTTTTCCTGTTTGGAAGGAAAGAATGGAAAAGCCTGAGCAGGTTTCCTAAACAACAAACCCCACTCAGGAGCCACATGCTCAGTACTGGCTGCCTGGAACGAGGTCCCCTTTCTACAAGGGTCAGTGTGAGCAGGAATTATCTCTGGGAGCAGAATTCTCGGAGTCTTTCCACTGAATTCTCTGTCCCTGTGTCTTGGGGTGACTTTATCATGTGTATCCCCTATCGCTGCTCTATGCCCAGAAGTGAACTTTGTGCATTTCTGTGCCTTTCAACTGAGCCTGAGAGGGGGAAGAGGGAAAAAAAACCGGACAACCTTCTCAGACCATTTGTTCAAGGACACACATACACACTCCTCTGCATCCTGCTTGCAGCAAGAGCAGAGGAAGCAACCTTGTTTCTTTTGAGCCAGTTTTCAGCTCCTTTTCTCTGGAGGGAGATGGAGAGTTGAACTTTGTTTTCCTGGGACTTTGGGGGTTTTTCTCCGTTTTTCTCTTCTTGACTGTTTCAACATCAGACCACATTGGGAGAATTTTCTCCCGAGGTGGGGGCCCTGAATGTGGGCCCATGAGCCAGCTGCAAGGAGGAGGAGAGAGACTACACCTACGGAAGTGTTGGGGTTCCTCCCCCCTGCCATAAGGTCATGGGAGAGGGGACCCTGGGGTAGAGGCATGGCCTGGGCACGGGGGTCTCCCTGCTCCCTGCTGACATGTGCCCTAATCCTGTTCAGCACTGGTTATTTTGTGTTGCCCTGTGCCAGGAGGGCCCTGGTTGTGCCGTGATTGCTCAGTTCTTTGGCAGTGCCCCGCCCATGTGGCTGGAGAAGAAAGAGCTCTGAAACTTCTCTCAAGAATGGCTCCCTATTTCTTTGCACGGGCCTCGCTGTCTATGGATGTTTCAGGAGACCCCACCGAAACACGGAAGGACTCTCAAATTATCCCAGCTTTCTCTGCACAGCGAGAGGTTTTAACATTTAGCATTGTTCTCCTTTTCCTGTCTGTTTGTTAAAAAAATAGTTTTTATCTCTTTCACTTTCTTCCCAGGAAAATTCTTTTTTCCCGAAGCTGGTGGGGGAGGGCTGGGTGTAACCTGCCTTCTATCAGAGGATATTTTCCTCCACATTTGTCCAAACTGGCACAGCCTGTCCTTTCCCTGGGTGTCTGTTGCAGATGGAAGCTGCTGGTGCCATTCTCAGCTTGAAGCCCTCTTTTGATGCAAGCAGATGTTGCCAGGTGTGTTCAGCAGCTGTTGCTCAATGCTTATGCCAAGCTATTGTGTTCCTCATGGAACCAAGGAGCCATTGTGACACTGCAGGGGCTGATGGCATCAAGGAGACAATTGTGACAGTACAGAACCTCCTAGAAACAAGGCTCCATTGTGACACCGTGGGGAATCATGGAATCAAGGAGCCCATTGTGACACGGCCAGGCCGCACGGAACCAATGGTCCATGGTTCCACTGCGGATTCAAGAAGAGCACGGTGACACCACGCAACATCACGGAACCATGCGTCCATTGTGACACAGCTGGGCCTCATGGAAACAAGGGGGCCATTGTGGCAAAGCAGGGCCTAATGGAAGCCTGGAGAGCATTGGGACAATGTGGGGAATCATGGAAGCATGGAGAGCATTGTGACACTAAGGAAACTCCTGGAACCAAGATGAGCACTGGCACATAATGGAACCTCATGGCACCAAGCCTCCATGATGACTTTGGAGGGCCTCAGGGACCACAGGACCCATTGTGACACAGCAGGACCTGGTGGAACCAAGGAGCCTTTGTGATACTCCAGATCCACATGGAAGCCAGGGTGCACTGAGACACAGCGGGGCCTTGTTGGAACCAAAGACACCTCTGCAAAAAGCAGGCTAGCTCATAGAAGCAAGGAGTCCATTGTTACAACGTAAAATCTATGGAACCAAGGGACCATTGTGACACTGCGGGGCCTCATGGAACCAATTGTCCATGATGATAATGCGGATCAAAGGAGACCATGGTGACACTGCGGAACCCGATGGAACCAAGGAGCCATTGTGACACAGTGGGGCCTCATGGAATCAAGGAGACCATTGTGACCCAGGTGTTCCATGTAAAGGCAAGGAGCCATTGTGACACTTTGGGCTTCTTCCCTTGAGCTCTGCAGCTGGCTGTCCCAGCCCAGCGCACCATGTGCCACCTGCTCTCCTCAGGGCTCTGCCTGCACACAGCCCCAGGAGAAGTTTTCCTGTTTGCAAGGAAAGAATGGAAAAGCCTGAGCAGGTTTCCTAAACAACAAACCCCACTCAGGAGCCACATGCTCAGTACTGGCTGCCTGGAACGAGGTCCCCTTTCTACAAGGGTCAGTGTGAGCAGGAATGATCTCTGGGAGCAGAATTCTCAGAGTCTTTCCACTGAATTCTCTGTCCCTGTGTCTTGGGGTGACTTTATCATGTGTATCCCCTATTGCTGCTCTATGCCCAGAAGTGAACTTTGTGCATTTCTGTGCCTTTCAACTGAGCCTGAGAGGGGGGAGAGGAAAAAAAACCGGACAAACTTCTCAGACCATTTGTTCAAGGACACTCACACACTCCTCTGCATCCTGCTTGCAGCAAGAGCAGAGGAAGCAACCTTGTTTCTTTTGAGCCAGTTTTCAGCTCCTTTTCTCTGGAGGGAGATGGAGAGTTGAACTTTGTTTTCCTGGGACTTTGGGGTTTTTTTTCCCTTCTTCTCTTCTTGACTGTTTCAACATCAGACCACATTGGGAGAATTTTCTCCCGAGGTGGGGGCCCTGAATGTGGGCCCATGAGCCAGCTCCAAGGAGGAGGAGAGAGACTACACCTACGGAAGTGTTGGGGTTCCTCCCCCCTGCCATGAGGTCATGGGAGAGGGGACCCTGGGGTAGAGGCATGGCCTGAGCACGGGGGTCTCCCTGCTCCCTGCTGACATGTGCCCTAATCCTGTTCAGCACTGGTTATTTTGTGTTGCCCTGTGCCAGGAGGGCCCTGCTTGTGCCGTGATTGCTCAGTTCTTTGGCAGTGCCCCGCCCATGTGGCTGGAGAAGAAAGAGCTCTGAAACTTCTCTCAAGAATGGCTCCCTATTTCTTTGCACGGGCCTCGCTGTCTATGGATGTTTCAGGAGACCCCATCGAAACACGGAAGGACTCTCAAATTATCCCAGGTTTCTCTCCACAGGGAGAGGTTTTAATATTTAGCATTGTTCTCCTTTTCCTGTCTGTTTGTTAAAAAAATAGATTATATCTCTTTCACTTTCTTCCCAGGAAAATTCTTTTTTCCCGAAGCTGGTGGGGGAGGGCTGGGTGTAACCTGCCTTCTATCAGAGGATATTTTCCTCCACATTTGTCCAAACTGGCACAGCCTGTCCTTTCCCTGGGTGTCTGTTGCAGATGGAAGCTGCTGGTGCCATTCTCAGCTTGAAGCCCTCTTTTGATGCAAGCAGATGTTGCCAGGTGTGTTCAGCAGCTGTTGCTCAATGCTTATGCCAAGCTATTGTGTTCCTCATGGAACCAAGGAGCCATTGTGACACTGCAGGGGCTGATGGCATCAAGGAGACAATTGTGACAGTACAGAACCTCCTAGAAACAAGGCTCCATTGTGACACCGCGGGGAATCATGGAATCAAGGAGCCCATTGTGACACGGCCAGGCCGCACGGAACCAATGGTCCATGGTTCCACTGCGGATTCAAGAAGAGCACGGTGACACCACGCAACATCACGGAACCATGCGTCCATTGTGACACAGCGGGGCCTCATGGAAACAAGGGGACCATTGTGGCAAAGCAGGGCCTAATGGAAGCATGGAGAGCATTGGGACATTGTGGGGAATCATGGAAGCATGGAGAGCATTGTGACACTAAGGGAACTCCTGGAACCAAGATGAGCACTGGCACATAATGGAACCTCATGGAAGCAAGCCTCCATGATGACTTTGGGGCGCCTCAGGGACCACAGGACCCATTGTGGCACAGCAGGACCTGGTGGAACCAAGGAGCCTTTGTGATACTCCAGATCCACATGGAAGCCAGGGTGCACTGAGACACAGCGGGGCCTTGTTGGAACCAAAGACACCTCTGCAAAAAGCAGGCTAGCTCATAGAAGCAAGGAGTCCATTGTTACAACATCAAACCTATGGAACCAAGGGACCATTGTGACACTGCGGGGCCTCATGGAACCAATTGTCCATGATGACAGTGCGGATCAAAGGAGACCATGGTGACACTGCGGAACCTGATGGAACCAAGGAGCCATTGTGACACAGTGGGGCCTCATGGAATCAAGGAGACCATTGTGACCCAGGTGTTGCATGTGAAGGCAAGGAGCCATTGTGACACTTTGGGCTTCTTCCCTTGAGCTCTGCAGCTGGCTGTCCCAGCCCAGCGCACCATGTGCCACCTGCTCTCCTCAGGGCTCTGCCTGCACACAGCCCCAGGAGAAGTTTTCCTGTTTGGAAGGAAAGAATGGAAAAGCCTGAGCAGGTTTCCTAAACAACAAACCCCACTCAGGAGCCACATGCTCAGTACTGGCTGCCTGGAACGAGGTCCCCTTTCTACAAGGGTCAGGGTGAGCAGGAATGATCTCTGGGAGCAGAATTCTCGGAGTCTTTCCACTGAATTCTCTGTCCCTGTGTCTTGGGGTGACTTTATCATGTGTATCCTCTATCGCTGCTCTATGCCCAGAAGTGAACTTTGTGCATTTCTGTGCCTTTCAACTGAGCCTGAGAGGGGGAAGAGGGAAAAAAAACCGGACAACCTTCTCAGAGCGTTTGTTCAAGGACACACATACACACTCCTCTGCATCCTGCTTGCAGCAAGAGCCGAGGAAGCAACCTTGTTTCTTTTGAGCCAGTTTTCAGCTCCTTTTCTCTGGAGGGAGATGGAGAGTTGAACTTTGTTTTCCTGGGACTTTGGGGGTTTTTATCCGTTCTTCTCTTCTTGACTGTTTCAACATCAGAGCACATTGGGAGAATTTTCTCCCGAGGTGGGGGCCCTGAATGTGGGCCCATGAGCCAGCTGCAAGGAGGAGGAGAGAGACTGTGCCTACGGAAGTGTTGGGGTTCCTCCCCCCTGCCATGAGGTCATGGGAGAGGGGACCCTGGGGTAGAGGCATGGCCTGGGCATGGGGTCTCCCTGCTCCCTGCTGACATGTGCCCTAATCCTGTTCAGCACTGGTTATTTTGTGTTGCCCTGTGCCAGGAGGGCCCTGGTTGTGCCGTGATTGCTCAGTTCTTTGGCAGTGCCCCGCCCATGTGGCTGGAGAAGAAAGAGCTCTGAAACTTCTCTCAAGAATGGCTCCCTATTTCTTTGCACGGGCCTCGCTGTCTATGGATGTTTCAGGAGACCCCACCGAAACACGGAAGGACTCTCAAATTATCCCAGCTTTCTCTCCACAGCGAGAGCTTTTAACATTTAGCATTGTTCTCCTTTTCCTGTCTGTTTGTTAAAAAAATAGTTTTTATCTCTTTCACTTTCTTCCCAGGAAAATTCTTTTTTCCCGAAGCTGGTGGGGGAGGGCTGGGTGTAACCTGCCTTCTATCAGAGGATATTTTCCTCCACATTTGTCCAAACCGGCACAGCCTGTCCTTTCCCTGGGTGTTTGTTGCAGATGGAAGCTGCTGGTGCCATTGTCAGCTTGAAGCCCTCTTTTGATGCAAGCAGATGTTGCCAGGTGTGTTCAGCAGCTGTTGCTCAATGCTTATGCCAAGCTATTGTGTTCCTCATGGAACCAAGGAGCCATTGTGACACTGCAGGGGCTGATGGCATCAAGGAGACAATTGTGACAGTACAGAACCTCCTAGAAACAAGGCTCCATTGTGACACCGTGGGGAATCATGGAATCAAGGAGCCCATTGTGACACGGCCAGGCCACACGGAACCAATGGTCCATGGTTCCACTGCGGATTCAAGAAGAGCACGGTGACACCACGCAACATCACGGAACCATGCGTCCATTGTGACACAGCGGGACCTCATGGAAACAAGGGGACCATTGTGGCAAAGCAGGGCCTAATGGAAGCATGGAGAGCATTGGGACATTGTGGGGAATCATGGAAGCATGGAGAGCATTGTGACACTAAGGGAACTCCTGGAACCAAGATGAGCACTGGCACATAATGGAACCTCATGGAAGCAAGCCTCCATGATGACTTTGGGGCGCCTCAGGGACCACAGGACCCATTGTGACACAGCAGGACCTGGTGGAACCAAGGAGCCTTTGTGATACTCCAGATCCACATGGAAGCCAGGGTGCACTGAGACACAGCGGGGCCTTGTTGGAACCAAAGACACCTCTGCAAAAAGCAGGCTAGCTCATAGAAGCAAGGAGTCCATTGTTACAACATCAAACCTATGGAACCAAGGGACCATTGTGACACTGCGGGGCCTCATGGAACCAATTGTCCATGATGACAGTGCGGATCAAAGGAGACCATGGTGACACTGCGGAACCTGATGGAACCAAGGAGCCATTGTGACACAGTGGGGCCTCATGGAATCAAGGAGACCATTGTGACCCAGGTGTTGCATGTGAAGGCAAGGAGCCATTGTGACACTTTGGGCTTCTTCCCTTGAGCTCTGCAGCTGGCTGTCCCAGCCCAGCGCACCATGTGCCACCTGCTCTCCTCAGGGCTCTGCCTGCACACAGCCCCAGGAGAAGTTTTCCTGTTTGCAAGGAAAGAATGGAAAAGCCTGAGCAGGTTTCCTAAACAACAAACCCCACTCAGGAGCCACATGCTCAGTACTGGCTGCCTGGAACGAGGTCCCCTTTCTACAAGGGTCAGGGTGAGCAGGAATGATCTCTGGGAGCAGAATTCTCGGAGTCTTTCCACTGAATTCTCTGTCCCTGTGTCTTGGGGTGACTTTATCATGTGTATCCCCTATTGCTGCTCTATGCCCAGAAGTGAACTTTGTGCATTTCTGTGCCTTTCAACTGAGCCTGAGAGGGGGGAGAGGAAAAAAAACCGGACAAACTTCTCAGACCATTTGTTCAAGGACACTCACACACTCCTCTGCATCCTGCTTGCAGCAAGAGCAGAGGAAGCAACCTTGTTTCTTTTGAGCCAGTTTTCAGCTCCTTTTCTCTGGAGGGAGATGGAGAGTTGAACTTTGTTTTCCTGGGACTTTGGGGTTTTTTTTCCCTTCTTCTCTTCTTGACTGTTTCAACATCAGACCACATTGGGAGAATTTTCTCCCGAGGTGGGGGCCCTGAATGTGGGCCCATGAGCCAGCTGCAAGGAGGAGGAGAGAGACTACACCTACGGAAGTGTTGGGGTTCCTCCCCCCTGCCATGAGGTCATGGGAGAGGGGACCCTGGGGTAGAGGCATGGCCTGAGCACGGGGGTCTCCCTGCTCCCTGCTGACATGTGCCCTAATCCTGTTCAGCACTGGTTATTTTGTGTTGCCCTGTGCCAGGAGGGCCCTGCTTGTGCCGTGATTGCTCAGTTCTTTGGCAGTGCCCCGCCCATGTGGCTGGAGAAGAAAGAGCTCTGAAACTTCTCTCAAGAATGGCTCCCTATTTCTTTGCACGGGCCTCGCTGTCTATGGATGTTTCAGGAGACCCCATCGAAACACGGAAGGACTCTCAAATTATCCCAGGTTTCTCTCCACAGGGAGAGGTTTTAATATTTAGCATTGTTCTCCTTTTCCTGTCTGTTTGTTAAAAAAATAGATTATATCTCTTTCACTTTCTTCCCAGGAAAATTCTTTTTTCCCGAAGCTGGTGGGGGAGGGCTGGGTGTAACCTGCCTTCTATCAGAGGATATTTTCCTCCACATTTGTCCAAACCGGCACAGCCTGTCCTTTCCCTGGGTGTCTGTTGCAGATGGAAGCTGCTGGTGCCATTGTCAGCTTGAAGCCCTCTTTTGATGCAAGCAGATGTTGCCAGGTGTGTTCAGCAGCTGTTGCTCAATGCTTATGCCAAGCTATTGTGTTCCTCATGGAACCAAGGAGCCATTGTGACACTGCAGGGGCTGATGGCATCAAGGAGACAATTGTGACAGTACAGAACCTCCTAGAAACAAGGCTCCATTGTGACACCGCGGGGAATCATGGAATCAAGGAGCCCATTGTGACACGGCCAGGCCGCACGGAACCAATGGTCCATGGTTCCACTGCGGATTCAAGAAGAGCACGGTGACACCACGCAACATCACGGAACCATGCGTCCATTGTGACACAGCGGGGCCTCATGGAAACAAGGGGACCATTGTGGCAAAGCAGGGCCTAATGGAAGCATGGAGAGCATTGGGACATTGTGGGGAATCATGGAAGCATGGAGAGCATTGTGACACTAAGGGAACTCCTGGAACCAAGATGAGCACTGGCACATAATGGAACCTCATGGAAGCAAGCCTCCATGATGACTTTGGGGCGCCTCAGGGACCACAGGACCCATTGTGACACAGCAGGACCTGGTGGAACCAAGGAGCCTTTGTGATACTCCAGATCCACATGGAAGCCAGGGTGCACTGAGACACAGCGGGGCCTTGTTGGAACCAAAGACACCTCTGCAAAAAGCAGGCTAGCTCATAGAAGCAAGGAGTCCATTGTTACAACATCAAACCTATGGAACCAAGGGACCATTGTGACACTGCGGGGCCTCATGGAACCAATTGTCCATGATGACAGTGCGGATCAAAGGAGACCATGGTGACACTGCGGAACCTGATGGAACCAAGGAGCCATTGTGACACAGTGGGGCCTCATGGAATCAAGGAGACCATTGTGACCCAGGTGTTGCATGTGAAGGCAAGGAGCCATTGTGACACTTTGGGCTTCTTCCCTTGAGCTCTGCAGCTGGCTGTCCCAGCCCAGCGCACCATGTGCCACCTGCTCTCCTCAGGGCTCTGCCTGCACACAGCCCCAGGAGAAGTTTTCCTGTTTGGAAGGAAAGAATGGAAAAGCCTGAGCAGGTTTCCTAAACAACAAACCCCACTCAGGAGCCACATGCTCAGTACTGGCTGCCTGGAACGAGGTCCCCTTTCTACAAGGGTCAGGGTGAGCAGGAATGATCTCTGGGAGCAGAATTCTCGGAGTCTTTCCACTGAATTCTCTGTCCCTGTGTCTTGGGGTGACTTTATCATGTGTATCCTCTATCGCTGCTCTATGCCCAGAAGTGAACTTTGTGCATTTCTGTGCCTTTCAACTGAGCCTGAGAGGGGGAAGAGGGAAAAAAAACCGGACAACCTTCTCAGAGCGTTTGTTCAAGGACACACATACACACTCCTCTGCATCCTGCTTGCAGCAAGAGCCGAGGAAGCAACCTTGTTTCTTTTGAGCCAGTTTTCAGCTCCTTTTCTCTGGAGGGAGATGGAGAGTTGAACTTTGTTTTCCTGGGACTTTGGGGGTTTTTATCCGTTCTTCTCTTCTTGACTGTTTCAACATCAGAGCACATTGGGAGAATTTTCTCCCGAGGTGGGGGCCCTGAATGTGGGCCCATGAGCCAGCTGCAAGGAGGAGGAGAGAGACTGTGCCTACGGAAGTGTTGGGGTTCCTCCCCCCTGCCATGAGGTCATGGGAGAGGGGACCCTGGGGTAGAGGCATGGCCTGGGCATGGGGTCTCCCTGCTCCCTGCTGACATGTGCCCTAATCCTGTTCAGCACTGGTTATTTTGTGTTGCCCTGTGCCAGGAGGGCCCTGCTTGTGCCGTGATTGCTCAGTTCTTTGGCAGTGCCCCGCCCATGTGGCTGGAGAAGAAAGAGCTCTGAAACTTCTCTCAAGAATCGCTCCCTATTTCTTTGCACGGGCCTCGCTGTCTATGGATGTTTCAGGAGACCCCACCGAAACACGGAAGGACTCTCAAATTATCCCAGCTTTCTCTGCACAGCGAGAGCTTTTAACATTTAGCATTGTTCTCCTTTTCCTGTCTGTTTGTTAAAAAAATAGTTTTTATCTCTTTCACTTTCTTCCCAGGAAAATTCTTTTTTCCCGAAGCTGGTGGGGGAGGGCTGGGTGTAACCTGCCTTCTATCAGAGGATATTTTCCTCCACATTTGTCCAAACCGGCACAGCCTGTCCTTTCCCTGGGTGTTTGTTGCAGATGGAAGCTGCTGGTGCCATTGTCAGCTTGAAGCCCTCTTTTGATGCAAGCAGATGTTGCCAGGTGTGTTCAGCAGCTGTTGCTCAATGCTTATGCCAAGCTATTGTGTTCCTCATGGAACCAAGGAGCCATTGTGACACTGCAGGGGCTGATGGCATCAAGGAGACAATTGTGACAGTACAGAACCTCCTAGAAACAAGGCTCCATTGTGACACCGTGGGGAATCATGGAATCAAGGAGCCCATTGTGACACGGCCAGGCCGCACGGAACCAATGGTCCATGGTTCCACTGCGGATTCAAGAAGAGCACGGTGACACCACGCAACATCACGGAACCATGCGTCCATTGTGACACAGCGGGGCCTCATGGAAACAAGGGGACCATTGTGGCAAAGCAGGGCCTAATGGAAGCATGGAGAGCATTGGGACATTGTGGGGAATCATGGAAGCATGGAGAGCATTGTGACACTAAGGGAACTCCTGGAACCAAGATGAGCACTGGCACATAATGGAACCTCATGGAAGCAAGCCTCCATGATGACTTTGGGGCGCCTCAGGGACCACAGGACCCATTGTGACACAGCAGGACCTGGTGGAACCAAGGAGCCTTTGTGATACTCCAGATCCACATGGAAGCCAGGGTGCACTGAGACACAGCGGGGCCTTGTTGGAACCAAAGACACCTCTGCAAAAAGCAGGCTAGCTCATAGAAGCAAGGAGTCCATTGTTACAACATCAAACCTATGGAACCAAGGGACCATTGTGACACTGCGGGGCCTCATGGAACCAATTGTCCATGATGACAGTGCGGATCAAAGGAGACCATGGTGACACTGCGGAACCTGATGGAACCAAGGAGCCATTGTGACACAGTGGGGCCTCATGGAATCAAGGAGACCATTGTGACCCAGGTGTTGCATGTGAAGGCAAGGAGCCATTGTGACACTTTGGGCTTCTTCCCTTGAGCTCTGCAGCTGGCTGTCCCAGCCCAGCGCACCATGTGCCACCTGCTCTCCTCAGGGCTCTGCCTGCACACAGCCCCAGGAGAAGTTTTCCTGTTTGCAAGGAAAGAATGGAAAAGCCTGAGCAGGTTTCCTAAACAACAAACCCCACTCAGGAGCCACATGCTCAGTACTGGCTGCCTGGAACGAGGTCCCCTTTCTACAAGGGTCAGGGTGAGCAGGAATGATCTCTGGGAGCAGAATTCTCAGAGTCTTTCCACTGAATTCTCTGTCCCTGTGTCTTGGGGTGACTTTATCATGTGTATCCCCTATTGCTGCTCTATGCCCAGAAGTGAACTTTGTGCATTTCTGTGCCTTTCAACTGAGCCTGAGAGGGGGAAGAGGGAAAAAAAACCGGACAACCTTCTCAGACCATTTGTTCAAGGACACACATACACACTCCTCTGCATCCTGCTTGCAGCAAGAGCAGAGGAAGCAACCTTGTTTCTTTTGAGCCAGTTTTCAGCTCCTTTTCTCTGGAGGGAGATGGAGAGTTGAACTTTGTTTTCCTGGGACTTTGGGGGTTTTTCTCCGTTTTTCTCTTCTTGACTGTTTCAACATCAGACCACATTGGGAGAATTTTCTACCGAGGTGGGGGCCCTGAATGTGGGCCCATGAGCCAGCTCCAAGGAGGAGGAGAGAGACTACACCTCCGGAAGTGTTGGGGTTCCTCCCCCCTGCCATGAGGTCATGGGAGAGGGGACCCTGGGGTAGAGGCATGGCCTGGGCACGGGGGTCTCCCTGCTCCCTGCTGACATGTGCCCTAATCCTGTTCAGCACTGGTTATTTTGTGTTGCCCTGTGCCAGGAGGGCCCTGCTTGTGCCGTGATTGCTCAGTTCTTTGGCAGTGCCCCGCCCATGTGGCTGGAGAAGAAAGAGCTCTGAAACTTCTCTCAAGAATGGCTCCCTATTTCTTTGCACGGGCCTCGCTGTCTATGGATGTTTCAGGAGACCCCACCGAAACACGGAAGGACTCTCAAATTATCCCAGGTTTCTCTGCACAGCGAGAGGTTTTAATATTTAGCATTGTTCTCCTTTTCCTGTCTGTTTGTTAAAAAAATAGTTTTTATCTCTTTCACTTTCTTCCCAGGAAAATTCTTTTTTCCCGAAGCTGGTGGGGGAGGGCTGGGTGTAACCTGCCTTCTATCAGAGGATATTTTCCTCCACATTTGTCCAAACTGGCACAGCCTGTCCTTTCCCTGGGTGTCTGTTGCAGATGGAAGCTGCTGGTGCCATTCTCAGCTTGAAGCCCTCTTTTGATGCAAGCAGATGTTGCCAGGTGTGTTCAGCAGCTGTTGCTCAATGCTTATGCCAAGCTATTGTGTTCCTCATGGAACCAAGGAGCCATTGTGACACTGCAGGGGCTGATGGCATCAAGGAGACAATTGTGACAGTACAGAACCTCCTAGAAACAAGGCTCCATTGTGACACCGTGGGGAATCATGGAATCAAGGAGCCCATTGTGACACGGCCAGGCCGCACGGAACCAATGGTCCATGGTTCCACTGCAGATTCAAGAAGAGCACGGTGACACCACGCAACATCACGGAACCATGCGTCCATTGTGACACAGCGGGGCCTCATGGAAACAAGGGGACCATTGTGGCAAAGCAGGGCCTAATGGAAGCATGGAGAGCATTGGGACAATGTGGGGAATCATGGAAGCATGGAGAGCATTGTGACACTAAGGAAACTCCTGGAACCAAGATGAGCACTGGCACATAATGGAACCTCATGGCACCAAGCCTCCATGATGACTTTGGAGGGCCTCAGGGACCACAGGACCCATTGTGACACAGCAGGACCTGGTGGAACCAAGGAGCCTTTGTGATACTCCAGATCCACATGGAAGCCAGGGTGCACTGAGACACAGCGGGGCCTTGTTGGAACCAAAGACACCTCTGCAAAAAGCAGGCTAGCTCATAGAAGCAAGGAGTCCATTGTTACAACGTAAAATCTATGGAACCAAGGGACCATTGTGACACTGCGGGGCCTCATGGAACCAATTGTCCATGATGATAATGCGGATCAAAGGAGACCATGGTGACACTGCGGAACCCGATGGAACCAAGGAGCCATTGTGACACAGTGGGGCCTCATGGAATCAAGGAGACCATTGTGACCCAGGTGTTGCATGTGAAGGCAAGGAGCCATTGTGACACTTTGGGCTTCTTCCCTTGAGCTCTGCAGCTGGCTGTCCCAGCCCAGCGCACCATGTGCCACCTGCTCTCCTCAGGGCTCTGCCTGCACACAGCCCCAGGAGAAGTTTTCCTGTTTGCAAGGAAAGAATGGAAAAGCCTGAGCAGGTTTCCTAAACAACAAACCCCACTCAGGAGCCACATGCTCAGTACTGGCTGCCTGGAACGAGGTCCCCTTTCTACAAGGGTCAGGGTGAGCAGGAATGATCTCTGGGAGCAGAATTCTCAGAGTCTTTCCACTGAATTCTCTGTCCCTGTGTCTTGGGGTGACTTTATCATGTGTATCCCCTATTGCTGCTCTATGCCCAGAAGTGAACTTTGTGCATTTCTGTGCCTTTCAACTGAGCCTGAGAGGGGGAAGAGGGAAAAAAAACCGGACAACCTTCTCAGACCATTTGTTCAAGGACACACATACACACTCCTCTGCATCCTGCTTGCAGCAAGAGCAGAGGAAGCAACCTTGTTTCTTTTGAGCCAGTTTTCAGCTCCTTTTCTCTGGAGGGAGATGGAGAGTTGAACTTTGTTTTCCTGGGACTTTGGGGGTTTTTCTCCGTTTTTCTCTTCTTGACTGTTTCAACATCAGACCACATTGGGAGAATTTTCTACCGAGGTGGGGGCCCTGAATGTGGGCCCATGAGCCAGCTCCAAGGAGGAGGAGAGAGACTACACCTCCGGAAGTGTTGGGGTTCCTCCCCCCTGCCATGAGGTCATGGGAGAGGGGACCCTGGGGTAGAGGCATGGCCTGGGCACGGGGGTCTCCCTGCTCCCTGCTGACATGTGCCCTAATCCTGTTCAGCACTGGTTATTTTGTGTTGCCCTGTGCCAGGAGGGCCCTGCTTGTGCCGTGATTGCTCAGTTCTTTGGCAGTGCCCCGCCCATGTGGCTGGAGAAGAAAGAGCTCTGAAACTTCTCTCAAGAATGGCTCCCTATTTCTTTGCACGGGCCTCGCTGTCTATGGATGTTTCAGGAGACCCCACCGAAACACGGAAGGACTCTCAAATTATCCCAGGTTTCTCTGCACAGCGAGAGGTTTTAATATTTAGCATTGTTCTCCTTTTCCTGTCTGTTTGTTAAAAAAATAGTTTTTATCTCTTTCACTTTCTTCCCAGGAAAATTCTTTTTTCCCGAAGCTGGTGGGGGAGGGCTGGGTGTAACCTGCCTTCTATCAGAGGATATTTTCCTCCACATTTGTCCAAACTGGCACAGCCTGTCCTTTCCCTGGGTGTCTGTTGCAGATGGAAGCTGCTGGTGCCATTCTCAGCTTGAAGCCCTCTTTTGATGCAAGCAGATGTTGCCAGGTGTGTTCAGCAGCTGTTGCTCAATGCTTATGCCAAGCTATTGTGTTCCTCATGGAACCAAGGAGCCATTGTGACACTGCAGGGGCTGATGGCATCAAGGAGACAATTGTGACAGTACAGAACCTCCTAGAAACAAGGCTCCATTGTGACACCGTGGGGAATCATGGAATCAAGGAGCCCATTGTGACACGGCCAGGCCGCACGGAACCAATGGTCCATGGTTCCACTGCAGATTCAAGAAGAGCACGGTGACACCACGCAACATCACGGAACCATGCGTCCATTGTGACACAGCGGGGCCTCATGGAAACAAGGGGACCATTGTGGCAAAGCAGGGCCTAATGGAAGCATGGAGAGCATTGGGACAATGTGGGGAATCATGGAAGCATGGAGAGCATTGTGACACTAAGGAAACTCCTGGAACCAAGATGAGCACTGGCACATAATGGAACCTCATGGCACCAAGCCTCCATGATGACTTTGGAGGGCCTCAGGGACCACAGGACCCATTGTGACACAGCAGGACCTGGTGGAACCAAGGAGCCTTTGTGATACTCCAGATCCACATGGAAGCCAGGGTGCACTGAGACACAGCGGGGCCTTGTTGGAACCAAAGACACCTCTGCAAAAAGCAGGCTAGCTCATAGAAGCAAGGAGTCCATTGTTACAACGTAAAATCTATGGAACCAAGGGACCATTGTGACACTGCGGGGCCTCATGGAACCAATTGTCCATGATGATAATGCGGATCAAAGGAGACCATGGTGACACTGCGGAACCCGATGGAACCAAGGAGCCATTGTGACACAGTGGGGCCTCATGGAATCAAGGAGACCATTGTGACCCAGGTGTTCCATGTAAAGGCAAGGAGCCATTGTGACACTTTGGGCTTCTTCCCTTGAGCTCTGCAGCTGGCTGTCCCAGCCCAGCGCACCATGTGCCACCTGCTCTCCTCAGGGCTCTGCCTGCACACAGCCCCAGGAGAAGTTTTCCTGTTTGGAAGGAAAGAATGGAAAAGCCTGAGCAGGTTTCCTAAACAACAAACCCCACTCAGGAGCCACATGCTCAGTACTGGCTGCCTGGAACGAGGTCCCCTTTCTACAAGGGTCAGTGTGAGCAGGAATGATCTCTGGGAGCAGAATTCTCAGAGTCTTTCCACTGAATTCTCTGTCCCTGTGTCTTGGGGTGACTTTATCATGTGTATCCCCTATTGCTGCTCTATGCCCAGAAGTGAACTTTGTGCATTTCTGTGCCTTTCAACTGAGCCTGAGAGGGGGGAGAGGAAAAAAAACCGGACAAACTTCTCAGACCATTTGTTCAAGGACACTCACACACTCCTCTGCATCCTGCTTGCAGCAAGAGCAGAGGAAGCAACCTTGTTTCTTTTGAGCCAGTTTTCAGCTCCTTTTCTCTGGAGGGAGATGGAGAGTTGAACTTTGTTTTCCTGGGACTTTGGGGGTTTTTTTTCCCTTCTTCTCTTCTTGACTGTTTCAACATCAGACCACATTGGGAGAATTTTCTCCCGAGGTGGGGGCCCTGAATGTGGGCCCATGAGCCAGCTCCAAGGAGGAGGAGAGAGACTACACCTACGGAAGTGTTGGGGTTCCTCCCCCCTGCCATGAGGTCATGGGAGAGGGGACCCTGGGGTAGAGGCATGGCCTGGGCACGGGGGTCTCCCTGCTCCCTGCTGACATGTGCCCTAATCCTGTTCAGCACTGGTTATTTTGTGTTGCCCTGTGCCAGGAGGGCCCTGCTTGTGCCGTGATTGCTCAGTTCTTTGGCAGTGCCCCGCCCATGTGGCTGGAGAAGAAAGAGCTCTGAAACTTCTCTCAAGAATGGCTCCCTATTTCTTTGCACGGGCCTCGCTGTCTATGGATGTTTCAGGAGACCCCACCGAAACACGGAAGGACTCTCAAATTATCCCAGGTTTCTCTGCACAGCGAGAGGTTTTAATATTTAGCATTGTTCTCCTTTTCCTGTCTGTTTGTTAAAAAAATAGTTTTTATCTCTTTCACTTTCTTCCCAGGAAAATTCTTTTTTCCCGAAGCTGGTGGGGGAGGGCTGGGTGTAACCTGCCTTCTATCAGAGGATATTTTCCTCCACATTTGTCCAAACTGGCACAGCCTGTCCTTTCCCTGGGTGTCTGTTGCAGATGGAAGCTGCTGGTGCCATTCTCAGCTTGAAGCCCTCTTTTGATGCAAGCAGATGTTGCCAGGTGTGTTCAGCAGCTGTTGCTCAATGCTTATGCCAAGCTATTGTGTTCCTCATGGAACCAAGGAGCCATTGTGACACTGCAGGGGCTGATGGCATCAAGGAGACAATTGTGACAGTACAGAACCTCCTAGAAACAAGGCTCCATTGTGACACCGTGGGGAATCATGGAATCAAGGAGCCCATTGTGACACGGCCAGGCCGCACGGAACCAATGGTCCATGGTTCCACTGCAGATTCAAGAAGAGCACGGTGACACCACGCAACATCACGGAACCATGCGTCCATTGTGACACAGCGGGGCCTCATGGAAACAAGGGGACCATTGTGGCAAAGCAGGGCCTAATGGAAGCATGGAGAGCATTGGGACAATGTGGGGAATCATGGAAGCATGGAGAGCATTGTGACACTAAGGAAACTCCTGGAACCAAGATGAGCACTGGCACATAATGGAACCTCATGGCACCAAGCCTCCATGATGACTTTGGAGGGCCTCAGGGACCACAGGACCCATTGTGACACAGCAGGACCTGGTGGAACCAAGGAGCCTTTGTGATACTCCAGATCCACATGGAAGCCAGGGTGCACTGAGACACAGCGGGGCCTTGTTGGAACCAAAGACACCTCTGCAAAAAGCAGGCTAGCTCATAGAAGCAAGGAGTCCATTGTTACAACGTAAAATCTATGGAACCAAGGGACCATTGTGACACTGCGGGGCCTCATGGAACCAATTGTCCATGATGATAATGCGGATCAAAGGAGACCATGGTGACACTGCGGAACCCGATGGAACCAAGGAGCCATTGTGACACAGTGGGGCCTCATGGAATCAAGGAGACCATTGTGACCCAGGTGTTCCATGTAAAGGCAAGGAGCCATTGTGACACTTTGGGCTTCTTCCCTTGAGCTCTGCAGCTGGCTGTCCCAGCCCAGCGCACCATGTGCCACCTGCTCTCCTCAGGGCTCTGCCTGCACACAGCCCCAGGAGAAGTTTTCCTGTTTGGAAGGAAAGAATGGAAAAGCCTGAGCAGGTTTCCTAAACAACAAACCCCACTCAGGAGCCACATGCTCAGTACTGGCTGCCTGGAACGAGGTCCCCTTTCTACAAGGGTCAGTGTGAGCAGGAATGATCTCTGGGAGCAGAATTCTCAGAGTCTTTCCACTGAATTCTCTGTCCCTGTGTCTTGGGGTGACTTTATCATGTGTATCCCCTATTGCTGCTCTATGCCCAGAAGTGAACTTTGTGCATTTCTGTGCCTTTCAACTGAGCCTGAGAGGGGGGAGAGGAAAAAAAACCGGACAAACTTCTCAGACCATTTGTTCAAGGACACTCACACACTCCTCTGCATCCTGCTTGCAGCAAGAGCAGAGGAAGCAACCTTGTTTCTTTTGAGCCAGTTTTCAGCTCCTTTTCTCTGGAGGGAGATGGAGAGTTGAACTTTGTTTTCCTGGGACTTTGGGGGTTTTTTTTCCCTTCTTCTCTTCTTGACTGTTTCAACATCAGACCACATTGGGAGAATTTTCTCCCGAGGTGGGGGCCCTGAATGTGGGCCCATGAGCCAGCTCCAAGGAGGAGGAGAGAGACTACACCTACGGAAGTGTTGGGGTTCCTCCCCCCTGCCATGAGGTCATGGGAGAGGGGACCCTGGGGTAGAGGCATGGCCTGGGCACGGGGGTCTCCCTGCTCCCTGCTGACATGTGCCCTAATCCTGTTCAGCACTGGTTATTTTGTGTTGCCCTGTGCCAGGAGGGCCCTGCTTGTGCCGTGATTGCTCAGTTCTTTGGCAGTGCCCCGCCCATGTGGCTGGAGAAGAAAGAGCTCTGAAACTTCTCTCAAGAATCGCTCCCTGTTTCTTTGCACGGGCCTCGCTGTCTATGGATGTTTCAGGAGACCCCATCGAAACACGGAAGGACTCTCAAATTATCCCAGGTTTCTCTCCACAGGGAGAGGTTTTAATATTTAGCATTGTTCTCCTTTTCCTGTCTGTTTGTTAAAAAAATAGATTATATCTCTTTCACTTTCTTCCCAGGAAAATTCTTTTTTCCCGAAGCTGGTGGGGGAGGGCTGGGTGTAACCTGCCTTCTATCAGAGGATATTTTCCTCCACATTTGTCCAAACCGGCACAGCCTGTCCTTTCCCTGGGTGTCTGTTGCAGATGGAAGCTGCTGGTGCCATTGTCAGCTTGAAGCCCTCTTTTGATGCAATCAGATGTTGCCAGGTGTGTTCAGCAGCTGTTGCTCAATGCTTATGCCAAGCTATTGTGTTCCTCATGGAACCAAGGAGCCATTGTGACACTGCAGGGGCTGATGGCATCAAGGAGACAATTGTGACAGTACAGAACCTCCTAGAAACAAGGCTCCATTGTGACACCGCGGGGAATCATGGAATCAAGGAGCCCATTGTGACACGGCCAGGCCGCACGGAACCAATGGTCCATGGTTCCACTGCGGATTCAAGAAGAGCACGGTGACACCACGCAACATCACGGAACCATGCGTCCATTGTGACACAGCGGGGCCTCATGGAAACAAGGGGACCATTGTGGCAAAGCAGGGCCTAATGGAAGCATGGAGAGCATTGGGACATTGTGGGGAATCATGGAAGCATGGAGAGCATTGTGACACTAAGGGAACTCCTGGAACCAAGATGAGCACTGGCACATAATGGAACCTCATGGAAGCAAGCCTCCATGATGACTTTGGGGCGCCTCAGGGACCACAGGACCCATTGTGACACAGCAGGACCTGGTGGAACCAAGGAGCCTTTGTGATACTCCAGATCCACATGGAAGCCAGGGTGCACTGAGACACAGCGGGGCCTTGTTGGAACCAAAGACACCTCTGCAAAAAGCAGGCTAGCTCATAGAAGCAAGGAGTCCATTGTTACAACATCAAACCTATGGAACCAAGGGACCATTGTGACACTGCGGGGCCTCATGGAACCAATTGTCCATGATGACAGTGCGGATCAAAGGAGACCATGGTGACACTGCGGAACCTGATGGAACCAAGGAGCCATTGTGACACAGTGGGGCCTCATGGAATCAAGGAGACCATTGTGACCCAGGTGTTGCATGTGAAGGCAAGGAGCCATTGTGACACTTTGGGCTTCTTCCCTTGAGCTCTGCAGCTGGCTGTCCCAGCCCAGCGCACCATGTGCCACCTGCTCTCCTCAGGGCTCTGCCTGCACACAGCCCCAGGAGAAGTTTTCCTGTTTGCAAGGAAAGAATGGAAAAGCCTGAGCAGGTTTCCTAAACAACAAACCCCACTCAGGAGCCACATGCTCAGTACTGGCTGCCTGGAACGAGGTCCCCTTTCTCCAAGGGTCAGGGTGAGCAGGAATGATCTCTGGGAGCAGAATTCTCGGAGTCTTTCCACTGAATTCTCTGTCCCTGTGTCTTGGGGTGACTTTATCATGTGTATCCTCTATCGCTGCTCTATGCCCAGAAGTGAACTTTGTGCATTTCTGTGCCTTTCAACTGAGCCTGAGAGGGGGAAGAGGGAAAAAAAACCGGACAACCTTCTCAGAGCGTTTGTTCAAGGACACACATACACACTCCTCTGCATCCTGCTTGCAGCAAGAGCCGAGGAAGCAACCTTGTTTCTTTTGAGCCAGTTTTCAGCTCCTTTTCTCTGGAGGGAGATGGAGAGTTGAACTTTGTTTTCCTGGGACTTTGGGGGTTTTTATCCGTTCTTCTCTTCTTGACTGTTTCAACATCAGACCACATTGGGAGAATTTTCTCCCGAGGTGGGGGCCCTGAATGTGGGCCCATGAGCCAGCTGCAAGGAGGAGGAGAGAGACTGCGCCTACGGAAGTGTTGGGGTTCCTCCCCCCTGCCATGAGGTCATGGGAGAGGGGACCCTGGGGTAGAGGCATGGCCTGGGCATGGGGTCTCCCTGCTCCCTGCTGACATGTGCCCTAATCCTGTTCAGCACTGGTTATTTTGTGTTGCCCTGTGCCAGGAGGGCCCTGGTTGTGCCGTGATTGCTCAGTTCTTTGGCAGTGCCCCGCCCATGTGGCTGGAGAAGAAAGAGCTCTGAAACTTCTCTCAAGAATGGCTCCCTATTTCTTTGCACGGGCCTCGCTGTCTATGGATGTTTCAGGAGACCCCACCGAAACACGGAAGGACTCTCAAATTATCCCAGCTTTCTCTCCACAGCGAGAGGTTTTAACATTTAGCATTGTTCTCCTTTTCCTGTCTGTTTGTTAAAAAAATAGTTTTTATCTCTTTCACTTTCTTCCCAGGAAAATTCTTTTTTCCCGAAGCTGGTGGGGGAGGGCTGGGTGTAACCTGCCTTCTATCAGAGGATATTTTCCTCCACATTTGTCCAAACCGGCACAGCCTGTCCTTTCCCTGGGTGTTTGTTGCAGATGGAAGCTGCTGGTGCCATTCTCAGCTTGAAGCCCTCTTTTGATGCAAGCAGATGTTGCCAGGTGTGTTCAGCAGCTGTTGCTCAATGCTTATGCCAAGCTATTGTGTTCCTCATGGAACCAAGGAGCCATTGTGACACTGCAGGGGCTGATGGCATCAAGGAGACAATTGTGACAGTACAGAACCTCCTAGAAACAAGGCTCCATTGTGACACCGTGGGGAATCATGGAATCAAGGAGCCCATTGTGACACGGCCAGGCCGCACGGAACCAATGGTCCATGGTTCCACTGCGGATTCAAGAAGAGCACGGTGACACCACGCAACATCACGGAACCATGCGTCCATTGTGACACAGCGGGGCCTCATGGAAACAAGGGGACCATTGTGGCAAAGCAGGGCCTAATGGAAGCATGGAGAGCATTGGGACATTGTGGGGAATCATGGAAGCATGGAGAGCATTGTGACACTAAGGGAACTCCTGGAACCAAGATGAGCACTGGCACATAATGGAACCTCATGGAAGCAAGCCTCCATGATGACTTTGGGGCGCCTCAGGGACCACAGGACCCATTGTGACACAGCAGGACCTGGTGGAACCAAGGAGCCTTTGTGATACTCCAGATCCACATGGAAGCCAGGGTGCACTGAGACACAGCGGGGCCTTGTTGGAACCAAAGACACCTCTGCAAAAAGCAGGCTAGCTCATAGAAGCAAGGAGTCCATTGTTACAACATCAAACCTATGGAACCAAGGGACCATTGTGACACTGCGGGGCCTCATGGAACCAATTGTCCATGATGACAGTGCGGATCAAAGGAGACCATGGTGACACTGCGGAACCTGATGGAACCAAGGAGCCATTGTGACACAGTGGGGCCTCATGGAATCAAGGAGACCATTGTGACCCAGGTGTTGCATGTGAAGGCAAGGAGCCATTGTGACACTTTGGGCTTCTTCCCTTGAGCTCTGCAGCTGGCTGTCCCAGCCCAGCGCACCATGTGCCACCTGCTCTCCTCAGGGCTCTGCCTGCACACAGCCCCAGGAGAAGTTTTCCTGTTTGGAAGGAAAGAATGGAAAAGCCTGAGCAGGTTTCCTAAACAACAAACCCCACTCAGGAGCCACATGCTCAGTACAGGCTGCCTGGAACGAGGTCCCCTTTCTACAAGGGTCAGTGTGAGCAGGAATTATCTCTGGGAGCAGAATTCTCGGAGTCTTTCCACTGAATTCTCTGTCCCTGTGTCTTGGGGTGACTTTATCATGTGTATCCCCTATCGCTGCTCTATGCCCAGAAGTGAACTTTGTGCATTTCTGTGCCTTTCAACTGAGCCTGAGAGGGGGAAGAGGGAAAAAAAACCGGACAACCTTCTCAGACCATTTGTTCAAGGACACACATACACACTCCTCTGCATCCTGCTTGCAGCAAGAGCAGAGGAAGCAACCTTGTTTCTTTTGAGCCAGTTTTCAGCTCCTTTTCTCTGGAGGGAGATGGAGAGTTGAACTTTGTTTTCCTGGGACTTTGGGGGTTTTTATCCGTTCTTCTCTTCTTGACTGTTTCAACATCAGACCACATTGGGAGAATTTTCTCCCGAGGTGGGGGCCCTGAATGTGGGCCCATGAGCCAGCTGCAAGGAGGAGGAGAGAGACTGCGCCTACGGAAGTGTTGGGGTTCCTCCCCCCTGCCATGAGGTCATGGGAGAGGGGACCCTGGGGTAGAGGCATGGCCTGGGCACGGGGTCTCCCTGCTCCCTGCTGACATGTGCCCTAATCCTGTTCAGCACTGGTTATTTTGTGTTGCCCTGTGCCAGGAGGGCCCTGGTTGTGCCGTGATTGCTCAGTTCTTTGGCAGTGCCCCGCCCATGTGGCTGGAGAAGAAAGAGCTCTGAAACTTCTCTCAAGAATGGCTCCCTGTTTCTTTGCACGGGCCTCGCTGTCTATGGATGTTTCAGGAGACCCCACCGAAACACGGAAGGACTCTCAAATTATCCCAGGTTTCTCTCCACAGCGAGAGGTTTTAATATTTAGCATTGTTATCCTTTTCCTGTCTGTTTGTTAAAAAAATAGTTTTTATCTCTTTCACTTTCTTCCCAGGAAAATTCTTTTTTCCCGAAGCTGGTGGGGGAGGGCTGGGTGTAACCTGCCTTCTATCAGAGGATATTTTCCTCCACATTTGTCCAAACCGGCACAGCCTGTCCTTTCCCTGGGTGTCTGTTGCAGATGGAAGCTGCTGGTGCCATTGTCAGCTTGAAGCCCTCTTTTGATGCAAGCAGATGTTGCCAGGTGTGTTCAGCAGCTGTTGCTCAATGCTTATGCCAAGCTATTGTGTTCCTCATGGAACCAAGGAGCCATTGTGACACTGCAGGGGCTGATGGCATCAAGGAGACAATTGTGACAGTACAGAACCTCCTAGAAACAAGGCTCCATTGTGACACCGTGGGGAATCATGGAATCACGGAGCCCATTGTGACACGGCCAGGCCGCATGGAACCAATGGTCCATGGTTCCACTGCGGATTCAAGAAGAGCACGGTGACACCACGCAACATCACGGAACCATGCGTCCATTGTGACACAGCGGGGCCTCATGGAAACAAGGGGACCATTGTGGCAAAGCAGGGCCTAATGGAAGCATGGAGAGCATTGGGACATTGTGGGGAATCATGGAAGCATGGAGAGCATTGTGACACTAAGGGAACTCCTGGAACCAAGATGAGCACTGGCACATAATGGAACCTCATGGAAGCAAGCCTCCATGATGACTTTGGAGGGCCTCGGGGACCACAGGACCCATTGTGACACAGCAGGACCTGGTGGAACCAAGGAGCCTTTGTGATACTCCAGATCCACATGGAAGCCAGGGTGCACTGAGACACAGCGGGGCCTTGTTGGAACCAAAGACACCTCTGCAAAAAGCAGGCTAGCTCATAGAAGCAAGGAGTCCATTGTTACAACATCAAACCTATGGAAGCAAGGGACCATTGTGACACTGCGGGGCCTCATGGAACCAATTGTCCATGATCACAGTGCGGATCAAAAGAGACCATGGTGACACTGCGGAACCGCATGGAACCAAGGAGCCATTGTGACACAGTGGGGCCTCATGGAATCAAGGAGACCATTGTGACCCAGGTGTTGCATGTGAAGGCAAGGAGCCATTGTGACACTTTGGGCTTCTTCCCTTGAGCTCTGCAGCTGGCTGTCCCAGCCCAGCGCACCATGTGCCACCTGCTCTCCTCAGGGCTCTGCCTGCACACAGCCCCAGGAGAAGTTTTCCTGTTTGGAAGGAAAGAATGGAAAAGCCGGAGCAGGTTTCCCAAACAACAAACCCCACTCAGGAGCCACATGCTCAGTACAGGCTGCCGGGAACGATGTCCCCTTTCTACAAGGGTCAGGGTGAGCAGAATTCTCTGGGAGCAGAATTCTCGGAGTCTTTCCACTGAATTCTCTGTCCCCGTGTCTTGGGGTGACTTTATCATGTGTATCCCCTATCGCTGCTCTATGCCCAGAAGTGAACTTTGTGCATTTCTGTGCCTTTCAACTGAGCCTGAGAGGGGGAAGAGGGAAAAAAAACCGGACAACCTTCTCAGAGCGTTTGTTCAAGAACACACATACACACTCCTCTGCATCCTGCTTGCAGCAAGAGCCGAGGAAGCAACCTTGTTTCTTTTGAGCCAGTTTTCAGCTCCTTTTCTCTGGAGGGAGATGGAGAGTTGAACTTTGTTTTCCTGGGACTTTGGGGGTTTTTATCCGTTCTTCTCTTCTTGACTGTTTCAACATCAGACCACATTGGGAGAATTTTCTCCCGAGGTGGGGGCCCTGAATGTGGGCCCATGAGCCAGCTGCAAGGAGGAGGAGAGAGACTGCGCCTACGGAAGTGTTGGGGTTCCTCCCCCCTGCCATGAGGTCATGGGAGAGGGGACCCTGGGGTAGAGGCATGGCCTGGGCATGGGGTCTCCCTGCTCCCTGCTGACATGTGCCCTAATCCTGTTCAGCACTGGTTATTTTGTGTTGCCCTGTGCCAGGAGGGCCCTGCTTGTGCCGTGATTGCTCAGTTCTTTGGCAGTGCCCCGCCCATGTGGCTGGAGAAGAAAGAGCTCTGAAACTTCTCTCAAGAATGGCTCCCTATTTCTTTGCACGGGCCTCGCTGTCTATGGATGTTTCAGGAGACCCCACCGAAACACGGAAGGACTCTCAAATTATCCCAGCTTTCTCTCCACAGCGAGAGGTTTTAACATTTAGCATTGTTCTCCTTTTCCTGTCTGTTTGTTAAAAAAATAGTTTTTATCTCTTTCACTTTCTTCCCAGGAAAATTCTTTTTTCCCGAAGCTGGTGGGGGAGGGCTGGGTGTAACCTGCCTTCTATCAGAGGATATTTTCCTCCACATTTGTCCAAACCGGCACAGCCTGTCCTTTCCCTGGGTGTTTGTTGCAGATGGAAGCTGCTGGTGCCATTCTCAGCTTGAAGCCCTCTTTTGATGCAAGCAGATGTTGCCAGGTGTGTTCAGCAGCTGTTGCTCAATGCTTATGCCAAGCTATTGTGTTCCTCATGGAACCAAGGAGCCATTGTGACACTGCAGGGGCTGATGGCATCAAGGAGACAATTGTGACAGTACAGAACCTCCTAGAAACAAGGCTCCATTGTGACACCGTGGGGAATCATGGAATCAAGGAGCCCATTGTGACACGGCCAGGCCGCACGGAACCAATGGTCCATGGTTCCACTGCGGATTCAAGAAGAGCACGGTGACACCACGCAACATCACGGAACCATGCGTCCATTGTGACACAGCGGGGCCTCATGGAAACAAGGGGACCATTGTGGCAAAGCAGGGCCTAATGGAAGCATGGAGAGCATTGGGACATTGTGGGGAATCATGGAAGCATGGAGAGCATTGTGACACTAAGGGAACTCCTGGAACCAAGATGAGCACTGGCACATAATGGAACCTCATGGAAGCAAGCCTCCATGATGACTTTGGGGCGCCTCAGGGACCACAGGACCCATTGTGACACAGCAGGACCTGGTGGAACCAAGGAGCCTTTGTGATACTCCAGATCCACATGGAAGCCAGGGTGCACTGAGACACAGCGGGGCCTTGTTGGAACCAAAGACACCTCTGCAAAAAGCAGGCTAGCTCATAGAAGCAAGGAGTCCATTGTTACAACATCAAACCTATGGAACCAAGGGACCATTGTGACACTGCGGGGCCTCATGGAACCAATTGTCCATGATGACAGTGCGGATCAAAGGAGACCATGGTGACACTGCGGAACCTGATGGAACCAAGGAGCCATTGTGACACAGTGGGGCCTCATGGAATCAAGGAGACCATTGTGACCCAGGTGTTGCATGTGAAGGCAAGGAGCCATTGTGACACTTTGGGCTTCTTCCCTTGAGCTCTGCAGCTGGCTGTCCCAGCCCAGCGCACCATGTGCCACCTGCTCTCCTCAGGGCTCTGCCTGCACACAGCCCCAGGAGAAGTTTTCCTGTTTGGAAGGAAAGAATGGAAAAGCCTGAGCAGGTTTCCTAAACAACAAACCCCACTCAGGAGCCACATGCTCAGTACAGGCTGCCTGGAACGAGGTCCCCTTTCTACAAGGGTCAGTGTGAGCAGGAATTATCTCTGGGAGCAGAATTCTCAGAGTCTTTCCACTGAATTCTCTGTCCCTGTGTCTTGGGGTGACTTTATCATGTGTATCCCCTATTGCTGCTCTATGCCCAGAAGTGAACTTTGTGCATTTCTGTGCCTTTCAACTGAGCCTGAGAGGGGGAAGAGGGAAAAAAAACCGGACAACCTTCTCAGACCATTGGTTCAAGGACACACATACACACTCCTCTGCATCCTGCTTGCAGCAAGAGCAGAGGAAGCAACCTTGTTTCTTTTGAGCCAGTTTTCAGCTCCTTTTCTCTGGAGGGAGATGGAGAGTTGAACTTTGTTTTCCTGGGACTTTGGGGGTTTTTATCCGTTCTTCTCTTCTTGACTGTTTCAACATCAGAGCACATTGGGAGAATTTTCTCCCGAGGTGGGGGCCCTGAATGTGGGCCCATGAGCCAGCTCCAAGGAGGAGGAGAGAGACTGCGCCTACGGAAGTGTTGGGGTTCCTCCCCCCTGCCATGAGGTCATGGGAGAGGGGACCCTGGGGTAGAGGCATGGCCTGGGCACGGGGTCTCCCTGCTCCCTGCTGACATGTGCCCTAATCCTGTTCAGCACTGGTTATTTTGTGTTGCCCTGTGCCAGGAGGGCCCTGCTTGTGCCGTGATTGCTCAGTTCTTTGGCAGTGCCCCGCCCATGTGGCTGGAGAAGAAAGAGCTCTGAAACTTCTCTCAAGAATGGCTCCCTATTTCTTTGCACGGGCCTCGCTGTCTATGGATGTTTCAGGAGACCCCACCGAAACACGGAAGGACTCTCAAATTATCCCAGCTTTCTCTCCACAGCGAGAGGTTTTAACATTTAGCATTGTTCTCCTTTTCCTGTCTGTTTGTTAAAAAAATAGTTTTTATCTCTTTCACTTTCTTCCCAGGAAAATTCTTTTTTCCCGAAGCTGGTGGGGGAGGGCTGGGTGTAACCTGCCTTCTATCAGAGGATATTTTCCTCCACATTTGTCCAAACCGGCACAGCCTGTCCTTTCCCTGGGTGTTTGTTGCAGATGGAAGCTGCTGGTGCCATTGTCAGCTTGAAGCCCTCTTTTGATGCAAGCAGATGTTGCCAGGTGTGTTCAGCAGCTGTTGCTCAATGCTTATGCCAAGCTATTGTGTTCCTCATGGAACCAAGGAGCCATTGTGACACTGCAGGGGCTGATGGCATCAAGGAGACAATTGTGACAGTACAGAACCTCCTAGAAACAAGGCTCCATTGTGACACCGTGGGGAATCATGGAATCAAGGAGCCCATTGTGACACGGCCAGGCCGCACGGAACCAATGGTCCATGGTTCCACTGCGGATTCAAGAAGAGCACGGTGACACCACGCAACATCACGGAACCATGCGTCCATTGTGACACAGCGGGGCCTCATGGAAACAAGGGGACCATTGTGGCAAAGCAGGGCCTAATGGAAGCATGGAGAGCATTGGGACATTGTGGGGAATCATGGAAGCATGGAGAGCATTGTGACACTAAGGGAACTCCTGGAACCAAGATGAGCACTGGCACATAATGGAACCTCATGGAAGCAAGCCTCCATGATGACTTTGGGGCGCCTCAGGGACCACAGGACCCATTGTGACACAGCAGGACCTGGTGGAACCAAGGAGCCTTTGTGATACTCCAGATCCACATGGAAGCCAGGGTGCACTGAGACACAGCGGGGCCTTGTTGGAACCAAAGACACCTCTGCAAAAAGCAGGCTAGCTCATAGAAGCAAGGAGTCCATTGTTACAACATCAAACCTATGGAACCAAGGGACCATTGTGACACTGCGGGGCCTCATGGAACCAATTGTCCATGATGACAGTGCGGATCAAAGGAGACCATGGTGACACTGCGGAACCTGATGGAACCAAGGAGCCATTGTGACACAGTGGGGCCTCATGGAATCAAGGAGACCATTGTGACCCAGGTGTTGCATGTGAAGGCAAGGAGCCATTGTGACACTTTGGGCTTCTTCCCTTGAGCTCTGCAGCTGGCTGTCCCAGCCCAGCGCACCATGTGCCACCTGCTCTCCTCAGGGCTCTGCCTGCACACAGCCCCAGGAGAAGTTTTCCTGTTTGGAAGGAAAGAATGGAAAAGCCTGAGCAGGTTTCCTAAACAACAAACCCCACTCAGGAGCCACATGCTCAGTACAGGCTGCCTGGAACGAGGTCCCCTTTCTACAAGGGTCAGTGTGAGCAGGAATGATCTCTGGGAGCAGAATTCTCAGAGTCTTTCCACTGAATTCTCTGTCCCTGTGTCTTGGGGTGACTTTATCATGTGTATCCCCTATTGCTGCTCTATGCCCAGAAGTGAACTTTGTGCATTTCTGTGCCTTTCAACTGAGCCTGAGAGGGGGAAGAGGGAAAAAAAACCGGACAACCTTCTCAGACCATTGGTTCAAGGACACACATACACACTCCTCTGCATCCTGCTTGCAGCAAGAGCAGAGGAAGCAACCTTGTTTCTTTTGAGCCAGTTTTCAGCTCCTTTTCTCTGGAGGGAGATGGAGAGTTGAACTTTGTTTTCCTGGGACTTTGGGGGTTTTTATCCGTTCTTCTCTTCTTGACTGTTTCAACATCAGAGCACATTGGGAGAATTTTCTCCCGAGGTGGGGGCCCTGAATGTGGGCCCATGAGCCAGCTGCAAGGAGGAGGAGAGAGACTGCGCCTACGGAAGTGTTGGGGTTCCTCCCCCCTGCCATGAGGTCATGGGAGAGGGGACCCTGGGGTAGAGGCATGGCCTGGGCACGGGGTCTCCCTGCTCCCTGCTGACATGTGCCCTAATCCTGTTCAGCACTGGTTATTTTGTGTTGCCCTGTGCCAGGAGGGCCCTGCTTGTGCCGTGATTGCTCAGTTCTTTGGCAGTGCCCCGCCCATGTGGCTGGAGAAGAAAGAGCTCTGAAACTTCTCTCAAGAATCGCTCCCTGTTTCTTTGCACGGGCCTCGCTGTCTATGGATGTTTCAGGAGACCCCACCGAAACACGGAAGGACTCTCAAATTATCCCAGGTTTCTCTCCACAGCGAGAGGTTTTAATATTTAGCATTGTTATCCTTTTCCTGTCTGTTTGTTAAAAAAATAGTTTTTATCTCTTTCACTTTCTTCCCAGGAAAATTCTTTTTTCCCGAAGCTGGTGGGGGAGGGCTGGGTGTAACCTGCCTTCTATCAGAGGATATTTTCCTCCACATTTGTCCAAACCGGCACAGCCTGTCCTTTCCCTGGGTGTCTGTTGCAGATGGAAGCTGCTGGTGCCATTGTCAGCTTGAAGCCCTCTTTTGATGCAAGCAGATGTTGCCAGGTGTGTTCAGCAGCTGTTGCTCAATGCTTATGCCAAGCTATTGTGTTCCTCATGGAACCAAGGAGCCATTGTGACACTGCAGGGGCTGATGGCATCAAGGAGACAATTGTGACAGTACAGAACCTCCTAGAAACAAGGCTCCATTGTGACACCGTGGGGAATCATGGAATCACGGAGCCCATTGTGACACGGCCAGGCCGCATGGAACCAATGGTCCATGGTTCCACTGCGGATTCAAGAAGAGCACGGTGACACCACGCAACATCACGGAACCATGCGTCCATTGTGACACAGCGGGGCCTCATGGAAACAAGGGGACCATTGTGGCAAAGCAGGGCCTAATGGAAGCATGGAGAGCATTGGGACATTGTGGGGAATCATGGAAGCATGGAGAGCATTGTGACACTAAGGAAACTCCTGGAACCAAGATGACCACTGGCACATAATGGAACCTCATGGAAGCAAGCCTCCATGATGACTTTGGAGGGCCTCGGGGACCACAGGACCCATTGTGACACAGCAGGACCTGGTGGAACCAAGGAGCCTTTGTGATACTCCAGATCCACATGGAAGCCAGGGTGCACTGAGACACAGCGGGGCCTTGTTGGAACCAAAGACACCTCTGCAAAAAGCAGGCTAGCTCATAGAAGCAAGGAGTCCATTGTTACAACATCAAACCTATGGAAGCAAGGGACCATTGTGACACTGCGGGGCCTCATGGAACCAATTGTCCATGATCACAGTGCGGATCAAAAGAGACCATGGTGACACTGCGGAACCGCATGGAACCAAGGAGCCATTGTGACACAGTGGGGCCTCATGGAATCAAGGATACCATTGTGACCCAGGTGTTGCATGTGAAGGCAAGGAGCCATTGTGACACTTTGGGCTTCTTCCCTTGAGCTCTGCAGCTGGCTGTCCCAGCCCAGCGCACCATGTGCCACCTGCTCTCCTCAGGGCTCTGCCTGCACACAGCCCCAGGAGAAGTTTTCCTGTTTGGAAGGAAAGAATGGAAAAGCCGGAGCAGGTTTCCCAAACAACAAACCCCACTCAGGAGCCACATGCTCAGTACAGGCTGCCGGGAACGATGTCCCCTTTCTACAAGGGTCAGGGTGAGCAGAATTCTCTGGGAGCAGAATTCTCGGAGTCTTTCCACTGAATTCTCTGTCCCCGTGTCTTGGGGTGACTTTATCATGTGTATCCCCTATCGCTGCTCTATGCCCAGAAGTGAACTTTGTGCATTTCTGTGCCTTTCAACTGAGCCTGAGAGGGGGAAGAGGGAAAAAAAACCGGACAACCTTCTCAGACCATTGGTTCAAGGACACACATACACACTCCTCTGCATCCTGCTTGCAGCAAGAGCAGAGGAAGCAACCTTGTTTCTTTTGAGCCAGTTTTCAGCTCCTTTTCTCTGGAGGGAGATGGAGAGTTGAACTTTGTTTTCCTGGGACTTTGGGGGTTTTTATCCGTTCTTCTCTTCTTGACTGTTTCAACATCAGAGCACATTGGGAGAATTTTCTCCCGAGGTGGGGGCCCTGAATGTGGGCCCATGAGCCAGCTGCAAGGAGGAGGAGAGAGACTGCGCCTACGGAAGTGTTGGGGTTCCTCCCCCCTGCCATGAGGTCATGGGAGAGGGGACCCTGGGGTAGAGGCATGGCCTGGGCACGGGGTCTCCCTGCTCCCTGCTGACATGTGCCCTAATCCTGTTCAGCACTGGTTATTTTGTGTTGCCCTGTGCCAGGAGGGCCCTGCTTGTGCCGTGATTGCTCAGTTCTTTGGCAGTGCCCCGCCCATGTGGCTGGAGAAGAAAGAGCTCTGAAACTTCTCTCAAGAATCGCTCCCTGTTTCTTTGCACGGGCCTCGCTGTCTATGGATGTTTCAGGAGACCCCACCGAAACACGGAAGGACTCTCAAATTATCCCAGGTTTCTCTCCACAGCGAGAGGTTTTAATATTTAGCATTGTTATCCTTTTCCTGTCTGTTTGTTAAAAAAATAGTTTTTATCTCTTTCACTTTCTTCCCAGGAAAATTCTTTTTTCCCGAAGCTGGTGGGGGAGGGCTGGGTGTAACCTGCCTTCTATCAGAGGATATTTTCCTCCACATTTGTCCAAACCGGCACAGCCTGTCCTTTCCCTGGGTGTCTGTTGCAGATGGAAGCTGCTGGTGCCATTGTCAGCTTGAAGCCCTCTTTTGATGCAAGCAGATGTTGCCAGGTGTGTTCAGCAGCTGTTGCTCAATGCTTATGCCAAGCTATTGTGTTCCTCATGGAACCAAGGAGCCATTGTGACACTGCAGGGGCTGATGGCATCAAGGAGACAATTGTGACAGTACAGAACCTCCTAGAAACAAGGCTCCATTGTGACACCGTGGGGAATCATGGAATCACGGAGCCCATTGTGACACGGCCAGGCCGCATGGAACCAATGGTCCATGGTTCCACTGCGGATTCAAGAAGAGCACGGTGACACCACGCAACATCACGGAACCATGCGTCCATTGTGACACAGCGGGGCCTCATGGAAACAAGGGGACCATTGTGGCAAAGCAGGGCCTAATGGAAGCATGGAGAGCATTGTGACATTGTGGGGAATCATGGAAGCATGGAGAGCATTGTGACACTAAGGAAACTCCTGGAACCAAGATGAGCACTGGCACATAATGGAACCTCATGGAAGCAAGCCTCCATGATGACTTTGGAGGGCCTCGGGGACCACAGGACCCATTGTGACACAGCAGGACCTGGTGGAACCAAGGAGCCTTTGTGATACTCCAGATCCACATGGAAGCCAGGGTGCACTGAGACACAGCGGGGCCTTGTTGGAACCAAAGACACCTCTGCAAAAAGCAGGCTAGCTCATAGAAGCAAGGAGTCCATTGTTACAACATCAAACCTATGGAAGCAAGGGACCATTGTGACACTGCGGGGCCTCATGGAACCAATTGTCCATGATCACAGTGCGGATCAAAAGAGACCATGGTGACACTGCGGAACCGCATGGAACCAAGGAGCCATTGTGACACAGTGGGGCCTCATGGAATCAAGGAGACCATTGTGACCCAGGTGTTGCATGTGAAGGCAAGGAGCCATTGTGACACTTTGGGCTTCTTCCCTTGAGCTCTGCAGCTGGCTGTCCCAGCCCAGCGCACCATGTGCCACCTGCTCTCCTCAGGGCTCTGCCTGCACACAGCCCCAGGAGAAGTTTTCCTGTTTGGAAGGAAAGAATGGAAAAGCCTGAGCAGGTTTCCTAAACAACAAACCCCACTCAGGAGCCACATGCTCAGTACAGGCTGCCTGGAACGAGGTCCCCTTTCTACAAGGGTCAGTGTGAGCAGGAATTATCTCTGGGAGCAGAATTCTCGGAGTCTTTCCACTGAATTCTCTGTCCCTGTGTCTTGGGGTGACTTTATCATGTGTATCCCCTATCGCTGCTCTATGCCCAGAAGTGAACTTTGTGCATTTCTGTGCCTTTCAACTGAGCCTGAGAGGGGGAAGAGGGAAAAAAAACCGGACAACCTTCTCAGACCATTTGTTCAAGGACACACATACACACTCCTCTGCATCCTGCTTGCAGCAAGAGCAGAGGAAGCAACCTTGTTTCTTTTGAGCCAGTTTTCAGCTCCTTTTCTCTGGAGGGAGATGGAGAGTTGAACTTTGTTTTCCTGGGACTTTGGGGGTTTTTATCCGTTCTTCTCTTCTTGACTGTTTCAACATCAGAGCACATTGGGAGAATTTTCTCCCGAGGTGGGGGCCCTGAATGTGGGCCCATGAGCCAGCTCCAAGGAGGAGGAGAGAGACTGCGCCTACGGAAGTGTTGGGGTTCCTCCCCCCTGCCATGAGGTCATGGGAGAGGGGACCCTGGGGTAGAGGCATGGCCTGGGCACGGGGTCTCCCTGCTCCCTGCTGACATGTGCCCTAATCCTGTTCAGCACTGGTTATTTTGTGTTGCCCTGTGCCAGGAGGGCCCTGCTTGTGCCGTGATTGCTCAGTTCTTTGGCAGTGCCCCGCCCATGTGGCTGGAGAAGAAAGAGCTCTGAAACTTCTCTCAAGAATCGCTCCCTGTTTCTTTGCACGGGCCTCGCTGTCTATGGATGTTTCAGGAGACCCCACCGAAACACGGAAGGACTCTCAAATTATCCCAGGTTTCTCTCCACAGCGAGAGGTTTTAATATTTAGCATTGTTATCCTTTTCCTGTCTGTTTGTTAAAAAAATAGTTTTTATCTCTTTCACTTTCTTCCCAGGAAAATTCTTTTTTCCCGAAGCTGGTGGGGGAGGGCTGGGTGTAACCTGCCTTCTATCAGAGGATATTTTCCTCCACATTTGTCCAAACCGGCACAGCCTGTCCTTTCCCTGGGTGTCTGTTGCAGATGGAAGCTGCTGGTGCCATTGTCAGCTTGAAGCCCTCTTTTGATGCAAGCAGATGTTGCCAGGTGTGTTCAGCAGCTGTTGCTCAATGCTTATGCCAAGCTATTGTGTTCCTCATGGAACCAAGGAGCCATTGTGACACTGCAGGGGCTGATGGCATCAAGGAGACAATTGTGACAGTACAGAACCTCCTAGAAACAAGGCTCCATTGTGACACCGTGGGGAATCATGGAATCACGGAGCCCATTGTGACACGGCCAGGCCGCATGGAACCAATGGTCCATGGTTCCACTGCGGATTCAAGAAGAGCACGGTGACACCACGCAACATCACGGAACCATGCGTCCATTGTGACACAGCGGGGCCTCATGGAAACAAGGGGACCATTGTGGCAAAGCAGGGCCTAATGGAAGCATGGAGAGCATTGGGACATTGTGGGGAATCATGGAAGCATGGAGAGCATTGTGACACTAAGGAAACTCCTGGAACCAAGATGACCACTGGCACATAATGGAACCTCATGGAAGCAAGCCTCCATGATGACTTTGGAGGGCCTCGGGGACCACAGGACCCATTGTGACACAGCAGGACCTGGTGGAACCAAGGAGCCTTTGTGATACTCCAGATCCACATGGAAGCCAGGGTGCACTGAGACACAGCGGGGCCTTGTTGGAACCAAAGACACCTCTGCAAAAAGCAGGCTAGCTCATAGAAGCAAGGAGTCCATTGTTACAACATCAAACCTATGGAAGCAAGGGACCATTGTGACACTGCGGGGCCTCATGGAACCAATTGTCCATGATCACAGTGCGGATCAAAAGAGACCATGGTGACACTGCGGAACCGCATGGAACCAAGGAGCCATTGTGACACAGTGGGGCCTCATGGAATCAAGGATACCATTGTGACCCAGGTGTTGCATGTGAAGGCAAGGAGCCATTGTGACACTTTGGGCTTCTTCCCTTGAGCTCTGCAGCTGGCTGTCCCAGCCCAGCGCACCATGTGCCACCTGCTCTCCTCAGGGCTCTGCCTGCACACAGCCCCAGGAGAAGTTTTCCTGTTTGGAAGGAAAGAATGGAAAAGCCGGAGCAGGTTTCCCAAACAACAAACCCCACTCAGGAGCCACATGCTCAGTACAGGCTGCCGGGAACGATGTCCCCTTTCTACAAGGGTCAGGGTGAGCAGAATTCTCTGGGAGCAGAATTCTCGGAGTCTTTCCACTGAATTCTCTGTCCCCGTGTCTTGGGGTGACTTTATCATGTGTATCCCCTATCGCTGCTCTATGCCCAGAAGTGAACTTTGTGCATTTCTGTGCCTTTCAACTGAGCCTGAGAGGGGGAAGAGGGAAAAAAAACCGGACAACCTTCTCAGAGCGTTTGTTCAAGGACACACATACACACTCCTCTGCATCCTGCTTGCAGCAAGAGCCGAGGAAGCAACCTTGTTTCTTTTGAGCCAGTTTTCAGCTCCTTTTCTCTGGAGGGAGATGGAGAGTTGAACTTTGTTTTCCTGGGACTTTGGGGGTTTTTATCCGTTCTTCTCTTCTTGACTGTTTCAACATCAGAGCACATTGGGAGAATTTTCTCCCGAGGTGGGGGCCCTGAATGTGGGCCCATGAGCCAGCTGCAAGGAGGAGGAGAGAGACTGCGCCTACGGAAGTGTTGGGGTTCCTCCCCCCTGCCATGAGGTCATGGGAGAGGGGACCCTGGGGTAGAGGCATGGCCTGGGCATGGGGTCTCCCTGCTCCCTGCTGACATGTGCCCTAATCCTGTTCAGCACTGGTTATTTTGTGTTGCCCTGTGCCAGGAGGGCCCTGCTTGTGCCGTGATTGCTCAGTTCTTTGGCAGTGCCCCGCCCATGTGGCTGGAGAAGAAAGAGCTCTGAAACTTCTCTCAAGAATCGCTCCCTATTTCTTTGCACGGGCCTCGCTGTCTATGGATGTTTCAGGAGACCCCACCGAAACACGGAAGGACTCTCAAATTATCCCAGCTTTCTCTCCACAGCGAGAGGTTTTAACATTTAGCATTGTTCTCCTTTTCCTGTCTGTTTGTTAAAAAAATAGTTTTTATCTCTTTCACTTTCTTCCCAGGAAAATTCTTTTTTCCCGAAGCTGGTGGGGGAGGGCTGGGTGTAACCTGCCTTCTATCAGAGGATATTTTCCTCCACATTTGTCCAAACCGGCACAGCCTGTCCTTTCCCTGGGTGTTTGTTGCAGATGGAAGCTGCTGGTGCCATTCTCAGCTTGAAGCCCTCTTTTGATGCAAGCAGATGTTGCCAGGTGTGTTCAGCAGCTATTGCTCAATGCTTATGCCAAGCTATTGTGTTCCTCATGGAACCAAGGAGCCATTGTGACACTGCAGGGGCTGATGGCATCAAGGAGACAATTGTGACAGTACAGAACCTCCTAGAAACAAGGCTCCATTGTGACACCGTGGGGAATCATGGAATCAAGGAGCCCATTGTGACACGGCCAGGCCGCACGGAACCAATGGTCCATGGTTCCACTGCGGATTCAAGAAGAGCACGGTGACACCACGCAACATCACGGAACCATGCGTCCATTGTGACACAGCGGGGCCTCATGGAAACAAGGGGACCATTGTGGCAAAGCAGGGCCTAATGGAAGCATGGAGAGCATTGGGACATTGTGGGGAATCATGGAAGCATGGAGAGCATTGTGACACTAAGGGAACTCCTGGAACCAAGATGACCACTGGCACATAATGGAACCTCATGGAAGCAAGCCTCCATGATGACTTTGGGGCGCCTCAGGGACCACAGGACCCATTGTGACACAGCAGGACCTGGTGGAACCAAGGAGCCTTTGTGATACTCCAGATCCACATGGAAGCCAGGGTGCACTGAGACACAGCGGGGCCTTGTTGGAACCAAAGACACCTCTGCAAAAAGCAGGCTAGCTCATAGAAGCAAGGAGTCCATTGTTACAACATCAAACCTATGGAACCAAGGGACCATTGTGACACTGCGGGGCCTCATGGAACCAATTGTCCATGATGACAGTGCGGATCAAAGGAGACCATGGTGACACTGCGGAACCGCATGGAACCAAGGAGCCATTGTGACACAGTGGGGCCTCATGGAATCAAGGAGACCATTGTGACCCAGGTGTTGCATGTGAAGGCAAGGAGCCATTGTGACACTTTGGGCTTCTTCCCTTGAGCTCTGCAGCTGGCTGTCCCAGCCCAGCGCACCATGTGCCACCTGCTCTCCTCAGGGCTCTGCCTGCACACAGCCCCAGGAGAAGTTTTCCTGTTTGGAAGGAAAGAATGGAAAAGCCTGAGCAGGTTTCCTAAACAACAAACCCCACTCAGGAGCCACATGCTCAGTACAGGCTGCCTGGAACGAGGTCCCCTTTCTACAAGGGTCAGTGTGAGCAGGAATTATCTCTGGGAGCAGAATTCTCGGAGTCTTTCCACTGAATTCTCTGTCCCTGTGTCTTGGGGTGACTTTATCATGTGTATCCCCTATCGCTGCTCTATGCCCAGAAGTGAACTTTGTGCATTTCTGTGCCTTTCAACTGAGCCTGAGAGGGGGAAGAGGGAAAAAAAACCGGACAACCTTCTCAGACCATTTGTTCAAGGACACACATACACACTCCTCTGCATCCTGCTTGCAGCAAGAGCAGAGGAAGCAACCTTGTTTCTTTTGAGCCAGTTTTCAGCTCCTTTTCTCTGGAGGGAGATGGAGAGTTGAACTTTGTTTTCCTGGGACTTTGGGGGTTTTTATCCGTTCTTCTCTTCTTGACTGTTTCAACATCAGAGCACATTGGGAGAATTTTCTCCCGAGGTGGGGGCCCTGAATGTGGGCCCATGAGCCAGCTGCAAGGAGGAGGAGAGAGACTGCGCCTACGGAAGTGTTGGGGTTCCTCCCCCCTGCCATGAGGTCATGGGAGAGGGGACCCTGGGGTAGAGGCATGGCCTGGGCACGGGGTCTCCCTGCTCCCTGCTGACATGTGCCCTAATCCTGTTCAGCACTGGTTATTTTGTGTTGCCCTGTGCCAGGAGGGCCCTGCTTGTGCCGTGATTGCTCAGTTCTTTGGCAGTGCCCCGCCCATGTGGCTGGAGAAGAAAGAGCTCTGAAACTTCTCTCAAGAATCGCTCCCTGTTTCGTTGCACGGGCCTCGCTGTCTATGGATGTTTCAGGAGACCCCACCGAAACACGGAAGGACTCTCAAATTATCCCAGGTTTCTCTCCACAGCGAGAGGTTTTAATATTTAGCATTGTTATCCTTTTCCTGTCTGTTTGTTAAAAAAATAGTTTTTATCTCTTTCACTTTCTTCCCAGGAAAATTCTTTTTTCCCGAAGCTGGTGGGGGAGGGCTGGGTGTAACCTGCCTTCTATCAGAGGATATTTTCCTCCACATTTGTCCAAACCGGCACAGCCTGTCCTTTCCCTGGGTGTCTGTTGCAGATGGAAGCTGCTGGTGCCATTGTCAGCTTGAAGCCCTCTTTTGATGCAAGCAGATGTTGCCAGGTGTGTTCAGCAGCTGTTGCTCAATGCTTATGCCAAGCTATTGTGTTCCTCATGGAACCAAGGAGCCATTGTGACACTGCAGGGGCTGATGGCATCAAGGAGACAATTGTGACAGTACAGAACCTCCTAGAAACAAGGCTCCATTGTGACACCGTGGGGAATCATGGAATCACGGAGCCCATTGTGACACGGCCAGGCCGCATGGAACCAATGGTCCATGGTTCCACTGCGGATTCAAGAAGAGCACGGTGACACCACGCAACATCACGGAACCATGCGTCCATTGTGACACAGCGGGGCCTCATGGAAACAAGGGGACCATTGTGGCAAAGCAGGGCCTAATGGAAGCATGGAGAGCATTGGGACATTGTGGGGAATCATGGAAGCATGGAGAGCATTGTGACACTAAGGAAACTCCTGGAACCAAGATGACCACTGGCACATAATGGAACCTCATGGAAGCAAGCCTCCATGATGACTTTGGAGGGCCTCGGGGACCACAGGACCCATTGTGACACAGCAGGACCTGGTGGAACCAAGGAGCCTTTGTGATACTCCAGATCCACATGGAAGCCAGGGTGCACTGAGACACAGCGGGGCCTTGTTGGAACCAAAGACACCTCTGCAAAAAGCAGGCTAGCTCATAGAAGCAAGGAGTCCATTGTTACAACATCAAACCTATGGAAGCAAGGGACCATTGTGACACTGCGGGGCCTCATGGAACCAATTGTCCATGATCACAGTGCGGATCAAAAGAGACCATGGTGACACTGCGGAACCTGATGGAACCAAGGAGCCATTGTGACACAGTGGGGCCTCATGGAATCAAGGATACCATTGTGACCCAGGTGTTGCATGTGAAGGCAAGGAGCCATTGTGACACTTTGGGCTTCTTCCCTTGAGCTCTGCAGCTGGCTGTCCCAGCCCAGCGCACCATGTGCCACCTGCTCTCCTCAGGGCTCTGCCTGCACACAGCCCCAGGAGAAGTTTTCCTGTTTGGAAGGAAAGAATGGAAAAGCCGGAGCAGGTTTCCCAAACAACAAACCCCACTCAGGAGCCACATGCTCAGTACAGGCTGCCGGGAACGATGTCCCCTTTCTACAAGGGTCAGGGTGAGCAGAATTCTCTGGGAGCAGAATTCTCGGAGTCTTTCCACTGAATTCTCTGTCCCCGTGTCTTGGGGTGACTTTATCATGTGTATCCCCTATCGCTGCTCTATGCCCAGAAGTGAACTTTGTGCATTTCTGTGCCTTTCAACTGAGCCTGAGAGGGGGAAGAGGGAAAAAAAACCGGACAACCTTCTCAGAGCGTTTGTTCAAGGACACACATACACACTCCTCTGCATCCTGCTTGCAGCAAGAGCCGAGGAAGCAACCTTGTTTCTTTTGAGCCAGTTTTCAGCTCCTTTTCTCTGGAGGGAGATGGAGAGTTGAACTTTGTTTTCCTGGGACTTTGGGGGTTTTTATCCGTTCTTCTCTTCTTGACTGTTTCAACATCAGAGCACATTGGGAGAATTTTCTCCCGAGGTGGGGGCCCTGAATGTGGGCCCATGAGCCAGCTGCAAGGAGGAGGAGAGAGACTGCGCCTACGGAAGTGTTGGGGTTCCTCCCCCCTGCCATGAGGTCATGGGAGAGGGGACCCTGGGGTAGAGGCATGGCCTGGGCATGGGGTCTCCCTGCTCCCTGCTGACATGTGCCCTAATCCTGTTCAGCACTGGTTATTTTGTGTTGCCCTGTGCCAGGAGGGCCCTGCTTGTGCCGTGATTGCTCAGTTCTTTGGCAGTGCCCCGCCCATGTGGCTGGAGAAGAAAGAGCTCTGAAACTTCTCTCAAGAATGGCTCCCTATTTCTTTGCACGGGCCTCGCTGTCTATGGATGTTTCAGGAGACCCCACCGAAACACGGAAGGACTCTCAAATTATCCCAGCTTTCTCTCCACAGCGAGAGGTTTTAACATTTAGCATTGTTCTCCTTTTCCTGTCTGTTTGTTAAAAAAATAGTTTTTATCTCTTTCACTTTCTTCCCAGGAAAATTCTTTTTTCCCGAAGCTGGTGGGGGAGGGCTGGGTGTAACCTGCCTTCTATCAGAGGATATTTTCCTCCACATTTGTCCAAACCGGCACAGCCTGTCCTTTCCCTGGGTGTTTGTTGCAGATGGAAGCTGCTGGTGCCATTCTCAGCTTGAAGCCCTCTTTTGATGCAAGCAGATGTTGCCAGGTGTGTTCAGCAGCTATTGCTCAATGCTTATGCCAAGCTATTGTGTTCCTCATGGAACCAAGGAGCCATTGTGACACTGCAGGGGCTGATGGCATCAAGGAGACAATTGTGACAGTACAGAACCTCCTAGAAACAAGGCTCCATTGTGACACCGTGGGGAATCATGGAATCAAGGAGCCCATTGTGACACGGCCAGGCCGCACGGAACCAATGGTCCATGGTTCCACTGCGGATTCAAGAAGAGCACGGTGACACCACGCAACATCACGGAACCATGCGTCCATTGTGACACAGCGGGGCCTCATGGAAACAAGGGGACCATTGTGGCAAAGCAGGGCCTAATGGAAGCATGGAGAGCATTGGGACATTGTGGGGAATCATGGAAGCATGGAGAGCATTGTGACACTAAGGGAACTCCTGGAACCAAGATGACCACTGGCACATAATGGAACCTCATGGAAGCAAGCCTCCATGATGACTTTGGGGCGCCTCAGGGACCACAGGACCCATTGTGACACAGCAGGACCTGGTGGAACCAAGGAGCCTTTGTGATACTCCAGATCCACATGGAAGCCAGGGTGCACTGAGACACAGCGGGGCCTTGTTGGAACCAAAGACACCTCTGCAAAAAGCAGGCTAGCTCATAGAAGCAAGGAGTCCATTGTTACAACATCAAACCTATGGAACCAAGGGACCATTGTGACACTGCGGGGCCTCATGGAACCAATTGTCCATGATGACAGTGCGGATCAAAGGAGACCATGGTGACACTGCGGAACCGCATGGAACCAAGGAGCCATTGTGACACAGTGGGGCCTCATGGAATCAAGGAGACCATTGTGACCCAGGTGTTGCATGTGAAGGCAAGGAGCCATTGTGACACTTTGGGCTTCTTCCCTTGAGCTCTGCAGCTGGCTGTCCCAGCCCAGCGCACCATGTGCCACCTGCTCTCCTCAGGGCTCTGCCTGCACACAGCCCCAGGAGAAGTTTTCCTGTTTGGAAGGAAAGAATGGAAAAGCCGGAGCAGGTTTCCTAAACAACAAACCCCACTCAGGAGCCACATGCTCAGTACTGGCTGCCTGGAACGAGGTCCCCTTTCTACAAGGGTCAGTGTGAGCAGGAATGATCTCTGGGAGCAGAATTCTCGGAGTCTTTCCACTGAATTCTCTGTCCCTGTGTCTTGGGGTGACTTTATCATGTGTATCCCCTATCGCTGCTCTATGCCCAGAAGTGAACTTTGTGCATTTCTGTGCCTTTCAACTGAGCCTGAGAGGGGGAAGAGGGAAAAAAAACCGGACAACCTTCTCAGACCATTTGTTCAAGGACACACATACACACTCCTCTGCATCCTGCTTGCAGCAAGAGCAGAGGAAGCAACCTTGTTTCTTTTGAGCCAGTTTTCAGCTCCTTTTCTCTGGAGGGAGATGGAGAGTTGAACTTTGTTTTCCTGGGACTTTGGGGGTTTTTATCCGTTCTTCTCTTCTTGACTGTTTCAACATCAGAGCACATTGGGAGAATTTTCTCCCGAGGTGGGGGCCCTGAATGTGGGCCCATGAGCCAGCTGCAAGGAGGAGGAGAGAGACTGCGCCTACGGAAGTGTTGGGGTTCCTCCCCCCTGCCATGAGGTCATGGGAGAGGGGACCCTGGGGTAGAGGCATGGCCTGGGCACGGGGTCTCCCTGCTCCCTGCTGACATGTGCCCTAATCCTGTTCAGCACTGGTTATTTTGTGTTGCCCTGTGCCAGGAGGGCCCTGGTTGTGCCGTGATTGCTCAGTTCTTTGGCAGTGCCCCGCCCATGTGGCTGGAGAAGAAAGAGCTCTGAAACTTCTCTCAAGAATCGCTCCCTGTTTCGTTGCACGGGCCTCGCTGTCTATGGATGTTTCAGGAGACCCCACCGAAACACGGAAGGACTCTCAAATTATCCCAGGTTTCTCTCCACAGCGAGAGGTTTTAATATTTAGCATTGTTATCCTTTTCCTGTCTGTTTGTTAAAAAAATAGTTTTTATCTCTTTCACTTTCTTCCCAGGAAAATTCTTTTTTCCCGAAGCTGGTGGGGGAGGGCTGGGTGTAACCTGCCTTCTATCAGAGGATATTTTCCTCCACATTTGTCCAAACCGGCACAGCCTGTCCTTTCCCTGGGTGTCTGTTGCAGATGGAAGCTGCTGGTGCCATTGTCAGCTTGAAGCCCTCTTTTGATGCAAGCAGATGTTGCCAGGTGTGTTCAGCAGCTGTTGCTCAATGCTTATGCCAAGCTATTGTGTTCCTCATGGAACCAAGGAGCCATTGTGACACTGCAGGGGCTGATGGCATCAAGGAGACAATTGTGACAGTACAGAACCTCCTAGAAACAAGGCTCCATTGTGACACCGTGGGGAATCATGGAATCACGGAGCCCATTGTGACACGGCCAGGCCGCATGGAACCAATGGTCCATGGTTCCACTGCGGATTCAAGAAGAGCACGGTGACACCACGCAACATCACGGAACCATGCGTCCATTGTGACACAGCGGGGCCTCATGGAAACAAGGGGACCATTGTGGCAAAGCAGGGCCTAATGGAAGCATGGAGAGCATTGTGACATTGTGGGGAATCATGGAAGCATGGAGAGCATTGTGACACTAAGGAAACTCCTGGAACCAAGATGACCACTGGCACATAATGGAACCTCATGGAAGCAAGCCTCCATGATGACTTTGGAGGGCCTCGGGGACCACAGGACCCATTGTGACACAGCAGGACCTGGTGGAACCAAGGAGCCTTTGTGATACTCCAGATCCACATGGAAGCCAGGGTGCACTGAGACACAGCGGGGCCTTGTTGGAACCAAAGACACCTCTGCAAAAAGCAGGCTAGCTCATAGAAGCAAGGAGTCCATTGTTACAACATCAAACCTATGGAAGCAAGGGACCATTGTGACACTGCGGGGCCTCATGGAACCAATTGTCCATGATCACAGTGCGGATCAAAAGAGACCATGGTGACACTGCGGAACCGCATGGAACCAAGGAGCCATTGTGACACAGTGGGGCCTCATGGAATCAAGGAGACCATTGTGACCCAGGTGTTGCATGTGAAGGCAAGGAGCCATTGTGACACTTTGGGCTTCTTCCCTTGAGCTCTGCAGCTGGCTGTCCCAGCCCAGCGCACCATGTGCCACCTGCTCTCCTCAGGGCTCTGCCTGCACACAGCCCCAGGAGAAGTTTTCCTGTTTGGAAGGAAAGAATGGAAAAGCCTGAGCAGGTTTCCTAAACAACAAACCCCACTCAGGAGCCACATGCTCAGTACAGGCTGCCTGGAACGAGGTCCCCTTTCTACAAGGGTCAGTGTGAGCAGGAATTATCTCTGGGAGCAGAATTCTCGGAGTCTTTCCACTGAATTCTCTGTCCCTGTGTCTTGGGGTGACTTTATCATGTGTATCCCCTATCGCTGCTCTATGCCCAGAAGTGAACTTTGTGCATTTCTGTGCCTTTCAACTGAGCCTGAGAGGGGGAAGAGGGAAAAAAAACCGGACAACCTTCTCAGACCATTTGTTCAAGGACACACATACACACTCCTCTGCATCCTGCTTGCAGCAAGAGCCGAGGAAGCAACCTTGTTTCTTTTGAGCCAGTTTTCAGCTCCTTTTCTCTGGAGGGAGATGGAGAGTTGAACTTTGTTTTCCTGGGACTTTGGGGGTTTTTATCCGTTCTTCTCTTCTTGACTGTTTCAACATCAGAGCACATTGGGAGAATTTTCTCCCGAGGTGGGGGCCCTGAATGTGGGCCCATGAGCCAGCTGCAAGGAGGAGGAGAGAGACTGCGCCTACGGAAGTGTTGGGGTTCCTCCCCCCTGCCATGAGGTCATGGGAGAGGGGACCCTGGGGTAGAGGCATGGCCTGGGCACGGGGTCTCCCTGCTCCCTGCTGACATGTGCCCTAATCCTGTTCAGCACTGGTTATTTTGTGTTGCCCTGTGCCAGGAGGGCCCTGGTTGTGCCGTGATTGCTCAGTTCTTTGGCAGTGCCCCGCCCATGTGGCTGGAGAAGAAAGAGCTCTGAAACTTCTCTCAAGAATCGCTCCCTGTTTCTTTGCACGGGCCTCGCTGTCTATGGATGTTTCAGGAGACCCCATCGAAACACGGAAGGACTCTCAAATTATCCCAGGTTTCTCTCCACAGCGAGAGGTTTTAATATTTAGCATTGTTATCCTTTTCCTGTCTGTTTGTTAAAAAAATAGTTTTTATCTCTTTCACTTTCTTCCCAGGAAAATTCTTTTTTCCCGAAGCTGGTGGGGGAGGGCTGGGTGTAACCTGCCTTCTATCAGAGGATATTTTCCTCCACATTTGTCCAAACCGGCACAGCCTGTCCTTTCCCTGGGTGTCTGTTGCAGATGGAAGCTGCTGGTGCCATTGTCAGCTTGAAGCCCTCTTTTGATGCAAGCAGATGTTGCCAGGTGTGTTCAGCAGCTGTTGCTCAATGCTTATGCCAAGCTATTGTGTTCCTCATGGAACCAAGGAGCCATTGTGACACTGCAGGGGCTGATGGCATCAAGGAGACAATTGTGACAGTACAGAACCTCCTAGAAACAAGGCTCCATTGTGACACCGTGGGGAATCATGGAATCACGGAGCCCATTGTGACACGGCCAGGCCGCATGGAACCAATGGTCCATGGTTCCACTGCGGATTCAAGAAGAGCACGGTGACACCACGCAACATCACGGAACCATGCGTCCATTGTGACACAGCGGGGCCTCATGGAAACAAGGGGACCATTGTGGCAAAGCAGGGCCTAATGGAAGCATGGAGAGCATTGGGACATTGTGGGGAATCATGGAAGCATGGAGAGCATTGTGACACTAAGGAAACTCCTGGAACCAAGATGACCACTGGCACATAATGGAACCTCATGGAAGCAAGCCTCCATGATGACTTTGGAGGGCCTCGGGGACCACAGGACCCATTGTGACACAGCAGGACCTGGTGGAACCAAGGAGCCTTTGTGATACTCCAGATCCACATGGAAGCCAGGGTGCACTGAGACACAGCGGGGCCTTGTTGGAACCAAAGACACCTCTGCAAAAAGCAGGCTAGCTCATAGAAGCAAGGAGTCCATTGTTACAACATCAAACCTATGGAAGCAAGGGACCATTGTGACACTGCGGGGCCTCATGGAACCAATTGTCCATGATCACAGTGCGGATCAAAAGAGACCATGGTGACACTGCGGAACCGCATGGAACCAAGGAGCCATTGTGACACAGTGGGGCCTCATGGAATCAAGGATACCATTGTGACCCAGGTGTTGCATGTGAAGGCAAGGAGCCATTGTGACACTTTGGGCTTCTTCCCTTGAGCTCTGCAGCTGGCTGTCCCAGCCCAGCGCACCATGTGCCACCTGCTCTCCTCAGGGCTCTGCCTGCACACAGCCCCAGGAGAAGTTTTCCTGTTTGGAAGGAAAGAATGGAAAAGCCGGAGCAGGTTTCCCAAACAACAAACCCCACTCAGGAGCCACATGCTCAGTACAGGCTGCCGGGAACGATGTCCCCTTTCTACAAGGGTCAGGGTGAGCAGAATTCTCTGGGAGCAGAATTCTCGGAGTCTTTCCACTGAATTCTCTGTCCCCGTGTCTTGGGGTGACTTTATCATGTGTATCCCCTATCGCTGCTCTATGCCCAGAAGTGAACTTTGTGCATTTCTGTGCCTTTCAACTGAGCCTGAGAGGGGGAAGAGGGAAAAAAAACCGGACAACCTTCTCAGAGCGTTTGTTCAAGGACACACATACACACTCCTCTGCATCCTGCTTGCAGCAAGAGCCGAGGAAGCAACCTTGTTTCTTTTGAGCCAGTTTTCAGCTCCTTTTCTCTGGAGGGAGATGGAGAGTTGAACTTTGTTTTCCTGGGACTTTGGGGGTTTTTATCCGTTCTTCTCTTCTTGACTGTTTCAACATCAGACCACATTGGGAGAATTTTCTCCCGAGGTGGGGGCCCTGAATGTGGGCCCATGAGCCAGCTCCAAGGAGGAGGAGAGAGACTGCGCCTACGGAAGTGTTGGGGTTCCTCCCCCCTGCCATGAGGTCATGGGAGAGGGGACCCTGGGGTAGAGGCATGGCCTGGGCATGGGGTCTCCCTGCTCCCTGCTGACATGTGCCCTAATCCTTTTCAGCACTGGTTATTTTGTGTTGCCCTGTGCCAGGAGGGCCCTGCTTGTGCCGTGATTGCTCAGTTCTTTGGCAGTGCCCCGCCCATGTGGCTGGAGAAGAAAGAGCTCTGAAACTTCTCTCAAGAATGGCTCCCTATTTCTTTGCACGGGCCTCGCTGTCTATGGATGTTTCAGGAGACCCCACCGAAACACGGAAGGACTCTCAAATTATCCCAGCTTTCTCTCCACAGCGAGAGGTTTTAACATTTAGCATTGTTCTCCTTTTCCTGTCTGTTTGTTAAAAAAATAGTTTTTATCTCTTTCACTTTCTTCCCAGGAAAATTCTTTTTTCCCGAAGCTGGTGGGGGAGGGCTGGGTGTAACCTGCCTTCTATCAGAGGATATTTTCCTCCACATTTGTCCAAACCGGCACAGCCTGTCCTTTCCCTGGGTGTTTGTTGCAGATGGAAGCTGCTGGTGCCATTGTCAGCTTGAAGCCCTCTTTTGATGCAAGCAGATGTTGCCAGGTGTGTTCAGCAGCTGTTGCTCAATGCTTATGCCAAGCTATTGTGTTCCTCATGGAACCAAGGAGCCATTGTGACACTGCAGGGGCTGATGGCATCAAGGAGACAATTGTGACAGTACAGAACCTCCTAGAAACAAGGCTCCATTGTGACACCGTGGGGAATCATGGAATCAAGGAGCCCATTGTGACACGGCCAGGCCGCACGGAACCAATGGTCCATGGTTCCACTGCGGATTCAAGAAGAGCACGGTGACACCACGCAACATCACGGAACCATGCGTCCATTGTGACACAGCGGGGCCTCATGGAAACAAGGGGACCATTGTGGCAAAGCAGGGCCTAATGGAAGCATGGAGAGCATTGGGACATTGTGGGGAATCATGGAAGCATGGAGAGCATTGTGACACTAAGGGAACTCCTGGAACCAAGATGACCACTGGCACATAATGGAACCTCATGGAAGCAAGCCTCCATGATGACTTTGGGGCGCCTCAGGGACCACAGGACCCATTGTGACACAGCAGGACCTGGTGGAACCAAGGAGCCTTTGTGATACTCCAGATCCACATGGAAGCCAGGGTGCACTGAGACACAGCGGGGCCTTGTTGGAACCAAAGACACCTCTGCAAAAAGCAGGCTAGCTCATAGAAGCAAGGAGTCCATTGTTACAACATCAAACCTATGGAAGCAAGGGACCATTGTGACACTGCGGGGCCTCATGGAACCAATTGTCCATGATCACAGTGCGGATCAAAAGAGACCATGGTGACACTGCGGAACCGCATGGAACCAAGGAGCCATTGTGACACAGTGGGGCCTCATGGAATCAAGGATACCATTGTGACCCAGGTGTTGCATGTGAAGGCAAGGAGCCATTGTGACACTTTGGGCTTCTTCCCTTGAGCTCTGCAGCTGGCTGTCCCAGCCCAGCGCACCATGTGCCACCTGCTCTCCTCAGGGCTCTGCCTGCACACAGCCCCAGGAGAAGTTTTCCTGTTTGGAAGGAAAGAATGGAAAAGCCGGAGCAGGTTTCCCAAACAACAAACCCCACTCAGGAGCCACATGCTCAGTACAGGCTGCCGGGAACGATGTCCCCTTTCTACAAGGGTCAGGGTGAGCAGAATTCTCTGGGAGCAGAATTCTCGGAGTCTTTCCACTGAATTCTCTGTCCCCGTGTCTTGGGGTGACTTTATCATGTGTATCCCCTATCGCTGCTCTATGCCCAGAAGTGAACTTTGTGCATTTCTGTGCCTTTCAACTGAGCCTGAGAGGGGGGAGAGGAAAAAAAACCGGACAAACTTCTCAGAGCGTTTGTTCAAGGACACACATACACACTCCTCTGCATCCTGCTTGCAGCAAGAGCAGAGGAAGCAACTTTGTTTCTTTTTAGCCAGTTTTCAGCTCCTTTTCTCTGGGGAGAGATGGAGAGTTGAACTTTGTTTTCCTGGGACTTTGGGGGTTTTTTTCCCTTCTTCTCTTCTTGACTCTTTCAACATCAGACCACATTGGGAGAATTTTCTCCCGAGGTGGGGGCCCTGAATGTGGGCCCATGAGCCAGCTGCAAGGAGGACGAGAGAGACTGCACCTACGGAAGTGTTGGGGTTCCTCCCCCCTGCCATGAGGTCATGGGAGAGGGGACCCTGGGGTAGAGGCATGGCCTGGGCACGGGGGTCTCCCTGCTCCCTGCTGACATGTGCCCTAATCCTGTTCAGCACTGGTTATTTTGTGTTGCCCTGTGCCAGGAGGGCCCTGGTTGTGCCGTGATTGCTCAGTTCTTTGGCAGTGCCCCGCCCATGTGGCTGGAGAAGAAAGAGCTCTGAAACTTCTCTCAAGAATGGCTCCCTATTTCTTTGCACGGGCCTCGCTGTCTATGGATGTTTCAGGAGACCCCACCGAAACACGGAAGGACTCTCAAATTATCCCAGCTTTCTCTGCACAGCGAGAGCTTTTAATATTTAGCATTGTTATCCTTTTCCTGGGTGTTTGTTAAAAAATTGTTTTTATCTCTTTCACTTTCGTCCCAGGAAAATTCTTTTTTCCCGAAGCTGGTGGGGGAGGGCTGCGTGTAACCTGCCTTCTATCAGAGGATATTTTCCTCCACATTTGTCCAAACCGGCACAGCCTGTCCTTTCCTGGGTGTCTGTTGCAGATGGAAGCTGCTGGTGCCATTGTCAGCTTGAAGCCCTCTTTTGATGCAAGCAGATGTTGCCAGGTGTGTTCAGCAGCTGTTGCTCAATGCTTATGCCAAGCTATTGTGTTCCTCATGGAACCAAGGAGCCATTGTGACACTGCAGGGGCTGATGGCATCAAGGAGGCAATTGTGACAGTACAGAACCTCCTAGAAACAAGGCTCCATTGTGACACCGTGGGGAATCATGGAATCAAGGAGCCCATTGTGACACGGCCAGGCCGCATGGAACCAATGGTCCATGGTTACACGGCGGATTCAAGAAGAGCACGGTGACACCACGCAACATCATGGAACCATAGGTCCATTGTGACACAGCGGGGCCTCATGGAAACAAGGGGACCATTGTGGCAAAGCAGGGCCTAATGGAAGCATGGAGAGCATTGTGACATTGTGGGGAATCATGGAAGCATGGAGAGCATTGTGACACTAAGGAAACTCCTGGAACCAAGATGAGCACTGGCACATAATGGAACCTCATGGAAGCAAGCCTCCATGATGACTTTGGGGCGCCTCAGGGACCACAGGACCCATTGTGACACAGCAGGACCTGGTGGAACCAAGGAGCCTTTGTGATACTCCAGATCCACATGGAAGCCAGGGTGCACTGAGACACAGCGGGGCCTTGTTGGAACCAAAGACACCTCTGCAAAAAGCAGGCTAGCTCATAGAAGCAAGGAGTCCATTGTTACAACATCAAACCTATGGAACCAAGGGACCATTGTGACACTGCGGGGCCTCATGGAACCAATTGTCCATGATGACAGTGCGGATCAAAGGAGACCATGGTGACACTGCGGAACCTGATGGAACCAAGGAGCCATTGTGACACAGTGGGGCCTCATGGAATCAAGGAGACCATTGTGACCCAGGTGTTGCATGTGAAGGCAAGGAGCCATTGTGACACTTTGGGCTTCTTCCCTTGAGCTCTGCAGCTGGCTGTCCCAGCCCAGCGCATCATGTGCCACCTGCTCTCCTCAGGGCTCTGCCTGCACACAGCCCCAGGAGAAGTTTTCCTGTTTGGAAGGAAAGAATGGAAAAGCCTGAGCAGGTTTCCTAAACAACAAACCCCACTCAGGAGCCACATGCTCAGTACAGGCTGCCTGGAACGAGGTCCCCTTTCTACAAGGGTCAGTGTGAGCAGGAATGATCTCTGGGAGCAGAATTCTCAGAGTCTTTCCACTGAATTCTCTGTCCCTGTGTCTTGGGGTGACTTTATCATGTGTATCCCCTATCGCTGCTCTATGCCCAGAAGTGGACTTTGTGCATTTCTGTGCCTTTCAACTGAGCCTGAGAGGGGGAAGAGGGAAAAAAAACCGGACAACCTTCTCAGACCATTTGTTCAAGGACACACATACACACTCCTCTGCATCCTGCTTGCAGCAAGAGCAGAGGAAGCAACCTTGTTTCTTTTGAGCCAGTTTTCAGCTCCTTTTCTCTGGAGGGAGATGGAGAGTTGAACTTTGTTTTCCTGGGACTTTGGGGGTTTTTATCCGTTCTTCTCTTCTTGACTGTTTCAACATCAGAGCACATTGGGAGAATTTTCTCCCGAGGTGGGGGCCCTGAATGTGGGCCCATGAGCCAGCTCCAAGGAGGAGGAGAGAGACTGCGCCTACGGAAGTGTTGGGGTTCCTCCCCCCTGCCATGAGGTCATGGGAGGGGGGCCCCTGGGGTAGAGGCATGGCCTGGGCACGGGGTCTCCCTGCTCCCTGCTGACATGTGCCCTAATCCTGTTCAGCACTGGTTATTTTGTGTTGCCCTGTGCCAGGAGGGCCCTGGTTGTGCCGTGATTGCTCAGTTCTTTGGCAGTGCCCCGCCCATGTGGCTGGAGAAGAAAGAGCTCTGAAACTTCTCTCAAGAATCGCTCCCTGTTTCTTTGCACGGGCCTCGCTGTCTATGGATGTTTCAGGAGACCCCATCGAAACACGGAAGGACTCTCAAATTATCCCAGGTTTCTCTCCACAGGGAGAGGTTTTAATATTTAGCATTGTTATCCTTTTCCTGTCTGTTTGTTAAAAAAATAGTTTTTATCTCTTTCACTTTCTTCCCAGGAAAATTCTTTTTTCCCGAAGCTGGTGGGGGAGGGCTGGGTGTAACCTGCCTTCTATCAGAGGATATTTTCCTCCACATTTGTCCAAACCGGCACAGCCTGTCCTTTCCCTGGGTGTCTGTTGCAGATGGAAGCTGCTGGTGCCATTGTCAGCTTGAAGCCCTCTTTTGATGCAAGCAGATGTTGCCAGGTGTGTTCAGCAGCTGTTGCTCAATGCTTATGCCAAGCTATTGTGTTCCTCATGGAACCAAGGAGCCATTGTGACACTGCAGGGGCTGATGGCATCAAGGAGACAATTGTGACAGTACAGAACCTCCTAGAAACAAGGCTCCATTGTGACACCGTGGGGAATCATGGAATCACGGAGCCCATTGTGACACGGCCAGGCCGCATGGAACCAATGGTCCATGGTTCCACTGCGGATTCAAGAAGAGCACGGTGACACCACGCAACATCACGGAACCATGCGTCCATTGTGACACAGCGGGGCCTCATGGAAACAAGGGGACCATTGTGGCAAAGCAGGGCCTAATGGAAGCATGGAGAGCATTGGGACATTGTGGGGAATCATGGAAGCATGGAGAGCATTGTGACACTAAGGAAACTCCTGGAACCAAGATGACCACTGGCACATAATGGAACCTCATGGAAGCAAGCCTCCATGATGACTTTGGAGGGCCTCGGGGACCACAGGACCCATTGTGACACAGCAGGACCTGGTGGAACCAAGGAGCCTTTGTGATACTCCAGATCCACATGGAAGCCAGGGTGCACTGAGACACAGCGGGGCCTTGTTGGAACCAAAGACACCTCTGCAAAAAGCAGGCTAGCTCATAGAAGCAAGGAGTCCATTGTTACAACATCAAACCTATGGAAGCAAGGGACCATTGTGACACTGCGGGGCCTCATGGAACCAATTGTCCATGATCACAGTGCGGATCAAAAGAGACCATGGTGACACTGCGGAACCGCATGGAACCAAGGAGCCATTGTGACACAGTGGGGCCTCATGGAATCAAGGATACCATTGTGACCCAGGTGTTGCATGTGAAGGCAAGGAGCCATTGTGACACTTTGGGCTTCTTCCCTTGAGCTCTGCAGCTGGCTGTCCCAGCCCAGCGCACCATGTGCCACCTGCTCTCCTCAGGGCTCTGCCTGCACACAGCCCCAGGAGAAGTTTTCCTGTTTGGAAGGAAAGAATGGAAAAGCCGGAGCAGGTTTCCCAAACAACAAACCCCACTCAGGAGCCACATGCTCAGTACAGGCTGCCGGGAACGATGTCCCCTTTCTACAAGGGTCAGGGTGAGCAGAATTCTCTGGGAGCAGAATTCTCGGAGTCTTTCCACTGAATTCTCTGTCCCCGTGTCTTGGGGTGACTTTATCATGTGTATCCCCTATCGCTGCTCTATGCCCAGAAGTGAACTTTGTGCATTTCTGTGCCTTTCAACTGAGCCTGAGAGGGGGAAGAGGGAAAAAAAACCGGACAACCTTCTCAGAGCGTTTGTTCAAGGACACACATACACACTCCTCTGCATCCTGCTTGCAGCAAGAGCCGAGGAAGCAACCTTGTTTCTTTTGAGCCAGTTTTCAGCTCCTTTTCTCTGGAGGGAGATGGAGAGTTGAACTTTGTTTTCCTGGGACTTTGGGGGTTTTTATCCGTTCTTCTCTTCTTGACTGTTTCAACATCAGAGCACATTGGGAGAATTTTCTCCCGAGGTGGGGGCCCTGAATGTGGGCCCATGAGCCAGCTGCAAGGAGGAGGAGAGAGACTGCGCCTACGGAAGTGTTGGGGTTCCTCCCCCCTGCCATGAGGTCATGGGAGAGGGGACCCTGGGGTAGAGGCATGGCCTGGGCATGGGGTCTCCCTGCTCCCTGCTGACATGTGCCCTAATCCTGTTCAGCACTGGTTATTTTGTGTTGCCCTGTGCCAGGAGGGCCCTGCTTGTGCCGTGATTGCTCAGTTCTTTGGCAGTGCCCCGCCCATGTGGCTGGAGAAGAAAGAGCTCTGAAACTTCTCTCAAGAATCGCTCCCTATTTCTTTGCACGGGCCTCGCTGTCTATGGATGTTTCAGGAGACCCCACCGAAACACGGAAGGACTCTCAAATTATCCCAGCTTTCTCTCCACAGCGAGAGGTTTTAACATTTAGCATTGTTCTCCTTTTCCTGTCTGTTTGTTAAAAAAATAGTTTTTATCTCTTTCACTTTCTTCCCAGGAAAATTCTTTTTTCCCGAAGCTGGTGGGGGAGGGCTGGGTGTAACCTGCCTTCTATCAGAGGATATTTTCCTCCACATTTGTCCAAACCGGCACAGCCTGTCCTTTCCCTGGGTGTTTGTTGCAGATGGAAGCTGCTGGTGCCATTCTCAGCTTGAAGCCCTCTTTTGATGCAAGCAGATGTTGCCAGGTGTGTTCAGCAGCTGTTGCTCAATGCTTATGCCAAGCTATTGTGTTCCTCATGGAACCAAGGAGCCATTGTGACACTGCAGGGGCTGATGGCATCAAGGAGACAATTGTGACAGTACAGAACCTCCTAGAAACAAGGCTCCATTGTGACACCGTGGGGAATCATGGAATCAAGGAGCCCATTGTGACACGGCCAGGCCGCACGGAACCAATGGTCCATGGTTCCACTGCGGATTCAAGAAGAGCACGGTGACACCACGCAACATCACGGAACCATGCGTCCATTGTGACACAGCGGGGCCTCATGGAAACAAGGGGACCATTGTGGCAAAGCAGGGCCTAATGGAAGCATGGAGAGCATTGGGACATTGTGGGGAATCATGGAAGCATGGAGAGCATTGTGACACTAAGGGAACTCCTGGAACCAAGATGACCACTGGCACATAATGGAACCTCATGGAAGCAAGCCTCCATGATGACTTTGGGGCGCCTCAGGGACCACAGGACCCATTGTGACACAGCAGGACCTGGTGGAACCAAGGAGCCTTTGTGATACTCCAGATCCACATGGAAGCCAGGGTGCACTGAGACACAGCGGGGCCTTGTTGGAACCAAAGACACCTCTGCAAAAAGCAGGCTAGCTCATAGAAGCAAGGAGTCCATTGTTACAACATCAAACCTATGGAACCAAGGGACCATTGTGACACTGCGGGGCCTCATGGAACCAATTGTCCATGATGACAGTGCGGATCAAAGGAGACCATGGTGACACTGCGGAACCGCATGGAACCAAGGAGCCATTGTGACACAGTGGGGCCTCATGGAATCAAGGAGACCATTGTGACCCAGGTGTTGCATGTGAAGGCAAGGAGCCATTGTGACACTTTGGGCTTCTTCCCTTGAGCTCTGCAGCTGGCTGTCCCAGCCCAGCGCACCATGTGCCACCTGCTCTCCTCAGGGCTCTGCCTGCACACAGCCCCAGGAGAAGTTTTCCTGTTTGGAAGGAAAGAATGGAAAAGCCTGAGCAGGTTTCCTAAACAACAAACCCCACTCAGGAGCCACATGCTCAGTACAGGCTGCCTGGAACGAGGTCCCCTTTCTACAAGGGTCAGTGTGAGCAGGAATTATCTCTGGGAGCAGAATTCTCGGAGTCTTTCCACTGAATTCTCTGTCCCTGTGTCTTGGGGTGACTTTATCATGTGTATCCCCTATCGCTGCTCTATGCCCAGAAGTGAACTTTGTGCATTTCTGTGCCTTTCAACTGAGCCTGAGAGGGGGAAGAGGGAAAAAAAACCGGACAACCTTCTCAGACCATTTGTTCAAGGACACACATACACACTCCTCTGCATCCTGCTTGCAGCAAGAGCAGAGGAAGCAACCTTGTTTCTTTTGAGCCAGTTTTCAGCTCCTTTTCTCTGGAGGGAGATGGAGAGTTGAACTTTGTTTTCCTGGGACTTTGGGGGTTTTTATCCGTTCTTCTCTTCTTGACTGTTTCAACATCAGAGCACATTGGGAGAATTTTCTCCCGAGGTGGGGGCCCTGAATGTGGGCCCATGAGCCAGCTGCAAGGAGGAGGAGAGAGACTGCGCCTACGGAAGTGTTGGGGTTCCTCCCCCCTGCCATGAGGTCATGGGAGAGGGGACCCTGGGGTAGAGGCATGGCCTGGGCACGGGGTCTCCCTGCTCCCTGCTGACATGTGCCCTAATCCTGTTCAGCACTGGTTATTTTGTGTTGCCCTGTGCCAGGAGGGCCCTGGTTGTGCCGTGATTGCTCAGTTCTTTGGCAGTGCCCCGCCCATGTGGCTGGAGAAGAAAGAGCTCTGAAACTTCTCTCAAGAATCGCTCCCTGTTTCGTTGCACGGGCCTCGCTGTCTATGGATGTTTCAGGAGACCCCACCGAAACACGGAAGGACTCTCAAATTATCCCAGGTTTCTCTCCACAGCGAGAGGTTTTAATATTTAGCATTGTTCTCCTTTTCCTGTCTGTTTGTTAAAAAAATAGTTTTTATCTCTTTCACTTTCTTCCCAGGAAAATTCTTTTTTCCCGAAGCTGGTGGGGGAGGGCTGGGTGTAACCTGCCTTCTATCAGAGGATATTTTCCTCCACATTTGTCCAAACCGGCACAGCCTGTCCTTTCCCTGGGTGTCTGTTGCAGATGGAAGCTGCTGGTGCCATTGTCAGCTTGAAGCCCTCTTTTGATGCAAGCAGATGTTGCCAGGTGTGTTCAGCAGCTGTTGCTCAATGCTTATGCCAAGCTATTGTGTTCCTCATGGAACCAAGGAGCCATTGTGACACTGCAGGGGCTGATGGCATCAAGGAGACAATTGTGACAGTACAGAACCTCCTAGAAACAAGGCTCCATTGTGACACCGTGGGGAATCATGGAATCACGGAGCCCATTGTGACACGGCCAGGCCGCATGGAACCAATGGTCCATGGTTCCACTGCGGATTCAAGAAGAGCACGGTGACACCACGCAACATCACGGAACCATGCGTCCATTGTGACACAGCGGGGCCTCATGGAAACAAGGGGACCATTGTGGCAAAGCAGGGCCTAATGGAAGCATGGAGAGCATTGTGACATTGTGGGGAATCATGGAAGCATGGAGAGCATTGTGACACTAAGGAAACTCCTGGAACCAAGATGACCACTGGCACATAATGGAACCTCATGGAAGCAAGCCTCCATGATGACTTTGGAGGGCCTCGGGGACCACAGGACCCATTGTGACACAGCAGGACCTGGTGGAACCAAGGAGCCTTTGTGATACTCCAGATCCACATGGAAGCCAGGGTGCACTGAGACACAGCGGGGCCTTGTTGGAACCAAAGACACCTCTGCAAAAAGCAGGCTAGCTCATAGAAGCAAGGAGTCCATTGTTACAACATCAAACCTATGGAAGCAAGGGACCATTGTGACACTGCGGGGCCTCATGGAACCAATTGTCCATGATCACAGTGCGGATCAAAAGAGACCATGGTGACACTGCGGAACCGCATGGAACCAAGGAGCCATTGTGACACAGTGGGGCCTCATGGAATCAAGGAGACCATTGTGACCCAGGTGTTGCATGTGAAGGCAAGGAGCCATTGTGACACTTTGGGCTTCTTCCCTTGAGCTCTGCAGCTGGCTGTCCCAGCCCAGCGCACCATGTGCCACCTGCTCTCCTCAGGGCTCTGCCTGCACACAGCCCCAGGAGAAGTTTTCCTGTTTGGAAGGAAAGAATGGAAAAGCCTGAGCAGGTTTCCTAAACAACAAACCCCACTCAGGAGCCACATGCTCAGTACAGGCTGCCTGGAACGAGGTCCCCTTTCTACAAGGGTCAGTGTGAGCAGGAATTATCTCTGGGAGCAGAATTCTCGGAGTCTTTCCACTGAATTCTCTGTCCCTGTGTCTTGGGGTGACTTTATCATGTGTATCCCCTATCGCTGCTCTATGCCCAGAAGTGAACTTTGTGCATTTCTGTGCCTTTCAACTGAGCCTGAGAGGGGGAAGAGGGAAAAAAAACCGGACAACCTTCTCAGACCATTTGTTCAAGGACACACATACACACTCCTCTGCATCCTGCTTGCAGCAAGAGCCGAGGAAGCAACCTTGTTTCTTTTGAGCCAGTTTTCAGCTCCTTTTCTCTGGAGGGAGATGGAGAGTTGAACTTTGTTTTCCTGGGACTTTGGGGGTTTTTATCCGTTCTTCTCTTCTTGACTGTTTCAACATCAGAGCACATTGGGAGAATTTTCTCCCGAGGTGGGGGCCCTGAATGTGGGCCCATGAGCCAGCTCCAAGGAGGAGGAGAGAGACTGCGCCTACGGAAGTGTTGGGGTTCCTCCCCCCTGCCATGAGGTCATGGGAGAGGGGACCCTGGGGTAGAGGCATGGCCTGGGCACGGGGTCTCCCTGCTCCCTGCTGACATGTGCCCTAATCCTGTTCAGCACTGCTTATTTTGTGTTGCCCTGTGCCAGGAGGGCCCTGGTTGTGCCGTGATTGCTCAGTTCTTTGGCAGTGCCCCGCCCATGTGGCTGGAGAAGAAAGAGCTCTGAAACTTCTCTCAAGAATCGCTCCCTGTTTCTTTGCACGGGCCTCGCTGTCTATGGATGTTTCAGGAGACCCCATCGAAACACGGAAGGACTCTCAAATTATCCCAGGTTTCTCTCCACAGCGAGAGGTTTTAATATTTAGCATTGTTATCCTTTTCCTGTCTGTTTGTTAAAAAAATAGTTTTTATCTCTTTCACTTTCTTCCCAGGAAAATTCTTTTTTCCCGAAGCTGGTGGGGGAGGGCTGGGTGTAACCTGCCTTCTATCAGAGGATATTTTCCTCCACATTTGTCCAAACCGGCACAGCCTGTCCTTTCCCTGGGTGTCTGTTGCAGATGGAAGCTGCTGGTGCCATTGTCAGCTTGAAGCCCTCTTTTGATGCAAGCAGATGTTGCCAGGTGTGTTCAGCAGCTGTTGCTCAATGCTTATGCCAAGCTATTGTGTTCCTCATGGAACCAAGGAGCCATTGTGACACTGCAGGGGCTGATGGCATCAAGGAGACAATTGTGACAGTACAGAACCTCCTAGAAACAAGGCTCCATTGTGACACCGTGGGGAATCATGGAATCACGGAGCCCATTGTGACACGGCCAGGCCGCATGGAACCAATGGTCCATGGTTCCACTGCGGATTCAAGAAGAGCACGGTGACACCACGCAACATCACGGAACCATGCGTCCATTGTGACACAGCGGGGCCTCATGGAAACAAGGGGACCATTGTGGCAAAGCAGGGCCTAATGGAAGCATGGAGAGCATTGGGACATTGTGGGGAATCATGGAAGCATGGAGAGCATTGTGACACTAAGGAAACTCCTGGAACCAAGATGACCACTGGCACATAATGGAACCTCATGGAAGCAAGCCTCCATGATGACTTTGGAGGGCCTCGGGGACCACAGGACCCATTGTGACACAGCAGGACCTGGTGGAACCAAGGAGCCTTTGTGATACTCCAGATCCACATGGAAGCCAGGGTGCACTGAGACACAGCGGGGCCTTGTTGGAACCAAAGACACCTCTGCAAAAAGCAGGCTAGCTCATAGAAGCAAGGAGTCCATTGTTACAACATCAAACCTATGGAAGCAAGGGACCATTGTGACACTGCGGGGCCTCATGGAACCAATTGTCCATGATCACAGTGCGGATCAAAAGAGACCATGGTGACACTGCGGAACCGCATGGAACCAAGGAGCCATTGTGACACAGTGGGGCCTCATGGAATCAAGGATACCATTGTGACCCAGGTGTTGCATGTGAAGGCAAGGAGCCATTGTGACACTTTGGGCTTCTTCCCTTGAGCTCTGCAGCTGGCTGTCCCAGCCCAGCGCACCATGTGCCACCTGCTCTCCTCAGGGCTCTGCCTGCACACAGCCCCAGGAGAAGTTTTCCTGTTTGGAAGGAAAGAATGGAAAAGCCGGAGCAGGTTTCCCAAACAACAAACCCCACTCAGGAGCCACATGCTCAGTACAGGCTGCCGGGAACGATGTCCCCTTTCTACAAGGGTCAGGGTGAGCAGAATTCTCTGGGAGCAGAATTCTCGGAGTCTTTCCACTGAATTCTCTGTCCCCGTGTCTTGGGGTGACTTTATCATGTGTATCCCCTATCGCTGCTCTATGCCCAGAAGTGAACTTTGTGCATTTCTGTGCCTTTCAACTGAGCCTGAGAGGGGGAAGAGGGAAAAAAAACCGGACAACCTTCTCAGAGCGTTTGTTCAAGGACACACATACACACTCCTCTGCATCCTGCTTGCAGCAAGAGCCGAGGAAGCAACCTTGTTTCTTTTGAGCCAGTTTTCAGCTCCTTTTCTCTGGAGGGAGATGGAGAGTTGAACTTTGTTTTCCTGGGACTTTGGGGGTTTTTATCCGTTCTTCTCTTCTTGACTGTTTCAACATCAGACCACATTGGGAGAATTTTCTCCCGAGGTGGGGGCCCTGAATGTGGGCCCATGAGCCAGCTCCAAGGAGGAGGAGAGAGACTGCGCCTACGGAAGTGTTGGGGTTCCTCCCCCCTGCCATGAGGTCATGGGAGAGGGGACCCTGGGGTAGAGGCATGGCCTGGGCATGGGGTCTCCCTGCTCCCTGCTGACATGTGCCCTAATCCTTTTCAGCACTGGTTATTTTGTGTTGCCCTGTGCCAGGAGGGCCCTGCTTGTGCCGTGATTGCTCAGTTCTTTGGCAGTGCCCCGCCCATGTGGCTGGAGAAGAAAGAGCTCTGAAACTTCTCTCAAGAATGGCTCCCTATTTCTTTGCACGGGCCTCGCTGTCTATGGATGTTTCAGGAGACCCCATCGAAACACGGAAGGACTCTCAAATTATCCCAGCTTTCTCTCCACAGCGAGAGGTTTTAACATTTAGCATTGTTCTCCTTTTCCTGTCTGTTTGTTAAAAAAATAGTTTTTATCTCTTTCACTTTCTTCCCAGGAAAATTCTTTTTTCCCGAAGCTGGTGGGGGAGGGCTGGGTGTAACCTGCCTTCTATCAGAGGATATTTTCCTCCACATTTGTCCAAACCGGCACAGCCTGTCCTTTCCCTGGGTGTTTGTTGCAGATGGAAGCTGCTGGTGCCATTCTCAGCTTGAAGCCCTCTTTTGATGCAAGCAGATGTTGCCAGGTGTGTTCAGCAGCTGTTGCTCAATGCTTATGCCAAGCTATTGTGTTCCTCATGGAACCAAGGAGCCATTGTGACACTGCAGGGGCTGATGGCATCAAGGAGACAATTGTGACAGTACAGAACCTCCTAGAAACAAGGCTCCATTGTGACACCGTGGGGAATCATGGAATCAAGGAGCCCATTGTGACACGGCCAGGCCGCACGGAACCAATGGTCCATGGTTCCACTGCGGATTCAAGAAGAGCACGGTGACACCACGCAACATCACGGAACCATGCGTCCATTGTGACACAGCGGGGCCTCATGGAAACAAGGGGACCATTGTGGCAAAGCAGGGCCTAATGGAAGCATGGAGAGCATTGGGACATTGTGGGGAATCATGGAAGCATGGAGAGCATTGTGACACTAAGGGAACTCCTGGAACCAAGATGACCACTGGCACATAATGGAACCTCATGGAAGCAAGCCTCCATGATGACTTTGGGGCGCCTCAGGGACCACAGGACCCATTGTGACACAGCAGGACCTGGTGGAACCAAGGAGCCTTTGTGATACTCCAGATCCACATGGAAGCCAGGGTGCACTGAGACACAGCGGGGCCTTGTTGGAACCAAAGACACCTCTGCAAAAAGCAGGCTAGCTCATAGAAGCAAGGAGTCCATTGTTACAACATCAAACCTATGGAAGCAAGGGACCATTGTGACACTGCGGGGCCTCATGGAACCAATTGTCCATGATCACAGTGCGGATCAAAAGAGACCATGGTGACACTGCGGAACCGCATGGAACCAAGGAGCCATTGTGACACAGTGGGGCCTCATGGAATCAAGGAGACCATTGTGACCCAGGTGTTGCATGTGAAGGCAAGGAGCCATTGTGACACTTTGGGCTTCTTCCCTTGAGCTCTGCAGCTGGCTGTCCCAGCCCAGCGCACCATGTGCCACCTGCTCTCCTCAGGGCTCTGCCTGCACACAGCCCCAGGAGAAGTTTTCCTGTTTGGAAGGAAAGAATGGAAAAGCCGGAGCAGGTTTCCCAAACAACAAACCCCACTCAGGAGCCACATGCTCAGTACAGGCTGCCGGGAACGATGTCCCCTTTCTACAAGGGTCAGGGTGAGCAGAATTCTCTGGGAGCAGAATTCTCGGAGTCTTTCCACTGAATTCTCTGTCCCCGTGTCTTGGGGTGACTTTATCATGTGTATCCCCTATCGCTGCTCTATGCCCAGAAGTGAACTTTGTGCATTTCTGTGCCTTTCAACTGAGCCTGAGAGGGGGGAGAGGAAAAAAAACCGGACAAACTTCTCAGAGCGTTTGTTCAAGGACACACATACACACTCCTCTGCATCCTGCTTGCAGCAAGAGCAGAGGAAGCCACTTTGTTTCTTTTTAGCCAGTTTTCAGCTCCTTTTCTCTGGGGAGAGATGGAGAGTTGAACTTTGTTTTCCTGGGACTTTGGGGGTTTTTTTCCCTTCTTCTCTTCTTGACTCTTTCAACATCAGACCACATTGGGAGAATTTTCTCCCGAGGTGGGGGCCCTGAATGTGGGCCCATGAGCCAGCTGCAAGGAGGACGAGAGAGACTGCACCTACGGAAGTTTTGGGGTTCCTCCCCCCTGCCATGAGGTCATGGGAGAGGGGACCCTGGGGTAGAGGCATGGCCTGGGCACGGGGGTCTCCCTGCTCCCTGCTGACATGTGCCCTAATCCTGTTCAGCACTGGTTATTTTGTGTTGCCCTGTGCCAGGAGGGCCCTGGTTGTGCCGTGATTGCTCAGTTCTTTGGCAGTGCCCCGCCCATGTGGCTGGAGAAGAAAGAGCTCTGAAACTTCTCTCAAGAATGGCTCCCTATTTCTTTGCACGGGCCTCGCTGTCTATGGATGTTTCAGGAGACCCCACCGAAACACGGAAGGACTCTCAAATTATCCCAGCTTTCTCTGCACAGCGAGAGCTTTTAATATTTAGCATTGTTATCCTTTTCCTGGGTGTTTGTTAAAAAATTGTTTTTATCTCTTTCACTTTCGTCCCAGGAAAATTCTTTTTTCCCGAAGCTGGTGGGGGAGGGCTGCGTGTAACCTGCCTTCTATCAGAGGATATTTTCCTCCACATTTGTCCAAACCGGCACAGCCTGTCCTTTCCTGGGTGTCTGTTGCAGATGGAAGCTGCTGGTGCCATTGTCAGCTTGAAGCCCTCTTTTGATGCAAGCAGATGTTGCCAGGTGTGTTCAGCAGCTGTTGCTCAATGCTTATGCCAAGCTATTGTGTTCCTCATGGAACCAAGGAGCCATTGTGACACTGCAGGGGCTGATGGCATCAAGGAGGCAATTGTGACAGTACAGAACCTCCTAGAAACAAGGCTCCATTGTGACACCGTGGGGAATCATGGAATCAAGGAGCCCATTGTGACACGGCCAGGCCGCATGGAACCAATGGTCCATGGTTACACGGCGGATTCAAGAAGAGCACGGTGACACCACGCAACATCATGGAACCATAGGTCCATTGTGACACAGCGGGGCCTCATGGAAACAAGGGGACCATTGTGGCAAAGCAGGGCCTAATGGAAGCATGGAGAGCATTGTGACATTGTGGGGAATCATGGAAGCATGGAGAGCATTGTGACACTAAGGAAACTCCTGGAACCAAGATGAGCACTGGCACATAATGGAACCTCATGGAAGCAAGCCTCCATGATGACTTTGGGGCGCCTCAGGGACCACAGGACCCATTGTGACACAGCAGGACCTGGTGGAACCAAGGAGCCTTTGTGATACTCCAGATCCACATGGAAGCCAGGGTGCACTGAGACACAGCGGGGCCTTGTTGGAACCAAAGACACCTCTGCAAAAAGCAGGCTAGCTCATAGAAGCAAGGAGTCCATTGTTACAACATCAAACCTATGGAACCAAGGGACCATTGTGACACTGCGGGGCCTCATGGAACCAATTGTCCATGATGACAGTGCGGATCAAAGGAGACCATGGTGACACTGCGGAACCTGATGGAACCAAGGAGCCATTGTGACACAGTGGGGCCTCATGGAATCAAGGAGACCATTGTGACCCAGGTGTTGCATGTGAAGGCAAGGAGCCATTGTGACACTTTGGGCTTCTTCCCTTGAGCTCTGCAGCTGGCTGTCCCAGCCCAGCGCATCATGTGCCACCTGCTCTCCTCAGGGCTCTGCCTGCACACAGCCCCAGGAGAAGTTTTCCTGTTTGGAAGGAAAGAATGGAAAAGCCTGAGCAGGTTTCCTAAACAACAAACCCCACTCAGGAGCCACATGCTCAGTACAGGCTGCCTGGAACGAGGTCCCCTTTCTACAAGGGTCAGTGTGAGCAGGAATGATCTCTGGGAGCAGAATTCTCGGAGTCTTTCCACTGAATTCTCTGTCCCTGTGTCTTGGGGTGACTTTATCATGTGTATCCCCTATCGCTGCTCTATGCCCAGAAGTGGACTTTGTGCATTTCTGTGCCTTTCAACTGAGCCTGAGAGGGGGAAGAGGGAAAAAAAACCGGACAACCTTCTCAGACCATTTGTTCAAGGACACACATACACACTCCTCTGCATCCTGCTTGCAGCAAGAGCAGAGGAAGCAACCTTGTTTCTTTTGAGCCAGTTTTCAGCTCCTTTTCTCTGGAGGGAGATGGAGAGTTGAACTTTGTTTTCCTGGGACTTTGGGGGTTTTTATCCGTTCTTCTCTTCTTGACTGTTTCAACATCAGAGCACATTGGGAGAATTTTCTCCCGAGGTGGGGGCCCTGAATGTGGGCCCATGAGCCAGCTGCAAGGAGGAGGAGAGAGACTGCGCCTACGGAAGTGTTGGGGTTCCTCCCCCCTGCCATGAGGTCATGGGAGGGGGGCCCCTGGGGTAGAGGCATGGCCTGGGCACGGGGTCTCCCTGCTCCCTGCTGACATGTGCCCTAATCCTGTTCAGCACTGCTTATTTTGTGTTGCCCTGTGCCAGGAGGGCCCTGGTTGTGCCGTGATTGCTCAGTTCTTTGGCAGTGCCCCGCCCATGTGGCTGGAGAAGAAAGAGCTCTGAAACTTCTCTCAAGAATCGCTCCCTGTTTCTTTGCACGGGCCTCGCTGTCTATGGATGTTTCAGGAGACCCCATCGAAACACGGAAGGACTCTCAAATTATCCCAGGTTTCTCTGCACAGCGAGAGCTTTTAATATTTAGCATTGTTATCCTTTTCCTGGGTGTTTGTTAAAAAAATAGTTTTTATCTCTTTCACTTTCTTCCCAGGAAAATTCTTTTTTCCCGAAGCTGGTGGGGGAGGGCTGGGTGTAACCTGCCTTCTATCAGAGGATATTTTCCTCCACATTTGTCCAAACCGGCACAGCCTGTCCTTTCCCTGGGTGTCTGTTGCAGATGGAAGCTGCTGGTGCCATTGTCAGCTTGAAGCCCTCTTTTGATGCAAGCAGATGTTGCCAGGTGTGTTCAGCAGCTGTTGCTCAATGCTTATGCCAAGCTATTGTGTTCCTCATGGAACCAAGGAGCCATTGTGACACTGCAGGGGCTGATGGCATCAAGGAGACAATTGTGACAGTACAGAACCTCCTAGAAACAAGGCTCCATTGTGACACCGTGGGGAATCATGGAATCACGGAGCCCATTGTGACACGGCCAGGCCGCATGGAACCAATGGTCCATGGTTCCACTGCGGATTCAAGAAGAGCACGGTGACACCACGCAACATCACGGAACCATGCGTCCATTGTGACACAGCGGGGCCTCATGGAAACAAGGGGACCATTGTGGCAAAGCAGGGCCTAATGGAAGCATGGAGAGCATTGGGACATTGTGGGGAATCGTGGAAGCATGGAGAGCATTGTGACACTAAGGAAACTCCTGGAACCAAGATGACCACTGGCACATAATGGAACCTCATGGAAGCAAGCCTCCATGATGACTTTGGAGGGCCTCGGGGACCACAGGACCCATTGTGACACAGCAGGACCTGGTGGAACCAAGGAGCCTTTGTGATACTCCAGATCCACATGGAAGCCAGGGTGCACTGAGACACAGCGGGGCCTTGTTGGAACCAAAGACACCTCTGCAAAAAGCAGGCTAGCTCATAGAAGCAAGGAGTCCATTGTTACAACATCAAACCTATGGAAGCAAGGGACCATTGTGACACTGCGGGGCCTCATGGAACCAATTGTCCATGATCACAGTGCGGATCAAAAGAGACCATGGTGACACTGCGGAACCGCATGGAACCAAGGAGCCATTGTGACACAGTGGGGCCTCATGGAATCAAGGAGACCATTGTGACCCAGGTGTTGCATGTGAAGGCAAGGAGCCATTGTGACACTTTGGGCTTCTTCCCTTGAGCTCTGCAGCTGGCTGTCCCAGCCCAGCGCACCATGTGCCACCTGCTCTCCTCAGGGCTCTGCCTGCACACAGCCCCAGGAGAAGTTTTCCTGTTTGGAAGGAAAGAATGGAAAAGCCGGAGCAGGTTTCCCAAACAACAAACCCCACTCAGGAGCCACATGCTCAGTACAGGCTGCCGGGAACGATGTCCCCTTTCTACAAGGGTCAGGGTGAGCAGAATTCTCTGGGAGCAGAATTCTCGGAGTCTTTCCACTGAATTCTCTGTCCCCGTGTCTTGGGGTGACTTTATCATGTGTATCCCCTATCGCTGCTCTATGCCCAGAAGTGAACTTTGTGCATTTCTGTGCCTTTCAACTGAGCCTGAGAGGGGGAAGAGGGAAAAAAAACCGGACAACCTTCTCAGAGCGTTTGTTCAAGGACACACATACACACTCCTCTGCATCCTGCTTGCAGCAAGAGCCGAGGAAGCAACCTTGTTTCTTTTGAGCCAGTTTTCAGCTCCTTTTCTCTGGAGGGAGATGGAGAGTTGAACTTTGTTTTCCTGGGACTTTGGGGGTTTTTATCCGTTCTTCTCTTCTTGACTGTTTCAACATCAGACCACATTGGGAGAATTTTCTCCCGAGGTGGGGGCCCTGAATGTGGGCCCATGAGCCAGCTCCAAGGAGGAGGAGAGAGACTGCGCCTACGGAAGTGTTGGGGTTCCTCCCCCCTGCCATGAGGTCATGGGAGAGGGGACCCTGGGGTAGAGGCATGGCCTGGGCATGGGGTCTCCCTGCTCCCTGCTGACATGTGCCCTAATCCTTTTCAGCACTGGTTATTTTGTGTTGCCCTGTGCCAGGAGGGCCCTGCTTGTGCCGTGATTGCTCAGTTCTTTGGCAGTGCCCCGCCCATGTGGCTGGAGAAGAAAGAGCTCTGAAACTTCTCTCAAGAATGGCTCCCTATTTCTTTGCACGGGCCTCGCTGTCTATGGATGTTTCAGGAGACCCCACCGAAACACGGAAGGACTCTCAAATTATCCCAGCTTTCTCTCCACAGCGAGAGGTTTTAACATTTAGCATTGTTCTCCTTTTCCTGTCTGTTTGTTAAAAAAATAGTTTTTATCTCTTTCACTTTCTTCCCAGGAAAATTCTTTTTTCCCGAAGCTGGTGGGGGAGGGCTGGGTGTAACCTGCCTTCTATCAGAGGATATTTTCCTCCACATTTGTCCAAACCGGCACAGCCTGTCCTTTCCCTGGGTGTTTGTTGCAGATGGAAGCTGCTGGTGCCATTCTCAGCTTGAAGCCCTCTTTTGATGCAAGCAGATGTTGCCAGGTGTGTTCAGCAGCTGTTGCTCAATGCTTATGCCAAGCTATTGTGTTCCTCATGGAACCAAGGAGCCATTGTGACACTGCAGGGGCTGATGGCATCAAGGAGACAATTGTGACAGTACAGAACCTCCTAGAAACAAGGCTCCATTGTGACACCGTGGGGAATCATGGAATCAAGGAGCCCATTGTGACACGGCCAGGCCGCACGGAACCAATGGTCCATGGTTCCACTGCGGATTCAAGAAGAGCACGGTGACACCACGCAACATCACGGAACCATGCGTCCATTGTGACACAGCGGGGCCTCATGGAAACAAGGGGACCATTGTGGCAAAGCAGGGCCTAATGGAAGCATGGAGAGCATTGGGACATTGTGGGGAATCATGGAAGCATGGAGAGCATTGTGACACTAAGGGAACTCCTGGAACCAAGATGACCACTGGCACATAATGGAACCTCATGGAAGCAAGCCTCCATGATGACTTTGGGGCGCCTCAGGGACCACAGGACCCATTGTGACACAGCAGGACCTGGTGGAACCAAGGAGCCTTTGTGATACTCCAGATCCACATGGAAGCCAGGGTGCACTGAGACACAGCGGGGCCTTGTTGGAACCAAAGACACCTCTGCAAAAAGCAGGCTAGCTCATAGAAGCAAGGAGTCCATTGTTACAACATCAAACCTATGGAAGCAAGGGACCATTGTGACACTGCGGGGCCTCATGGAACCAATTGTCCATGATCACAGTGCGGATCAAAAGAGACCATGGTGACACTGCGGAACCGCATGGAACCAAGGAGCCATTGTGACACAGTGGGGCCTCATGGAATCAAGGATACCATTGTGACCCAGGTGTTGCATGTGAAGGCAAGGAGCCATTGTGACACTTTGGGCTTCTTCCCTTGAGCTCTGCAGCTGGCTGTCCCAGCCCAGCGCACCATGTGCCACCTGCTCTCCTCAGGGCTCTGCCTGCACACAGCCCCAGGAGAAGTTTTCCTGTTTGGAAGGAAAGAATGGAAAAGCCGGAGCAGGTTTCCCAAACAACAAACCCCACTCAGGAGCCACATGCTCAGTACAGGCTGCCGGGAACGATGTCCCCTTTCTACAAGGGTCAGGGTGAGCAGAATTCTCTGGGAGCAGAATTCTCGGAGTCTTTCCACTGAATTCTCTGTCCCCGTGTCTTGGGGTGACTTTATCATGTGTATCCCCTATCGCTGCTCTATGCCCAGAAGTGAACTTTGTGCATTTCTGTGCCTTTCAACTGAGCCTGAGAGGGGGGAGAGGAAAAAAAACCGGACAAACTTCTCAGAGCGTTTGTTCAAGGACACACATACACACTCCTCTGCATCCTGCTTGCAGCAAGAGCAGAGGAAGCAACTTTGTTTCTTTTTAGCCAGTTTTCAGCTCCTTTTCTCTGGGGAGAGATGGAGAGTTGAACTTTGTTTTCCTGGGACTTTGGGGGTTTTTTTCCCTTCTTCTCTTCTTGACTCTTTCAACATCAGACCACATTGGGAGAATTTTCTCCCGAGGTGGGGGCCCTGAATGTGGGCCCATGAGCCAGCTGCAAGGAGGACGAGAGAGACTGCACCTACGGAAGTTTTGGGGTTCCTCCCCCCTGCCATGAGGTCATGGGAGAGGGGACCCTGGGGTAGAGGCATGGCCTGGGCACGGGGGTCTCCCTGCTCCCTGCTGACATGTGCCCTAATCCTGTTCAGCACTGCTTATTTTGTGTTGCCCTGTGCCAGGAGGGCCCTGGTTGTGCCGTGATTGCTCAGTTCTTTGGCAGTGCCCCGCCCATGTGGCTGGAGAAGAAAGAGCTCTGAAACTTCTCTCAAGAATGGCTCCCTATTTCTTTGCACGGGCCTCGCTGTCTATGGATGTTTCAGGAGACCCCACCGAAACACGGAAGGACTCTCAAATTATCCCAGCTTTCTCTGCACAGCGAGAGCTTTTAATATTTAGCATTGTTATCCTTTTCCTGGGTGTTTGTTAAAAAATTGTTTTTATCTCTTTCACTTTCGTCCCAGGAAAATTCTTTTTTCCCGAAGCTGGTGGGGGAGGGCTGCGTGTAACCTGCCTTCTATCAGAGGATATTTTCCTCCACATTTGTCCAAACCGGCACAGCCTGTCCTTTCCTGGGTGTCTGTTGCAGATGGAAGCTGCTGGTGCCATTGTCAGCTTGAAGCCCTCTTTTGATGCAAGCAGATGTTGCCAGGTGTGTTCAGCAGCTGTTGCTCAATGCTTATGCCAAGCTATTGTGTTCCTCATGGAACCAAGGAGCCATTGTGACACTGCAGGGGCTGATGGCATCAAGGAGGCAATTGTGACAGTACAGAACCTCCTAGAAACAAGGCTCCATTGTGACACCGTGGGGAATCATGGAATCAAGGAGCCCATTGTGACACGGCCAGGCCGCATGGAACCAATGGTCCATGGTTACACGGCGGATTCAAGAAGAGCACGGTGACACCACGCAACATCATGGAACCATAGGTCCATTGTGACACAGCGGGGCCTCATGGAAACAAGGGGACCATTGTGGCAAAGCAGGGCCTAATGGAAGCATGGAGAGCATTGTGACATTGTGGGGAATCATGGAAGCATGGAGAGCATTGTGACACTAAGGAAACTCCTGGAACCAAGATGAGCACTGGCACATAATGGAACCTCATGGAAGCAAGCCTCCATGATGACTTTGGGGCGCCTCAGGGACCACAGGACCCATTGTGACACAGCAGGACCTGGTGGAACCAAGGAGCCTTTGTGATACTCCAGATCCACATGGAAGCCAGGGTGCACTGAGACACAGCGGGGCCTTGTTGGAACCAAAGACACCTCTGCAAAAAGCAGGCTAGCTCATAGAAGCAAGGAGTCCATTGTTACAACATCAAACCTATGGAACCAAGGGACCATTGTGACACTGCGGGGCCTCATGGAACCAATTGTCCATGATGACAGTGCGGATCAAAGGAGACCATGGTGACACTGCGGAACCTGATGGAACCAAGGAGCCATTGTGACACAGTGGGGCCTCATGGAATCAAGGAGACCATTGTGACCCAGGTGTTGCATGTGAAGGCAAGGAGCCATTGTGACACTTTGGGCTTCTTCCCTTGAGCTCTGCAGCTGGCTGTCCCAGCCCAGCGCATCATGTGCCACCTGCTCTCCTCAGGGCTCTGCCTGCACACAGCCCCAGGAGAAGTTTTCCTGTTTGGAAGGAAAGAATGGAAAAGCCTGAGCAGGTTTCCTAAACAACAAACCCCACTCAGGAGCCACATGCTCAGTACAGGCTGCCTGGAACGAGGTCCCCTTTCTACAAGGGTCAGTGTGAGCAGGAATGATCTCTGGGAGCAGAATTCTCGGAGTCTTTCCACTGAATTCTCTGTCCCTGTGTCTTGGGGTGACTTTATCATGTGTATCCCCTATCGCTGCTCTATGCCCAGAAGTGGACTTTGTGCATTTCTGTGCCTTTCAACTGAGCCTGAGAGGGGGAAGAGGGAAAAAAAACCGGACAACCTTCTCAGACCATTTGTTCAAGGACACACATACACACTCCTCTGCATCCTGCTTGCAGCAAGAGCAGAGGAAGCAACCTTGTTTCTTTTGAGCCAGTTTTCAGCTCCTTTTCTCTGGAGGGAGATGGAGAGTTGAACTTTGTTTTCCTGGGACTTTGGGGGTTTTTATCCGTTCTTCTCTTCTTGACTGTTTCAACATCAGAGCACATTGGGAGAATTTTCTCCCGAGGTGGGGGCCCTGAATGTGGGCCCATGAGCCAGCTGCAAGGAGGAGGAGAGAGACTGCGCCTACGGAAGTGTTGGGGTTCCTCCCCCCTGCCATGAGGTCATGGGAGGGGGGCCCCTGGGGTAGAGGCATGGCCTGGGCACGGGGTCTCCCTGCTCCCTGCTGACATGTGCCCTAATCCTGTTCAGCACTGCTTATTTTGTGTTGCCCTGTGCCAGGAGGGCCCTGGTTGTGCCGTGATTGCTCAGTTCTTTGGCAGTGCCCCGCCCATGTGGCTGGAGAAGAAAGAGCTCTGAAACTTCTCTCAAGAATCGCTCCCTGTTTCTTTGCACGGGCCTCGCTGTCTATGGATGTTTCAGGAGACCCCATCGAAACACGGAAGGACTCTCAAATTATCCCAGGTTTCTCTCCACAGGGAGAGGTTTTAATATTTAGCATTGTTATCCTTTTCCTGGGTGTTTGTTAAAAAAAGAGTTTTTATCTCTTTCACTTTCTTCCCAGGAAAATTCTTTTTTCCCGAAGCTGGTGGGGGAGGGCTGGGTGTAACCTGCCTTCTATCAGAGGATATTTTCCTCCACATTTGTCCAAACCGGCACAGCCTGTCCTTTCCCTGGGTGTCTGTTGCAGATGGAAGCTGCTGGTGCCATTGTCAGCTTGAAGCCCTCTTTTGATGCAAGCAGATGTTGCCAGGTGTGTTCAGCAGCTGTTGCTCAATGCTTATGCCAAGCTATTGTGTTCCTCATGGAACCAAGGAGCCATTGTGACACTGCAGGGGCTGATGGCATCAAGGAGACAATTGTGACAGTACAGAACCTCCTAGAAACAAGGCTCCATTGTGACACCGTGGGGAATCATGGAATCACGGAGCCCATTGTGACACGGCCAGGCCGCATGGAACCAATGGTCCATGGTTCCACTGCGGATTCAAGAAGAGCACGGTGACACCACGCAACATCACGGAACCATGCGTCCATTGTGACACAGCGGGGCCTCATGGAAACAAGGGGACCATTGTGGCAAAGCAGGGCCTAATGGAAGCATGGAGAGCATTGGGACATTGTGGGGAATCATGGAAGCATGGAGAGCATTGTGACACTAAGGAAACTCCTGGAACCAAGATGACCACTGGCACATAATGGAACCTCATGGAAGCAAGCCTCCATGATGACTTTGGAGGGCCTCGGGGACCACAGGACCCATTGTGACACAGCAGGACCTGGTGGAACCAAGGAGCCTTTGTGATACTCCAGATCCACATGGAAGCCAGGGTGCACTGAGACACAGCGGGGCCTTGTTGGAACCAAAGACACCTCTGCAAAAAGCAGGCTAGCTCATAGAAGCAAGGAGTCCATTGTTACAACATCAAACCTATGGAAGCAAGGGACCATTGTGACACTGCGGGGCCTCATGGAACCAATTGTCCATGATCACAGTGCGGATCAAAAGAGACCATGGTGACACTGCGGAACCGCATGGAACCAAGGAGCCATTGTGACACAGTGGGGCCTCATGGAATCAAGGATACCATTGTGACCCAGGTGTTGCATGTGAAGGCAAGGAGCCATTGTGACACTTTGGGCTTCTTCCCTTGAGCTCTGCAGCTGGCTGTCCCAGCCCAGCGCACCATGTGCCACCTGCTCTCCTCAGGGCTCTGCCTGCACACAGCCCCAGGAGAAGTTTTCCTGTTTGGAAGGAAAGAATGGAAAAGCCGGAGCAGGTTTCCCAAACAACAAACCCCACTCAGGAGCCACATGCTCAGTACAGGCTGCCGGGAACGATGTCCCCTTTCTACAAGGGTCAGGGTGAGCAGAATTCTCTGGGAGCAGAATTCTCGGAGTCTTTCCACTGAATTCTCTGTCCCCGTGTCTTGGGGTGACTTTATCATGTGTATCCCCTATCGCTGCTCTATGCCCAGAAGTGAACTTTGTGCATTTCTGTGCCTTTCAACTGAGCCTGAGAGGGGGAAGAGGGAAAAAAAACCGGACAACCTTCTCAGACCATTGGTTCAAGGACACACATACACACTCCTCTGCATCCTGCTTGCAGCAAGAGCCGAGGAAGCAACCTTGTTTCTTTTGAGCCAGTTTTCAGCTCCTTTTCTCTGGAGGGAGATGGAGAGTTGAACTTTGTTTTCCTGGGACTTTGGGGGTTTTTATCCGTTCTTCTCTTCTTGACTGTTTCAACATCAGACCACATTGGGAGAATTTTCTCCCGAGGTGGGGGCCCTGAATGTGGGCCCATGAGCCAGCTCCAAGGAGGAGGAGAGAGACTGCGCCTACGGAAGTGTTGGGGTTCCTCCCCCCTGCCATGAGGTCATGGGAGAGGGGACCCTGGGGTAGAGGCATGGCCTGGGCATGGGGTCTCCCTGCTCCCTGCTGACATGTGCCCTAATCCTTTTCAGCACTGGTTATTTTGTGTTGCCCTGTGCCAGGAGGGCCCTGCTTGTGCCGTGATTGCTCAGTTCTTTGGCAGTGCCCCGCCCATGTGGCTGGAGAAGAAAGAGCTCTGAAACTTCTCTCAAGAATGGCTCCCTATTTCTTTGCACGGGCCTCGCTGTCTATGGATGTTTCAGGAGACCCCACCGAAACACGGAAGGACTCTCAAATTATCCCAGCTTTCTCTCCACAGCGAGAGGTTTTAACATTTAGCATTGTTCTCCTTTTCCTGTCTGTTTGTTAAAAAAATAGTTTTTATCTCTTTCACTTTCTTCCCAGGAAAATTCTTTTTTCCCGAAGCTGGTGGGGGAGGGCTGGGTGTAACCTGCCTTCTATCAGAGGATATTTTCCTCCACATTTGTCCAAACCGGCACAGCCTGTCCTTTCCCTGGGTGTTTGTTGCAGATGGAAGCTGCTGGTGCCATTGTCAGCTTGAAGCCCTCTTTTGATGCAAGCAGATGTTGCCAGGTGTGTTCAGCAGCTGTTGCTCAATGCTTATGCCAAGCTATTGTGTTCCTCATGGAACCAAGGAGCCATTGTGACACTGCAGGGGCTGATGGCATCAAGGAGACAATTGTGACAGTACAGAACCTCCTAGAAACAAGGCTCCATTGTGACACCGTGGGGAATCATGGAATCAAGGAGCCCATTGTGACACGGCCAGGCCGCACGGAACCAATGGTCCATGGTTCCACTGCGGATTCAAGAAGAGCACGGTGACACCACGCAACATCACGGAACCATGCGTCCATTGTGACACAGCGGGGCCTCATGGAAACAAGGGGACCATTGTGGCAAAGCAGGGCCTAATGGAAGCATGGAGAGCATTGGGACATTGTGGGGAATCATGGAAGCATGGAGAGCATTGTGACACTAAGGGAACTCCTGGAACCAAGATGAGCACTGGCACATAATGGAACCTCATGGAAGCAAGCCTCCATGATGACTTTGGGGCGCCTCAGGGACCACAGGACCCATTGTGACACAGCAGGACCTGGTGGAACCAAGGAGCCTTTGTGATACTCCAGATCCACATGGAAGCCAGGGTGCACTGAGACACAGCGGGGCCTTGTTGGAACCAAAGACACCTCTGCAAAAAGCAGGCTAGCTCATAGAAGCAAGGAGTCCATTGTTACAACATCAAACCTATGGAAGCAAGGGACCATTGTGACACTGCGGGGCCTCATGGAACCAATTGTCCATGATCACAGTGCGGATCAAAAGAGACCATGGTGACACTGCGGAACCGCATGGAACCAAGGAGCCATTGTGACACAGTGGGGCCTCATGGAATCAAGGATACCATTGTGACCCAGGTGTTGCATGTGAAGGCAAGGAGCCATTGTGACACTTTGGGCTTCTTCCCTTGAGCTCTGCAGCTGGCTGTCCCAGCCCAGCGCACCATGTGCCACCTGCTCTCCTCAGGGCTCTGCCTGCACACAGCCCCAGGAGAAGTTTTCCTGTTTGGAAGGAAAGAATGGAAAAGCCGGAGCAGGTTTCCCAAACAACAAACCCCACTCAGGAGCCACATGCTCAGTACAGGCTGCCGGGAACGATGTCCCCTTTCTACAAGGGTCAGGGTGAGCAGAATTCTCTGGGAGCAGAATTCTCGGAGTCTTTCCACTGAATTCTCTGTCCCCGTGTCTTGGGGTGACTTTATCATGTGTATCCCCTATCGCTGCTCTATGCCCAGAAGTGAACTTTGTGCATTTCTGTGCCTTTCAACTGAGCCTGAGAGGGGGGAGAGGAAAAAAAACCGGACAAACTTCTCAGAGCGTTTGTTCAAGGACACACATACACACTCCTCTGCATCCTGCTTGCAGCAAGAGCAGAGGAAGCAACTTTGTTTCTTTTTAGCCAGTTTTCAGCTCCTTTTCTCTGGGGAGAGATGGAGAGTTGAACTTTGTTTTCCTGGGACTTTGGGGGTTTTTTTCCCTTCTTCTCTTCTTGACTCTTTCAACATCAGACCACATTGGGAGAATTTTCTCCCGAGGTGGGGGCCCTGAATGTGGGCCCATGAGCCAGCTGCAAGGAGGACGAGAGAGACTGCACCTACGGAAGTTTTGGGGTTCCTCCCCCCTGCCATGAGGTCATGGGAGAGGGGACCCTGGGGTAGAGGCATGGCCTGGGCACGGGGGTCTCCCTGCTCCCTGCTGACATGTGCCCTAATCCTGTTCAGCACTGGTTATTTTGTGTTGCCCTGTGCCAGGAGGGCCCTGCTTGTGCCGTGATTGCTCAGTTCTTTGGCAGTGCCCCGCCCATGTGGCTGGAGAAGAAAGAGCTCTGAAACTTCTCTCAAGAATGGCTCCCTATTTCTTTGCACGGGCCTCGCTGTCTATGGATGTTTCAGGAGACCCCACCGAAACACGGAAGGACTCTCAAATTATCCCAGCTTTCTCTGCACAGCGAGAGCTTTTAATATTTAGCATTGTTATCCTTTTCCTGGGTGTTTGTTAAAAAATTGTTTTTATCTCTTTCACTTTCGTCCCAGGAAAATTCTTTTTTCCCGAAGCTGGTGGGGGAGGGCTGCGTGTAACCTGCCTTCTATCAGAGGATATTTTCCTCCACATTTGTCCAAACCGGCACAGCCTGTCCTTTCCTGGGTGTCTGTTGCAGATGGAAGCTGCTGGTGCCATTGTCAGCTTGAAGCCCTCTTTTGATGCAAGCAGATGTTGCCAGGTGTGTTCAGCAGCTGTTGCTCAATGCTTATGCCAAGCTATTGTGTTCCTCATGGAACCAAGGAGCCATTGTGACACTGCAGGGGCTGATGGCATCAAGGAGGCAATTGTGACAGTACAGAACCTCCTAGAAACAAGGCTCCATTGTGACACCGTGGGGAATCATGGAATCAAGGAGCCCATTGTGACACGGCCAGGCCGCATGGAACCAATGGTCCATGGTTACACGGCGGATTCAAGAAGAGCACGGTGACACCACGCAACATCATGGAACCATAGGTCCATTGTGACACAGCGGGGCCTCATGGAAACAAGGGGACCATTGTGGCAAAGCAGGGCCTAATGGAAGCATGGAGAGCATTGTGACATTGTGGGGAATCATGGAAGCATGGAGAGCATTGTGACACTAAGGAAACTCCTGGAACCAAGATGAGCACTGGCACATAATGGAACCTCATGGAAGCAAGCCTCCATGATGACTTTGGGGCGCCTCAGGGACCACAGGACCCATTGTGACACAGCAGGACCTGGTGGAACCAAGGAGCCTTTGTGATACTCCAGATCCACATGGAAGCCAGGGTGCACTGAGACACAGCGGGGCCTTGTTGGAACCAAAGACACCTCTGCAAAAAGCAGGCTAGCTCATAGAAGCAAGGAGTCCATTGTTACAACATCAAACCTATGGAACCAAGGGACCATTGTGACACTGCGGGGCCTCATGGAACCAATTGTCCATGATGACAGTGCGGATCAAAGGAGACCATGGTGACACTGCGGAACCTGATGGAACCAAGGAGCCATTGTGACACAGTGGGGCCTCATGGAATCAAGGAGACCATTGTGACCCAGGTGTTGCATGTGAAGGCAAGGAGCCATTGTGACACTTTGGGCTTCTTCCCTTGAGCTCTGCAGCTGGCTGTCCCAGCCCAGCGCACCATGTGCCACCTGCTCTCCTCAGGGCTCTGCCTGCACACAGCCCCAGGAGAAGTTTTCCTGTTTGCAAGGAAAGAATGGAAAAGCCTGAGCAGGTTTCCTAAACAACAAACCCCACTCAGGAGCCACATGCTCAGTACTGGCTGCCTGGAACGAGGTCCCCTTTCTCCAAGGGTCAGGGTGAGCAGGAATGATCTCTGGGAGCAGAATTCTCGGAGTCTTTCCACTGAATTCTCTGTCCCTGTGTCTTGGGGTGACTTTATCATGTGTATCCTCTATCGCTGCTCTATGCCCAGAAGTGAACTTTGTGCATTTCTGTGCCTTTCAACTGAGCCTGAGAGGGGGAAGAGGGAAAAAAAACCGGACAACCTTCTCAGAGCGTTTGTTCAAGGACACACATACACACTCCTCTGCATCCTGCTTGCAGCAAGAGCCGAGGAAGCAACCTTGTTTCTTTTGAGCCAGTTTTCAGCTCCTTTTCTCTGGAGGGAGATGGAGAGTTGAACTTTGTTTTCCTGGGACTTTGGGGGTTTTTATCCGTTCTTCTCTTCTTGACTGTTTCAACATCAGAGCACATTGGGAGAATTTTCTCCCGAGGTGGGGGCCCTGAATGTGGGCCCATGAGCCAGCTGCAAGGAGGAGGAGAGAGACTGCGCCTACGGAAGTGTTGGGGTTCCTCCCCCCTGCCATGAGGTCATGGGAGAGGGGACCCTGGGGTAGAGGCATGGCCTGGGCATGGGGTCTCCCTGCTCCCTGCTGACATGTGCCCTAATCCTGTTCAGCACTGGTTATTTTGTGTTGCCCTGTGCCAGGAGGGCCCTGGTTGTGCCGTGATTGCTCAGTTCTTTGGCAGTGCCCCGCCCATGTGGCTGGAGAAGAAAGAGCTCTGAAACTTCTCTCAAGAATGGCTCCCTATTTCTTTGCACGGGCCTCGCTGTCTATGGATGTTTCAGGAGACCCCACCGAAACACGGAAGGACTCTCAAATTATCCCAGCTTTCTCTCCACAGCGAGAGGTTTTAACATTTAGCATTGTTCTCCTTTTCCTGTCTGTTTGTTAAAAAAATAGTTTTTATCTCTTTCACTTTCTTCCCAGGAAAATTCTTTTTTCCCGAAGCTGGTGGGGGAGGGCTGGGTGTAACCTGCCTTCTATCAGAGGATATTTTCCTCCACATTTGTCCAAACCGGCACAGCCTGTCCTTTCCCTGGGTGTTTGTTGCAGATGGAAGCTGCTGGTGCCATTCTCAGCTTGAAGCCCTCTTTTGATGCAAGCAGATGTTGCCAGGTGTGTTCAGCAGCTGTTGCTCAATGCTTATGCCAAGCTATTGTGTTCCTCATGGAACCAAGGAGCCATTGTGACACTGCAGGGGCTGATGGCATCAAGGAGACAATTGTGACAGTACAGAACCTCCTAGAAACAAGGCTCCATTGTGACACCGTGGGGAATCATGGAATCAAGGAGCCCATTGTGACACGGCCAGGCCGCACGGAACCAATGGTCCATGGTTCCACTGCGGATTCAAGAAGAGCACGGTGACACCACGCAACATCACGGAACCATGCGTCCATTGTGACACAGCGGGGCCTCATGGAAACAAGGGGACCATTGTGGCAAAGCAGGGCCTAATGGAAGCATGGAGAGCATTGTGACATTGTGGGGAATCATGGAAGCATGGAGAGCATTGTGACACTAAGGGAACTCCTGGAACCAAGATGACCACTGGCACATAATGGAACCTCATGGAAGCAAGCCTCCATGATGACTTTGGGGCGCCTCAGGGACCACAGGACCCATTGTGACACAGCAGGACCTGGTGGAACCAAGGAGCCTTTGTGATACTCCAGATCCACATGGAAGCCAGGGTGCACTGAGACACAGCGGGGCCTTGTTGGAACCAAAGACACCTCTGCAAAAAGCAGGCTAGCTCATAGAAGCAAGGAGTCCATTGTTACAACATCAAACCTATGGAACCAAGGGACCATTGTGACACTGCGGGGCCTCATGGAACCAATTGTCCATGATGACAGTGCGGATCAAAGGAGACCATGGTGACACTGCGGAACCTGATGGAACCAAGGAGCCATTGTGACACAGTGGGGCCTCATGGAATCAAGGAGACCATTGTGACCCAGGTGTTGCATGTGAAGGCAAGGAGCCATTGTGACACTTTGGGCTTCTTCCCTTGAGCTCTGCAGCTGGCTGTCCCAGCCCAGCGCACCATGTGCCACCTGCTCTCCTCAGGGCTCTGCCTGCACACAGCCCCAGGAGAAGTTTTCCTGTTTGGAAGGAAAGAATGGAAAAGCCTGAGCAGGTTTCCTAAACAACAAACCCCACTCAGGAGCCACATGCTCAGTACAGGCTGCCTGGAACGAGGTCCCCTTTCTACAAGGGTCAGTGTGAGCAGGAATTATCTCTGGGAGCAGAATTCTCGGAGTCTTTCCACTGAATTCTCTGTCCCTGTGTCTTGGGGTGACTTTATCATGTGTATCCCCTATCGCTGCTCTATGCCCAGAAGTGAACTTTGTGCATTTCTGTGCCTTTCAACTGAGCCTGAGAGGGGGAAGAGGGAAAAAAAACTGGACAACCTTCTCAGACCATTTGTTCAAGGACACACATACACACTCCTCTGCATCCTGCTTGCAGCAAGAGCAGAGGAAGCAACCTTGTTTCTTTTGAGCCAGTTTTCAGCTCCTTTTCTCTGGAGGGAGATGGAGAGTTGAACTTTGTTTTCCTGGGACTTTGGGGGTTTTTATCCGTTCTTCTCTTCTTGACTGTTTCAACATCAGAGCACATTGGGAGAATTTTCTCCCGAGGTGGGGGCCCTGAATGTGGGCCCATGAGCCAGCTCCAAGGAGGAGGAGAGAGACTGCGCCTACGGAAGTGTTGGGGTTCCTCCCCCCTGCCATGAGGTCATGGGAGAGGGGACCCTGGGGTAGAGGCATGGCCTGGGCACGGGGTCTCCCTGCTCCCTGCTGACATGTGCCCTAATCCTGTTCAGCACTGGTTATTTTGTGTTGCCCTGTGCCAGGAGGGCCCTGGTTGTGCCGTGATTGCTCAGTTCTTTGGCAGTGCCCCGCCCATGTGGCTGGAGAAGAAAGAGCTCTGAAACTTCTCTCAAGAATCGCTCCCTGTTTCTTTGCACGGGCCTCGCTGTCTATGGATGTTTCAGGAGACCCCACCGAAACACGGAAGGACTCTCAAATTATCCCAGGTTTCTCTCCACAGCGAGAGGTTTTAATATTTAGCATTGTTATCCTTTTCCTGTCTGTTTGTTAAAAAAATAGTTTTTATCTCTTTCACTTTCTTCCCAGGAAAATTCTTTTTTCCCGAAGCTGGTGGGGGAGGGCTGGGTGTAACCTGCCTTCTATCAGAGGATATTTTCCTCCACATTTGTCCAAACCGGCACAGCCTGTCCTTTCCCTGGGTGTCTGTTGCAGATGGAAGCTGCTGGTGCCATTGTCAGCTTGAAGCCCTCTTTTGATGCAAGCAGATGTTGCCAGGTGTGTTCAGCAGCTGTTGCTCAATGCTTATGCCAAGCTATTGTGTTCCTCATGGAACCAAGGAGCCATTGTGACACTGCAGGGGCTGATGGCATCAAGGAGACAATTGTGACAGTACAGAACCTCCTAGAAACAAGGCTCCATTGTGACACCGTGGGGAATCATGGAATCACGGAGCCCATTGTGACACGGCCAGGCCGCATGGAACCAATGGTCCATGGTTCCACTGCGGATTCAAGAAGAGCACGGTGACACCACGCAACATCACGGAACCATGCGTCCATTGTGACACAGCGGGGCCTCATGGAAACAAGGGGACCATTGTGGCAAAGCAGGGCCTAATGGAAGCATGGAGAGCATTGGGACATTGTGGGGAATCATGGAAGCATGGAGAGCATTGTGACACTAAGGAAACTCCTGGAACCAAGATGACCACTGGCACATAATGGAACCTCATGGAAGCAAGCCTCCATGATGACTTTGGAGGGCCTCGGGGACCACAGGACCCATTGTGACACAGCAGGACCTGGTGGAACCAAGGAGCCTTTGTGATACTCCAGATCCACATGGAAGCCAGGGTGCACTGAGACACAGCGGGGCCTTGTTGGAACCAAAGACACCTCTGCAAAAAGCAGGCTAGCTCATAGAAGCAAGGAGTCCATTGTTACAACATCAAACCTATGGAAGCAAGGGACCATTGTGACACTGCGGGGCCTCATGGAACCAATTGTCCATGATCACAGTGCGGATCAAAAGAGACCATGGTGACACTGCGGAACCGCATGGAACCAAGGAGCCATTGTGACACAGTGGGGCCTCATGGAATCAAGGAGACCATTGTGACCCAGGTGTTGCATGTGAAGGCAAGGAGCCATTGTGACACTTTGGGCTTCTTCCCTTGAGCTCTGCAGCTGGCTGTCCCAGCCCAGCGCACCATGTGCCACCTGCTCTCCTCAGGGCTCTGCCTGCACACAGCCCCAGGAGAAGTTTTCCTGTTTGGAAGGAAAGAATGGAAAAGCCGGAGCAGGTTTCCCAAACAACAAACCCCACTCAGGAGCCACATGCTCAGTACAGGCTGCCGGGAACGATGTCCCCTTTCTACAAGGGTCAGGGTGAGCAGAATTCTCTGGGAGCAGAATTCTCGGAGTCTTTCCACTGAATTCTCTGTCCCCGTGTCTTGGGGTGACTTTATCATGTGTATCCCCTATCGCTGCTCTATGCCCAGAAGTGAACTTTGTGCATTTCTGTGCCTTTCAACTGAGCCTGAGAGGGGGAAGAGGGAAAAAAAACCGGACAACCTTCTCAGACCATTGGTTCAAGGACACACATACACACTCCTCTGCATCCTGCTTGCAGCAAGAGCCGAGGAAGCAACCTTGTTTCTTTTGAGCCAGTTTTCAGCTCCTTTTCTCTGGAGGGAGATGGAGAGTTGAACTTTGTTTTCCTGGGACTTTGGGGGTTTTTATCCGTTCTTCTCTTCTTGACTGTTTCAACATCAGACCACATTGGGAGAATTTTCTCCCGAGGTGGGGGCCCTGAATGTGGGCCCATGAGCCAGCTGCAAGGAGGAGGAGAGAGACTGCGCCTACGGAAGTGTTGGGGTTCCTCCCCCCTGCCATGAGGTCATGGGAGAGGGGACCCTGGGGTAGAGGCATGGCCTGGGCATGGGGTCTCCCTGCTCCCTGCTGACATGTGCCCTAATCCTGTTCAGCACTGGTTATTTTGTGTTGCCCTGTGCCAGGAGGGCCCTGCTTGTGCCGTGATTGCTCAGTTCTTTGGCAGTGCCCCGCCCATGTGGCTGGAGAAGAAAGAGCTCTGAAACTTCTCTCAAGAATGGCTCCCTATTTCTTTGCACGGGCCTCGCTGTCTATGGATGTTTCAGGAGACCCCACCGAAACACGGAAGGACTCTCAAATTATCCCAGCTTTCTCTCCACAGCGAGAGGTTTTAACATTTAGCATTGTTCTCCTTTTCCTGTCTGTTTGTTAAAAAAATAGTTTTTATCTCTTTCACTTTCTTCCCAGGAAAGTTCTTTTTTCCCGAAGCTGGTGGGGGAGGGCTGGGTGTAACCTGCCTTCTATCAGAGGATATTTTCCTCCACATTTGTCCAAACCGGCACAGCCTGTCCTTTCCCTGGGTGTTTGTTGCAGATGGAAGCTGCTGGTGCCATTGTCAGCTTGAAGCCCTCTTTTGATGCAAGCAGATGTTGCCAGGTGTGTTCAGCAGCTGTTGCTCAATGCTTATGCCAAGCTATTGTGTTCCTCATGGAACCAAGGAGCCATTGTGACACTGCAGGGGCTGATGGCATCAAGGAGACAATTGTGACAGTACAGAACCTCCTAGAAACAAGGCTCCATTGTGACACCGTGGGGAATCATGGAATCAAGGAGCCCATTGTGACACGGCCAGGCCGCACGGAACCAATGGTCCATGGTTCCACTGCGGATTCAAGAAGAGCACGGTGACACCACGCAACATCACGGAACCATGCGTCCATTGTGACACAGCGGGGCCTCATGGAAACAAGGGGACCATTGTGGCAAAGCAGGGCCTAATGGAAGCATGGAGAGCATTGGGACATTGTGGGGAATCATGGAAGCATGGAGAGCATTGTGACACTAAGGGAACTCCTGGAACCAAGATGACCACTGGCACATAATGGAACCTCATGGAAGCAAGCCTCCATGATGACTTTGGGGCGCCTCAGGGACCACAGGACCCATTGTGACACAGCAGGACCTGGTGGAACCAAGGAGCCTTTGTGATACTCCAGATCCACATGGAAGCCAGGGTGCACTGAGACACAGCGGGGCCTTGTTGGAACCAAAGACACCTCTGCAAAAAGCAGGCTAGCTCATAGAAGCAAGGAGTCCATTGTTACAACATCAAACCTATGGAACCAAGGGACCATTGTGACACTGCGGGGCCTCATGGAACCAATTGTCCATGATGACAGTGCGGATCAAAGGAGACCATGGTGACACTGCGGAACCGCATGGAACCAAGGAGCCATTGTGACACAGTGGGGCCTCATGGAATCAAGGAGACCATTGTGACCCAGGTGTTGCATGTGAAGGCAAGGAGCCATTGTGACACTTTGGGCTTCTTCCCTTGAGCTCTGCAGCTGGCTGTCCCAGCCCAGCGCACCATGTGCCACCTGCTCTCCTCAGGGCTCTGCCTGCACACAGCCCCAGGAGAAGTTTTCCTGTTTGGAAGGAAAGAATGGAAAAGCCTGAGCAGGTTTCCTAAACAACAAACCCCACTCAGGAGCCACATGCTCAGTACAGGCTGCCTGGAACGAGGTCCCCTTTCTACAAGGGTCAGGGTGAGCAGGAATGATCTCTGGGAGCAGAATTCTCGGAGTCTTTCCACTGAATTCTCTGTCCCTGTGTCTTGGGGTGACTTTATCATGTGTATCCCCTATCGCTGCTCTATGCCCAGAAGTGAACTTTGTGCATTTCTGTGCCTTTCAACTGAGCCTGAGAGGGGGAAGAGGGAAAAAAAACCGGACAACCTTCTCAGACCATTTGTTCAAGGACACACATACACACTCCTCTGCATCCTGCTTGCAGCAAGAGCAGAGGAAGCAACCTTGTTTCTTTTGAGCCAGTTTTCAGCTCCTTTTCTCTGGAGGGAGATGGAGAGTTGAACTTTGTTTTCCTGGGACTTTGGGGGTTTTTATCCGTTCTTCTCTTCTTGACTGTTTCAACATCAGAGCACATTGGGAGAATTTTCTCCCGAGGTGGGGGCCCTGAATGTGGGCCCATGAGCCAGCTGCAAGGAGGAGGAGAGAGACTGCGCCTACGGAAGTGTTGGGGTTCCTCCCCCCTGCCATGAGGTCATGGGAGAGGGGACCCTGGGGTAGAGGCATGGCCTGGGCACGGGGTCTCCCTGCTCCCTGCTGACATGTGCCCTAATCCTGTTCAGCACTGGTTATTTTGTGTTGCCCTGTGCCAGGAGGGCCCTGGTTGTGCCGTGATTGCTCAGTTCTTTGGCAGTGCCCCGCCCATGTGGCTGGAGAAGAAAGAGCTCTGAAACTTCTCTCAAGAATCGCTCCCTGTTTCTTTGCACGGGCCTCGCTGTCTATGGATGTTTCAGGAGACCCCATCGAAACACGGAAGGACTCTCAAATTATCCCAGGTTTCTCTCCACAGCGAGAGGTTTTAATATTTAGCATTGTTATCCTTTTCCTGTCTGTTTGTTAAAAAAATAGTTTTTATCTCTTTCACTTTCTTCCCAGGAAAATTCTTTTTTCCCGAAGCTGGTGGGGGAGGGCTGGGTGTAACCTGCCTTCTATCAGAGGATATTTTCCTCCACATTTGTCCAAACCGGCACAGCCTGTCCTTTCCCTGGGTGTCTGTTGCAGATGGAAGCTGCTGGTGCCATTCTCAGCTTGAAGCCCTCTTTTGATGCAAGCAGATGTTGCCAGGTGTGTTCAGCAGCTGTTGCTCAATGCTTATGCCAAGCTATTGTGTTCCTCATGGAACCAAGGAGCCATTGTGACACTGCAGGGGCTGATGGCATCAAGGAGACAATTGTGACAGTACAGAACCTCCTAGAAACAAGGCTCCATTGTGACACCGTGGGGAATCATGGAATCACGGAGCCCATTGTGACACGGCCAGGCCGCACGGAACCAATGGTCCATGGTTCCACTGCGGATTCAAGAAGAGCACGGTGACACCACGCAACATCACGGAACCATGCGTCCATTGTGACACAGCGGGGCCTCATGGAAACAAGGGGACCATTGTGGCAAAGCAGGGCCTAATGGAAGCATGGAGAGCATTGTGACATTGTGGGGAATCATGGAAGCATGGAGAGCATTGTGACACTAAGGAAACTCCTGGAACCAAGATGACCACTGGCACATAATGGAACCTCATGGAAGCAAGCCTCCATGATGACTTTGGAGGGCCTCGGGGACCACAGGACCCATTGTGACACAGCAGGACCTGGTGGAACCAAGGAGCCTTTGTGATACTCCAGATCCACATGGAAGCCAGGGTGCACTGAGACACAGCGGGGCCTTGTTGGAACCAAAGACACCTCTGCAAAAAGCAGGCTAGCTCATAGAAGCAAGGAGTCCATTGTTACAACATCAAACCTATGGAAGCAAGGGACCATTGTGACACTGCGGGGCCTCATGGAACCAATTGTCCATGATCACAGTGCGGATCAAAAGAGACCATGGTGACACTGCGGAACCGCATGGAACCAAGGAGCCATTGTGACACAGTGGGGCCTCATGGAATCAAGGAGACCATTGTGACCCAGGTGTTGCATGTGAAGGCAAGGAGCCATTGTGACACTTTGGGCTTCTTCCCTTGAGCTCTGCAGCTGGCTGTCCCAGCCCAGCGCACCATGTGCCACCTGCTCTCCTCAGGGCTCTGCCTGCACACAGCCCCAGGAGAAGTTTTCCTGTTTGGAAGGAAAGAATGGAAAAGCCTGAGCAGGTTTCCTAAACAACAAACCCCACTCAGGAGCCACATGCTCAGTACAGGCTGCCTGGAACGAGGTCCCCTTTCTACAAGGGTCAGTGTGAGCAGGAATTATCTCTGGGAGCAGAATTCTCGGAGTCTTTCCACTGAATTCTCTGTCCCTGTGTCTTGGGGTGACTTTATCATGTGTATCCCCTATCGCTGCTCTATGCCCAGAAGTGAACTTTGTGCATTTCTGTGCCTTTCAACTGAGCCTGAGAGGGGGAAGAGGGAAAAAAAACCGGACAACCTTCTCAGACCATTTGTTCAAGGACACACATACACACTCCTCTGCATCCTGCTTGCAGCAAGAGCAGAGGAAGCAACCTTGTTTCTTTTGAGCCAGTTTTCAGCTCCTTTTCTCTGGAGGGAGATGGAGAGTTGAACTTTGTTTTCCTGGGACTTTGGGGGTTTTTATCCGTTCTTCTCTTCTTGACTGTTTCAACATCAGAGCACATTGGGAGAATTTTCTCCCGAGGTGGGGGCCCTGAATGTGGGCCCATGAGCCAGCTGCAAGGAGGAGGAGAGAGACTGCGCCTACGGAAGTGTTGGGGTTCCTCCCCCCTGCCATGAGGTCATGGGAGAGGGGACCCTGGGGTAGAGGCATGGCCTGGGCACGGGGTCTCCCTGCTCCCTGCTGACATGTGCCCTAATCCTGTTCAGCACTGCTTATTTTGTGTTGCCCTGTGCCAGGAGGGCCCTGGTTGTGCCGTGATTGCTCAGTTCTTTGGCAGTGCCCCGCCCATGTGGCTGGAGAAGAAAGAGCTCTGAAACTTCTCTCAAGAATCGCTCCCTGTTTCTTTGCACGGGCCTCGCTGTCTATGGATGTTTCAGGAGACCCCACCGAAACACGGAAGGACTCTCAAATTATCCCAGGTTTCTCTCCACAGCGAGAGGTTTTAATATTTAGCATTGTTATCCTTTTCCTGTCTGTTTGTTAAAAAAATAGTTTTTATCTCTTTCACTTTCTTCCCAGGAAAATTCTTTTTTCCCGAAGCTGGTGGGGGAGGGCTGGGTGTAACCTGCCTTCTATCAGAGGATATTTTCCTCCACATTTGTCCAAACCGGCACAGCCTGTCCTTTCCCTGGGTGTCTGTTGCAGATGGAAGCTGCTGGTGCCATTGTCAGCTTGAAGCCCTCTTTTGATGCAAGCAGATGTTGCCAGGTGTGTTCAGCAGCTGTTGCTCAATGCTTATGCCAAGCTATTGTGTTCCTCATGGAACCAAGGAGCCATTGTGACACTGCAGGGGCTGATGGCATCAAGGAGACAATTGTGACAGTACAGAACCTCCTAGAAACAAGGCTCCATTGTGACACCGTGGGGAATCATGGAATCACGGAGCCCATTGTGACACGGCCAGGCCGCATGGAACCAATGGTCCATGGTTCCACTGCGGATTCAAGAAGAGCACGGTGACACCACGCAACATCACGGAACCATGCGTCCATTGTGACACAGCGGGGCCTCATGGAAACAAGGGGACCATTGTGGCAAAGCAGGGCCTAATGGAAGCATGGAGAGCATTGTGACATTGTGGGGAATCATGGAAGCATGGAGAGCATTGTGACACTAAGGAAACTCCTGGAACCAAGATGACCACTGGCACATAATGGAACCTCATGGAAGCAAGCCTCCATGATGACTTTGGAGGGCCTCGGGGACCACAGGACCCATTGTGACACAGCAGGACCTGGTGGAACCAAGGAGCCTTTGTGATACTCCAGATCCACATGGAAGCCAGGGTGCACTGAGACACAGCGGGGCCTTGTTGGAACCAAAGACACCTCTGCAAAAAGCAGGCTAGCTCATAGAAGCAAGGAGTCCATTGTTACAACATCAAACCTATGGAAGCAAGGGACCATTGTGACACTGCGGGGCCTCATGGAACCAATTGTCCATGATCACAGTGCGGATCAAAAGAGACCATGGTGACACTGCGGAACCGCATGGAACCAAGGAGCCATTGTGACACAGTGGGGCCTCATGGAATCAAGGAGACCATTGTGACCCAGGTGTTGCATGTGAAGGCAAGGAGCCATTGTGACACTTTGGGCTTCTTCCCTTGAGCTCTGCAGCTGGCTGTCCCAGCCCAGCGCACCATGTGCCACCTGCTCTCCTCAGGGCTCTGCCTGCACACAGCCCCAGGAGAAGTTTTCCTGTTTGGAAGGAAAGAATGGAAAAGCCTGAGCAGGTTTCCTAAACAACAAACCCCACTCAGGAGCCACATGCTCAGTACAGGCTGCCTGGAACGAGGTCCCCTTTCTACAAGGGTCAGTGTGAGCAGGAATTATCTCTGGGAGCAGAATTCTCGGAGTCTTTCCACTGAATTCTCTGTCCCTGTGTCTTGGGGTGACTTTATCATGTGTATCCCCTATCGCTGCTCTATGCCCAGAAGTGAACTTTGTGCATTTCTGTGCCTTTCAACTGAGCCTGAGAGGGGGAAGAGGGAAAAAAAACCGGACAACCTTCTCAGACCATTTGTTCAAGGACACACATACACACTCCTCTGCATCCTGCTTGCAGCAAGAGCAGAGGAAGCAACCTTGTTTCTTTTGAGCCAGTTTTCAGCTCCTTTTCTCTGGAGGGAGATGGAGAGTTGAACTTTGTTTTCCTGGGACTTTGGGGGTTTTTATCCGTTCTTCTCTTCTTGACTGTTTCAACATCAGAGCACATTGGGAGAATTTTCTCCCGAGGTGGGGGCCCTGAATGTGGGCCCATGAGCCAGCTCCAAGGAGGAGGAGAGAGACCGCGCCTACGGAAGTGTTGGGGTTCCTCCCCCCTGCCATGAGGTCATGGGAGGGGGGACCCTGGGGTAGAGGCATGGCCTGGGCACGGGGTCTCCCTGCTCCCTGCTGACATGTGCCCTAATCCTGTTCAGCACTGGTTATTTTGTGTTGCCCTGTGCCAGGAGGGCCCTGGTTGTGCCGTGATTGCTCAGTTCTTTGGCAGTGCCCCGCCCATGTGGCTGGAGAAGAAAGAGCTCTGAAACTTCTCTCAAGAATCGCTCCCTGTTTCTTTGCACGGGCCTCGCTGTCTATGGATGTTTCAGGAGACCCCATCGAAACACGGAAGGACTCTCAAATTATCCCAGGTTTCTCTCCACAGGGAGAGGTTTTAATATTTAGCATTGTTATCCTTTTCCTGGGTGTTTGTTAAAAAAATAGTTTTTATCTCTTTCACTTTCTTCCCAGGAAAATTCTTTTTTCCCGAAGCTGGTGGGGGAGGGCTGGGTGTAACCTGCCTTCTATCAGAGGATATTTTCCTCCACATTTGTCCAAACCGGCACAGCCTGTCCTTTCCCTGGGTGTCTGTTGCAGATGGAAGCTGCTGGTGCCATTGTCAGCTTGAAGCCCTCTTTTGATGCAAGCAGATGTTGCCAGGTGTGTTCAGCAGCTGTTGCTCAATGCTTATGCCAAGCTATTGTGTTCCTCATGGAACCAAGGAGCCATTGTGACACTGCAGGGGCTGATGGCATCAAGGAGACAATTGTGACAGTACAGAACCTCCTAGAAACAAGGCTCCATTGTGACACCGTGGGGAATCATGGAATCACGGAGCCCATTGTGACACGGCCAGGCCGCATGGAACCAATGGTCCATGGTTCCACTGCGGATTCAAGAAGAGCACGGTGACACCACGCAACATCACGGAACCATGCGTCCATTGTGACACAGCGGGGCCTCATGGAAACAAGGGGACCATTGTGGCAAAGCAGGGCCTAATGGAAGCATGGAGAGCATTGGGACATTGTGGGGAATCATGGAAGCATGGAGAGCATTGTGACACTAAGGAAACTCCTGGAACCAAGATGAGCACTGGCACATAATGGAACCTCATGGAAGCAAGCCTCCATGATGACTTTGGGGCGCCTCAGGGACCACAGGACCCATTGTGACACAGCAGGACCTGGTGGAACCAAGGAGCCTTTGTGATACTCCAGATCCACATGGAAGCCAGGGTGCACTGAGACACAGCGGGGCCTTGTTGGAACCAAAGACACCTCTGCAAAAAGCAGGCTAGCTCATAGAAGCAAGGAGTCCATTGTTACAACATCAAACCTATGGAAGCAAGGGACCATTGTGACACTGCGGGGCCTCATGGAACCAATTGTCCATGATGACAGTGCGGATCAAAGGAGACCATGGTGACACTGCGGAACCTGATGGAACCAAGGAGCCATTGTGACACAGTGGGGCCTCATGGAATCAAGGAGACCATTGTGACCCAGGTGTTGCATGTGAAGGCAAGGAGCCATTGTGACACTTTGGGCTTCTTCCCTTGAGCTCTGCAGCTGGCTGTCCCAGCCCAGCGCACCATGTGCCACCTGCTCTCCTCAGGGCTCTGCCTGCACACAGCCCCAGGAGAAGTTTTCCTGTTTGCAAGGAAAGAATGGAAAAGCCTGAGCAGGTTTCCTAAACAACAAACCCCACTCAGGAGCCACATGCTCAGTACTGGCTGCCTGGAACGAGGTCCCCTTTCTCCAAGGGTCAGGGTGAGCAGGAATGATCTCTGGGAGCAGAATTCTCGGAGTCTTTCCACTGAATTCTCTGTCCCTGTGTCTTGGGGTGACTTTATCATGTGTATCCTCTATCGCTGCTCTATGCCCAGAAGTGAACTTTGTGCATTTCTGTGCCTTTCAACTGAGCCTGAGAGGGGGAAGAGGGAAAAAAAACCGGACAACCTTCTCAGAGCGTTTGTTCAAGGACACACATACACACTCCTCTGCATCCTGCTTGCAGCAAGAGCCGAGGAAGCAACCTTGTTTCTTTTGAGCCAGTTTTCAGCTCCTTTTCTCTGGAGGGAGATGGAGAGTTGAACTTTGTTTTCCTGGGACTTTGGGGGTTTTTATCCGTTCTTCTCTTCTTGACTGTTTCAACATCAGACCACATTGGGAGAATTTTCTCCCGAGGTGGGGGCCCTGAATGTGGGCCCATGAGCCAGCTGCAAGGAGGAGGAGAGAGACTGCGCCTACGGAAGTGTTGGGGTTCCTCCCCCCTGCCATGAGGTCATGGGAGAGGGGACCCTGGGGTAGAGGCATGGCCTGGGCATGGGGTCTCCCTGCTCCCTGCTGACATGTGCCCTAATCCTGTTCAGCACTGGTTATTTTGTGTTGCCCTGTGCCAGGAGGGCCCTGCTTGTGCCGTGATTGCTCAGTTCTTTGGCAGTGCCCCGCCCATGTGGCTGGAGAAGAAAGAGCTCTGAAACTTCTCTCAAGAATGGCTCCCTATTTCTTTGCACGGGCCTCGCTGTCTATGGATGTTTCAGGAGACCCCACCGAAACACGGAAGGACTCTCAAATTATCCCAGCTTTCTCTCCACAGCGAGAGGTTTTAACATTTAGCATTGTTCTCCTTTTCCTGTCTGTTTGTTAAAAAAATAGTTTTTATCTCTTTCACTTTCTTCCCAGGAAAATTCTTTTTTCCCGAAGCTGGTGGGGGAGGGCTGGGTGTAACCTGCCTTCTATCAGAGGATATTTTCCTCCACATTTGTCCAAACCGGCACAGCCTGTCCTTTCCCTGGGTGTTTGTTGCAGATGGAAGCTGCTGGTGCCATTCTCAGCTTGAAGCCCTCTTTTGATGCAAGCAGATGTTGCCAGGTGTGTTCAGCAGCTGTTGCTCAATGCTTATGCCAAGCTATTGTGTTCCTCATGGAACCAAGGAGCCATTGTGACACTGCAGGGGCTGATGGCATCAAGGAGACAATTGTGACAGTACAGAACCTCCTAGAAACAAGGCTCCATTGTGACACCGTGGGGAATCATGGAATCAAGGAGCCCATTGTGACACGGCCAGGCCGCACGGAACCAATGGTCCATGGTTCCACTGCGGATTCAAGAAGAGCACGGTGACACCACGCAACATCACGGAACCATGCGTCCATTGTGACACAGCGGGGCCTCATGGAAACAAGGGGACCATTGTGGCAAAGCAGGGCCTAATGGAAGCATGGAGAGCATTGGGACATTGTGGGGAATCATGGAAGCATGGAGAGCATTGTGACACTAAGGGAACTCCTGGAACCAAGATGAGCACTGGCACATAATGGAACCTCATGGAAGCAAGCCTCCATGATGACTTTGGGGCGCCTCAGGGACCACAGGACCCATTGTGACACAGCAGGACCTGGTGGAACCAAGGAGCCTTTGTGATACTCCAGATCCACATGGAAGCCAGGGTGCACTGAGACACAGCGGGGCCTTGTTGGAACCAAAGACACCTCTGCAAAAAGCAGGCTAGCTCATAGAAGCAAGGAGTCCATTGTTACAACATCAAACCTATGGAACCAAGGGACCATTGTGACACTGCGGGGCCTCATGGAACCAATTGTCCATGATGACAGTGCGGATCAAAGGAGACCATGGTGACACTGCGGAACCTGATGGAACCAAGGAGCCATTGTGACACAGTGGGGCCTCATGGAATCAAGGAGACCATTGTGACCCAGGTGTTGCATGTGAAGGCAAGGAGCCATTGTGACACTTTGGGCTTCTTCCCTTGAGCTCTGCAGCTGGCTGTCCCAGCCCAGCGCACCATGTGCCACCTGCTCTCCTCAGGGCTCTGCCTGCACACAGCCCCAGGAGAAGTTTTCCTGTTTGGAAGGAAAGAATGGAAAAGCCTGAGCAGGTTTCCTAAACAACAAACCCCACTCAGGAGCCACATGCTCAGTACAGGCTGCCTGGAACGAGGTCCCCTTTCTACAAGGGTCAGTGTGAGCAGGAATTATCTCTGGGAGCAGAATTCTCGGAGTCTTTCCACTGAATTCTCTGTCCCTGTGTCTTGGGGTGACTTTATCATGTGTATCCCCTATCGCTGCTCTATGCCCAGAAGTGAACTTTGTGCATTTCTGTGCCTTTCAACTGAGCCTGAGAGGGGGAAGAGGGAAAAAAAACCGGACAACCTTCTCAGACCATTTGTTCAAGGACACACATACACACTCCTCTGCATCCTGCTTGCAGCAAGAGCAGAGGAAGCAACCTTGTTTCTTTTGAGCCAGTTTTCAGCTCCTTTTCTCTGGAGGGAGATGGAGAGTTGAACTTTGTTTTCCTGGGACTTTGGGGGTTTTTATCCGTTCTTCTCTTCTTGACTGTTTCAACATCAGAGCACATTGGGAGAATTTTCTCCCGAGGTGGGGGCCCTGAATGTGGGCCCATGAGCCAGCTGCAAGGAGGAGGAGAGAGACTGCGCCTACGGAAGTGTTGGGGTTCCTCCCCCCTGCCATGAGGTCATGGGAGAGGGGACCCTGGGGTAGAGGCATGGCCTGGGCACGGGGTCTCCCTGCTCCCTGCTGACATGTGCCCTAATCCTGTTCAGCACTGGTTATTTTGTGTTGCCCTGTGCCAGGAGGGCCCTGGTTGTGCCGTGATTGCTCAGTTCTTTGGCAGTGCCCCGCCCATGTGGCTGGAGAAGAAAGAGCTCTGAAACTTCTCTCAAGAATCGCTCCCTGTTTCTTTGCACGGGCCTCGCTGTCTATGGATGTTTCAGGAGACCCCACCGAAACACGGAAGGACTCTCAAATTATCCCAGGTTTCTCTCCACAGCGAGAGGTTTTAATATTTAGCATTGTTATCCTTTTCCTGTCTGTTTGTTAAAAAAATAGTTTTTATCTCCTTCACTTTCTTCCCAGGAAAATTCTTTTTTCCCGAAGCTGGTGGGGGAGGGCTGGGTGTAACCTGCCTTCTATCAGAGGATATTTTCCTCCACATTTGTCCAAACCGGCACAGCCTGTCCTTTCCCTGGGTGTCTGTTGCAGATGGAAGCTGCTGGTGCCATTGTCAGCTTGAAGCCCTCTTTTGATGCAAGCAGATGTTGCCAGGTGTGTTCAGCAGCTGTTGCTCAATGCTTATGCCAAGCTATTGTGTTCCTCATGGAACCAAGGAGCCATTGTGACACTGCAGGGGCTGATGGCATCAAGGAGACAATTGTGACAGTACAGAACCTCCTAGAAACAAGGCTCCATTGTGACACCGTGGGGAATCATGGAATCACGGAGCCCATTGTGACACGGCCAGGCCGCATGGAACCAATGGTCCATGGTTCCACTGCGGATTCAAGAAGAGCACGGTGACACCACGCAACATCACGGAACCATGCGTCCATTGTGACACAGCGGGGCCTCATGGAAACAAGGGGACCATTGTGGCAAAGCAGGGCCTAATGGAAGCATGGAGAGCATTGGGACATTGTGGGGAATCATGGAAGCATGGAGAGCATTGTGACACTAAGGAAACTCCTGGAACCAAGATGACCACTGGCACATAATGGAACCTCATGGAAGCAAGCCTCCATGATGACTTTGGAGGGCCTCGGGGACCACAGGACCCATTGTGACACAGCAGGACCTGGTGGAACCAAGGAGCCTTTGTGATACTCCAGATCCACATGGAAGCCAGGGTGCACTGAGACACAGCGGGGCCTTGTTGGAACCAAAGACACCTCTGCAAAAAGCAGGCTAGCTCATAGAAGCAAGGAGTCCATTGTTACAACATCAAACCTATGGAAGCAAGGGACCATTGTGACACTGCGGGGCCTCATGGAACCAATTGTCCATGATCACAGTGCGGATCAAAAGAGACCATGGTGACACTGCGGAACCGCATGGAACCAAGGAGCCATTGTGACACAGTGGGGCCTCATGGAATCAAGGAGACCATTGTGACCCAGGTGTTGCATGTGAAGGCAAGGAGCCATTGTGACACTTTGGGCTTCTTCCCTTGAGCTCTGCAGCTGGCTGTCCCAGCCCAGCGCACCATGTGCCACCTGCTCTCCTCAGGGCTCTGCCTGCACACAGCCCCAGGAGAAGTTTTCCTGTTTGGAAGGAAAGAATGGAAAAGCCGGAGCAGGTTTCCCAAACAACAAACCCCACTCAGGAGCCACATGCTCAGTACAGGCTGCCGGGAACGATGTCCCCTTTCTACAAGGGTCAGGGTGAGCAGAATTCTCTGGGAGCAGAATTCTCGGAGTCTTTCCACTGAATTCTCTGTCCCCGTGTCTTGGGGTGACTTTATCATGTGTATCCCCTATCGCTGCTCTATGCCCAGAAGTGAACTTTGTGCATTTCTGTGCCTTTCAACTGAGCCTGAGAGGGGGAAGAGGGAAAAAAAACCGGACAACCTTCTCAGAGCGTTTGTTCAAGGACACACATACACACTCCTCTGCATCCTGCTTGCAGCAAGAGCCGAGGAAGCAACCTTGTTTCTTTTGAGCCAGTTTTCAGCTCCTTTTCTCTGGAGGGAGATGGAGAGTTGAACTTTGTTTTCCTGGGACTTTGGGGGTTTTTATCCGTTCTTCTCTTCTTGACTGTTTCAACATCAGACCACATTGGGAGAATTTTCTCCCGAGGTGGGGGCCCTGAATGTGGGCCCATGAGCCAGCTGCAAGGAGGAGGAGAGAGACTGCGCCTACGGAAGTGTTGGGGTTCCTCCCCCCTGCCATGAGGTCATGGGAGAGGGGACCCTGGGGTAGAGGCATGGCCTGGGCATGGGGTCTCCCTGCTCCCTGCTGACATGTGCCCTAATCCTGTTCAGCACTGGTTATTTTGTGTTGCCCTGTGCCAGGAGGGCCCTGCTTGTGCCGTGATTGCTCAGTTCTTTGGCAGTGCCCCGCCCATGTGGCTGGAGAAGAAAGAGCTCTGAAACTTCTCTCAAGAATGGCTCCCTATTTCTTTGCACGGGCCTCGCTGTCTATGGATGTTTCAGGAGACCCCACCGAAACACGGAAGGACTCTCAAATTATCCCAGCTTTCTCTCCACAGCGAGAGGTTTTAACATTTAGCATTGTTCTCCTTTTCCTGTCTGTTTGTTAAAAAAATAGTTTTTATCTCTTTCACTTTCTTCCCAGGAAAGTTCTTTTTTCCCGAAGCTGGTGGGGGAGGGCTGGGTGTAACCTGCCTTCTATCAGAGGATATTTTCCTCCACATTTGTCCAAACCGGCACAGCCTGTCCTTTCCCTGGGTGTTTGTTGCAGATGGAAGCTGCTGGTGCCATTCTCAGCTTGAAGCCCTCTTTTGATGCAAGCAGATGTTGCCAGGTGTGTTCAGCAGCTGTTGCTCAATGCTTATGCCAAGCTATTGTGTTCCTCATGGAACCAAGGAGCCATTGTGACACTGCAGGGGCTGATGGCATCAAGGAGACAATTGTGACAGTACAGAACCTCCTAGAAACAAGGCTCCATTGTGACACCGTGGGGAATCATGGAATCAAGGAGCCCATTGTGACACGGCCAGGCCGCACGGAACCAATGGTCCATGGTTCCACTGCGGATTCAAGAAGAGCACGGTGACACCACGCAACATCACGGAACCATGCGTCCATTGTGACACAGCGGGGCCTCATGGAAACAAGGGGACCATTGTGGCAAAGCAGGGCCTAATGGAAGCATGGAGAGCATTGTGACATTGTGGGGAATCATGGAAGCATGGAGAGCATTGTGACACTAAGGAAACTCCTGGAACCAAGATGACCACTGGCACATAATGGAACCTCATGGAAGCAAGCCTCCATGATGACTTTGGAGGGCCTCGGGGACCACAGGACCCATTGTGACACAGCAGGACCTGGTGGAACCAAGGAGCCTTTGTGATACTCCAGATCCACATGGAAGCCAGGGTGCACTGAGACACAGCGGGGCCTTGTTGGAACCAAAGACACCTCTGCAAAAAGCAGGCTAGCTCATAGAAGCAAGGAGTCCATTGTTACAACATCAAACCTATGGAAGCAAGGGACCATTGTGACACTGCGGGGCCTCATGGAACCAATTGTCCATGATCACAGTGCGGATCAAAAGAGACCATGGTGACACTGCGGAACCGCATGGAACCAAGGAGCCATTGTGACACAGTGGGGCCTCATGGAATCAAGGAGACCATTGTGACCCAGGTGTTGCATGTGAAGGCAAGGAGCCATTGTGACACTTTGGGCTTCTTCCCTTGAGCTCTGCAGCTGGCTGTCCCAGCCCAGCGCACCATGTGCCACCTGCTCTCCTCAGGGCTCTGCCTGCACACAGCCCCAGGAGAAGTTTTCCTGTTTGGAAGGAAAGAATGGAAAAGCCTGAGCAGGTTTCCTAAACAACAAACCCCACTCAGGAGCCACATGCTCAGTACAGGCTGCCTGGAACGAGGTCCCCTTTCTACAAGGGTCAGTGTGAGCAGGAATTATCTCTGGGAGCAGAATTCTCGGAGTCTTTCCACTGAATTCTCTGTCCCTGTGTCTTGGGGTGACTTTATCATGTGTATCCCCTATCGCTGCTCTATGCCCAGAAGTGAACTTTGTGCATTTCTGTGCCTTTCAACTGAGCCTGAGAGGGGGAAGAGGGAAAAAAAACCGGACAACCTTCTCAGACCATTTGTTCAAGGACACACATACACACTCCTCTGCATCCTGCTTGCAGCAAGAGCAGAGGAAGCAACCTTGTTTCTTTTGAGCCAGTTTTCAGCTCCTTTTCTCTGGAGGGAGATGGAGAGTTGAACTTTGTTTTCCTGGGACTTTGGGGGTTTTTATCCGTTCTTCTCTTCTTGACTGTTTCAACATCAGAGCACATTGGGAGAATTTTCTCCCGAGGTGGGGGCCCTGAATGTGGGCCCATGAGCCAGCTGCAAGGAGGAGGAGAGAGACTGCGCCTACGGAAGTGTTGGGGTTCCTCCCCCCTGCCATGAGGTCATGGGAGAGGGGACCCTGGGGTAGAGGCATGGCCTGGGCACGGGGTCTCCCTGCTCCCTGCTGACATGTGCCCTAATCCTGTTCAGCACTGGTTATTTTGTGTTGCCCTGTGCCAGGAGGGCCCTGGTTGTGCCGTGATTGCTCAGTTCTTTGGCAGTGCCCCGCCCATGTGGCTGGAGAAGAAAGAGCTCTGAAACTTCTCTCAAGAATCGCTCCCTGTTTCGTTGCACGGGCCTCGCTGTCTATGGATGTTTCAGGAGACCCCACCGAAACACGGAAGGACTCTCAAATTATCCCAGGTTTCTCTCCACAGCGAGAGGTTTTAATATTTAGCATTGTTATCCTTTTCCTGTCTGTTTGTTAAAAAAATAGTTTTTATCTCTTTCACTTTCTTCCCAGGAAAATTCTTTTTTCCCGAAGCTGGTGGGGGAGGGCTGGGTGTAACCTGCCTTCTATCAGAGGATATTTTCCTCCACATTTGTCCAAACCGGCACAGCCTGTCCTTTCCCTGGGTGTCTGTTGCAGATGGAAGCTGCTGGTGCCATTGTCAGCTTGAAGCCCTCTTTTGATGCAAGCAGATGTTGCCAGGTGTGTTCAGCAGCTGTTGCTCAATGCTTATGCCAAGCTATTGTGTTCCTCATGGAACCAAGGAGCCATTGTGACACTGCAGGGGCTGATGGCATCAAGGAGACAATTGTGACAGTACAGAACCTCCTAGAAACAAGGCTCCATTGTGACACCGTGGGGAATCATGGAATCACGGAGCCCATTGTGACACGGCCAGGCCGCATGGAACCAATGGTCCATGGTTCCACTGCGGATTTAAGAAGAGCACGGTGACACCACGCAACATCACGGAACCATGCGTCCATTGTGACACAGCGGGGCCTCATGGAAACAAGGGGACCATTGTGGCAAAGCAGGGCCTAATGGAAGCATGGAGAGCATTGTGACATTGTGGGGAATCATGGAAGCATGGAGAGCATTGTGACACTAAGGAAACTCCTGGAACCAAGATGACCACTGGCACATAATGGAACCTCATGGAAGCAAGCCTCCATGATGACTTTGGAGGGCCTCGGGGACCACAGGACCCATTGTGACACAGCAGGACCTGGTGGAACCAAGGAGCCTTTGTGATACTCCAGATCCACATGGAAGCCAGGGTGCACTGAGACACAGCGGGGCCTTGTTGGAACCAAAGACACCTCTGCAAAAAGCAGGCTAGCTCATAGAAGCAAGGAGTCCATTGTTACAACATCAAACCTATGGAAGCAAGGGACCATTGTGACACTGCGGGGCCTCATGGAACCAATTGTCCATGATCACAGTGCGGATCAAAAGAGACCATGGTGACACTGCGGAACCGCATGGAACCAAGGAGCCATTGTGACACAGTGGGGCCTCATGGAATCAAGGAGACCATTGTGACCCAGGTGTTGCATGTGAAGGCAAGGAGCCATTGTGACACTTTGGGCTTCTTCCCTTGAGCTCTGCAGCTGGCTGTCCCAGCCCAGCGCACCATGTGCCACCTGCTCTCCTCAGGGCTCTGCCTGCACACAGCCCCAGGAGAAGTTTTCCTGTTTGGAAGGAAAGAATGGAAAAGCCTGAGCAGGTTTCCTAAACAACAAACCCCACTCAGGAGCCACATGCTCAGTACAGGCTGCCTGGAACGAGGTCCCCTTTCTACAAGGGTCAGTGTGAGCAGGAATTATCTCTGGGAGCAGAATTCTCGGAGTCTTTCCACTGAATTCTCTGTCCCTGTGTCTTGGGGTGACTTTATCATGTGTATCCCCTATCGCTGCTCTATGCCCAGAAGTGAACTTTGTGCATTTCTGTGCCTTTCAACTGAGCCTGAGAGGGGGAAGAGGGAAAAAAAACCGGACAACCTTCTCAGACCATTTGTTCAAGGACACACATACACACTCCTCTGCATCCTGCTTGCAGCAAGAGCAGAGGAAGCAACCTTGTTTCTTTTGAGCCAGTTTTCAGCTCCTTTTCTCTGGAGGGAGATGGAGAGTTGAACTTTGTTTTCCTGGGACTTTGGGGGTTTTTATCCGTTCTTCTCTTCTTGACTGTTTCAACATCAGAGCACATTGGGAGAATTTTCTCCCGAGGTGGGGGCCCTGAATGTGGGCCCATGAGCCAGCTCCAAGGAGGAGGAGAGAGACCGCGCCTACGGAAGTGTTGGGGTTCCTCCCCCCTGCCATGAGGTCATGGGAGGGGGGACCCTGGGGTAGAGGCATGGCCTGGGCACGGGGTCTCCCTGCTCCCTGCTGACATGTGCCCTAATCCTGTTCAGCACTGGTTATTTTGTGTTGCCCTGTGCCAGGAGGGCCCTGGTTGTGCCGTGATTGCTCAGTTCTTTGGCAGTGCCCCGCCCATGTGGCTGGAGAAGAAAGAGCTCTGAAACTTCTCTCAAGAATCGCTCCCTGTTTCTTTGCACGGGCCTCGCTGTCTATGGATGTTTCAGGAGACCCCATCGAAACACGGAAGGACTCTCAAATTATCCCAGGTTTCTCTCCACAGGGAGAGGTTTTAATATTTAGCATTGTTATCCTTTTCCTGGGTGTTTGTTAAAAAAATAGTTTTTATCTCTTTCACTTTCTTCCCAGGAAAATTCTTTTTTCCCGAAGCTGGTGGGGGAGGGCTGGGTGTAACCTGCCTTCTATCAGAGGATATTTTCCTCCACATTTGTCCAAACCGGCACAGCCTGTCCTTTCCCTGGGTGTCTGTTGCAGATGGAAGCTGCTGGTGCCATTGTCAGCTTGAAGCCCTCTTTTGATGCAAGCAGATGTTGCCAGGTGTGTTCAGCAGCTGTTGCTCAATGCTTATGCCAAGCTATTGTGTTCCTCATGGAACCAAGGAGCCATTGTGACACTGCAGGGGCTGATGGCATCAAGGAGACAATTGTGACAGTACAGAACCTCCTAGAAACAAGGCTCCATTGTGACACCGTGGGGAATCATGGAATCACGGAGCCCATTGTGACACGGCCAGGCCGCATGGAACCAATGGTCCATGGTTCCACTGCGGATTCAAGAAGAGCACGGTGACACCACGCAACATCACGGAACCATGCGTCCATTGTGACACAGCGGGGCCTCATGGAAACAAGGGGACCATTGTGGCAAAGCAGGGCCTAATGGAAGCATGGAGAGCATTGGGACATTGTGGGGAATCATGGAAGCATGGAGAGCATTGTGACACTAAGGAAACTCCTGGAACCAAGATGAGCACTGGCACATAATGGAACCTCATGGAAGCAAGCCTCCATGATGACTTTGGGGCGCCTCAGGGACCACAGGACCCATTGTGACACAGCAGGACCTGGTGGAACCAAGGAGCCTTTGTGATACTCCAGATCCACATGGAAGCCAGGGTGCACTGAGACACAGCGGGGCCTTGTTGGAACCAAAGACACCTCTGCAAAAAGCAGGCTAGCTCATAGAAGCAAGGAGTCCATTGTTACAACATCAAACCTATGGAAGCAAGGGACCATTGTGACACTGCGGGGCCTCATGGAACCAATTGTCCATGATGACAGTGCGGATCAAAGGAGACCATGGTGACACTGCGGAACCTGATGGAACCAAGGAGCCATTGTGACACAGTGGGGCCTCATGGAATCAAGGAGACCATTGTGACCCAGGTGTTGCATGTGAAGGCAAGGAGCCATTGTGACACTTTGGGCTTCTTCCCTTGAGCTCTGCAGCTGGCTGTCCCAGCCCAGCGCACCATGTGCCACCTGCTCTCCTCAGGGCTCTGCCTGCACACAGCCCCAGGAGAAGTTTTCCTGTTTGCAAGGAAAGAATGGAAAAGCCTGAGCAGGTTTCCTAAACAACAAACCCCACTCAGGAGCCACATGCTCAGTACTGGCTGCCTGGAACGAGGTCCCCTTTCTCCAAGGGTCAGGGTGAGCAGGAATGATCTCTGGGAGCAGAATTCTCGGAGTCTTTCCACTGAATTCTCTGTCCCTGTGTCTTGGGGTGACTTTATCATGTGTATCCTCTATCGCTGCTCTATGCCCAGAAGTGAACTTTGTGCATTTCTGTGCCTTTCAACTGAGCCTGAGAGGGGGAAGAGGGAAAAAAAACCGGACAACCTTCTCAGAGCGTTTGTTCAAGGACACACATACACACTCCTCTGCATCCTGCTTGCAGCAAGAGCCGAGGAAGCAACCTTGTTTCTTTTGAGCCAGTTTTCAGCTCCTTTTCTCTGGAGGGAGATGGAGAGTTGAACTTTGTTTTCCTGGGACTTTGGGGGTTTTTATCCGTTCTTCTCTTCTTGACTGTTTCAACATCAGACCACATTGGGAGAATTTTCTCCCGAGGTGGGGGCCCTGAATGTGGGCCCATGAGCCAGCTCCAAGGAGGAGGAGAGAGACTGCGCCTACGGAAGTGTTGGGGTTCCTCCCCCCTGCCATGAGGTCATGGGAGAGGGGACCCTGGGGTAGAGGCATGGCCTGGGCATGGGGTCTCCCTGCTCCCTGCTGACATGTGCCCTAATCCTGTTCAGCACTGGTTATTTTGTGTTGCCCTGTGCCAGGAGGGCCCTGGTTGTGCCGTGATTGCTCAGTTCTTTGGCAGTGCCCCGCCCATGTGGCTGGAGAAGAAAGAGCTCTGAAACTTCTCTCAAGAATGGCTCCCTATTTCTTTGCACGGGCCTCGCTGTCTATGGATGTTTCAGGAGACCCCACCGAAACACGGAAGGACTCTCAAATTATCCCAGCTTTCTCTCCACAGCGAGAGGTTTTAACATTTAGCATTGTTCTCCTTTTCCTGTCTGTTTGTTAAAAAAATAGTTTTTATCTCTTTCACTTTCTTCCCAGGAAAATTCTTTTTTCCCGAAGCTGGTGGGGGAGGGCTGGGTGTAACCTGCCTTCTATCAGAGGATATTTTCCTCCACATTTGTCCAAACCGGCACAGCCTGTCCTTTCCCTGGGTGTTTGTTGCAGATGGAAGCTGCTGGTGCCATTCTCAGCTTGAAGCCCTCTTTTGATGCAAGCAGATGTTGCCAGGTGTGTTCAGCAGCTGTTGCTCAATGCTTATGCCAAGCTATTGTGTTCCTCATGGAACCAAGGAGCCATTGTGACACTGCAGGGGCTGATGGCATCAAGGAGACAATTGTGACAGTACAGAACCTCCTAGAAACAAGGCTCCATTGTGACACCGTGGGGAATCATGGAATCAAGGAGCCCATTGTGACACGGCCAGGCCGCACGGAACCAATGGTCCATGGTTCCACTGCGGATTCAAGAAGAGCACGGTGACACCACGCAACATCACGGAACCATGCGTCCATTGTGACACAGCGGGGCCTCATGGAAACAAGGGGACCATTGTGGCAAAGCAGGGCCTAATGGAAGCATGGAGAGCATTGGGACATTGTGGGGAATCATGGAAGCATGGAGAGCATTGTGACACTAAGGGAACTCCTGGAACCAAGATGAGCACTGGCACATAATGGAACCTCATGGAAGCAAGCCTCCATGATGACTTTGGGGCGCCTCAGGGACCACAGGACCCATTGTGACACAGCAGGACCTGGTGGAACCAAGGAGCCTTTGTGATACTCCAGATCCACATGGAAGCCAGGGTGCACTGAGACACAGCGGGGCCTTGTTGGAACCAAAGACACCTCTGCAAAAAGCAGGCTAGCTCATAGAAGCAAGGAGTCCATTGTTACAACATCAAACCTATGGAACCAAGGGACCATTGTGACACTGCGGGGCCTCATGGAACCAATTGTCCATGATGACAGTGCGGATCAAAGGAGACCATGGTGACACTGCGGAACCGCATGGAACCAAGGAGCCATTGTGACACAGTGGGGCCTCATGGAATCAAGGAGACCATTGTGACCCAGGTGTTGCATGTGAAGGCAAGGAGCCATTGTGACACTTTGGGCTTCTTCCCTTGAGCTCTGCAGCTGGCTGTCCCAGCCCAGCGCACCATGTGCCACCTGCTCTCCTCAGGGCTCTGCCTGCACACAGCCCCAGGAGAAGTTTTCCTGTTTGGAAGGAAAGAATGGAAAAGCCTGAGCAGGTTTCCTAAACAACAAACCCCACTCAGGAGCCACATGCTCAGTACAGGCTGCCTGGAACGAGGTCCCCTTTCTACAAGGGTCAGTGTGAGCAGGAATTATCTCTGGGAGCAGAATTCTCGGAGTCTTTCCACTGAATTCTCTGTCCCTGTGTCTTGGGGTGACTTTATCATGTGTATCCCCTATCGCTGCTCTATGCCCAGAAGTGAACTTTGTGCATTTCTGTGCCTTTCAACTGAGCCTGAGAGGGGGAAGAGGGAAAAAAAACCGGACAACCTTCTCAGACCATTTGTTCAAGGACACACATACACACTCCTCTGCATCCTGCTTGCAGCAAGAGCAGAGGAAGCAACCTTGTTTCTTTTGAGCCAGTTTTCAGCTCCTTTTCTCTGGAGGGAGATGGAGAGTTGAACTTTGTTTTCCTGGGACTTTGGGGGTTTTTATCCGTTCTTCTCTTCTTGACTGTTTCAACATCAGAGCACATTGGGAGAATTTTCTCCCGAGGTGGGGGCCCTGAATGTGGGCCCATGAGCCAGCTGCAAGGAGGAGGAGAGAGACTGCGCCTACGGAAGTGTTGGGGTTCCTCCCCCCTGCCATGAGGTCATGGGAGAGGGGACCCTGGGGTAGAGGCATGGCCTGGGCACGGGGTCTCCCTGCTCCCTGCTGACATGTGCCCTAATCCTGTTCAGCACTGGTTATTTTGTGTTGCCCTGTGCCAGGAGGGCCCTGGTTGTGCCGTGATTGCTCAGTTCTTTGGCAGTGCCCCGCCCATGTGGCTGGAGAAGAAAGAGCTCTGAAACTTCTCTCAAGAATCGCTCCCTGTTTCTTTGCACGGGCCTCGCTGTCTATGGATGTTTCAGGAGACCCCACCGAAACACGGAAGGACTCTCAAATTATCCCAGGTTTCTCTCCACAGCGAGAGGTTTTAATATTTAGCATTGTTATCCTTTTCCTGTCTGTTTGTTAAAAAAATAGTTTTTATCTCTTTCACTTTCTTCCCAGGAAAATTCTTTTTTCCCGAAGCTGGTGGGGGAGGGCTGGGTGTAACCTGCCTTCTATCAGAGGATATTTTCCTCCACATTTGTCCAAACCGGCACAGCCTGTCCTTTCCCTGGGTGTCTGTTGCAGATGGAAGCTGCTGGTGCCATTGTCAGCTTGAAGCCCTCTTTTGATGCAAGCAGATGTTGCCAGGTGTGTTCAGCAGCTGTTGCTCAATGCTTATGCCAAGCTATTGTGTTCCTCATGGAACCAAGGAGCCATTGTGACACTGCAGGGGCTGATGGCATCAAGGAGACAATTGTGACAGTACAGAACCTCCTAGAAACAAGGCTCCATTGTGACACCGTGGGGAATCATGGAATCACGGAGCCCATTGTGACACGGCCAGGCCGCATGGAACCAATGGTCCATGGTTCCACTGCGGATTCAAGAAGAGCACGGTGACACCACGCAACATCACGGAACCATGCGTCCATTGTGACACAGCGGGGCCTCATGGAAACAAGGGGACCATTGTGGCAAAGCAGGGCCTAATGGAAGCATGGAGAGCATTGTGACATTGTGGGGAATCATGGAAGCATGGAGAGCATTGTGACACTAAGGAAACTCCTGGAACCAAGATGACCACTGGCACATAATGGAACCTCATGGAAGCAAGCCTCCATGATGACTTTGGAGGGCCTCGGGGACCACAGGACCCATTGTGACACAGCAGGACCTGGTGGAACCAAGGAGCCTTTGTGATACTCCAGATCCACATGGAAGCCAGGGTGCACTGAGACACAGCGGGGCCTTGTTGGAACCAAAGACACCTCTGCAAAAAGCAGGCTAGCTCATAGAAGCAAGGAGTCCATTGTTACAACATCAAACCTATGGAAGCAAGGGACCATTGTGACACTGCGGGGCCTCATGGAACCAATTGTCCATGATCACAGTGCGGATCAAAAGAGACCATGGTGACACTGCGGAACCGCATGGAACCAAGGAGCCATTGTGACACAGTGGGGCCTCATGGAATCAAGGATACCATTGTGACCCAGGTGTTGCATGTGAAGGCAAGGAGCCATTGTGACACTTTGGGCTTCTTCCCTTGAGCTCTGCAGCTGGCTGTCCCAGCCCAGCGCACCATGTGCCACCTGCTCTCCTCAGGGCTCTGCCTGCACACAGCCCCAGGAGAAGTTTTCCTGTTTGGAAGGAAAGAATGGAAAAGCCGGAGCAGGTTTCCCAAACAACAAACCCCACTCAGGAGCCACATGCTCAGTACAGGCTGCCGGGAACGAGGTCCCCTTTCTACAAGGGTCAGGGTGAGCAGAATTCTCTGGGAGCAGAATTCTCGGAGTCTTTCCACTGAATTCTCTGTCCCCGTGTCTTGGGGTGACTTTATCATGTGTATCCCCTATCGCTGCTCTATGCCCAGAAGTGAACTTTGTGCATTTCTGTGCCTTTCAACTGAGCCTGAGAGGGGGAAGAGGGAAAAAAAACCGGACAACCTTCTCAGAGCGTTTGTTCAAGGACACACATACACACTCCTCTGCATCCTGCTTGCAGCAAGAGCCGAGGAAGCAACCTTGTTTCTTTTGAGCCAGTTTTCAGCTCCTTTTCTCTGGAGGGAGATGGAGAGTTGAACTTTGTTTTCCTGGGACTTTGGGGGTTTTTATCCGTTCTTCTCTTCTTGACTGTTTCAACATCAGAGCACATTGGGAGAATTTTCTCCCGAGGTGGGGGCCCTGAATGTGGGCCCATGAGCCAGCTCCAAGGAGGAGGAGAGAGACTGCGCCTACGGAAGTGTTGGGGTTCCTCCCCCCTGCCATGAGGTCATGGGAGAGGGGACCCTGGGGTAGAGGCATGGCCTGGGCATGGGGTCTCCCTGCTCCCTGCTGACATGTGCCCTAATCCTGTTCAGCACTGGTTATTTTGTGTTGCCCTGTGCCAGGAGGGCCCTGGTTGTGCCGTGATTGCTCAGTTCTTTGGCAGTGCCCCGCCCATGTGGCTGGAGAAGAAAGAGCTCTGAAACTTCTCTCAAGAATGGCTCCCTATTTCTTTGCACGGGCCTCGCTGTCTATGGATGTTTCAGGAGACCCCACCGAAACACGGAAGGACTCTCAAATTATCCCAGCTTTCTCTCCACAGCGAGAGGTTTTAACATTTAGCATTGTTCTCCTTTTCCTGTCTGTTTGTTAAAAAAATAGTTTTTATCTCTTTCACTTTCTTCCCAGGAAAATTCTTTTTTCCCGAAGCTGGTGGGGGAGGGCTGGGTGTAACCTGCCTTCTATCAGAGGATATTTTCCTCCACATTTGTCCAAACCGGCACAGCCTGTCCTTTCCCTGGGTGTTTGTTGCAGATGGAAGCTGCTGGTGCCATTGTCAGCTTGAAGCCCTCTTTTGATGCAAGCAGATGTTGCCAGGTGTGTTCAGCAGCTGTTGCTCAATGCTTATGCCAAGCTATTGTGTTCCTCATGGAACCAAGGAGCCATTGTGACACTGCAGGGGCTGATGGCATCAAGGAGACAATTGTGACAGTACAGAACCTCCTAGAAACAAGGCTCCATTGTGACACCGTGGGGAATCATGGAATCAAGGAGCCCATTGTGACACGGCCAGGCCGCACGGAACCAATGGTCCATGGTTCCACTGCGGATTCAAGAAGAGCACGGTGACACCACGCAACATCACGGAACCATGCGTCCATTGTGACACAGCGGGGCCTCATGGAAACAAGGGGACCATTGTGGCAAAGCAGGGCCTAATGGAAGCATGGAGAGCATTGGGACATTGTGGGGAATCATGGAAGCATGGAGAGCATTGTGACACTAAGGGAACTCCTGGAACCAAGATGAGCACTGGCACATAATGGAACCTCATGGAAGCAAGCCTCCATGATGACTTTGGGGCGCCTCAGGGACCACAGGACCCATTGTGACACAGCAGGACCTGGTGGAACCAAGGAGCCTTTGTGATACTCCAGATCCACATGGAAGCCAGGGTGCACTGAGACACAGCGGGGCCTTGTTGGAACCAAAGACACCTCTGCAAAAAGCAGGCTAGCTCATAGAAGCAAGGAGTCCATTGTTACAACATCAAACCTATGGAAGCAAGGGACCATTGTGACACTGCGGGGCCTCATGGAACCAATTGTCCATGATGACAGTGCGGATCAAAGGAGACCATGGTGACACTGCGGAACCTGATGGAACCAAGGAGCCATTGTGACACAGTGGGGCCTCATGGAATCAAGGAGACCATTGTGACCCAGGTGTTGCATGTGAAGGCAAGGAGCCATTGTGACACTTTGGGCTTCTTCCCTTGAGCTCTGCAGCTGGCTGTCCCAGCCCAGCGCACCATGTGCCACCTGCTCTCCTCAGGGCTCTGCCTGCACACAGCCCCAGGAGAAGTTTTCCTGTTTGCAAGGAAAGAATGGAAAAGCCTGAGCAGGTTTCCTAAACAACAAACCCCACTCAGGAGCCACATGCTCAGTACAGGCTGCCTGGAACGAGGTCCCCTTTCTACAAGGGTCAGTGTGAGCAGGAATTATCTCTGGGAGCAGAATTCTCGGAGTCTTTCCACTGAATTCTCTGTCCCTGTGTCTTGGGGTGACTTTATCATGTGTATCCCCTATCGCTGCTCTATGCCCAGAAGTGAACTTTGTGCATTTCTGTGCCTTTCAACTGAGCCTGAGAGGGGGAAGAGGGAAAAAAAACTGGACAACCTTCTCAGACCATTTGTTCAAGGACACACATACACACTCCTCTGCATCCTGCTTGCAGCAAGAGCAGAGGAAGCAACCTTGTTTCTTTTGAGCCAGTTTTCAGCTCCTTTTCTCTGGAGGGAGATGGAGAGTTGAACTTTGTTTTCCTGGGACTTTGGGGGTTTTTATCCGTTCTTCTCTTCTTGACTGTTTCAACATCAGAGCACATTGGGAGAATTTTCTCCCGAGGTGGGGGCCCTGAATGTGGGCCCATGAGCCAGCTCCAAGGAGGAGGAGAGAGACTGCGCCTACGGAAGTGTTGGGGTTCCTCCCCCCTGCCATGAGGTCATGGGAGAGGGGACCCTGGGGTAGAGGCATGGCCTGGGCACGGGGTCTCCCTGCTCCCTGCTGACATGTGCCCTAATCCTGTTCAGCACTGGTTATTTTGTGTTGCCCTGTGCCAGGAGGGCCCTGGTTGTGCCGTGATTGCTCAGTTCTTTGGCAGTGCCCCGCCCATGTGGCTGGAGAAGAAAGAGCTCTGAAACTTCTCTCAAGAATCGCTCCCTGTTTCTTTGCACGGGCCTCGCTGTCTATGGATGTTTCAGGAGACCCCACCGAAACACGGAAGGACTCTCAAATTATCCCAGGTTTCTCTCCACAGCGAGAGGTTTTAATATTTAGCATTGTTATCCTTTTCCTGTCTGTTTGTTAAAAAAATAGTTTTTATCTCTTTCACTTTCTTCCCAGGAAAATTCTTTTTTCCCGAAGCTGGTGGGGGAGGGCTGGGTGTAACCTGCCTTCTATCAGAGGATATTTTCCTCCACATTTGTCCAAACCGGCACAGCCTGTCCTTTCCCTGGGTGTCTGTTGCAGATGGAAGCTGCTGGTGCCATTGTCAGCTTGAAGCCCTCTTTTGATGCAAGCAGATGTTGCCAGGTGTGTTCAGCAGCTGTTGCTCAATGCTTATGCCAAGCTATTGTGTTCCTCATGGAACCAAGGAGCCATTGTGACACTGCAGGGGCTGATGGCATCAAGGAGACAATTGTGACAGTACAGAACCTCCTAGAAACAAGGCTCCATTGTGACACCGTGGGGAATCATGGAATCACGGAGCCCATTGTGACACGGCCAGGCCGCATGGAACCAATGGTCCATGGTTCCACTGCGGATTCAAGAAGAGCACGGTGACACCACGCAACATCACGGAACCATGCGTCCATTGTGACACAGCGGGGCCTCATGGAAACAAGGGGACCATTGTGGCAAAGCAGGGCCTAATGGAAGCATGGAGAGCATTGGGACATTGTGGGGAATCATGGAAGCATGGAGAGCATTGTGACACTAAGGAAACTCCTGGAACCAAGATGACCACTGGCACATAATGGAACCTCATGGAAGCAAGCCTCCATGATGACTTTGGAGGGCCTCGGGGACCACAGGACCCATTGTGACACAGCAGGACCTGGTGGAACCAAGGAGCCTTTGTGATACTCCAGATCCACATGGAAGCCAGGGTGCACTGAGACACAGCGGGGCCTTGTTGGAACCAAAGACACCTCTGCAAAAAGCAGGCTAGCTCATAGAAGCAAGGAGTCCATTGTTACAACATCAAACCTATGGAAGCAAGGGACCATTGTGACACTGCGGGGCCTCATGGAACCAATTGTCCATGATCACAGTGCGGATCAAAAGAGACCATGGTGACACTGCGGAACCGCATGGAACCAAGGAGCCATTGTGACACAGTGGGGCCTCATGGAATCAAGGAGACCATTGTGACCCAGGTGTTGCATGTGAAGGCAAGGAGCCATTGTGACACTTTGGGCTTCTTCCCTTGAGCTCTGCAGCTGGCTGTCCCAGCCCAGCGCACCATGTGCCACCTGCTCTCCTCAGGGCTCTGCCTGCACACAGCCCCAGGAGAAGTTTTCCTGTTTGGAAGGAAAGAATGGAAAAGCCGGAGCAGGTTTCCCAAACAACAAACCCCACTCAGGAGCCACATGCTCAGTACAGGCTGCCGGGAACGATGTCCCCTTTCTACAAGGGTCAGGGTGAGCAGAATTCTCTGGGAGCAGAATTCTCGGAGTCTTTCCACTGAATTCTCTGTCCCCGTGTCTTGGGGTGACTTTATCATGTGTATCCCCTATCGCTGCTCTATGCCCAGAAGTGAACTTTGTGCATTTCTGTGCCTTTCAACTGAGCCTGAGAGGGGGAAGAGGGAAAAAAAACCGGACAACCTTCTCAGAGCGTTTGTTCAAGGACACACATACACACTCCTCTGCATCCTGCTTGCAGCAAGAGCCGAGGAAGCAACCTTGTTTCTTTTGAGCCAGTTTTCAGCTCCTTTTCTCTGGAGGGAGATGGAGAGTTGAACTTTGTTTTCCTGGGACTTTGGGGGTTTTTATCCGTTCTTCTCTTCTTGACTGTTTCAACATCAGACCACATTGGGAGAATTTTCTCCCGAGGTGGGGGCCCTGAATGTGGGCCCATGAGCCAGCTGCAAGGAGGAGGAGAGAGACTGCGCCTACGGAAGTGTTGGGGTTCCTCCCCCCTGCCATGAGGTCATGGGAGAGGGGACCCTGGGGTAGAGGCATGGCCTGGGCATGGGGTCTCCCTGCTCCCTGCTGACATGTGCCCTAATCCTGTTCAGCACTGGTTATTTTGTGTTGCCCTGTGCCAGGAGGGCCCTGCTTGTGCCGTGATTGCTCAGTTCTTTGGCAGTGCCCCGCCCATGTGGCTGGAGAAGAAAGAGCTCTGAAACTTCTCTCAAGAATGGCTCCCTATTTCTTTGCACGGGCCTCGCTGTCTATGGATGTTTCAGGAGACCCCACCGAAACACGGAAGGACTCTCAAATTATCCCAGCTTTCTCTCCACAGCGAGAGGTTTTAACATTTAGCATTGTTCTCCTTTTCCTGTCTGTTTGTTAAAAAAATAGTTTTTATCTCTTTCACTTTCTTCCCAGGAAAGTTCTTTTTTCCCGAAGCTGGTGGGGGAGGGCTGGGTGTAACCTGCCTTCTATCAGAGGATATTTTCCTCCACATTTGTCCAAACCGGCACAGCCTGTCCTTTCCCTGGGTGTTTGTTGCAGATGGAAGCTGCTGGTGCCATTCTCAGCTTGAAGCCCTCTTTTGATGCAAGCAGATGTTGCCAGGTGTGTTCAGCAGCTGTTGCTCAATGCTTATGCCAAGCTATTGTGTTCCTCATGGAACCAAGGAGCCATTGTGACACTGCAGGGGCTGATGGCATCAAGGAGACAATTGTGACAGTACAGAACCTCCTAGAAACAAGGCTCCATTGTGACACCGTGGGGAATCATGGAATCAAGGAGCCCATTGTGACACGGCCAGGCCGCACGGAACCAATGGTCCATGGTTCCACTGCGGATTCAAGAAGAGCACGGTGACACCACGCAACATCACGGAACCATGCGTCCATTGTGACACAGCGGGGCCTCATGGAAACAAGGGGACCATTGTGGCAAAGCAGGGCCTAATGGAAGCATGGAGAGCATTGGGACATTGTGGGGAATCATGGAAGCATGGAGAGCATTGTGACACTAAGGGAACTCCTGGAACCAAGATGAGCACTGGCACATAATGGAACCTCATGGAAGCAAGCCTCCATGATGACTTTGGGGCGCCTCAGGGACCACAGGACCCATTGTGACACAGCAGGACCTGGTGGAACCAAGGAGCCTTTGTGATACTCCAGATCCACATGGAAGCCAGGGTGCACTGAGACACAGCGGGGCCTTGTTGGAACCAAAGACACCTCTGCAAAAAGCAGGCTAGCTCATAGAAGCAAGGAGTCCATTGTTACAACATCAAACCTATGGAACCAAGGGACCATTGTGACACTGCGGGGCCTCATGGAACCAATTGTCCATGATGACAGTGCGGATCAAAGGAGACCATGGTGACACTGCGGAACCGCATGGAACCAAGGAGCCATTGTGACACAGTGGGGCCTCATGGAATCAAGGAGACCATTGTGACCCAGGTGTTGCATGTGAAGGCAAGGAGCCATTGTGACACTTTGGGCTTCTTCCCTTGAGCTCTGCAGCTGGCTGTCCCAGCCCAGCGCACCATGTGCCACCTGCTCTCCTCAGGGCTCTGCCTGCACACAGCCCCAGGAGAAGTTTTCCTGTTTGGAAGGAAAGAATGGAAAAGCCGGAGCAGGTTTCCTAAACAACAAACCCCACTCAGGAGCCACATGCTCAGTACAGGCTGCCTGGAACGAGGTCCCCTTTCTACAAGGGTCAGTGTGAGCAGGAATTATCTCTGGGAGCAGAATTCTCGGAGTCTTTCCACTGAATTCTCTGTCCCTGTGTCTTGGGGTGACTTTATCATGTGTATCCCCTATCGCTGCTCTATGCCCAGAAGTGAACTTTGTGCATTTCTGTGCCTTTCAACTGAGCCTGAGAGGGGGAAGAGGGAAAAAAAACCGGACAACCTTCTCAGACCATTTGTTCAAGGACACACATACACACTCCTCTGCATCCTGCTTGCAGCAAGAGCAGAGGAAGCAACCTTGTTTCTTTTGAGCCAGTTTTCAGCTCCTTTTCTCTGGAGGGAGATGGAGAGTTGAACTTTGTTTTCCTGGGACTTTGGGGGTTTTTATCCGTTCTTCTCTTCTTGACTGTTTCAACATCAGAGCACATTGGGAGAATTTTCTCCCGAGGTGGGGGCCCTGAATGTGGGCCCATGAGCCAGCTCCAAGGAGGAGGAGAGAGACTGCGCCTACGGAAGTGTTGGGGTTCCTCCCCCCTGCCATGAGGTCATGGGAGAGGGGACCCTGGGGTAGAGGCATGGCCTGGGCACGGGGTCTCCCTGCTCCCTGCTGACATGTGCCCTAATCCTGTTCAGCACTGCTTATTTTGTGTTGCCCTGTGCCAGGAGGGCCCTGGTTGTGCCGTGATTGCTCAGTTCTTTGGCAGTGCCCCGCCCATGTGGCTGGAGAAGAAAGAGCTCTGAAACTTCTCTCAAGAATCGCTCCCTGTTTCTTTGCACGGGCCTCGCTGTCTATGGATGTTTCAGGAGACCCCACCGAAACACGGAAGGACTCTCAAATTATCCCAGGTTTCTCTCCACAGCGAGAGGTTTTAATATTTAGCATTGTTATCCTTTTCCTGTCTGTTTGTTAAAAAAATAGTTTTTATCTCTTTCACTTTCTTCCCAGGAAAATTCTTTTTTCCCGAAGCTGGTGGGGGAGGGCTGGGTGTAACCTGCCTTCTATCAGAGGATATTTTCCTCCACATTTGTCCAAACCGGCACAGCCTGTCCTTTCCCTGGGTGTCTGTTGCAGATGGAAGCTGCTGGTGCCATTGTCAGCTTGAAGCCCTCTTTTGATGCAAGCAGATGTTGCCAGGTGTGTTCAGCAGCTGTTGCTCAATGCTTATGCCAAGCTATTGTGTTCCTCATGGAACCAAGGAGCCATTGTGACACTGCAGGGGCTGATGGCATCAAGGAGACAATTGTGACAGTACAGAACCTCCTAGAAACAAGGCTCCATTGTGACACCGTGGGGAATCATGGAATCACGGAGCCCATTGTGACACGGCCAGGCCGCATGGAACCAATGGTCCATGGTTCCACTGCGGATTCAAGAAGAGCACGGTGACACCACGCAACATCACGGAACCATGCGTCCATTGTGACACAGCGGGGCCTCATGGAAACAAGGGGACCATTGTGGCAAAGCAGGGCCTAATGGAAGCATGGAGAGCATTGTGACATTGTGGGGAATCATGGAAGCATGGAGAGCATTGTGACACTAAGGAAACTCCTGGAACCAAGATGACCACTGGCACATAATGGAACCTCATGGAAGCAAGCCTCCATGATGACTTTGGAGGGCCTCGGGGACCACAGGACCCATTGTGACACAGCAGGACCTGGTGGAACCAAGGAGCCTTTGTGATACTCCAGATCCACATGGAAGCCAGGGTGCACTGAGACACAGCGGGGCCTTGTTGGAACCAAAGACACCTCTGCAAAAAGCAGGCTAGCTCATAGAAGCAAGGAGTCCATTGTTACAACATCAAACCTATGGAAGCAAGGGACCATTGTGACACTGCGGGGCCTCATGGAACCAATTGTCCATGATCACAGTGCGGATCAAAAGAGACCATGGTGACACTGCGGAACCGCATGGAACCAAGGAGCCATTGTGACACAGTGGGGCCTCATGGAATCAAGGAGACCATTGTGACCCAGGTGTTGCATGTGAAGGCAAGGAGCCATTGTGACACTTTGGGCTTCTTCCCTTGAGCTCTGCAGCTGGCTGTCCCAGCCCAGCGCACCATGTGCCACCTGCTCTCCTCAGGGCTCTGCCTGCACACAGCCCCAGGAGAAGTTTTCCTGTTTGGAAGGAAAGAATGGAAAAGCCTGAGCAGGTTTCCTAAACAACAAACCCCACTCAGGAGCCACATGCTCAGTACAGGCTGCCTGGAACGAGGTCCCCTTTCTACAAGGGTCAGTGTGAGCAGGAATTATCTCTGGGAGCAGAATTCTCGGAGTCTTTCCACTGAATTCTCTGTCCCTGTGTCTTGGGGTGACTTTATCATGTGTATCCTCTATCGCTGCTCTATGCCCAGAAGTGAACTTTGTGCATTTCTGTGCCTTTCAACTGAGCCTGAGAGGGGGAAGAGGGAAAAAAAACCGGACAACCTTCTCAGACCATTTGTTCAAGGACACACATACACACTCCTCTGCATCCTGCTTGCAGCAAGAGCAGAGGAAGCAACCTTGTTTCTTTTGAGCCAGTTTTCAGCTCCTTTTCTCTGGAGGGAGATGGAGAGTTGAACTTTGTTTTCCTGGGACTTTGGGGGTTTTTATCCGTTCTTCTCTTCTTGACTGTTTCAACATCAGAGCACATTGGGAGAATTTTCTCCCGAGGTGGGGGCCCTGAATGTGGGCCCATGAGCCAGCTCCAAGGAGGAGGAGAGAGACCGCGCCTACGGAAGTGTTGGGGTTCCTCCCCCCTGCCATGAGGTCATGGGAGGGGGGACCCTGGGGTAGAGGCATGGCCTGGGCACGGGGTCTCCCTGCTCCCTGCTGACATGTGCCCTAATCCTGTTCAGCACTGGTTATTTTGTGTTGCCCTGTGCCAGGAGGGCCCTGGTTGTGCCGTGATTGCTCAGTTCTTTGGCAGTGCCCCGCCCATGTGGCTGGAGAAGAAAGAGCTCTGAAACTTCTCTCAAGAATCGCTCCCTGTTTCTTTGCACGGGCCTCGCTGTCTATGGATGTTTCAGGAGACCCCATCGAAACACGGAAGGACTCTCAAATTATCCCAGGTTTCTCTCCACAGGGAGAGGTTTTAATATTTAGCATTGTTCTCCTTTTCCTGGGTGTTTGTTAAAAAAATAGTTTTTATCTCTTTCACTTTCTTCCCAGGAAAATTCTTTTTTCCCGAAGCTGGTGGGGGAGGGCTGGGTGTAACCTGCCTTCTATCAGAGGATATTTTCCTCCACATTTGTCCAAACCGGCACAGCCTGTCCTTTCCCTGGGTGTCTGTTGCAGATGGAAGCTGCTGGTGCCATTGTCAGCTTGAAGCCCTCTTTTGATGCAAGCAGATGTTGCCAGGTGTGTTCAGCAGCTGTTGCTCAATGCTTATGCCAAGCTATTGTGTTCCTCATGGAACCAAGGAGCCATTGTGACACTGCAGGGGCTGATGGCATCAAGGAGACAATTGTGACAGTACAGAACCTCCTAGAAACAAGGCTCCATTGTGACACCGTGGGGAATCATGGAATCACGGAGCCCATTGTGACACGGCCAGGCCGCATGGAACCAATGGTCCATGGTTCCACTGCGGATTCAAGAAGAGCACGGTGACACCACGCAACATCACGGAACCATGCGTCCATTGTGACACAGCGGGGCCTCATGGAAACAAGGGGACCATTGTGGCAAAGCAGGGCCTAATGGAAGCATGGAGAGCATTGGGACATTGTGGGGAATCATGGAAGCATGGAGAGCATTGTGACACTAAGGAAACTCCTGGAACCAAGATGAGCACTGGCACATAATGGAACCTCATGGAAGCAAGCCTCCATGATGACTTTGGGGCGCCTCAGGGACCACAGGACCCATTGTGACACAGCAGGACCTGGTGGAACCAAGGAGCCTTTGTGATACTCCAGATCCACATGGAAGCCAGGGTGCACTGAGACACAGCGGGGCCTTGTTGGAACCAAAGACACCTCTGCAAAAAGCAGGCTAGCTCATAGAAGCAAGGAGTCCATTGTTACAACATCAAACCTATGGAAGCAAGGGACCATTGTGACACTGCGGGGCCTCATGGAACCAATTGTCCATGATGACAGTGCGGATCAAAGGAGACCATGGTGACACTGCGGAACCTGATGGAACCAAGGAGCCATTGTGACACAGTGGGGCCTCATGGAATCAAGGAGACCATTGTGACCCAGGTGTTGCATGTGAAGGCAAGGAGCCATTGTGACACTTTGGGCTTCTTCCCTTGAGCTCTGCAGCTGGCTGTCCCAGCCCAGCGCACCATGTGCCACCTGCTCTCCTCAGGGCTCTGCCTGCACACAGCCCCAGGAGAAGTTTTCCTGTTTGCAAGGAAAGAATGGAAAAGCCTGAGCAGGTTTCCTAAACAACAAACCCCACTCAGGAGCCACATGCTCAGTACTGGCTGCCTGGAACGAGGTCCCCTTTCTACAAGGGTCAGTGTGAGCAGGAATTATCTCTGGGAGCAGAATTCTCGGAGTCTTTCCACTGAATTCTCTGTCCCTGTGTCTTGGGGTGACTTTATCATGTGTATCCCCTATCGCTGCTCTATGCCCAGAAGTGAACTTTGTGCATTTCTGTGCCTTTCAACTGAGCCTGAGAGGGGGAAGAGGGAAAAAAAACCGGACAACCTTCTCAGACCATTTGTTCAAGGACACACATACACACTCCTCTGCATCCTGCTTGCAGCAAGAGCAGAGGAAGCAACCTTGTTTCTTTTGAGCCAGTTTTCAGCTCCTTTTCTCTGGAGGGAGATGGAGAGTTGAACTTTGTTTTCCTGGGACTTTGGGGGTTTTTATCCGTTCTTCTCTTCTTGACTGTTTCAACATCAGAGCACATTGGGAGAATTTTCTCCCGAGGTGGGGGCCCTGAATGTGGGCCCATGAGCCAGCTCCAAGGAGGAGGAGAGAGACTGCGCCTACGGAAGTGTTGGGGTTCCTCCCCCCTGCCATGAGGTCATGGGAGAGGGGACCCTGGGGTAGAGGCATGGCCTGGGCACGGGGTCTCCCTGCTCCCTGCTGACATGTGCCCTAATCCTGTTCAGCACTGGTTATTTTGTGTTGCCCTGTGCCAGGAGGGCCCTGGTTGTGCCGTGATTGCTCAGTTCTTTGGCAGTGCCCCGCCCATGTGGCTGGAGAAGAAAGAGCTCTGAAACTTCTCTCAAGAATCGCTCCCTGTTTCTTTGCACGGGCCTCGCTGTCTATGGATGTTTCAGGAGACCCCACCGAAACACGGAAGGACTCTCAAATTATCCCAGGTTTCTCTCCACAGGGAGAGGTTTTAATATTTAGCATTGTTATCCTTTTCCTGTCTGTTTGTTAAAAAAATAGTTTTTATCTCTTTCACTTTCTTCCCAGGAAAATTCTTTTTTCCCGAAGCTGGTGGGGGAGGGCTGGGTGTAACCTGCCTTCTATCAGAGGATATTTTCCTCCACATTTGTCCAAACCGGCACAGCCTGTCCTTTCCCTGGGTGTCTGTTGCAGATGGAAGCTGCTGGTGCCATTGTCAGCTTGAAGCCCTCTTTTGATGCAAGCAGATGTTGCCAGGTGTGTTCAGCAGCTGTTGCTCAATGCTTATGCCAAGCTATTGTGTTCCTCATGGAACCAAGGAGCCATTGTGACACTGCAGGGGCTGATGGCATCAAGGAGACAATTGTGACAGTACAGAACCTCCTAGAAACAAGGCTCCATTGTGACACCGTGGGGAATCATGGAATCACGGAGCCCATTGTGACACGGCCAGGCCGCATGGAACCAATGGTCCATGGTTCCACTGCGGATTCAAGAAGAGCACGGTGACACCACGCAACATCACGGAACCATGCGTCCATTGTGACACAGCGGGGCCTCATGGAAACAAGGGGACCATTGTGGCAAAGCAGGGCCTAATGGAAGCATGGAGAGCATTGTGACATTGTGGGGAATCATGGAAGCATGGAGAGCATTGTGACACTAAGGAAACTCCTGGAACCAAGATGACCACTGGCACATAATGGAACCTCATGGAAGCAAGCCTCCATGATGACTTTGGAGGGCCTCGGGGACCACAGGACCCATTGTGACACAGCAGGACCTGGTGGAACCAAGGAGCCTTTGTGATACTCCAGATCCACATGGAAGCCAGGGTGCACTGAGACACAGCGGGGCCTTGTTGGAACCAAAGACACCTCTGCAAAAAGCAGGCTAGCTCATAGAAGCAAGGAGTCCATTGTTACAACATCAAACCTATGGAACCAAGGGACCATTGTGACACTGCGGGGCCTCATGGAACCAATTGTCCATGATGACAGTGCGGATCAAAGGAGACCATGGTGACACTGCGGAACCTGATGGAACCAAGGAGCCATTGTGACACAGTGGGGCCTCATGGAATCAAGGAGACCATTGTGACCCAGGTGTTGCATGTGAAGGCAAGGAGCCATTGTGACACTTTGGGCTTCTTCCCTTGAGCTCTGCAGCTGGCTGTCCCAGCCCAGCGCACCATGTGCCACCTGCTCTCCTCAGGGCTCTGCCTGCACACAGCCCCAGGAGAAGTTTTCCTGTTTGCAAGGAAAGAATGGAAAAGCCTGAGCAGGTTTCCTAAACAACAAACCCCACTCAGGAGCCACATGCTCAGTACTGGCTGCCTGGAACGAGGTCCCCTTTCTCCAAGGGTCAGGGTGAGCAGGAATGATCTCTGGGAGCAGAATTCTCGGAGTCTTTCCACTGAATTCTCTGTCCCTGTGTCTTGGGGTGACTTTATCATGTGTATCCTCTATCGCTGCTCTATGCCCAGAAGTGAACTTTGTGCATTTCTGTGCCTTTCAACTGAGCCTGAGAGGGGGAAGAGGGAAAAAAAACCGGACAACCTTCTCAGAGCGTTTGTTCAAGGACACACATACACACTCCTCTGCATCCTGCTTGCAGCAAGAGCCGAGGAAGCAACCTTGTTTCTTTTGAGCCAGTTTTCAGCTCCTTTTCTCTGGAGGGAGATGGAGAGTTGAACTTTGTTTTCCTGGGACTTTGGGGGTTTTTATCCGTTCTTCTCTTCTTGACTGTTTCAACATCAGAGCACATTGGGAGAATTTTCTCCCGAGGTGGGGGCCCTGAATGTGGGCCCATGAGCCAGCTCCAAGGAGGAGGAGAGAGACTGCGCCTACGGAAGTGTTGGGGTTCCTCCCCCCTGCCATGAGGTCATGGGAGAGGGGACCCTGGGGTAGAGGCATGGCCTGGGCATGGGGTCTCCCTGCTCCCTGCTGACATGTGCCCTAATCCTGTTCAGCACTGGTTATTTTGTGTTGCCCTGTGCCAGGAGGGCCCTGGTTGTGCCGTGATTGCTCAGTTCTTTGGCAGTGCCCCGCCCATGTGGCTGGAGAAGAAAGAGCTCTGAAACTTCTCTCAAGAATGGCTCCCTATTTCTTTGCACGGGCCTCGCTGTCTATGGATGTTTCAGGAGACCCCACCGAAACACGGAAGGACTCTCAAATTATCCCAGCTTTCTCTCCACAGCGAGAGGTTTTAACATTTAGCATTGTTCTCCTTTTCCTGTCTGTTTGTTAAAAAAATAGTTTTTATCTCTTTCACTTTCTTCCCAGGAAAATTCTTTTTTCCCGAAGCTGGTGGGGGAGGGCTGGGTGTAACCTGCCTTCTATCAGAGGATATTTTCCTCCACATTTGTCCAAACCGGCACAGCCTGTCCTTTCCCTGGGTGTTTGTTGCAGATGGAAGCTGCTGGTGCCATTCTCAGCTTGAAGCCCTCTTTTGATGCAAGCAGATGTTGCCAGGTGTGTTCAGCAGCTGTTGCTCAATGCTTATGCCAAGCTATTGTGTTCCTCATGGAACCAAGGAGCCATTGTGACACTGCAGGGGCTGATGGCATCAAGGAGACAATTGTGACAGTACAGAACCTCCTAGAAACAAGGCTCCATTGTGACACCGTGGGGAATCATGGAATCAAGGAGCCCATTGTGACACGGCCAGGCCGCACGGAACCAATGGTCCATGGTTCCACTGCGGATTCAAGAAGAGCACGGTGACACCACGCAACATCACGGAACCATGCGTCCATTGTGACACAGCGGGGCCTCATGGAAACAAGGGGACCATTGTGGCAAAGCAGGGCCTAATGGAAGCATGGAGAGCATTGGGACATTGTGGGGAATCATGGAAGCATGGAGAGCATTGTGACACTAAGGGAACTCCTGGAACCAAGATGAGCACTGGCACATAATGGAACCTCATGGAAGCAAGCCTCCATGATGACTTTGGGGCGCCTCAGGGACCACAGGACCCATTGTGACACAGCAGGACCTGGTGGAACCAAGGAGCCTTTGTGATACTCCAGATCCACATGGAAGCCAGGGTGCACTGAGACACAGCGGGGCCTTGTTGGAACCAAAGACACCTCTGCAAAAAGCAGGCTAGCTCATAGAAGCAAGGAGTCCATTGTTACAACATCAAACCTATGGAACCAAGGGACCATTGTGACACTGCGGGGCCTCATGGAACCAATTGTCCATGATGACAGTGCGGATCAAAGGAGACCATGGTGACACTGCGGAACCTGATGGAACCAAGGAGCCATTGTGACACAGTGGGGCCTCATGGAATCAAGGAGACCATTGTGACCCAGGTGTTGCATGTGAAGGCAAGGAGCCATTGTGACACTTTGGGCTTCTTCCCTTGAGCTCTGCAGCTGGCTGTCCCAGCCCAGCGCACCATGTGCCACCTGCTCTCCTCAGGGCTCTGCCTGCACACAGCCCCAGGAGAAGTTTTCCTGTTTGGAAGGAAAGAATGGAAAAGCCTGAGCAGGTTTCCTAAACAACAAACCCCACTCAGGAGCCACATGCTCAGTACAGGCTGCCTGGAACGAGGTCCCCTTTCTACAAGGGTCAGTGTGAGCAGGAATTATCTCTGGGAGCAGAATTCTCGGAGTCTTTCCACTGAATTCTCTGTCCCTGTGTCTTGGGGTGACTTTATCATGTGTATCCCCTATCGCTGCTCTATGCCCAGAAGTGAACTTTGTGCATTTCTGTGCCTTTCAACTGAGCCTGAGAGGGGGAAGAGGGAAAAAAAACCGGACAACCTTCTCAGACCATTTGTTCAAGGACACACATACACACTCCTCTGCATCCTGCTTGCAGCAAGAGCAGAGGAAGCAACCTTGTTTCTTTTGAGCCAGTTTTCAGCTCCTTTTCTCTGGAGGGAGATGGAGAGTTGAACTTTGTTTTCCTGGGACTTTGGGGGTTTTTATCCGTTCTTCTCTTCTTGACTGTTTCAACATCAGAGCACATTGGGAGAATTTTCTCCCGAGGTGGGGGCCCTGAATGTGGGCCCATGAGCCAGCTCCAAGGAGGAGGAGAGAGACTGCGCCTACGGAAGTGTTGGGGTTCCTCCCCCCTGCCATGAGGTCATGGGAGAGGGGACCCTGGGGTAGAGGCATGGCCTGGGCACGGGGTCTCCCTGCTCCCTGCTGACATGTGCCCTAATCCTGTTCAGCACTGGTTATTTTGTGTTGCCCTGTGCCAGGAGGGCCCTGGTTGTGCCGTGATTGCTCAGTTCTTTGGCAGTGCCCCGCCCATGTGGCTGGAGAAGAAAGAGCTCTGAAACTTCTCTCAAGAATCGCTCCCTGTTTCTTTGCACGGGCCTCGCTGTCTATGGATGTTTCAGGAGACCCCACCGAAACACGGAAGGACTCTCAAATTATCCCAGGTTTCTCTCCACAGCGAGAGGTTTTAATATTTAGCATTGTTATCCTTTTCCTGTCTGTTTGTTAAAAAAATAGTTTTTATCTCTTTCACTTTCTTCCCAGGAAAATTCTTTTTTCCCGAAGCTGGTGGGGGAGGGCTGGGTGTAACCTGCCTTCTATCAGAGGATATTTTCCTCCACATTTGTCCAAACCGGCACAGCCTGTCCTTTCCCTGGGTGTCTGTTGCAGATGGAAGCTGCTGGTGCCATTGTCAGCTTGAAGCCCTCTTTTGATGCAAGCAGATGTTGCCAGGTGTGTTCAGCAGCTGTTGCTCAATGCTTATGCCAAGCTATTGTGTTCCTCATGGAACCAAGGAGCCATTGTGACACTGCAGGGGCTGATGGCATCAAGGAGACAATTGTGACAGTACAGAACCTCCTAGAAACAAGGCTCCATTGTGACACCGTGGGGAATCATGGAATCACGGAGCCCATTGTGACACGGCCAGGCCGCATGGAACCAATGGTCCATGGTTCCACTGCGGATTCAAGAAGAGCACGGTGACACCACGCAACATCACGGAACCATGCGTCCATTGTGACACAGCGGGGCCTCATGGAAACAAGGGGACCATTGTGGCAAAGCAGGGCCTAATGGAAGCATGGAGAGCATTGGGACATTGTGGGGAATCATGGAAGCATGGAGAGCATTGTGACACTAAGGAAACTCCTGGAACCAAGATGACCACTGGCACATAATGGAACCTCATGGAAGCAAGCCTCCATGATGACTTTGGAGGGCCTCGGGGACCACAGGACCCATTGTGACACAGCAGGACCTGGTGGAACCAAGGAGCCTTTGTGATACTCCAGATCCACATGGAAGCCAGGGTGCACTGAGACACAGCGGGGCCTTGTTGGAACCAAAGACACCTCTGCAAAAAGCAGGCTAGCTCATAGAAGCAAGGAGTCCATTGTTACAACATCAAACCTATGGAAGCAAGGGACCATTGTGACACTGCGGGGCCTCATGGAACCAATTGTCCATGATCACAGTGCGGATCAAAAGAGACCATGGTGACACTGCGGAACCGCATGGAACCAAGGAGCCATTGTGACACAGTGGGGCCTCATGGAATCAAGGAGACCATTGTGACCCAGGTGTTGCATGTGAAGGCAAGGAGCCATTGTGACACTTTGGGCTTCTTCCCTTGAGCTCTGCAGCTGGCTGTCCCAGCCCAGCGCACCATGTGCCACCTGCTCTCCTCAGGGCTCTGCCTGCACACAGCCCCAGGAGAAGTTTTCCTGTTTGGAAGGAAAGAATGGAAAAGCCTGAGCAGGTTTCCTAAACAACAAACCCCACTCAGGAGCCACATGCTCAGTACAGGCTGCCTGGAACGAGGTCCCCTTTCTACAAGGGTCAGTGTGAGCAGGAATTATCTCTGGGAGCAGAATTCTCGGAGTCTTTCCACTGAATTCTCTGTCCCTGTGTCTTGGGGTGACTTTATCATGTGTATCCCCTATCGCTGCTCTATGCCCAGAAGTGAACTTTGTGCATTTCTGTGCCTTTCAACTGAGCCTGAGAGGGGGAAGAGGGAAAAAAAACCGGACAACCTTCTCAGACCATTTGTTCAAGGACACACATACACACTCCTCTGCATCCTGCTTGCAGCAAGAGCAGAGGAAGCAACCTTGTTTCTTTTGAGCCAGTTTTCAGCTCCTTTTCTCTGGAGGGAGATGGAGAGTTGAACTTTGTTTTCCTGGGACTTTGGGGGTTTTTATCCGTTCTTCTCTTCTTGACTGTTTCAACATCAGAGCACATTGGGAGAATTTTCTCCCGAGGTGGGGGCCCTGAATGTGGGCCCATGAGCCAGCTCCAAGGAGGAGGAGAGAGACTGCGCCTACGGAAGTGTTGGGGTTCCTCCCCCCTGCCATGAGGTCATGGGAGGGGGGACCCTGGGGTAGAGGCATGGCCTGGGCACGGGGTCTCCCTGCTCCCTGCTGACATGTGCCCTAATCCTGTTCAGCACTGGTTATTTTGTGTTGCCCTGTGCCAGGAGGGCCCTGGTTGTGCCGTGATTGCTCAGTTCTTTGGCAGTGCCCCGCCCATGTGGCTGGAGAAGAAAGAGCTCTGAAACTTCTCTCAAGAATCGCTCCCTGTTTCTTTGCACGGGCCTCGCTGTCTATGGATGTTTCAGGAGACCCCATCGAAACACGGAAGGACTCTCAAATTATCCCAGGTTTCTCTCCACAGGGAGAGGTTTTAATATTTAGCATTGTTATCCTTTTCCTGGGTGTTTGTTAAAAAAATAGTTTTTATCTCTTTCACTTTCTTCCCAGGAAAATTCTTTTTTCCCGAAGCTGGTGGGGGAGGGCTGGGTGTAACCTGCCTTCTATCAGAGGATATTTTCCTCCACATTTGTCCAAACCGGCACAGCCTGTCCTTTCCCTGGGTGTCTGTTGCAGATGGAAGCTGCTGGTGCCATTGTCAGCTTGAAGCCCTCTTTTGATGCAAGCAGATGTTGCCAGGTGTGTTCAGCAGCTGTTGCTCAATGCTTATGCCAAGCTATTGTGTTCCTCATGGAACCAAGGAGCCATTGTGACACTGCAGGGGCTGATGGCATCAAGGAGACAATTGTGACAGTACAGAACCTCCTAGAAACAAGGCTCCATTGTGACACCGTGGGGAATCATGGAATCACGGAGCCCATTGTGACACGGCCAGGCCGCATGGAACCAATGGTCCATGGTTCCACTGCGGATTCAAGAAGAGCACGGTGACACCACGCAACATCACGGAACCATGCGTCCATTGTGACACAGCGGGGCCTCATGGAAACAAGGGGACCATTGTGGCAAAGCAGGGCCTAATGGAAGCATGGAGAGCATTGGGACATTGTGGGGAATCATGGAAGCATGGAGAGCATTGTGACACTAAGGAAACTCCTGGAACCAAGATGAGCACTGGCACATAATGGAACCTCATGGAAGCAAGCCTCCATGATGACTTTGGGGCGCCTCAGGGACCACAGGACCCATTGTGACACAGCAGGACCTGGTGGAACCAAGGAGCCTTTGTGATACTCCAGATCCACATGGAAGCCAGGGTGCACTGAGACACAGCGGGGCCTTGTTGGAACCAAAGACACCTCTGCAAAAAGCAGGCTAGCTCATAGAAGCAAGGAGTCCATTGTTACAACATCAAACCTATGGAAGCAAGGGACCATTGTGACACTGCGGGGCCTCATGGAACCAATTGTCCATGATGACAGTGCGGATCAAAGGAGACCATGGTGACACTGCGGAACCTGATGGAACCAAGGAGCCATTGTGACACAGTGGGGCCTCATGGAATCAAGGAGACCATTGTGACCCAGGTGTTGCATGTGAAGGCAAGGAGCCATTGTGACACTTTGGGCTTCTTCCCTTGAGCTCTGCAGCTGGCTGTCCCAGCCCAGCGCACCATGTGCCACCTGCTCTCCTCAGGGCTCTGCCTGCACACAGCCCCAGGAGAAGTTTTCCTGTTTGGAAGGAAAGAATGGAAAAGCCTGAGCAGGTTTCCTAAACAACAAACCCCACTCAGGAGCCACATGCTCAGTACTGGCTGCCTGGAACGAGGTCCCCTTTCTCCAAGGGTCAGGGTGAGCAGGAATGATCTCTGGGAGCAGAATTCTCGGAGTCTTTCCACTGAATTCTCTGTCCCTGTGTCTTGGGGTGACTTTATCATGTGTATCCTCTATCGCTGCTCTATGCCCAGAAGTGAACTTTGTGCATTTCTGTGCCTTTCAACTGAGCCTGAGAGGGGGAAGAGGGAAAAAAAACCGGACAACCTTCTCAGACCGTTTGTTCAAGGACACACATACACACTCCTCTGCATCCTGCTTGCAGCAAGAGCAGAGGAAGCAACCTTGTTTCTTTTGAGCCAGTTTTCAGCTCCTTTTCTCTGGAGGGAGATGGAGAGTTGAACTTTGTTTTCCTGGGACTTTGGGGGTTTTTATCCGTTCTTCTCTTCTTGACTGTTTCAACATCAGAGCACATTGGGAGAATTTTCTCCCGAGGTGGGGGCCCTGAATGTGGGCCCATGAGCCAGCTCCAAGGAGGAGGAGAGAGACTGCGCCTACGGAAGTGTTGGGGTTCCTCCCCCCTGCCATGAGGTCATGGGAGAGGGGACCCTGGGGTAGAGGCATGGCCTGGGCACGGGGTCTCCCTGCTCCCTGCTGACATGTGCCCTAATCCTGTTCAGCACTGGTTATTTTGTGTTGCCCTGTGCCAGGAGGGCCCTGGTTGTGCCGTGATTGCTCAGTTCTTTGGCAGTGCCCCGCCCATGTGGCTGGAGAAGAAAGAGCTCTGAAACTTCTCTCAAGAATCGCTCCCTGTTTCTTTGCACGGGCCTCGCTGTCTATGGATGTTTCAGGAGACCCCACCGAAACACGGAAGGACTCTCAAATTATCCCAGGTTTCTCTCCACAGCGAGAGGTTTTAATATTTAGCATTGTTCTCCTTTTCCTGTCTGTTTGTTAAAAAAATAGTTTTTATCTCTTTCACTTTCTTCCCAGGAAAATTCTTTTTTCCCGAAGCTGGTGGGGGAGGGCTGGGTGTAACCTGCCTTCTATCAGAGGATATTTTCCTCCACATTTGTCCAAACCGGCACAGCCTGTCCTTTCCCTGGGTGTCTGTTGCAGATGGAAGCTGCTGGTGCCATTCTCAGCTTGAAGCCCTCTTTTGATGCAAGCAGATGTTGCCAGGTGTGTTCAGCAGCTGTTGCTCAATGCTTATGCCAAGCTATTGTGTTCCTCATGGAACCAAGGAGCCATTGTGACACTGCAGGGGCTGATGGCATCAAGGAGACAATTGTGACAGTACAGAACCTCCTAGAAACAAGGCTCCATTGTGACACCGTGGGGAATCATGGAATCACGGAGCCCATTGTGACACGGCCAGGCCGCATGGAACCAATGGTCCATGGTTCCACTGCGGATTCAAGAAGAGCACGGCGACACCACGCAACATCACGGAACCATGCGTCCATTGTGACACAGCGGGGCCTCATGGAAACAAGGGGACCATTGTGGCAAAGCAGGGCCTAATGGAAGCATGGAGAGCATTGGGACATTGTGGGGAATCATGGAAGCATGGAGAGCATTGTGACACTAAGGAAACTCCTGGAACCAAGATGACCACTGGCACATAATGGAACCTCATGGAAGCAAGCCTCCATGATGACTTTGGAGGGCCTCGGGGACCACAGGACCCATTGTGACACAGCAGGACCTGGTGGAACCAAGGAGCCTTTGTGATACTCCAGATCCACATGGAAGCCAGGGTGCACTGAGACACAGCGGGGCCTTGTTGGAACCAAAGACACCTCTGCAAAAAGCAGGCTAGCTCATAGAAGCAAGGAGTCCATTGTTACAACATCAAACCTATGGAAGCAAGGGACCATTGTGACACTGCGGGGCCTCATGGAACCAATTGTCCATGATCACAGTGCGGATCAAAAGAGACCATGGTGACACTGCGGAACCGCATGGAACCAAGGAGCCATTGTGACACAGTGGGGCCTCATGGAATCAAGGATACCATTGTGACCCAGGTGTTGCATGTGAAGGCAAGGAGCCATTGTGACACTTTGGGCTTCTTCCCTTGAGCTCTGCAGCTGGCTGTCCCAGCCCAGCGCACCATGTGCCACCTGCTCTCCTCAGGGCTCTGCCTGCACACAGCCCCAGGAGAAGTTTTCCTGTTTGCAAGGAAAGAATGGAAAACCTGGAGCAGGTTTCCCAAACAACAAACCCCACTCAGGAGCCACATGCTCAGTACAGGCTGCCGGGAACGATGTCCCCTTTCTACAAGGGTCAGGGTGAGCAGAATTCTCTGGGAGCAGAATTCTCGGAGTCTTTCCACTGAATTCTCTGTCCCCGTGTCTTGGGGTGACTTTATCATGTGTATCCCCTATCGCTGCTCTATGCCCAGAAGTGAACTTTGTGCATTTCTGTGCCTTTCAACTGAGCCTGAGAGGGGGAAGAGGGAAAAAAAACCGGACAACCTTCTCAGAGCGTTTGTTCAAGGACACACATACACACTCCTCTGCATCCTGCTTGCAGCAAGAGCCGAGGAAGCAACCTTGTTTCTTTTGAGCCAGTTTTCAGCTCCTTTTCTCTGGAGGGAGATGGAGAGTTGAACTTTGTTTTCCTGGGACTTTGGGGGTTTTTATCCGTTCTTCTCTTCTTGACTGTTTCAACATCAGACCACATTGGGAGAATTTTCTCCCGAGGTGGGGGCCCTGAATGTGGGCCCATGAGCCAGCTCCAAGGAGGAGGAGAGAGACTGCGCCTACGGAAGTGTTGGGGTTCCTCCCCCCTGCCATGAGGTCATGGGAGAGGGGACCCTGGGGTAGAGGCATGGCCTGGGCATGGGGTCTCCCTGCTCCCTGCTGACATGTGCCCTAATCCTGTTCAGCACTGGTTATTTTGTGTTGCCCTGTGCCAGGAGGGCCCTGGTTGTGCCGTGATTGCTCAGTTCTTTGGCAGTGCCCCGCCCATGTGGCTGGAGAAGAAAGAGCTCTGAAACTTCTCTCAAGAATGGCTCCCTATTTCTTTGCACGGGCCTCGCTGTCTATGGATGTTTCAGGAGACCCCACCGAAACACGGAAGGACTCTCAAATTATCCCAGCTTTCTCTCCACAGCGAGAGCTTTTAACATTTAGCATTGTTCTCCTTTTCCTGTCTGTTTGTTAAAAAAATAGTTTTTATCTCTTTCACTTTCTTCCCAGGAAAATTCTTTTTTCCCGAAGCTGGTGGGGGAGGGCTGGGTGTAACCTGCCTTCTATCAGAGGATATTTTCCTCCACATTTGTCCAAACCGGCACAGCCTGTCCTTTCCCTGGGTGTCTGTTGCAGATGGAAGCTGCTGGTGCCATTGTCAGCTTGAAGCCCTCTTTTGATGCAAGCAGATGTTGCCAGGTGTGTTCAGCAGCTGTTGCTCAATGCTTATGCCAAGCTATTGTGTTCCTCATGGAACCAAGGAGCCATTGTGACACTGCAGGGGCTGATGGCATCAAGGAGACAATTGTGACAGTACAGAACCTCCTAGAAACAAGGCTCCATTGTGACACCGTGGGGAATCATGGAATCACGGAGCCCATTGTGACACGGCCAGGCCGCATGGAACCAATGGTCCATGGTTCCACTGCGGATTCAAGAAGAGCACGGTGACACCACGCAACATCACGGAACCATGCGTCCATTGTGACACAGCGGGGCCTCATGGAAACAAGGGGACCATTGTGGCAAAGCAGGGCCTAATGGAAGCATGGAGAGCATTGGGACATTGTGGGGAATCATGGAAGCATGGAGAGCATTGTGACACTAAGGAAACTCCTGGAACCAAGATGACCACTGGCACATAATGGAACCTCATGGAAGCAAGCCTCCATGATGACTTTGGAGGGCCTCGGGGACCACAGGACCCATTGTGACACAGCAGGACCTGGTGGAACCAAGGAGCCTTTGTGATACTCCAGATCCACATGGAAGCCAGGGTGCACTGAGACACAGCGGGGCCTTGTTGGAACCAAAGACACCTCTGCAAAAAGCAGGCTAGCTCATAGAAGCAAGGAGTCCATTGTTACAACATCAAACCTATGGAAGCAAGGGACCATTGTGACACTGCGGGGCCTCATGGAACCAATTGTCCATGATCACAGTGCGGATCAAAAGAGACCATGGTGACACTGCGGAACCGCATGGAACCAAGGAGCCATTGTGACACAGTGGGGCCTCATGGAATCAAGGAGACCATTGTGACCCAGGTGTTGCATGTGAAGGCAAGGAGCCATTGTGACACTTTGGGCTTCTTCCCTTGAGCTCTGCAGCTGGCTGTCCCAGCCCAGCGCACCATGTGCCACCTGCTCTCCTCAGGGCTCTGCCTGCACACAGCCCCAGGAGAAGTTTTCCTGTTTGGAAGGAAAGAATGGAAAAGCCTGAGCAGGTTTCCTAAACAACAAACCCCACTCAGGAGCCACATGCTCAGTACAGGCTGCCTGGAACGAGGTCCCCTTTCTACAAGGGTCAGTGTGAGCAGGAATTATCTCTGGGAGCAGAATTCTCGGAGTCTTTCCACTGAATTCTCTGTCCCTGTGTCTTGGGGTGACTTTATCATGTGTATCCCCTATCGCTGCTCTATGCCCAGAAGTGAACTTTGTGCATTTCTGTGCCTTTCAACTGAGCCTGAGAGGGGGAAGAGGGAAAAAAAACCGGACAACCTTCTCAGACCATTTGTTCAAGGACACACATACACACTCCTCTGCATCCTGCTTGCAGCAAGAGCAGAGGAAGCAACCTTGTTTCTTTTGAGCCAGTTTTCAGCTCCTTTTCTCTGGAGGGAGATGGAGAGTTGAACTTTGTTTTCCTGGGACTTTGGGGGTTTTTATCCGTTCTTCTCTTCTTGACTGTTTCAACATCAGAGCACATTGGGAGAATTTTCTCCCGAGGTGGGGGCCCTGAATGTGGGCCCATGAGCCAGCTCCAAGGAGGAGGAGAGAGACTGCGCCTACGGAAGTGTTGGGGTTCCTCCCCCCTGCCATGAGGTCATGGGAGAGGGGACCCTGGGGTAGAGGCATGGCCTGGGCACGGGGTCTCCCTGCTCCCTGCTGACATGTGCCCTAATCCTGTTCAGCACTGGTTATTTTGTGTTGCCCTGTGCCAGGAGGGCCCTGGTTGTGCCGTGATTGCTCAGTTCTTTGGCAGTGCCCCGCCCATGTGGCTGGAGAAGAAAGAGCTCTGAAACTTCTCTCAAGAATCGCTCCCTGTTTCTTTGCACGGGCCTCGCTGTCTATGGATGTTTCAGGAGACCCCACCGAAACACGGAAGGACTCTCAAATTATCCCAGGTTTCTCTCCACAGCGAGAGGTTTTAATATTTAGCATTGTTATCCTTTTCCTGTCTGTTTGTTAAAAAAATAGTTTTTATCTCTTTCACTTTCTTCCCAGGAAAATTCTTTTTTCCCGAAGCTGGTGGGGGAGGGCTGGGTGTAACCTGCCTTCTATCAGAGGATATTTTCCTCCACATTTGTCCAAACCGGCACAGCCTGTCCTTTCCCTGGGTGTCTGTTGCAGATGGAAGCTGCTGGTGCCATTGTCAGCTTGAAGCCCTCTTTTGATGCAAGCAGATGTTGCCAGGTGTGTTCAGCAGCTGTTGCTCAATGCTTATGCCAAGCTATTGTGTTCCTCATGGAACCAAGGAGCCATTGTGACACTGCAGGGGCTGATGGCATCAAGGAGACAATTGTGACAGTACAGAACCTCCTAGAAACAAGGCTCCATTGTGACACCGTGGGGAATCATGGAATCACGGAGCCCATTGTGACACGGCCAGGCCGCATGGAACCAATGGTCCATGGTTCCACTGCGGATTCAAGAAGAGCACGGTGACACCACGCAACATCACGGAACCATGCGTCCATTGTGACACAGCGGGACCTCATGGAAACAAGGGGACCATTGTGGCAAAGCAGGGCCTAATGGAAGCATGGAGAGCATTGTGACATTGTGGGGAATCATGGAAGCATGGAGAGCATTGTGACACTAAGGAAACTCCTGGAACCAAGATGACCACTGGCACATAATGGAACCTCATGGAAGCAAGCCTCCATGATGACTTTGGAGGGCCTCGGGGACCACAGGACCCATTGTGACACAGCAGGACCTGGTGGAACCAAGGAGCCTTTGTGATACTCCAGATCCACATGGAAGCCAGGGTGCACTGAGACACAGCGGGGCCTTGTTGGAACCAAAGACACCTCTGCAAAAAGCAGGCTAGCTCATAGAAGCAAGGAGTCCATTGTTACAACATCAAACCTATGGAAGCAAGGGACCATTGTGACACTGCGGGGCCTCATGGAACCAATTGTCCATGATCACAGTGCGGATCAAAAGAGACCATGGTGACACTGCGGAACCTGATGGAACCAAGGAGCCATTGTGACACAGTGGGGCCTCATGGAATCAAGGAGACCATTGTGACCCAGGTGTTGCATGTGAAGGCAAGGAGCCATTGTGACACTTTGGGCTTCTTCCCTTGAGCTCTGCAGCTGGCTGTCCCAGCCCAGCGCACCATGTGCCACCTGCTCTCCTCAGGGCTCTGCCTGCACACAGCCCCAGGAGAAGTTTTCCTGTTTGGAAGGAAAGAATGGAAAAGCCGGAGCAGGTTTCCCAAACAACAAACCCCACTCAGGAGCCACATGCTCAGTACAGGCTGCCGGGAACGATGTCCCCTTTCTACAAGGGTCAGGGTGAGCAGAATTCTCTGGGAGCAGAATTCTCGGAGTCTTTCCACTGAATTCTCTGTCCCCGTGTCTTGGGGTGACTTTATCATGTGTATCCCCTATCGCTGCTCTATGCCCAGAAGTGAACTTTGTGCATTTCTGTGCCTTTCAACTGAGCCTGAGAGGGGGAAGAGGGAAAAAAAACCGGACAACCTTCTCAGAGCGTTTGTTCAAGGACACACATACACACTCCTCTGCATCCTGCTTGCAGCAAGAGCCGAGGAAGCAACCTTGTTTCTTTTGAGCCAGTTTTCAGCTCCTTTTCTCTGGAGGGAGATGGAGAGTTGAACTTTGTTTTCCTGGGACTTTGGGGGTTTTTATCCGTTCTTCTCTTCTTGACTGTTTCAACATCAGAGCACATTGGGAGAATTTTCTCCCGAGGTGGGGGCCCTGAATGTGGGCCCATGAGCCAGCTCCAAGGAGGAGGAGAGAGACTGCGCCTACGGAAGTGTTGGGGTTCCTCCCCCCTGCCATGAGGTCATGGGAGGGGGGACCCTGGGGTAGAGGCATGGCCTGGGCACGGGGTCTCCCTGCTCCCTGCTGACATGTGCCCTAATCCTGTTCAGCACTGGTTATTTTGTGTTGCCCTGTGCCAGGAGGGCCCTGGTTGTGCCGTGATTGCTCAGTTCTTTGGCAGTGCCCCGCCCATGTGGCTGGAGAAGAAAGAGCTCTGAAACTTCTCTCAAGAATCGCTCCCTGTTTCTTTGCACGGGCCTCGCTGTCTATGGATGTTTCAGGAGACCCCATCGAAACACGGAAGGACTCTCAAATTATCCCAGGTTTCTCTCCACAGGGAGAGGTTTTAATATTTAGCATTGTTATCCTTTTCCTGGGTGTTTGTTAAAAAAATAGTTTTTATCTCTTTCACTTTCTTCCCAGGAAAATTCTTTTTTCCCGAAGCTGGTGGGGGAGGGCTGGGTGTAACCTGCCTTCTATCAGAGGATATTTTCCTCCACATTTGTCCAAACCGGCACAGCCTGTCCTTTCCCTGGGTGTCTGTTGCAGATGGAAGCTGCTGGTGCCATTGTCAGCTTGAAGCCCTCTTTTGATGCAAGCAGATGTTGCCAGGTGTGTTCAGCAGCTGTTGCTCAATGCTTATGCCAAGCTATTGTGTTCCTCATGGAACCAAGGAGCCATTGTGACACTGCAGGGGCTGATGGCATCAAGGAGACAATTGTGACAGTACAGAACCTCCTAGAAACAAGGCTCCATTGTGACACCGTGGGGAATCATGGAATCACGGAGCCCATTGTGACACGGCCAGGCCGCATGGAACCAATGGTCCATGGTTCCACTGCGGATTCAAGAAGAGCACGGTGACACCACGCAACATCACGGAACCATGCGTCCATTGTGACACAGCGGGGCCTCATGGAAACAAGGGGACCATTGTGGCAAAGCAGGGCCTAATGGAAGCATGGAGAGCATTGGGACATTGTGGGGAATCATGGAAGCATGGAGAGCATTGTGACACTAAGGAAACTCCTGGAACCAAGATGAGCACTGGCACATAATGGAACCTCATGGAAGCAAGCCTCCATGATGACTTTGGGGCGCCTCAGGGACCACAGGACCCATTGTGACACAGCAGGACCTGGTGGAACCAAGGAGCCTTTGTGATACTCCAGATCCACATGGAAGCCAGGGTGCACTGAGACACAGCGGGGCCTTGTTGGAACCAAAGACACCTCTGCAAAAAGCAGGCTAGCTCATAGAAGCAAGGAGTCCATTGTTACAACATCAAACCTATGGAAGCAAGGGACCATTGTGACACTGCGGGGCCTCATGGAACCAATTGTCCATGATGACAGTGCGGATCAAAGGAGACCATGGTGACACTGCGGAACCTGATGGAACCAAGGAGCCATTGTGACACAGTGGGGCCTCATGGAATCAAGGAGACCATTGTGACCCAGGTGTTGCATGTGAAGGCAAGGAGCCATTGTGACACTTTGGGCTTCTTCCCTTGAGCTCTGCAGCTGGCTGTCCCAGCCCAGCGCACCATGTGCCACCTGCTCTCCTCAGGGCTCTGCCTGCACACAGCCCCAGGAGAAGTTTTCCTGTTTGCAAGGAAAGAATGGAAAAGCCTGAGCAGGTTTCCTAAACAACAAACCCCACTCAGGAGCCACATGCTCAGTACTGGCTGCCTGGAACGAGGTCCCCTTTCTCCAAGGGTCAGGGTGAGCAGGAATGATCTCTGGGAGCAGAATTCTCGGAGTCTTTCCACTGAATTCTCTGTCCCTGTGTCTTGGGGTGACTTTATCATGTGTATCCCCTATCGCTGCTCTATGCCCAGAAGTGAACTTTGTGCATTTCTGTGCCTTTCAACTGAGCCTGAGAGGGGGAAGAGGGAAAAAAAACCGGACAACCTTCTCAGACCGTTTGTTCAAGGACACACATACACACTCCTCTGCATCCTGCTTGCAGCAAGAGCCGAGGAAGCAACCTTGTTTCTTTTGAGCCAGTTTTCAGCTCCTTTTCTCTGGAGGGAGATGGAGAGTTGAACTTTGTTTTCCTGGGACTTTGGGGGTTTTTATCCGTTCTTCTCTTCTTGACTGTTTCAACATCAGACCACATTGGGAGAATTTTCTCCCGAGGTGGGGGCCCTGAATGTGGGCCCATGAGCCAGCTCCAAGGAGGAGGAGAGAGACTGCGCCTACGGAAGTGTTGGGGTTCCTCCCCCCTGCCATGAGGTCATGGGAGAGGGGACCCTGGGGTAGAGGCATGGCCTGGGCATGGGGTCTCCCTGCTCCCTGCTGACATGTGCCCTAATCCTGTTCAGCACTGCTTATTTTGTGTTGCCCTGTGCCAGGAGGGCCCTGGTTGTGCCGTGATTGCTCAGTTCTTTGGCAGTGCCCCGCCCATGTGGCTGGAGAAGAAAGAGCTCTGAAACTTCTCTCAAGAATCGCTCCCTGTTTCTTTGCACGGGCCTCGCTGTCTATGGATGTTTCAGGAGACCCCACCGAAACACGGAAGGACTCTCAAATTATCCCAGCTTTCTCTCCACAGCGAGAGGTTTTAACATTTAGCATTGTTCTCCTTTTCCTGTCTGTTTGTTAAAAAAATAGTTTTTATCTCTTTCACTTTCTTCCCAGGAAAATTCTTTTTTCCCGAAGCTGGTGGGGGAGGGCTGGGTGTAACCTGCCTTCTATCAGAGGATATTTTCCTCCACATTTGTCCAAACCGGCACAGCCTGTCCTTTCCCTGGGTGTCTGTTGCAGATGGAAGCTGCTGGTGCCATTGTCAGCTTGAAGCCCTCTTTTGATGCAAGCAGATGTTGCCAGGTGTGTTCAGCAGCTGTTGCTCAATGCTTATGCCAAGCTATTGTGTTCCTCATGGAACCAAGGAGCCATTGTGACACTGCAGGGGCTGATGGCATCAAGGAGACAATTGTGACAGTACAGAACCTCCTAGAAACAAGGCTCCATTGTGACACCGTGGGGAATCATGGAATCACGGAGCCCATTGTGACACGGCCAGGCCGCATGGAACCAATGGTCCATGGTTCCACTGCGGATTCAAGAAGAGCACGGTGACACCACGCAACATCACGGAACCATGCGTCCATTGTGACACAGCGGGGCCTCATGGAAACAAGGGGACCATTGTGGCAAAGCAGGGCCTAATGGAAGCATGGAGAGCATTGTGACATTGTGGGGAATCATGGAAGCATGGAGAGCATTGTGACACTAAGGAAACTCCTGGAACCAAGATGACCACTGGCACATAATGGAACCTCATGGAAGCAAGCCTCCATGATGACTTTGGAGGGCCTCGGGGACCACAGGACCCATTGTGACACAGCAGGACCTGGTGGAACCAAGGAGCCTTTGTGATACTCCAGATCCACATGGAAGCCAGGGTGCACTGAGACACAGCGGGGCCTTGTTGGAACCAAAGACACCTCTGCAAAAAGCAGGCTAGCTCATAGAAGCAAGGAGTCCATTGTTACAACATCAAACCTATGGAAGCAAGGGACCATTGTGACACTGCGGGGCCTCATGGAACCAATTGTCCATGATCACAGTGCGGATCAAAAGAGACCATGGTGACACTGCGGAACCGCATGGAACCAAGGAGCCATTGTGACACAGTGGGGCCTCATGGAATCAAGGAGACCATTGTGACCCAGGTGTTGCATGTGAAGGCAAGGAGCCATTGTGACACTTTGGGCTTCTTCCCTTGAGCTCTGCAGCTGGCTGTCCCAGCCCAGCGCACCATGTGCCACCTGCTCTCCTCAGGGCTCTGCCTGCACACAGCCCCAGGAGAAGTTTTCCTGTTTGGAAGGAAAGAATGGAAAACCTGGAGCAGGTTTCCTAAACAACAAACCCCACTGAGGAGCCACATGCTCAGTACAGGCTGCCTGGAACGAGGTCCCCTTTCTACAAGGGTCAGTGTGAGCAGGAATTATCTCTGGGAGCAGAATTCTCGGAGTCTTTCCACTGAATTCTCTGTCCCTGTGTCTTGGGGTGACTTTATCATGTGTATCCCCTATCGCTGCTCTATGCCCAGAAGTGAACTTTGTGCATTTCTGTGCCTTTCAACTGAGCCTGAGAGGGGGAAGAGGGAAAAAAAACCGGACAACCTTCTCAGACCATTTGTTCAAGGACACACATACACACTCCTCTGCATCCTGCTTGCAGCAAGAGCAGAGGAAGCAACCTTGTTTCTTTTGAGCCAGTTTTCAGCTCCTTTTCTCTGGAGGGAGATGGAGAGTTGAACTTTGTTTTCCTGGGACTTTGGGGGTTTTTATCCGTTCTTCTCTTCTTGACTGTTTCAACATCAGAGCACATTGGGAGAATTTTCTCCCGAGGTGGGGGCCCTGAATGTGGGCCCATGAGCCAGCTCCAAGGAGGAGGAGAGAGACTGCGCCTACGGAAGTGTTGGGGTTCCTCCCCCCTGCCATGAGGTCATGGGAGAGGGGACCCTGGGGTAGAGGCATGGCCTGGGCACGGGGTCTCCCTGCTCCCTGCTGACATGTGCCCTAATCCTGTTCAGCACTGGTTATTTTGTGTTGCCCTGTGCCAGGAGGGCCCTGGTTGTGCCGTGATTGCTCAGTTCTTTGGCAGTGCCCCGCCCATGTGGCTGGAGAAGAAAGAGCTCTGAAACTTCTCTCAAGAATCGCTCCCTGTTTCTTTGCACGGGCCTCGCTGTCTATGGATGTTTCAGGAGACCCCACCGAAACACGGAAGGACTCTCAAATTATCCCAGGTTTCTCTCCACAGCGAGAGGTTTTAATATTTAGCATTGTTATCCTTTTCCTGTCTGTTTGTTAAAAAAATAGTTTTTATCTCTTTCACTTTCTTCCCAGGAAAATTCTTTTTTCCCGAAGCTGGTGGGGGAGGGCTGGGTGTAACCTGCCTTCTATCAGAGGATATTTTCCTCCACATTTGTCCAAACCGGCACAGCCTGTCCTTTCCCTGGGTGTCTGTTGCAGATGGAAGCTGCTGGTGCCATTGTCAGCTTGAAGCCCTCTTTTGATGCAAGCAGATGTTGCCAGGTGTGTTCAGCAGCTGTTGCTCAATGCTTATGCCAAGCTATTGTGTTCCTCATGGAACCAAGGAGCCATTGTGACACTGCAGGGGCTGATGGCATCAAGGAGACAATTGTGACAGTACAGAACCTCCTAGAAACAAGGCTCCATTGTGACACCGTGGGGAATCATGGAATCACGGAGCCCATTGTGACACGGCCAGGCCGCATGGAACCAATGGTCCATGGTTCCACTGCGGATTCAAGAAGAGCACGGTGACACCACGCAACATCACGGAACCATGCGTCCATTGTGACACAGCGGGACCTCATGGAAACAAGGGGACCATTGTGGCAAAGCAGGGCCTAATGGAAGCATGGAGAGCATTGTGACATTGTGGGGAATCATGGAAGCATGGAGAGCATTGTGACACTAAGGAAACTCCTGGAACCAAGATGACCACTGGCACATAATGGAACCTCATGGAAGCAAGCCTCCATGATGACTTTGGAGGGCCTCGGGGACCACAGGACCCATTGTGACACAGCAGGACCTGGTGGAACCAAGGAGCCTTTGTGATACTCCAGATCCACATGGAAGCCAGGGTGCACTGAGACACAGCGGGGCCTTGTTGGAACCAAAGACACCTCTGCAAAAAGCAGGCTAGCTCATAGAAGCAAGGAGTCCATTGTTACAACATCAAACCTATGGAAGCAAGGGACCATTGTGACACTGCGGGGCCTCATGGAACCAATTGTCCATGATCACAGTGCGGATCAAAAGAGACCATGGTGACACTGCGGAACCGCATGGAACCAAGGAGCCATTGTGACACAGTGGGGCCTCATGGAATCAAGGAGACCATTGTGACCCAGGTGTTGCATGTGAAGGCAAGGAGCCATTGTGACACTTTGGGCTTCTTCCCTTGAGCTCTGCAGCTGGCTGTCCCAGCCCAGCGCACCATGTGCCACCTGCTCTCCTCAGGGCTCTGCCTGCACACAGCCCCAGGAGAAGTTTTCCTGTTTGGAAGGAAAGAATGGAAAAGCCGGAGCAGGTTTCCTAAACAACAAACCCCACTCAGGAGCCACATGCTCAGTACAGGCTGCCGGGAACGATGTCCCCTTTCTACAAGGGTCAGGGTGAGCAGAATTCTCTGGGAGCAGAATTCTCGGAGTCTTTCCACTGAATTCTCTGTCCCCGTGTCTTGGGGTGACTTTATCATGTGTATCCCCTATCGCTGCTCTATGCCCAGAAGTGAACTTTGTGCATTTCTGTGCCTTTCAACTGAGCCTGAGAGGGGGAAGACGGAAAAAAAACCGGACAACCTTCTCAGAGCGTTTGTTCAAGGACACACATACACACTCCTCTGCATCCTGCTTGCAGCAAGAGCCGAGGAAGCAACCTTGTTTCTTTTGAGCCAGTTTTCAGCTCCTTTTCTCTGGAGGGAGATGGAGAGTTGAACTTTGTTTTCCTGGGACTTTGGGGGTTTTTATCCGTTCTTCTCTTCTTGACTGTTTCAACATCAGACCACATTGGGAGAATTTTCTCCCGAGGTGGGGGCCCTGAATGTGGGCCCATGAGCCAGCTGCAAGGAGGAGGAGAGAGACTGCGCCTACGGAAGTGTTGGGGTTCCTCCCCCCTGCCATGAGGTCATGGGAGAGGGGACCCTGGGGTAGAGGCATGGCCTGGGCATGGGGTCTCCCTGCTCCCTGCTGACATGTGCCCTAATCCTGTTCAGCACTGGTTATTTTGTGTTGCCCTGTGCCAGGAGGGCCCTGCTTGTGCCGTGATTGCTCAGTTCTTTGGCAGTGCCCCGCCCATGTGGCTGGAGAAGAAAGAGCTCTGAAACTTCTCTCAAGAATGGCTCCCTATTTCTTTGCACGGGCCTCGCTGTCTATGGATGTTTCAGGAGACCCCACCGAAACACGGAAGGACTCTCAAATTATCCCAGCTTTCTCTCCACAGCGAGAGGTTTTAATATTTAGCATTGTTCTCCTTTTCCTGTCTGTTTGTTAAAAAAATAGTTTTTATCTCTTTCACTTTCTTCCCAGGAAAGTTCTTTTTTCCCGAAGCTGGTGGGGGAGGGCTGGGTGTAACCTGCCTTCTATCAGAGGATATTTTCCTCCACATTTGTCCAAACCGGCACAGCCTGTCCTTTCCCTGGGTGTTTGTTGCAGATGGAAGCTGCTGGTGCCATTCTCAGCTTGAAGCCCTCTTTTGATGCAAGCAGATGTTGCCAGGTGTGTTCAGCAGCTGTTGCTCAATGCTTATGCCAAGCTATTGTGTTCCTCATGGAACCAAGGAGCCATTGTGACACTGCAGGGGCTGATGGCATCAAGGAGACAATTGTGACAGTACAGAACCTCCTAGAAACAAGGCTCCATTGTGACACCGTGGGGAATCATGGAATCACGGAGCCCATTGTGACACGGCCAGGCCGCACGGAACCAATGGTCCATGGTTCCACTGCGGATTCAAGAAGAGCACGGTGACACCACGCAACATCACGGAACCATGCGTCCATTGTGACACAGCGGGGCCTCATGGAAACAAGGGGACCATTGTGGCAAAGCAGGGCCTAATGGAAGCATGGAGAGCATTGGGACATTGTGGGGAATCATGGAAGCATGGAGAGCATTGTGACACTAAGGGAACTCCTGGAACCAAGATGACCACTGGCACATAATGGAACCTCATGGAAGCAAGCCTCCATGATGACTTTGGGGCGCCTCAGGGACCACAGGACCCATTGTGACACAGCAGGACCTGGTGGAACCAAGGAGCCTTTGTGATACTCCAGATCCACATGGAAGCCAGGGTGCACTGAGACACAGCGGGGCCTTGTTGGAACCAAAGACACCTCTGCAAAAAGCAGGCTAGCTCATAGAAGCAAGGAGTCCATTGTTACAACATCAAACCTATGGAACCAAGGGACCATTGTGACACTGCGGGGCCTCATGGAACCAATTGTCCATGATCACAGTGCGGATCAAAAGAGACCATGGTGACACTGCGGAACCGCATGGAACCAAGGAGCCATTGTGACACAGTGGGGCCTCATGGAATCAAGGAGACCATTGTGACCCAGGTGTTGCATGTGAAGGCAAGGAGCCATTGTGACACTTTGGGCTTCTTCCCTTGAGCTCTGCAGCTGGCTGTCCCAGCCCAGCGCACCATGTGCCACCTGCTCTCCTCAGGGCTCTGCCTGCACACAGCCCCAGGAGAAGTTTTCCTGTTTGGAAGGAAAGAATGGAAAAGCCTGAGCAGGTTTCCTAAACAACAAACCCCACTCAGGAGCCACATGCTCAGTACAGGCTGCCTGGAACGAGGTCCCCTTTCTACAAGGGTCAGTGTGAGCAGGAATTATCTCTGGGAGCAGAATTCTCGGAGTCTTTCCACTGAATTCTCTGTCCCTGTGTCTTGGGGTGACTTTATCATGTGTATCCCCTATCGCTGCTCTATGCCCAGAAGTGAACTTTGTGCATTTCTGTGCCTTTCAACTGAGCCTGAGAGGGGGAAGAGGGAAAAAAAAACGGACAACCTTCTCAGACCATTTGTTCAAGGACACACATACACACTCCTCTGCATCCTGCTTGCAGCAAGAGCAGAGGAAGCAACCTTGTTTCTTTTGAGCCAGTTTTCAGCTCCTTTTCTCTGGAGGGAGATGGAGAGTTGAACTTTGTTTTCCTGGGACTTTGGGGGTTTTTATCCGTTCTTCTCTTCTTGACTGTTTCAACATCAGAGCACATTGGGAGAATTTTCTCCCGAGGTGGGGGCCCTGAATGTGGGCCCATGAGCCAGCTCCAAGGAGGAGGAGAGAGACTGCGCCTACGGAAGTGTTGGGGTTCCTCCCCCCTGCCATGAGGTCATGGGAGAGGGGACCCTGGGGTAGAGGCATGGCCTGGGCACGGGGTCTCCCTGCTCCCTGCTGACATGTGCCCTAATCCTGTTCAGCACTGCTTATTTTGTGTTGCCCTGTGCCAGGAGGGCCCTGGTTGTGCCGTGATTGCTCAGTTCTTTGGCAGTGCCCCGCCCATGTGGCTGGAGAAGAAAGAGCTCTGAAACTTCTCTCAAGAATCGCTCCCTGTTTCTTTGCACGGGCCTCGCTGTCTATGGATGTTTCAGGAGACCCCACCGAAACACGGAAGGACTCTCAAATTATCCCAGGTTTCTCTCCACAGCGAGAGGTTTTAATATTTAGCATTGTTATCCTTTTCCTGTCTGTTTGTTAAAAAAATAGTTTTTATCTCTTTCACTTTCTTCCCAGGAAAATTCTTTTTTCCCGAAGCTGGTGGGGGAGGGCTGGGTGTAACCTGCCTTCTATCAGAGGATATTTTCCTCCACATTTGTCCAAACCGGCACAGCCTGTCCTTTCCCTGGGTGTCTGTTGCAGATGGAAGCTGCTGGTGCCATTGTCAGCTTGAAGCCCTCTTTTGATGCAAGCAGATGTTGCCAGGTGTGTTCAGCAGCTGTTGCTCAATGCTTATGCCAAGCTATTGTGTTCCTCATGGAACCAAGGAGCCATTGTGACACTGCAGGGGCTGATGGCATCAAGGAGACAATTGTGACAGTACAGAACCTCCTAGAAACAAGGCTCCATTGTGACACCGTGGGGAATCATGGAATCACGGAGCCCATTGTGACACGGCCAGGCCGCATGGAACCAATGGTCCATGGTTCCACTGCGGATTCAAGAAGAGCACGGTGACACCACGCAACATCACGGAACCATGCGTCCATTGTGACACAGCGGGGCCTCATGGAAACAAGGGGACCATTGTGGCAAAGCAGGGCCTAATGGAAGCATGGAGAGCATTGTGACATTGTGGGGAATCATGGAAGCATGGAGAGCATTGTGACACTAAGGAAACTCCTGGAACCAAGATGACCACTGGCACATAATGGAACCTCATGGAAGCAAGCCTCCATGATGACTTTGGAGGGCCTCGGGGACCACAGGACCCATTGTGACACAGCAGGACCTGGTGGAACCAAGGAGCCTTTGTGATACTCCAGATCCACATGGAAGCCAGGGTGCACTGAGACACAGCGGGGCCTTGTTGGAACCAAAGACACCTCTGCAAAAAGCAGGCTAGCTCATAGAAGCAAGGAGTCCATTGTTACAACATCAAACCTATGGAAGCAAGGGACCATTGTGACACTGCGGGGCCTCATGGAACCAATTGTCCATGATCACAGTGCGGATCAAAAGAGACCATGGTGACACTGCGGAACCGCATGGAACCAAGGAGCCATTGTGACACAGTGGGGCCTCATGGAATCAAGGAGACCATTGTGACCCAGGTGTTGCATGTGAAGGCAAGGAGCCATTGTGACACTTTGGGCTTCTTCCCTTGAGCTCTGCAGCTGGCTGTCCCAGCCCAGCGCACCATGTGCCACCTGCTCTCCTCAGGGCTCTGCCTGCACACAGCCCCAGGAGAAGTTTTCCTGTTTGGAAGGAAAGAATGGAAAAGCCTGAGCAGGTTTCCTAAACAACAAACCCCACTCAGGAGCCACATGCTCAGTACAGGCTGCCTGGAACGAGGTCCCCTTTCTACAAGGGTCAGTGTGAGCAGGAATTATCTCTGGGAGCAGAATTCTCGGAGTCTTTCCACTGAATTCTCTGTCCCTGTGTCTTGGGGTGACTTTATCATGTGTATCCCCTATCGCTGCTCTATGCCCAGAAGTGAACTTTGTGCATTTCTGTGCCTTTCAACTGAGCCTGAGAGGGGGAAGAGGGAAAAAAAACCGGACAACCTTCTCAGACCATTTGTTCAAGGACACACATACACACTCCTCTGCATCCTGCTTGCAGCAAGAGCAGAGGAAGCAACCTTGTTTCTTTTGAGCCAGTTTTCAGCTCCTTTTCTCTGGAGGGAGATGGAGAGTTGAACTTTGTTTTCCTGGGACTTTGGGGGTTTTTATCCGTTCTTCTCTTCTTGACTGTTTCAACATCAGAGCACATTGGGAGAATTTTCTCCCGAGGTGGGGGCCCTGAATGTGGGCCCATGAGCCAGCTCCAAGGAGGAGGAGAGAGACTGCGCCTACGGAAGTGTTGGGGTTCCTCCCCCCTGCCATGAGGTCATGGGAGGGGGGACCCTGGGGTAGAGGCATGGCCTGGGCACGGGGTCTCCCTGCTCCCTGCTGACATGTGCCCTAATCCTGTTCAGCACTGGTTATTTTGTGTTGCCCTGTGCCAGGAGGGCCCTGCTTGTGCCGTGATTGCTCAGTTCTTTGGCAGTGCCCCGCCCATGTGGCTGGAGAAGAAAGAGCTCTGAAACTTCTCTCAAGAATCGCTCCCTGTTTCTTTGCACGGGCCTCGCTGTCTATGGATGTTTCAGGAGACCCCATCGAAACACGGAAGGACTCTCAAATTATCCCAGGTTTCTCTCCACAGGGAGAGGTTTTAATATTTAGCATTGTTATCCTTTTCCTGGGTGTTTGTTAAAAAAATAGTTTTTATCTCTTTCACTTTCTTCCCAGGAAAATTCTTTTTTCCCGAAGCTGGTGGGGGAGGGCTGGGTGTAACCTGCCTTCTATCAGAGGATATTTTCCTCCACATTTGTCCAAACCGGCACAGCCTGTCCTTTCCCTGGGTGTCTGTTGCAGATGGAAGCTGCTGGTGCCATTGTCAGCTTGAAGCCCTCTTTTGATGCAAGCAGATGTTGCCAGGTGTGTTCAGCAGCTGTTGCTCAATGCTTATGCCAAGCTATTGTGTTCCTCATGGAACCAAGGAGCCATTGTGACACTGCAGGGGCTGATGGCATCAAGGAGACAATTGTGACAGTACAGAACCTCCTAGAAACAAGGCTCCATTGTGACACCGTGGGGAATCATGGAATCACGGAGCCCATTGTGACACGGCCAGGCCGCATGGAACCAATGGTCCATGGTTCCACTGCGGATTCAAGAAGAGCACGGTGACACCACGCAACATCACGGAACCATGCGTCCATTGTGACACAGCGGGGCCTCATGGAAACAAGGGGACCATTGTGGCAAAGCAGGGCCTAATGGAAGCATGGAGAGCATTGGGACATTGTGGGGAATCATGGAAGCATGGAGAGCATTGTGACACTAAGGAAACTCCTGGAACCAAGATGAGCACTGGCACATAATGGAACCTCATGGAAGCAAGCCTCCATGATGACTTTGGGGCGCCTCAGGGACCACAGGACCCATTGTGACACAGCAGGACCTGGTGGAACCAAGGAGCCTTTGTGATACTCCAGATCCACATGGAAGCCAGGGTGCACTGAGACACAGCGGGGCCTTGTTGGAACCAAAGACACCTCTGCAAAAAGCAGGCTAGCTCATAGAAGCAAGGAGTCCATTGTTACAACATCAAACCTATGGAACCAAGGGACCATTGTGACACTGCGGGGCCTCATGGAACCAATTGTCCATGATGACAGTGCGGATCAAAGGAGACCATGGTGACACTGCGGAACCTGATGGAACCAAGGAGCCATTGTGACACAGTGGGGCCTCATGGAATCAAGGAGACCATTGTGACCCAGGTGTTGCATGTGAAGGCAAGGAGCCATTGTGACACTTTGGGCTTCTTCCCTTGAGCTCTGCAGCTGGCTGTCCCAGCCCAGCGCACCATGTGCCACCTGCTCTCCTCAGGGCTCTGCCTGCACACAGCCCCAGGAGAAGTTTTCCTGTTTGGAAGGAAAGAATGGAAAAGCCTGAGCAGGTTTCCTAAACAACAAACCCCACTCAGGAGCCACATGCTCAGTACAGGCTGCCTGGAACGAGGTCCCCTTTCTCCAAGGGTCAGGGTGAGCAGGAATGATCTCTGGGAGCAGAATTCTCGGAGTCTTTCCACTGAATTCTCTGTCCCTGTGTCTTGGGGTGACTTTATCATGTGTATCCTCTATCGCTGCTCTATGCCCAGAAGTGAACTTTGTGCATTTCTGTGCCTTTCAACTGAGCCTGAGAGGGGGAAGAGGGAAAAAAAACCGGACAACCTTCTCAGAGCGTTTGTTCAAGGACACACATACACACTCCTCTGCATCCTGCTTGCAGCAAGAGCCGAGGAAGCAACCTTGTTTCTTTTGAGCCAGTTTTCAGCTCCTTTTCTCTGGAGGGAGATGGAGAGTTGAACTTTGTTTTCCTGGGACTTTGGGGGTTTTTATCCGTTCTTCTCTTCTTGACTGTTTCAACATCAGAGCACATTGGGAGAATTTTCTCCCGAGGTGGGGGCCCTGAATGTGGGCCCATGAGCCAGCTCCAAGGAGGAGGAGAGAGACTGCGCCTACGGAAGTGTTGGGGTTCCTCCCCCCTGCCATGAGGTCATGGGAGAGGGGACCCTGGGGTAGAGGCATGGCCTGGGCATGGGGTCTCCCTGCTCCCTGCTGACATGTGCCCTAATCCTGTTCAGCACTGGTTATTTTGTGTTGCCCTGTGCCAGGAGGGCCCTGCTTGTGCCGTGATTGCTCAGTTCTTTGGCAGTGCCCCGCCCATGTGGCTGGAGAAGAAAGAGCTCTGAAACTTCTCTCAAGAATGGCTCCCTATTTCTTTGCACGGGCCTCGCTGTCTATGGATGTTTCAGGAGACCCCACCGAAACACGGAAGGACTCTCAAATTATCCCAGCTTTCTCTCCACAGCGAGAGGTTTTAACATTTAGCATTGTTCTCCTTTTCCTGTCTGTTTGTTAAAAAAATAGTTTTTATCTCTTTCACTTTCTTCCCAGGAAAATTCTTTTTTCCCGAAGCTGGTGGGGGAGGGCTGGGTGTAACCTGCCTTCTATCAGAGGATATTTTCCTCCACATTTGTCCAAACCGGCACAGCCTGTCCTTTCCCTGGGTGTTTGTTGCAGATGGAAGCTGCTGGTGCCATTCTCAGCTTGAAGCCCTCTTTTGATGCAAGCAGATGTTGCCAGGTGTGTTCAGCAGCTGTTGCTCAATGCTTATGCCAAGCTATTGTGTTCCTCATGGAACCAAGGAGCCATTGTGACACTGCAGGGGCTGATGGCATCAAGGAGACAATTGTGACAGTACAGAACCTCCTAGAAACAAGGCTCCATTGTGACACCGTGGGGAATCATGGAATCAAGGAGCCCATTGTGACACGGCCAGGCCGCACGGAACCAATGGTCCATGGTTCCACTGCGGATTCAAGAAGAGCACGGTGACACCACGCAACATCACGGAACCATGCGTCCATTGTGACACAGCGGGGCCTCATGGAAACAAGGGGACCATTGTGGCAAAGCAGGGCCTAATGGAAGCATGGAGAGCATTGGGACATTGTGGGGAATCATGGAAGCATGGAGAGCATTGTGACACTAAGGGAACTCCTGGAACCAAGATGACCACTGGCACATAATGGAACCTCATGGAAGCAAGCCTCCATGATGACTTTGGGGCGCCTCAGGGACCACAGGACCCATTGTGACACAGCAGGACCTGGTGGAACCAAGGAGCCTTTGTGATACTCCAGATCCACATGGAAGCCAGGGTGCACTGAGACACAGCGGGGCCTTGTTGGAACCAAAGACACCTCTGCAAAAAGCAGGCTAGCTCATAGAAGCAAGGAGTCCATTGTTACAACATCAAACCTATGGAAGCAAGGGACCATTGTGACACTGCGGGGCCTCATGGAACCAATTGTCCATGATGACAGTGCGGATCAAAGGAGACCATGGTGACACTGCGGAACCTGATGGAACCAAGGAGCCATTGTGACACAGTGGGGCCTCATGGAATCAAGGAGACCATTGTGACCCAGGTGTTGCATGTGAAGGCAAGGAGCCATTGTGACACTTTGGGCTTCTTCCCTTGAGCTCTGCAGCTGGCTGTCCCAGCCCAGCGCACCATGTGCCACCTGCTCTCCTCAGGGCTCTGCCTGCACACAGCCCCAGGAGAAGTTTTCCTGTTTGGAAGGAAAGAATGGAAAAGCCTGAGCAGGTTTCCTAAACAACAAACCCCACTCAGGAGCCACATGCTCAGTACAGGCTGCCTGGAACGAGGTCCCCTTTCTACAAGGGTCAGTGTGAGCAGGAATTATCTCTGGGAGCAGAATTCTCGGAGTCTTTCCACTGAATTCTCTGTCCCTGTGTCTTGGGGTGACTTTATCATGTGTATCCCCTATCGCTGCTCTATGCCCAGAAGTGAACTTTGTGCATTTCTGTGCCTTTCAACTGAGCCTGAGAGGGGGAAGAGGGAAAAAAAACCGGACAACCTTCTCAGACCATTTGTTCAAGGACACACATACACACTCCTCTGCATCCTGCTTGCAGCAAGAGCAGAGGAAGCAACCTTGTTTCTTTTGAGCCAGTTTTCAGCTCCTTTTCTCTGGAGGGAGATGGAGAGTTGAACTTTGTTTTCCTGGGACTTTGGGGGTTTTTATCCGTTCTTCTCTTCTTGACTGTTTCAACATCAGAGCACATTGGGAGAATTTTCTCCCGAGGTGGGGGCCCTGAATGTGGGCCCATGAGCCAGCTCCAAGGAGGAGGAGAGAGACTGCGCCTACGGAAGTGTTGGGGTTCCTCCCCCCTGCCATGAGGTCATGGGAGAGGGGACCCTGGGGTAGAGGCATGGCCTGGGCACGGGGTCTCCCTGCTCCCTGCTGACATGTGCCCTAATCCTGTTCAGCACTGGTTATTTTGTGTTGCCCTGTGCCAGGAGGGCCCTGGTTGTGCCGTGATTGCTCAGTTCTTTGGCAGTGCCCCGCCCCTGTGGCTGGAGAAGAAAGAGCTCTGAAACTTCTCTCAAGAATCGCTCCCTGTTTCTTTGCACGGGCCTCGCTGTCTATGGATGTTTCAGGAGACCCCACCGAAACACGGAAGGACTCTCAAATTATCCCAGGTTTCTCTCCACAGGGAGAGGTTTTAATATTTAGCATTGTTATCCTTTTCCTGTCTGTTTGTTAAAAAAATAGTTTTTATCTCTTTCACTTTCTTCCCAGGAAAATTCTTTTTTCCCGAAGCTGGTGGGGGAGGGCTGGGTGTAACCTGCCTTCTATCAGAGGATATTTTCCTCCACATTTGTCCAAACCGGCACAGCCTGTCCTTTCCCTGGGTGTCTGTTGCAGATGGAAGCTGCTGGTGCCATTGTCAGCTTGAAGCCCTCTTTTGATGCAAGCAGATGTTGCCAGGTGTGTTCAGCAGCTGTTGCTCAATGCTTATGCCAAGCTATTGTGTTCCTCATGGAACCAAGGAGCCATTGTGACACTGCAGGGGCTGATGGCATCAAGGAGACAATTGTGACAGTACAGAACCTCCTAGAAACAAGGCTCCATTGTGACACCGTGGGGAATCATGGAATCACGGAGCCCATTGTGACACGGCCAGGCCGCATGGAACCAATGGTCCATGGTTCCACTGCGGATTCAAGAAGAGCACGGTGACACCACGCAACATCACGGAACCATGCGTCCATTGTGACACAGCGGGGCCTCATGGAAACAAGGGGACCATTGTGGCAAAGCAGGGCCTAATGGAAGCATGGAGAGCATTGTGACATTGTGGGGAATCATGGAAGCATGGAGAGCATTGTGACACTAAGGAAACTCCTGGAACCAAGATGACCACTGGCACATAATGGAACCTCATGGAAGCAAGCCTCCATGATGACTTTGGAGGGCCTCAGGGACCACAGGACCCATTGTGACACAGCAGGACCTGGTGGAACCAAGGAGCCTTTGTGATACTCCAGATCCACATGGAAGCCAGGGTGCACTGAGACACAGCGGGGCCTTGTTGGAACCAAAGACACCTCTGCAAAAAGCAGGCTAGCTCATAGAAGCAAGGAGTCCATTGTTACAACATCAAACCTATGGAAGCAAGGGACCATTGTGACACTGCGGGGCCTCATGGAACCAATTGTCCATGATCACAGTGCGGATCAAAAGAGACCATGGTGACACTGCGGAACCGCATGGAACCAAGGAGCCATTGTGACACAGTGGGGCCTCATGGAATCAAGGAGACCATTGTGACCCAGGTGTTGCATGTGAAGGCAAGGAGCCATTGTGACACTTTGGGCTTCTTCCCTTGAGCTCTGCAGCTGGCTGTCCCAGCCCAGCGCACCATGTGCCACCTGCTCTCCTCAGGGCTCTGCCTGCACACAGCCCCAGGAGAAGTTTTCCTGTTTGGAAGGAAAGAATGGAAAAGCCTGAGCAGGTTTCCTAAACAACAAACCCCACTCAGGAGCCACATGCTCAGTACAGGCTGCCTGGAACGAGGTCCCCTTTCTACAAGGGTCAGTGTGAGCAGGAATTATCTCTGGGAGCAGAATTCTCGGAGTCTTTCCACTGAATTCTCTGTCCCTGTGTCTTGGGGTGACTTTATCATGTGTATCCCCTATCGCTGCTCTATGCCCAGAAGTGAACTTTGTGCATTTCTGTGCCTTTCAACTGAGCCTGAGAGGGGGAAGAGGGAAAAAAAACCGGACAACCTTCTCAGACCATTTGTTCAAGGACACACATACACACTCCTCTGCATCCTGCTTGCAGCAAGAGCAGAGGAAGCAACCTTGTTTCTTTTGAGCCAGTTTTCAGCTCCTTTTCTCTGGAGGGAGATGGAGAGTTGAACTTTGTTTTCCTGGGACTTTGGGGGTTTTTATCCGTTCTTCTCTTCTTGACTGTTTCAACATCAGAGCACATTGGGAGAATTTTCTCCCGAGGTGGGGGCCCTGAATGTGGGCCCATGAGCCAGCTCCAAGGAGGAGGAGAGAGACTGCGCCTACGGAAGTGTTGGGGTTCCTCCCCCCTGCCATGAGGTCATGGGAGGGGGGACCCTGGGGTAGAGGCATGGCCTGGGCACGGGGTCTCCCTGCTCCCTGCTGACATGTGCCCTAATCCTGTTCAGCACTGGTTATTTTGTGTTGCCCTGTGCCAGGAGGGCCCTGGTTGTGCCGTGATTGCTCAGTTCTTTGGCAGTGCCCCGCCCATGTGGCTGGAGAAGAAAGAGCTCTGAAACTTCTCTCAAGAATCGCTCCCTGTTTCTTTGCACGGGCCTCGCTGTCTATGGATGTTTCAGGAGACCCCATCGAAACACGGAAGGACTCTCAAATTATCCCAGGTTTCTCTCCACAGGGAGAGGTTTTAATATTTAGCATTGTTATCCTTTTCCTGGGTGTTTGTTAAAAAAATAGTTTTTATCTCTTTCACTTTCTTCCCAGGAAAATTCTTTTTTCCCGAAGCTGGTGGGGGAGGGCTGGGTGTAACCTGCCTTCTATCAGAGGATATTTTCCTCCACATTTGTCCAAACCGGCACAGCCTGTCCTTTCCCTGGGTGTCTGTTGCAGATGGAAGCTGCTGGTGCCATTGTCAGCTTGAAGCCCTCTTTTGATGCAAGCAGATGTTGCCAGGTGTGTTCAGCAGCTGTTGCTCAATGCTTATGCCAAGCTATTGTGTTCCTCATGGAACCAAGGAGCCATTGTGACACTGCAGGGGCTGATGGCATCAAGGAGACAATTGTGACAGTACAGAACCTCCTAGAAACAAGGCTCCATTGTGACACCGTGGGGAATCATGGAATCACGGAGCCCATTGTGACACGGCCAGGCCGCATGGAACCAATGGTCCATGGTTCCACTGCGGATTCAAGAAGAGCACGGTGACACCACGCAACATCACGGAACCATGCGTCCATTGTGACACAGCGGGGCCTCATGGAAACAAGGGGACCATTGTGGCAAAGCAGGGCCTAATGGAAGCATGGAGAGCATTGTGACATTGTGGGGAATCATGGAAGCATGGAGAGCATTGTGACACTAAGGAAACTCCTGGAACCAAGATGAGCACTGGCACATAATGGAACCTCATGGAAGCAAGCCTCCATGATGACTTTGGGGCGCCTCAGGGACCACAGGACCCATTGTGACACAGCAGGACCTGGTGGAACCAAGGAGCCTTTGTGATACTCCAGATCCACATGGAAGCCAGGGTGCACTGAGACACAGCGGGGCCTTGTTGGAACCAAAGACACCTCTGCAAAAAGCAGGCTAGCTCATAGAAGCAAGGAGTCCATTGTTACAACATCAAACCTATGGAACCAAGGGACCATTGTGACACTGCGGGGCCTCATGGAACCAATTGTCCATGATGACAGTGCGGATCAAAGGAGACCATGGTGACACTGCGGAACCTGATGGAACCAAGGAGCCATTGTGACACAGTGGGGCCTCATGGAATCAAGGAGACCATTGTGACCCAGGTGTTGCATGTGAAGGCAAGGAGCCATTGTGACACTTTGGGCTTCTTCCCTTGAGCTCTGCAGCTGGCTGTCCCAGCCCAGCGCACCATGTGCCACCTGCTCTCCTCAGGGCTCTGCCTGCACACAGCCCCAGGAGAAGTTTTCCTGTTTGCAAGGAAAGAATGGAAAAGCCTGAGCAGGTTTCCTAAACAACAAACCCCACTCAGGAGCCACATGCTCAGTACAGGCTGCCTGGAACGAGGTCCCCTTTCTCCAAGGGTCAGGGTGAGCAGGAATGATCTCTGGGAGCAGAATTCTCGGAGTCTTTCCACTGAATTCTCTGTCCCTGTGTCTTGGGGTGACTTTATCATGTGTATCCTCTATCGCTGCTCTATGCCCAGAAGTGAACTTTGTGCATTTCTGTGCCTTTCAACTGAGCCTGAGAGGGGGAAGAGGGAAAAAAAACCGGACAACCTTCTCAGAGCGTTTGTTCAAGGACACACATACACACTCCTCTGCATCCTGCTTGCAGCAAGAGCCGAGGAAGCAACCTTGTTTCTTTTGAGCCAGTTTTCAGCTCCTTTTCTCTGGAGGGAGATGGAGAGTTGAACTTTGTTTTCCTGGGACTTTGGGGGTTTTTATCCGTTCTTCTCTTCTTGACTGTTTCAACATCAGAGCACATTGGGAGAATTTTCTCCCGAGGTGGGGGCCCTGAATGTGGGCCCATGAGCCAGCTCCAAGGAGGAGGAGAGAGACTGCGCCTACGGAAGTGTTGGGGTTCCTCCCCCCTGCCATGAGGTCATGGGAGAGGGGACCCTGGGGTAGAGGCATGGCCTGGGCATGGGGTCTCCCTGCTCCCTGCTGACATGTGCCCTAATCCTGTTCAGCACTGGTTATTTTGTGTTGCCCTGTGCCAGGAGGGCCCTGGTTGTGCCGTGATTGCTCAGTTCTTTGGCAGTGCCCCGCCCATGTGGCTGGAGAAGAAAGAGCTCTGAAACTTCTCTCAAGAATGGCTCCCTATTTCTTTGCACGGGCCTCGCTGTCTATGGATGTTTCAGGAGACCCCACCGAAACACGGAAGGACTCTCAAATTATCCCAGGTTTCTCTCCACAGCGAGAGGTTTTAATATTTAGCATTGTTCTCCTTTTCCTGTCTGTTTGTTAAAAAAATAGTTTTTATCTCTTTCACTTTCTTCCCAGGAAAATTCTTTTTTCCCGAAGCTGGTGGGGGAGGGCTGGGTGTAACCTGCCTTCTATCAGAGGATATTTTCCTCCACATTTGTCCAAACCGGCACAGCCTGTCCTTTCCCTGGGTGTTTGTTGCAGATGGAAGCTGCTGGTGCCATTGTCAGCTTGAAGCCCTCTTTTGATGCAAGCAGATGTTGCCAGGTGTGTTCAGCAGCTGTTGCTCAATGCTTATGCCAAGCTATTGTGTTCCTCATGGAACCAAGGAGCCATTGTGACACTGCAGGGGCTGATGGCATCAAGGAGACAATTGTGACAGTACAGAACCTCCTAGAAACAAGGCTCCATTGTGACACCGTGGGGAATCATGGAATCAAGGAGCCCATTGTGACACGGCCAGGCCGCACGGAACCAATGGTCCATGGTTCCACTGCGGATTCAAGAAGAGCACGGTGACACCACGCAACATCACGGAACCATGCGTCCATTGTGACACAGCGGGGCCTCATGGAAACAAGGGGACCATTGTGGCAAAGCAGGGCCTAATGGAAGCATGGAGAGCATTGGGACATTGTGGGGAATCATGGAAGCATGGAGAGCATTGTGACACTAAGGGAACTCCTGGAACCAAGATGACCACTGGCACATAATGGAACCTCATGGAAGCAAGCCTCCATGATGACTTTGGGGCGCCTCAGGGACCACAGGACCCATTGTGACACAGCAGGACCTGGTGGAACCAAGGAGCCTTTGTGATACTCCAGATCCACATGGAAGCCAGGGTGCACTGAGACACAGCGGGGCCTTGTTGGAACCAAAGACACCTCTGCAAAAAGCAGGCTAGCTCATAGAAGCAAGGAGTCCATTGTTACAACATCAAACCTATGGAAGCAAGGGACCATTGTGACACTGCGGGGCCTCATGGAACCAATTGTCCATGATGACAGTGCGGATCAAAGGAGACCATGGTGACACTGCGGAACCTGATGGAACCAAGGAGCCATTGTGACACAGTGGGGCCTCATGGAATCAAGGAGACCATTGTGACCCAGGTGTTGCATGTGAAGGCAAGGAGCCATTGTGACACTTTGGGCTTCTTCCCTTGAGCTCTGCAGCTGGCTGTCCCAGCCCAGCGCACCATGTGCCACCTGCTCTCCTCAGGGCTCTGCCTGCACACAGCCCCAGGAGAAGTTTTCCTGTTTGGAAGGAAAGAATGGAAAAGCCTGAGCAGGTTTCCTAAACAACAAACCCCACTCAGGAGCCACATGCTCAGTACAGGCTGCCTGGAACGAGGTCCCCTTTCTACAAGGGTCAGTGTGAGCAGGAATTATCTCTGGGAGCAGAATTCTCGGAGTCTTTCCACTGAATTCTCTGTCCCTGTGTCTTGGGGTGACTTTATCATGTGTATCCCCTATCGCTGCTCTATGCCCAGAAGTGAACTTTGTGCATTTCTGTGCCTTTCAACTGAGCCTGAGAGGGGGAAGAGGGAAAAAAAACCGGACAACCTTCTCAGACCATTTGTTCAAGGACACACATACACACTCCTCTGCATCCTGCTTGCAGCAAGAGCAGAGGAAGCAACCTTGTTTCTTTTGAGCCAGTTTTCAGCTCCTTTTCTCTGGAGGGAGATGGAGAGTTGAACTTTGTTTTCCTGGGACTTTGGGGGTTTTTATCCGTTCTTCTCTTCTTGACTGTTTCAACATCAGAGCACATTGGGAGAATTTTCTCCCGAGGTGGGGGCCCTGAATGTGGGCCCATGAGCCAGCTGCAAGGAGGAGGAGAGAGACTGCGCCTACGGAAGTGTTGGGGTTCCTCCCCCCTGCCATGAGGTCATGGGAGAGGGGACCCTGGGGTAGAGGCATGGCCTGGGCACGGGGTCTCCCTGCTCCCTGCTGACATGTGCCCTAATCCTGTTCAGCACTGGTTATTTTGTGTTGCCCTGTGCCAGGAGGGCCCTGGTTGTGCCGTGATTGCTCAGTTCTTTGGCAGTGCCCCGCCCCTGTGGCTGGAGAAGAAAGAGCTCTGAAACTTCTCTCAAGAATCGCTCCCTGTTTCTTTGCACGGGCCTCGCTGTCTATGGATGTTTCAGGAGACCCCACCGAAACACGGAAGGACTCTCAAATTATCCCAGCTTTCTCTCCACAGCGAGAGGTTTTAATATTTAGCATTGTTATCCTTTTCCTGTCTGTTTGTTAAAAAAATAGTTTTTATCTCTTTCACTTTCTTCCCAGGAAAATTCTTTTTTCCCGAAGCTGGTGGGGGAGGGCTGGGTGTAACCTGCCTTCTATCAGAGGATATTTTCCTCCACATTTGTCCAAACCGGCACAGCCTGTCCTTTCCCTGGGTGTCTGTTGCAGATGGAAGCTGCTGGTGCCATTGTCAGCTTGAAGCCCTCTTTTGATGCAAGCAGATGTTGCCAGGTGTGTTCAGCAGCTGTTGCTCAATGCTTATGCCAAGCTATTGTGTTCCTCATGGAACCAAGGAGCCATTGTGACACTGCAGGGGCTGATGGCATCAAGGAGACAATTGTGACAGTACAGAACCTCCTAGAAACAAGGCTCCATTGTGACACCGTGGGGAATCATGGAATCACGGAGCCCATTGTGACACGGCCAGGCCGCATGGAACCAATGGTCCATGGTTCCAGTGCGGATTCAAGAAGAGCACGGTGACACCACGCAACATCACGGAACCATGCGTCCATTGTGACACAGCGGGGCCTCATGGAAACAAGGGGACCATTGTGGCAAAGCAGGGCCTAATGGAAGCATGGAGAGCATTGTGACATTGTGGGGAATCATGGAAGCATGGAGAGCATTGTGACACTAAGGGAACTCCTGGAACCAAGATGACCACTGGCACATAATGGAACCTCATGGAAGCAAGCCTCCATGATGACTTTGGAGGGCCTCGGGGACCACAGGACCCATTGTGACACAGCAGGACCTGGTGGAACCAAGGAGCCTTTGTGATACTCCAGATCCACATGGAAGCCAGGGTGCACTGAGACACAGCGGGGCCTTGTTGGAACCAAAGACACCTCTGCAAAAAGCAGGCTAGCTCATAGAAGCAAGGAGTCCATTGTTACAACATCAAACCTATGGAAGCAAGGGACCATTGTGACACTGCGGGGCCTCATGGAACCAATTGTCCATGATCACAGTGCGGATCAAAAGAGACCATGGTGACACTGCGGAACCGCATGGAACCAAGGAGCCATTGTGACACAGTGGGGCCTCATGGAATCAAGGAGACCATTGTGACCCAGGTGTTGCATGTGAAGGCAAGGAGCCATTGTGACACTTTGGGCTTCTTCCCTTGAGCTCTGCAGCTGGCTGTCCCAGCCCAGCGCACCATGTGCCACCTGCTCTCCTCAGGGCTCTGCCTGCACACAGCCCCAGGAGAAGTTTTCCTGTTTGGAAGGAAAGAATGGAAAAGCCGGAGCAGGTTTCCCAAACAACAAACCCCACTCAGGAGCCACATGCTCAGTACAGGCTGCCGGGAACGATGTCCCCTTTCTACAAGGGTCAGGGTGAGCAGAATTCTCTGGGAGCAGAATTCTCGGAGTCTTTCCACTGAATTCTCTGTCCCCGTGTCTTGGGGTGACTTTATCATGTGTATCCCCTATCGCTGCTCTATGCCCAGAAGTGAACTTTGTGCATTTCTGTGCCTTTCAACTGAGCCTGAGAGGGGGAAGAGGGAAAAAAAACCGGACAACCTTCTCAGAGCGTTTGTTCAAGGACACACATACACACTCCTCTGCATCCTGCTTGCAGCAAGAGCCGAGGAAGCAACCTTGTTTCTTTTGAGCCAGTTTTCAGCTCCTTTTCTCTGGAGGGAGATGGAGAGTTGAACTTTGTTTTCCTGGGACTTTGGGGGTTTTTATCCGTTCTTCTCTTCTTGACTGTTTCAACATCAGAGCACATTGGGAGAATTTTCTCCCGAGGTGGGGGCCCTGAATGTGGGCCCATGAGCCAGCTCCAAGGAGGAGGAGAGAGACTGCGCCTACGGAAGTGTTGGGGTTCCTCCCCCCTGCCATGAGGTCATGGGAGAGGGGACCCTGGGGTAGAGGCATGGCCTGGGCATGGGGTCTCCCTGCTCCCTGCTGACATGTGCCCTAATCCTGTTCAGCACTGGTTATTTTGTGTTGCCCTGTGCCAGGAGGGCCCTGGTTGTGCCGTGATTGCTCAGTTCTTTGGCAGTGCCCCGCCCATGTGGCTGGAGAAGAAAGAGCTCTGAAACTTCTCTCAAGAATGGCTCCCTATTTCTTTGCACGGGCCTCGCTGTCTATGGATGTTTCAGGAGACCCCACCGAAACACGGAAGGACTCTCAAATTATCCCAGCTTTCTCTCCACAGCGAGAGGTTTTAACATTTAGCATTGTTCTCCTTTTCCTGTCTGTTTGTTAAAAAAATAGTTTTTATCTCTTTCACTTTCTTCCCAGGAAAATTCTTTTTTCCCGAAGCTGGTGGGGGAGGGCTGGGTGTAACCTGCCTTCTATCAGAGGATATTTTCCTCCACATTTGTCCAAACCGGCACAGCCTGTCCTTTCCCTGGGTGTCTGTTGCAGATGGAAGCTGCTGGTGCCATTGTCAGCTTGAAGCCCTCTTTTGATGCAAGCAGATGTTGCCAGGTGTGTTCAGCAGCTGTTGCTCAATGCTTATGCCAAGCTATTGTGTTCCTCATGGAACCAAGGAGCCATTGTGACACTGCAGGGGCTGATGGCATCAAGGAGACAATTGTGACAGTACAGAACCTCCTAGAAACAAGGCTCCATTGTGACACCGTGGGGAATCATGGAATCACGGAGCCCATTGTGACACGGCCAGGCCGCATGGAACCAATGGTCCATGGTTCCACTGCGGATTCAAGAAGAGCACGGTGACACCACGCAACATCACGGAACCATGCGTCCATTGTGACACAGCGGGGCCTCATGGAAACAAGGGGACCATTGTGGCAAAGCAGGGCCTAATGGAAGCATGGAGAGCATTGTGACATTGTGGGGAATCATGGAAGCATGGAGAGCATTGTGACACTAAGGAAACTCCTGGAACCAAGATGACCACTGGCACATAATGGAACCTCATGGAAGCAAGCCTCCATGATGACTTTGGAGGGCCTCGGGGACCACAGGACCCATTGTGACACAGCAGGACCTGGTGGAACCAAGGAGCCTTTGTGATACTCCAGATCCACATGGAAGCCAGGGTGCACTGAGACACAGCGGGGCCTTGTTGGAACCAAAGACACCTCTGCAAAAAGCAGGCTAGCTCATAGAAGCAAGGAGTCCATTGTTACAACATCAAACCTATGGAAGCAAGGGACCATTGTGACACTGCGGGGCCTCATGGAACCAATTGTCCATGATGACAGTGCGGATCAAAAGAGACCATGGTGACACTGCGGAACCGCATGGAACCAAGGAGCCATTGTGACACAGTGGGGCCTCATGGAATCAAGGAGACCATTGTGACCCAGGTGTTGCATGTGAAGGCAAGGAGCCATTGTGACACTTTGGGCTTCTTCCCTTGAGCTCTGCAGCTGGCTGTCCCAGCCCAGCGCACCATGTGCCACCTGCTCTCCTCAGGGCTCTGCCTGCACACAGCCCCAGGAGAAGTTTTCCTGTTTGGAAGGAAAGAATGGAAAAGCCTGAGCAGGTTTCCTAAACAACAAACCCCACTCAGGAGCCACATGCTCAGTACAGGCTGCCTGGAACGAGGTCCCCTTTCTACAAGGGTCAGTGTGAGCAGGAATTATCTCTGGGAGCAGAATTCTCGGAGTCTTTCCACTGAATTCTCTGTCCCTGTGTCTTGGGGTGACTTTATCATGTGTATCCCCTATCGCTGCTCTATGCCCAGAAGTGAACTTTGTGCATTTCTGTGCCTTTCAACTGAGCCTGAGAGGGGGAAGAGGGAAAAAAAACCGGACAACCTTCTCAGACCATTTGTTCAAGGACACACATACACACTCCTCTGCATCCTGCTTGCAGCAAGAGCAGAGGAAGCAACCTTGTTTCTTTTGAGCCAGTTTTCAGCTCCTTTTCTCTGGAGGGAGATGGAGAGTTGAACTTTGTTTTCCTGGGACTTTGGGGGTTTTTATCCGTTCTTCTCTTCTTGACTGTTTCAACATCAGAGCACATTGGGAGAATTTTCTCCCGAGGTGGGGGCCCTGAATGTGGGCCCATGAGCCAGCTGCAAGGAGGAGGAGAGAGACTGCGCCTACGGAAGTGTTGGGGTTCCTCCCCCCTGCCATGAGGTCATGGGAGAGGGGACCCTGGGGTAGAGGCATGGCCTGGGCACGGGGTCTCCCTGCTCCCTGCTGACATGTGCCCTAATCCTGTTCAGCACTGGTTATTTTGTGTTGCCCTGTGCCAGGAGGGCCCTGGTTGTGCCGTGATTGCTCAGTTCTTTGGCAGTGCCCCGCCCCTGTGGCTGGAGAAGAAAGAGCTCTGAAACTTCTCTCAAGAATCGCTCCCTGTTTCTTTGCACGGGCCTCGCTGTCTATGGATGTTTCAGGAGACCCCACCGAAACACGGAAGGACTCTCAAATTATCCCAGCTTTCTCTCCACAGCGAGAGCTTTTAATATTTAGCATTGTTATCCTTTTCCTGTCTGTTTGTTAAAAAAATAGTTTTTATCTCTTTCACTTTCTTCCCAGGAAAATTCTTTTTTCCCGAAGCTGGTGGGGGAGGGCTGGGTGTAACCTGCCTTCTATCAGAGGATATTTTCCTCCACATTTGTCCAAACCGGCACAGCCTGTCCTTTCCCTGGGTGTCTGTTGCAGATGGAAGCTGCTGGTGCCATTGTCAGCTTGAAGCCCTCTTTTGATGCAAGCAGATGTTGCCAGGTGTGTTCAGCAGCTGTTGCTCAATGCTTATGCCAAGCTATTGTGTTCCTCATGGAACCAAGGAGCCATTGTGACACTGCAGGGGCTGATGGCATCAAGGAGACAATTGTGACAGTACAGAACCTCCTAGAAACAAGGCTCCATTGTGACACCGTGGGGAATCATGGAATCACGGAGCCCATTGTGACACGGCCAGGCCGCATGGAACCAATGGTCCATGGTTCCACTGCGGATTCAAGAAGAGCACGGTGACACCACGCAACATCACGGAACCATGCGTCCATTGTGACACAGCGGGGCCTCATGGAAACAAGGGGACCATTGTGGCAAAGCAGGGCCTAATGGAAGCATGGAGAGCATTGTGACATTGTGGGGAATCATGGAAGCATGGAGAGCATTGTGACACTAAGGGAACTCCTGGAACCAAGATGACCACTGGCACATAATGGAACCTCATGGAAGCAAGCCTCCATGATGACTTTGGAGGGCCTCGGGGACCACAGGACCCATTGTGACACAGCAGGACCTGGTGGAACCAAGGAGCCTTTGTGATACTCCAGATCCACATGGAAGCCAGGGTGCACTGAGACACAGCGGGGCCTTGTTGGAACCAAAGACACCTCTGCAAAAAGCAGGCTAGCTCATAGAAGCAAGGAGTCCATTGTTACAACATCAAACCTATGGAAGCAAGGGACCATTGTGACACTGCGGGGCCTCATGGAACCAATTGTCCATGATCACAGTGCGGATCAAAAGAGACCATGGTGACACTGCGGAACCGCATGGAACCAAGGAGCCATTGTGACACAGTGGGGCCTCATGGAATCAAGGATACCATTGTGACCCAGGTGTTGCATGTGAAGGCAAGGAGCCATTGTGACACTTTGGGCTTCTTCCCTTGAGCTCTGCAGCTGGCTGTCCCAGCCCAGCGCACCATGTGCCACCTGCTCTCCTCAGGGCTCTGCCTGCACACAGCCCCAGGAGAAGTTTTCCTGTTTGGAAGGAAAGAATGGAAAAGCCGGAGCAGGTTTCCCAAACAACAAACCCCACTCAGGAGCCACATGCTCAGTACAGGCTGCCGGGAACGATGTCCCCTTTCTACAAGGGTCAGGGTGAGCAGAATTCTCTGGGAGCAGAATTCTCGGAGTCTTTCCACTGAATTCTCTGTCCCCGTGTCTTGGGGTGACTTTATCATGTGTATCCCCTATCGCTGCTCTATGCCCAGAAGTGAACTTTGTGCATTTCTGTGCCTTTCAACTGAGCCTGAGAGGGGGAAGAGGGAAAAAAAACCGGACAACCTTCTCAGAGCGTTTGTTCAAGGACACACATACACACTCCTCTGCATCCTGCTTGCAGCAAGAGCCGAGGAAGCAACCTTGTTTCTTTTGAGCCAGTTTTCAGCTCCTTTTCTCTGGAGGGAGATGGAGAGTTGAACTTTGTTTTCCTGGGACTTTGGGGGTTTTTATCCGTTCTTCTCTTCTTGACTGTTTCAACATCAGAGCACATTGGGAGAATTTTCTCCCGAGGTGGGGGCCCTGAATGTGGGCCCATGAGCCAGCTCCAAGGAGGAGGAGAGAGACTGCGCCTACGGAAGTGTTGGGGTTCCTCCCCCCTGCCATGAGGTCATGGGAGAGGGGACCCTGGGGTAGAGGCATGGCCTGGGCATGGGGTCTCCCTGCTCCCTGCTGACATGTGCCCTAATCCTGTTCAGCACTGGTTATTTTGTGTTGCCCTGTGCCAGGAGGGCCCTGGTTGTGCCGTGATTGCTCAGTTCTTTGGCAGTGCCCCGCCCATGTGGCTGGAGAAGAAAGAGCTCTGAAACTTCTCTCAAGAATGGCTCCCTATTTCTTTGCACGGGCCTCGCTGTCTATGGATGTTTCAGGAGACCCCACCGAAACACGGAAGGACTCTCAAATTATCCCAGCTTTCTCTCCACAGCGAGAGGTTTTAACATTTAGCATTGTTCTCCTTTTCCTGTCTGTTTGTTAAAAAAATAGTTTTTATCTCTTTCACTTTCTTCCCAGGAAAATTCTTTTTTCCCGAAGCTGGTGGGGGAGGGCTGGGTGTAACCTGCCTTCTATCAGAGGATATTTTCCTCCACATTTGTCCAAACCGGCACAGCCTGTCCTTTCCCTGGGTGTCTGTTGCAGATGGAAGCTGCTGGTGCCATTGTCAGCTTGAAGCCCTCTTTTGATGCAAGCAGATGTTGCCAGGTGTGTTCAGCAGCTGTTGCTCAATGCTTATGCCAAGCTATTGTGTTCCTCATGGAACCAAGGAGCCATTGTGACACTGCAGGGGCTGATGGCATCAAGGAGACAATTGTGACAGTACAGAACCTCCTAGAAACAAGGCTCCATTGTGACACCGTGGGGAATCATGGAATCACGGAGCCCATTGTGACACGGCCAGGCCGCATGGAACCAATGGTCCATGGTTCCACTGCGGATTCAAGAAGAGCACGGTGACACCACGCAACATCACGGAACCATGCGTCCATTGTGACACAGCGGGGCCTCATGGAAACAAGGGGACCATTGTGGCAAAGCAGGGCCTAATGGAAGCATGGAGAGCATTGTGACATTGTGGGGAATCATGGAAGCATGGAGAGCATTGTGACACTAAGGAAACTCCTGGAACCAAGATGACCACTGGCACATAATGGAACCTCATGGAAGCAAGCCTCCATGATGACTTTGGAGGGCCTCGGGGACCACAGGACCCATTGTGACACAGCAGGACCTGGTGGAACCAAGGAGCCTTTGTGATACTCCAGATCCACATGGAAGCCAGGGTGCACTGAGACACAGCGGGGCCTTGTTGGAACCAAAGACACCTCTGCAAAAAGCAGGCTAGCTCATAGAAGCAAGGAGTCCATTGTTACAACATCAAACCTATGGAAGCAAGGGACCATTGTGACACTGCGGGGCCTCATGGAACCAATTGTCCATGATCACAGTGCGGATCAAAAGAGACCATGGTGACACTGCGGAACCGCATGGAACCAAGGAGCCATTGTGACACAGTGGGGCCTCATGGAATCAAGGAGACCATTGTGACCCAGGTGTTGCATGTGAAGGCAAGGAGCCATTGTGACACTTTGGGCTTCTTCCCTTGAGCTCTGCAGCTGGCTGTCCCAGCCCAGCGCACCATGTGCCACCTGCTCTCCTCAGGGCTCTGCCTGCACACAGCCCCAGGAGAAGTTTTCCTGTTTGGAAGGAAAGAATGGAAAAGCCTGAGCAGGTTTCCTAAACAACAAACCCCACTCAGGAGCCACATGCTCAGTACAGGCTGCCTGGAACGAGGTCCCCTTTCTACAAGGGTCAGTGTGAGCAGGAATTATCTCTGGGAGCAGAATTCTCGGAGTCTTTCCACTGAATTCTCTGTCCCTGTGTCTTGGGGTGACTTTATCATGTGTATCCCCTATCGCTGCTCTATGCCCAGAAGTGAACTTTGTGCATTTCTGTGCCTTTCAACTGAGCCTGAGAGGGGGAAGAGGGAAAAAAAACCGGACAACCTTCTCAGACCATTTGTTCAAGGACACACATACACACTCCTCTGCATCCTGCTTGCAGCAAGAGCAGAGGAAGCAACCTTGTTTCTTTTGAGCCAGTTTTCAGCTCCTTTTCTCTGGAGGGAGATGGAGAGTTGAACTTTGTTTTCCTGGGACTTTGGGGGTTTTTATCCGTTCTTCTCTTCTTGACTGTTTCAACATCAGAGCACATTGGGAGAATTTTCTCCCGAGGTGGGGGCCCTGAATGTGGGCCCATGAGCCAGCTCCAAGGAGGAGGAGAGAGACTGCGCCTACGGAAGTGTTGGGGTTCCTCCCCCCTGCCATGAGGTCATGGGAGAGGGGACCCTGGGGTAGAGGCATGGCCTGGGCATGGGGTCTCCCTGCTCCCTGCTGACATGTGCCCTAATCCTGTTCAGCACTGGTTATTTTGTGTTGCCCTGTGCCAGGAGGGCCCTGGTTGTGCCGTGATTGCTCAGTTCTTTGGCAGTGCCCCGCCCATGTGGCTGGAGAAGAAAGAGCTCTGAAACTTCTCTCAAGAATCGCTCCCTATTTCTTTGCACGGGCCTCGCTGTCTATGGATGTTTCAGGAGACCCCACCGAAACACGGAAGGACTCTCAAATTATCCCAGGTTTCTCTCCACAGCGAGAGGTTTTAATATTTAGCATTGTTATCCTTTTCCTGTCTGTTTGTTAAAAAAATAGTTTTTATCTCTTTCACTTTCTTCCCAGGAAAATTCTTTTTTCCCGAAGCTGGTGGGGGAGGGCTGGGTGTAACCTGCCTTCTATCAGAGGATATTTTCCTCCACATTTGTCCAAACCGGCACAGCCTGTCCTTTCCCTGGGTGTCTGTTGCAGATGGAAGCTGCTGGTGCCATTGTCAGCTTGAAGCCCTCTTTTGATGCAAGCAGATGTTGCCAGGTGTGTTCAGCAGCTGTTGCTCAATGCTTATGCCAAGCTATTGTGTTCCTCATGGAACCAAGGAGCCATTGTGACACTGCAGGGGCTGATGGCATCAAGGAGACAATTGTGACAGTACAGAACCTCCTAGAAACAAGGCTCCATTGTGACACCGTGGGGAATCATGGAATCACGGAGCCCATTGTGACACGGCCAGGCCGCATGGAACCAATGGTCCATGGTTCCACTGCGGATTCAAGAAGAGCACGGTGACACCACGCAACATCACGGAACCATGCGTCCATTGTGACACAGCGGGGCCTCATGGAAACAAGGGGACCATTGTGGCAAAGCAGGGCCTAATGGAAGCATGGAGAGCATTGGGACATTGTGGGGAATCATGGAAGCATGGAGAGCATTGTGACACTAAGGAAACTCCTGGAACCAAGATGACCACTGGCACATAATGGAACCTCATGGAAGCAAGCCTCCATGATGACTTTGGAGGGCCTCGGGGACCACAGGACCCATTGTGACACAGCAGGACCTGGTGGAACCAAGGAGCCTTTGTGATACTCCAGATCCACATGGAAGCCAGGGTGCACTGAGACACAGCGGGGCCTTGTTGGAACCAAAGACACCTCTGCAAAAAGCAGGCTAGCTCATAGAAGCAAGGAGTCCATTGTTACAACATCAAACCTATGGAAGCAAGGGACCATTGTGACACTGCGGGGCCTCATGGAACCAATTGTCCATGATCACAGTGCGGATCAAAAGAGACCATGGTGACACTGCGGAACCGCATGGAACCAAGGAGCCATTGTGACACAGTGGGGCCTCATGGAATCAAGGAGACCATTGTGACCCAGGTGTTGCATGTGAAGGCAAGGAGCCATTGTGACACTTTGGGCTTCTTCCCTTGAGCTCTGCAGCTGGCTGTCCCAGCCCAGCGCACCATGTGCCACCTGCTCTCCTCAGGGCTCTGCCTGCACACAGCCCCAGGAGAAGTTTTCCTGTTTGGAAGGAAAGAATGGAAAAGCCGGAGCAGGTTTCCCAAACAACAAACCCCACTCAGGAGCCACATGCTCAGTACAGGCTGCCGGGAACGATGTCCCCTTTCTACAAGGGTCAGGGTGAGCAGAATTCTCTGGGAGCAGAATTCTCGGAGTCTTTCCACTGAATTCTCTGTCCCCGTGTCTTGGGGTGACTTTATCATGTGTATCCCCTATCGCTGCTCTATGCCCAGAAGTGAACTTTGTGCATTTCTGTGCCTTTCAACTGAGCCTGAGAGGGGGAAGAGGGAAAAAAAACCGGACAACCTTCTCAGAGCGTTTGTTCAAGGACACACATACACACTCCTCTGCATCCTGCTTGCAGCAAGAGCCGAGGAAGCAACCTTGTTTCTTTTGAGCCAGTTTTCAGCTCCTTTTCTCTGGAGGGAGATGGAGAGTTGAACTTTGTTTTCCTGGGACTTTGGGGGTTTTTATCCGTTCTTCTCTTCTTGACTGTTTCAACATCAGAGCACATTGGGAGAATTTTCTCCCGAGGTGGGGGCCCTGAATGTGGGCCCATGAGCCAGCTCCAAGGAGGAGGAGAGAGACTGCGCCTACGGAAGTGTTGGGGTTCCTCCCCCCTGCCATGAGGTCATGGGAGAGGGGACCCTGGGGTAGAGGCATGGCCTGGGCACGGGGTCTCCCTGCTCCCTGCTGACATGTGCCCTAATCCTGTTCAGCACTGGTTATTTTGTGTTGCCCTGTGCCAGGAGGGCCCTGGTTGTGCCGTGATTGCTCAGTTCTTTGGCAGTGCCCCGCCCATGTGGCTGGAGAAGAAAGAGCTCTGAAACTTCTCTCAAGAATGGCTCCCTATTTCTTTGCACGGGCCTCGCTGTCTATGGATGTTTCAGGAGACCCCACCGAAACACGGAAGGACTCTCAAATTATCCCAGGTTTCTCTCCACAGCGAGAGGTTTTAATATTTAGCATTGTTATCCTTTTCCTGTCTGTTTGTTAAAAAAATAGTTTTTATCTCTTTCACTTTCTTCCCAGGAAAATTCTTTTTTCCCGAAGCTGGTGGGGGAGGGCTGGGTGTAACCTGCCTTCTATCAGAGGATATTTTCCTCCACATTTGTCCAAACCGGCACAGCCTGTCCTTTCCCTGGGTGTCTGTTGCAGATGGAAGCTGCTGGTGCCATTGTCAGCTTGAAGCCCTCTTTTGATGCAAGCAGATGTTGCCAGGTGTGTTCAGCAGCTGTTGCTCAATGCTTATGCCAAGCTATTGTGTTCCTCATGGAACCAAGGAGCCATTGTGACACTGCAGGGGCTGATGGCATCAAGGAGACAATTGTGACAGTACAGAACCTCCTAGAAACAAGGCTCCATTGTGACACCGTGGGGAATCATGGAATCACGGAGCCCATTGTGACACGGCCAGGCCGCATGGAACCAATGGTCCATGGTTCCACTGCGGATTCAAGAAGAGCACGGTGACACCACGCAACATCACGGAACCATGCGTCCATTGTGACACAGCGGGGCCTCATGGAAACAAGGGGACCATTGTGGCAAAGCAGGGCCTAATGGAAGCATGGAGAGCATTGTGACATTGTGGGGAATCATGGAAGCATGGAGAGCATTGTGACACTAAGGAAACTCCTGGAACCAAGATGACCACTGGCACATAATGGAACCTCATGGAAGCAAGCCTCCATGATGACTTTGGAGGGCCTCGGGGACCACAGGACCCATTGTGACACAGCAGGACCTGGTGGAACCAAGGAGCCTTTGTGATACTCCAGATCCACATGGAAGCCAGGGTGCACTGAGACACAGCGGGGCCTTGTTGGAACCAAAGACACCTCTGCAAAAAGCAGGCTAGCTCATAGAAGCAAGGAGTCCATTGTTACAACATCAAACCTATGGAAGCAAGGGACCATTGTGACACTGCGGGGCCTCATGGAACCAATTGTCCATGATCACAGTGCGGATCAAAAGAGACCATGGTGACACTGCGGAACCGCATGGAACCAAGGAGCCATTGTGACACAGTGGGGCCTCATGGAATCAAGGAGACCATTGTGACCCAGGTGTTGCATGTGAAGGCAAGGAGCCATTGTGACACTTTGGGCTTCTTCCCTTGAGCTCTGCAGCTGGCTGTCCCAGCCCAGCGCACCATGTGCCACCTGCTCTCCTCAGGGCTCTGCCTGCACACAGCCCCAGGAGAAGTTTTCCTGTTTGGAAGGAAAGAATGGAAAAGCCTGAGCAGGTTTCCTAAACAACAAACCCCACTCAGGAGCCACATGCTCAGTACAGGCTGCCTGGAACGAGGTCCCCTTTCTACAAGGGTCAGTGTGAGCAGGAATTATCTCTGGGAGCAGAATTCTCGGAGTCTTTCCACTGAATTCTCTGTCCCTGTGTCTTGGGGTGACTTTATCATGTGTATCCCCTATCGCTGCTCTATGCCCAGAAGTGAACTTTGTGCATTTCTGTGCCTTTCAACTGAGCCTGAGAGGGGGAAGAGGGAAAAAAAACCGGACAACCTTCTCAGACCATTTGTTCAAGGACACACATACACACTCCTCTGCATCCTGCTTGCAGCAAGAGCAGAGGAAGCAACCTTGTTTCTTTTGAGCCAGTTTTCAGCTCCTTTTCTCTGGAGGGAGATGGAGAGTTGAACTTTGTTTTCCTGGGACTTTGGGGGTTTTTATCCGTTCTTCTCTTCTTGACTGTTTCAACATCAGAGCACATTGGGAGAATTTTCTCCCGAGGTGGGGGCCCTGAATGTGGGCCCATGAGCCAGCTCCAAGGAGGAGGAGAGAGACTGCGCCTACGGAAGTGTTGGGGTTCCTCCCCCCTGCCATGAGGTCATGGGAGAGGGGACCCTGGGGTAGAGGCATGGCCTGGGCATGGGGTCTCCCTGCTCCCTGCTGACATGTGCCCTAATCCTGTTCAGCACTGGTTATTTTGTGTTGCCCTGTGCCAGGAGGGCCCTGGTTGTGCCGTGATTGCTCAGTTCTTTGGCAGTGCCCCGCCCATGTGGCTGGAGAAGAAAGAGCTCTGAAACTTCTCTCAAGAATCGCTCCCTATTTCTTTGCACGGGCCTCGCTGTCTATGGATGTTTCAGGAGACCCCACCGAAACACGGAAGGACTCTCAAATTATCCCAGGTTTCTCTCCACAGCGAGAGGTTTTAATATTTAGCATTGTTATCCTTTTCCTGTCTGTTTGTTAAAAAAATAGTTTTTATCTCTTTCACTTTCTTCCCAGGAAAATTCTTTTTTCCCGAAGCTGGTGGGGGAGGGCTGGGTGTAACCTGCCTTCTATCAGAGGATATTTTCCTCCACATTTGTCCAAACCGGCACAGCCTGTCCTTTCCCTGGGTGTCTGTTGCAGATGGAAGCTGCTGGTGCCATTGTCAGCTTGAAGCCCTCTTTTGATGCAAGCAGATGTTGCCAGGTGTGTTCAGCAGCTGTTGCTCAATGCTTATGCCAAGCTATTGTGTTCCTCATGGAACCAAGGAGCCATTGTGACACTGCAGGGGCTGATGGCATCAAGGAGACAATTGTGACAGTACAGAACCTCCTAGAAACAAGGCTCCATTGTGACACCGTGGGGAATCATGGAATCACGGAGCCCATTGTGACACGGCCAGGCCGCATGGAACCAATGGTCCATGGTTCCACTGCAGATTCAAGAAGAGCACGGTGACACCACGCAACATCACGGAACCATGCGTCCATTGTGACACAGCGGGGCCTCATGGAAACAAGGGGACCATTGTGGCAAAGCAGGGCCTAATGGAAGCATGGAGAGCATTGTGACATTGTGGGGAATCATGGAAGCATGGAGAGCATTGTGACACTAAGGAAACTCCTGGAACCAAGATGACCACTGGCACATAATGGAACCTCATGGAAGCAAGCCTCCATGATGACTTTGGAGGGCCTCGGGGACCACAGGACCCATTGTGACACAGCAGGACCTGGTGGAACCAAGGAGCCTTTGTGATACTCCAGATCCACATGGAAGCCAGGGTGCACTGAGACACAGCGGGGCCTTGTTGGAACCAAAGACACCTCTGCAAAAAGCAGGCTAGCTCATAGAAGCAAGGAGTCCATTGTTACAACATCAAACCTATGGAAGCAAGGGACCATTGTGACACTGCGGGGCCTCATGGAACCAATTGTCCATGATCACAGTGCGGATCAAAAGAGACCATGGTGACACTGCGGAACCGCATGGAACCAAGGAGCCATTGTGACACAGTGGGGCCTCATGGAATCAAGGAGACCATTGTGACCCAGGTGTTGCATGTGAAGGCAAGGAGCCATTGTGACACTTTGGGCTTCTTCCCTTGAGCTCTGCAGCTGGCTGTCCCAGCCCAGCGCACCATGTGCCACCTGCTCTCCTCAGGGCTCTGCCTGCACACAGCCCCAGGAGAAGTTTTCCTGTTTGGAAGGAAAGAATGGAAAAGCCGGAGCAGGTTTCCCAAACAACAAACCCCACTCAGGAGCCACATGCTCAGTACAGGCTGCCGGGAACGATGTCCCCTTTCTACAAGGGTCAGGGTGAGCAGAATTCTCTGGGAGCAGAATTCTCGGAGTCTTTCCACTGAATTCTCTGTCCCCGTGTCTTGGGGTGACTTTATCATGTGTATCCCCTATCGCTGCTCTATGCCCAGAAGTGAACTTTGTGCATTTCTGTGCCTTTCAACTGAGCCTGAGAGGGGGAAGAGGGAAAAAAAACCGGACAACCTTCTCAGAGCGTTTGTTCAAGGACACACATACACACTCCTCTGCATCCTGCTTGCAGCAAGAGCCGAGGAAGCAACCTTGTTTCTTTTGAGCCAGTTTTCAGCTCCTTTTCTCTGGAGGGAGATGGAGAGTTGAACTTTGTTTTCCTGGGACTTTGGGGGTTTTTATCCGTTCTTCTCTTCTTGACTGTTTCAACATCAGAGCACATTGGGAGAATTTTCTCCCGAGGTGGGGGCCCTGAATGTGGGCCCATGAGCCAGCTCCAAGGAGGAGGAGAGAGACTGCGCCTACGGAAGTGTTGGGGTTCCTCCCCCCTGCCATGAGGTCATGGGAGAGGGGACCCTGGGGTAGAGGCATGGCCTGGGCACGGGGTCTCCCTGCTCCCTGCTGACATGTGCCCTAATCCTGTTCAGCACTGGTTATTTTGTGTTGCCCTGTGCCAGGAGGGCCCTGGTTGTGCCGTGATTGCTCAGTTCTTTGGCAGTGCCCCGCCCATGTGGCTGGAGAAGAAAGAGCTCTGAAACTTCTCTCAAGAATGGCTCCCTATTTCTTTGCACGGGCCTCGCTGTCTATGGATGTTTCAGGAGACCCCACCGAAACACGGAAGGACTCTCAAATTATCCCAGGTTTCTCTCCACAGCGAGAGGTTTTAATATTTAGCATTGTTATCCTTTTCCTGTCTGTTTGTTAAAAAAATAGTTTTTATCTCTTTCACTTTCTTCCCAGGAAAATTCTTTTTTCCCGAAGCTGGTGGGGGAGGGCTGGGTGTAACCTGCCTTCTATCAGAGGATATTTTCCTCCACATTTGTCCAAACCGGCACAGCCTGTCCTTTCCCTGGGTGTCTGTTGCAGATGGAAGCTGCTGGTGCCATTGTCAGCTTGAAGCCCTCTTTTGATGCAAGCAGATGTTGCCAGGTGTGTTCAGCAGCTGTTGCTCAATGCTTATGCCAAGCTATTGTGTTCCTCATGGAACCAAGGAGCCATTGTGACACTGCAGGGGCTGATGGCATCAAGGAGACAATTGTGACAGTACAGAACCTCCTAGAAACAAGGCTCCATTGTGACACCGTGGGGAATCATGGAATCACGGAGCCCATTGTGACACGGCCAGGCCGCATGGAACCAATGGTCCATGGTTCCACTGCGGATTCAAGAAGAGCACGGTGACACCACGCAACATCACGGAACCATGCGTCCATTGTGACACAGCGGGGCCTCATGGAAACAAGGGGACCATTGTGGCAAAGCAGGGCCTAATGGAAGCATGGAGAGCATTGTGACATTGTGGGGAATCATGGAAGCATGGAGAGCATTGTGACACTAAGGAAACTCCTGGAACCAAGATGACCACTGGCACATAATGGAACCTCATGGAAGCAAGCCTCCATGATGACTTTGGAGGGCCTCGGGGACCACAGGACCCATTGTGACACAGCAGGACCTGGTGGAACCAAGGAGCCTTTGTGATACTCCAGATCCACATGGAAGCCAGGGTGCACTGAGACACAGCGGGGCCTTGTTGGAACCAAAGACACCTCTGCAAAAAGCAGGCTAGCTCATAGAAGCAAGGAGTCCATTGTTACAACATCAAACCTATGGAAGCAAGGGACCATTGTGACACTGCGGGGCCTCATGGAACCAATTGTCCATGATCACAGTGCGGATCAAAAGAGACCATGGTGACACTGCGGAACCGCATGGAACCAAGGAGCCATTGTGACACAGTGGGGCCTCATGGAATCAAGGAGACCATTGTGACCCAGGTGTTGCATGTGAAGGCAAGGAGCCATTGTGACACTTTGGGCTTCTTCCCTTGAGCTCTGCAGCTGGCTGTCCCAGCCCAGCGCACCATGTGCCACCTGCTCTCCTCAGGGCTCTGCCTGCACACAGCCCCAGGAGAAGTTTTCCTGTTTGGAAGGAAAGAATGGAAAAGCCTGAGCAGGTTTCCTAAACAACAAACCCCACTCAGGAGCCACATGCTCAGTACAGGCTGCCTGGAACGAGGTCCCCTTTCTACAAGGGTCAGTGTGAGCAGGAATTATCTCTGGGAGCAGAATTCTCGGAGTCTTTCCACTGAATTCTCTGTCCCTGTGTCTTGGGGTGACTTTATCATGTGTATCCCCTATCGCTGCTCTATGCCCAGAAGTGAACTTTGTGCATTTCTGTGCCTTTCAACTGAGCCTGAGAGGGGGAAGAGGGAAAAAAAACCGGACAACCTTCTCAGACCATTTGTTCAAGGACACACATACACACTCCTCTGCATCCTGCTTGCAGCAAGAGCAGAGGAAGCAACCTTGTTTCTTTTGAGCCAGTTTTCAGCTCCTTTTCTCTGGAGGGAGATGGAGAGTTGAACTTTGTTTTCCTGGGACTTTGGGGGTTTTTATCCGTTCTTCTCTTCTTGACTGTTTCAACATCAGAGCACATTGGGAGAATTTTCTCCCGAGGTGGGGGCCCTGAATGTGGGCCCATGAGCCAGCTCCAAGGAGGAGGAGAGAGACTGCGCCTACGGAAGTGTTGGGGTTCCTCCCCCCTGCCATGAGGTCATGGGAGAGGGGACCCTGGGGTAGAGGCATGGCCTGGGCATGGGGTCTCCCTGCTCCCTGCTGACATGTGCCCTAATCCTGTTCAGCACTGGTTATTTTGTGTTGCCCTGTGCCAGGAGGGCCCTGGTTGTGCCGTGATTGCTCAGTTCTTTGGCAGTGCCCCGCCCATGTGGCTGGAGAAGAAAGAGCTCTGAAACTTCTCTCAAGAATCGCTCCCTATTTCTTTGCACGGGCCTCGCTGTCTATGGATGTTTCAGGAGACCCCACCGAAACACGGAAGGACTCTCAAATTATCCCAGGTTTCTCTCCACAGCGAGAGGTTTTAATATTTAGCATTGTTATCCTTTTCCTGTCTGTTTGTTAAAAAAATAGTTTTTATCTCTTTCACTTTCTTCCCAGGAAAATTCTTTTTTCCCGAAGCTGGTGGGGGAGGGCTGGGTGTAACCTGCCTTCTATCAGAGGATATTTTCCTCCACATTTGTCCAAACCGGCACAGCCTGTCCTTTCCCTGGGTGTCTGTTGCAGATGGAAGCTGCTGGTGCCATTGTCAGCTTGAAGCCCTCTTTTGATGCAAGCAGATGTTGCCAGGTGTGTTCAGCAGCTGTTGCTCAATGCTTATGCCAAGCTATTGTGTTCCTCATGGAACCAAGGAGCCATTGTGACACTGCAGGGGCTGATGGCATCAAGGAGACAATTGTGACAGTACAGAACCTCCTAGAAACAAGGCTCCATTGTGACACCGTGGGGAATCATGGAATCACGGAGCCCATTGTGACACGGCCAGGCCGCATGGAACCAATGGTCCATGGTTCCACTGCAGATTCAAGAAGAGCACGGTGACACCACGCAACATCACGGAACCATGCGTCCATTGTGACACAGCGGGGCCTCATGGAAACAAGGGGACCATTGTGGCAAAGCAGGGCCTAATGGAAGCATGGAGAGCATTGTGACATTGTGGGGAATCATGGAAGCATGGAGAGCATTGTGACACTAAGGAAACTCCTGGAACCAAGATGACCACTGGCACATAATGGAACCTCATGGAAGCAAGCCTCCATGATGACTTTGGAGGGCCTCGGGGACCACAGGACCCATTGTGACACAGCAGGACCTGGTGGAACCAAGGAGCCTTTGTGATACTCCAGATCCACATGGAAGCCAGGGTGCACTGAGACACAGCGGGGCCTTGTTGGAACCAAAGACACCTCTGCAAAAAGCAGGCTAGCTCATAGAAGCAAGGAGTCCATTGTTACAACATCAAACCTATGGAAGCAAGGGACCATTGTGACACTGCGGGGCCTCATGGAACCAATTGTCCATGATCACAGTGCGGATCAAAAGAGACCATGGTGACACTGCGGAACCGCATGGAACCAAGGAGCCATTGTGACACAGTGGGGCCTCATGGAATCAAGGAGACCATTGTGACCCAGGTGTTGCATGTGAAGGCAAGGAGCCATTGTGACACTTTGGGCTTCTTCCCTTGAGCTCTGCAGCTGGCTGTCCCAGCCCAGCGCACCATGTGCCACCTGCTCTCCTCAGGGCTCTGCCTGCACACAGCCCCAGGAGAAGTTTTCCTGTTTGGAAGGAAAGAATGGAAAAGCCGGAGCAGGTTTCCCAAACAACAAACCCCACTCAGGAGCCACATGCTCAGTACAGGCTGCCGGGAACGATGTCCCCTTTCTACAAGGGTCAGGGTGAGCAGAATTCTCTGGGAGCAGAATTCTCGGAGTCTTTCCACTGAATTCTCTGTCCCCGTGTCTTGGGGTGACTTTATCATGTGTATCCCCTATCGCTGCTCTATGCCCAGAAGTGAACTTTGTGCATTTCTGTGCCTTTCAACTGAGCCTGAGAGGGGGAAGAGGGAAAAAAAACCGGACAACCTTCTCAGAGCGTTTGTTCAAGGACACACATACACACTCCTCTGCATCCTGCTTGCAGCAAGAGCCGAGGAAGCAACCTTGTTTCTTTTGAGCCAGTTTTCAGCTCCTTTTCTCTGGAGGGAGATGGAGAGTTGAACTTTGTTTTCCTGGGACTTTGGGGGTTTTTATCCGTTCTTCTCTTCTTGACTGTTTCAACATCAGAGCACATTGGGAGAATTTTCTCCCGAGGTGGGGGCCCTGAATGTGGGCCCATGAGCCAGCTCCAAGGAGGAGGAGAGAGACTGCGCCTACGGAAGTGTTGGGGTTCCTCCCCCCTGCCATGAGGTCATGGGAGAGGGGACCCTGGGGTAGAGGCATGGCCTGGGCACGGGGTCTCCCTGCTCCCTGCTGACATGTGCCCTAATCCTGTTCAGCACTGGTTATTTTGTGTTGCCCTGTGCCAGGAGGGCCCTGGTTGTGCCGTGATTGCTCAGTTCTTTGGCAGTGCCCCGCCCATGTGGCTGGAGAAGAAAGAGCTCTGAAACTTCTCTCAAGAATGGCTCCCTATTTCTTTGCACGGGCCTCGCTGTCTATGGATGTTTCAGGAGACCCCACCGAAACACGGAAGGACTCTCAAATTATCCCAGGTTTCTCTCCACAGCGAGAGGTTTTAATATTTAGCATTGTTATCCTTTTCCTGTCTGTTTGTTAAAAAAATAGTTTTTATCTCTTTCACTTTCTTCCCAGGAAAATTCTTTTTTCCCGAAGCTGGTGGGGGAGGGCTGGGTGTAACCTGCCTTCTATCAGAGGATATTTTCCTCCACATTTGTCCAAACCGGCACAGCCTGTCCTTTCCCTGGGTGTCTGTTGCAGATGGAAGCTGCTGGTGCCATTGTCAGCTTGAAGCCCTCTTTTGATGCAAGCAGATGTTGCCAGGTGTGTTCAGCAGCTGTTGCTCAATGCTTATGCCAAGCTATTGTGTTCCTCATGGAACCAAGGAGCCATTGTGACACTGCAGGGGCTGATGGCATCAAGGAGACAATTGTGACAGTACAGAACCTCCTAGAAACAAGGCTCCATTGTGACACCGTGGGGAATCATGGAATCACGGAGCCCATTGTGACACGGCCAGGCCGCATGGAACCAATGGTCCATGGTTCCACTGCGGATTCAAGAAGAGCACGGTGACACCACGCAACATCACGGAACCATGCGTCCATTGTGACACAGCGGGGCCTCATGGAAACAAGGGGACCATTGTGGCAAAGCAGGGCCTAATGGAAGCATGGAGAGCATTGTGACATTGTGGGGAATCATGGAAGCATGGAGAGCATTGTGACACTAAGGAAACTCCTGGAACCAAGATGACCACTGGCACATAATGGAACCTCATGGAAGCAAGCCTCCATGATGACTTTGGAGGGCCTCGGGGACCACAGGACCCATTGTGACACAGCAGGACCTGGTGGAACCAAGGAGCCTTTGTGATACTCCAGATCCACATGGAAGCCAGGGTGCACTGAGACACAGCGGGGCCTTGTTGGAACCAAAGACACCTCTGCAAAAAGCAGGCTAGCTCATAGAAGCAAGGAGTCCATTGTTACAACATCAAACCTATGGAAGCAAGGGACCATTGTGACACTGCGGGGCCTCATGGAACCAATTGTCCATGATCACAGTGCGGATCAAAAGAGACCATGGTGACACTGCGGAACCGCATGGAACCAAGGAGCCATTGTGACACAGTGGGGCCTCATGGAATCAAGGAGACCATTGTGACCCAGGTGTTGCATGTGAAGGCAAGGAGCCATTGTGACACTTTGGGCTTCTTCCCTTGAGCTCTGCAGCTGGCTGTCCCAGCCCAGCGCACCATGTGCCACCTGCTCTCCTCAGGGCTCTGCCTGCACACAGCCCCAGGAGAAGTTTTCCTGTTTGGAAGGAAAGAATGGAAAAGCCTGAGCAGGTTTCCTAAACAACAAACCCCACTCAGGAGCCACATGCTCAGTACAGGCTGCCTGGAACGAGGTCCCCTTTCTACAAGGGTCAGTGTGAGCAGGAATTATCTCTGGGAGCAGAATTCTCGGAGTCTTTCCACTGAATTCTCTGTCCCTGTGTCTTGGGGTGACTTTATCATGTGTATCCCCTATCGCTGCTCTATGCCCAGAAGTGAACTTTGTGCATTTCTGTGCCTTTCAACTGAGCCTGAGAGGGGGAAGAGGGAAAAAAAACCGGACAACCTTCTCAGACCATTTGTTCAAGGACACACATACACACTCCTCTGCATCCTGCTTGCAGCAAGAGCAGAGGAAGCAACCTTGTTTCTTTTGAGCCAGTTTTCAGCTCCTTTTCTCTGGAGGGAGATGGAGAGTTGAACTTTGTTTTCCTGGGACTTTGGGGGTTTTTATCCGTTCTTCTCTTCTTGACTGTTTCAACATCAGAGCACATTGGGAGAATTTTCTCCCGAGGTGGGGGCCCTGAATGTGGGCCCATGAGCCAGCTCCAAGGAGGAGGAGAGAGACTGCGCCTACGGAAGTGTTGGGGTTCCTCCCCCCTGCCATGAGGTCATGGGAGAGGGGACCCTGGGGTAGAGGCATGGCCTGGGCATGGGGTCTCCCTGCTCCCTGCTGACATGTGCCCTAATCCTGTTCAGCACTGCTTATTTTGTGTTGCCCTGTGCCAGGAGGGCCCTGGTTGTGCCGTGATTGCTCAGTTCTTTGGCAGTGCCCCGCCCATGTGGCTGGAGAAGAAAGAGCTCTGAAACTTCTCTCAAGAATCGCTCCCTGTTTCTTTGCACGGGCCTCGCTGTCTATGGATGTTTCAGGAGACCCCACCGAAACACGGAAGGACTCTCAAATTATCCCAGCTTTCTCTCCACAGCGAGAGGTTTTAATATTTAGCATTGTTATCCTTTTCCTGTCTGTTTGTTAAAAAAATAGTTTTTATCTCTTTCACTTTCTTCCCAGGAAAATTCTTTTTTCTCGAAGCTGGTGGGGGAGGGCTGGGTGTAACCTGCCTTCTATCAGAGGATATTTTCCTCCACATTTGTCCAAACCGGCACAGCCTGTCCTTTCCCTGGGTGTTTGTTACAGATGGAAGCTGCTGGTGCCATTGTCAGCTTGAAGCCCTCTTTTGATGCAAGCAGATGTTGCCAGGTGTGTTCAGCAGCTGTTGCTCAATGCTTATGCCAAGCTATTGTGTTCCTCATGGAACCAAGGAGCCATTGTGACACTGCAGGGGCTGATGGCATCAAGGAGACAATTGTGACAGTACAGAACCTCCTAGAAACAAGGCTCCATTGTGACACCGTGGGGAATCATGGAATCACGGAGCCCATTGTGACACGGCCAGGCCGCATGGAACCAATGGTCCATGGTTCCACTGCGGATTCAAGAAGAGCACGGTGACACCACGCAACATCACGGAACCATGCGTCCATTGTGACACAGCGGGGCCTCATGGAAACAAGGGGACCATTGTGGCAAAGCAGGGCCTAATGGAAGCATGGAGAGCATTGTGACATTGTGGGGAATCATGGAAGCATGGAGAGCATTGTGACACTAAGGAAACTCCTGGAACCAAGATGACCACTGGCACATAATGGAACCTCATGGAAGCAAGCCTCCATGATGACTTTGGAGGGCCTCGGGGACCACAGGACCCATTGTGACACAGCAGGACCTGGTGGAACCAAGGAGCCTTTGTGATACTCCAGATCCACATGGAAGCCAGGGTGCACTGAGACACAGCGGGGCCTTGTTGGAACCAAAGACACCTCTGCAAAAAGCAGGCTAGCTCATAGAAGCAAGGAGTCCATTGTTACAACATCAAACCTATGGAAGCAAGGGACCATTGTGACACTGCGGGGCCTCATGGAACCAATTGTCCATGATCACAGTGCGGATCAAAAGAGACCATGGTGACACTGCGGAACCGCATGGAACCAAGGAGCCATTGTGACACAGTGGGGCCTCATGGAATCAAGGATACCATTGTGACCCAGGTGTTGCATGTGAAGGCAAGGAGCCATTGTGACACTTTGGGCTTCTTCCCTTGAGCTCTGCAGCTGGCTGTCCCAGCCCAGCGCACCATGTGCCACCTGCTCTCCTCAGGGCTCTGCCTGCACACAGCCCCAGGAGAAGTTTTCCTGTTTGGAAGGAAAGAATGGAAAAGCCGGAGCAGGTTTCCCAAACAACAAACCCCACTCAGGAGCCACATGCTCAGTACAGGCTGCCGGGAACGATGTCCCCTTTCTACAAGGGTCAGGGTGAGCAGAATTCTCTGGGAGCAGAATTCTCGGAGTCTTTCCACTGAATTCTCTGTCCCCGTGTCTTGGGGTGACTTTATCATGTGTATCCCCTATCGCTGCTCTATGCCCAGAAGTGAACTTTGTGCATTTCTGTGCCTTTCAACTGAGCCTGAGAGGGGGAAGAGGGAAAAAAAACCGGACAACCTTCTCAGAGCGTTTGTTCAAGGACACACATACACACTCCTCTGCATCCTGCTTGCAGCAAGAGCCGAGGAAGCAACCTTGTTTCTTTTGAGCCAGTTTTCAGCTCCTTTTCTCTGGAGGGAGATGGAGAGTTGAACTTTGTTTTCCTGGGACTTTGGGGGTTTTTATCCGTTCTTCTCTTCTTGACTGTTTCAACATCAGAGCACATTGGGAGAATTTTCTCCCGAGGTGGGGGCCCTGAATGTGGGCCCATGAGCCAGCTCCAAGGAGGAGGAGAGAGACTGCGCCTACGGAAGTGTTGGGGTTCCTCCCCCCTGCCATGAGGTCATGGGAGAGGGGACCCTGGGGTAGAGGCATGGCCTGGGCATGGGGTCTCCCTGCTCCCTGCTGACATGTGCCCTAATCCTGTTCAGCACTGGTTATTTTGTGTTGCCCTGTGCCAGGAGGGCCCTGGTTGTGCCGTGATTGCTCAGTTCTTTGGCAGTGCCCCGCCCATGTGGCTGGAGAAGAAAGAGCTCTGAAACTTCTCTCAAGAATGGCTCCCTATTTCTTTGCACGGGCCTCGCTGTCTATGGATGTTTCAGGAGACCCCACCGAAACACGGAAGGACTCTCAAATTATCCCAGCTTTCTCTCCACAGCGAGAGGTTTTAACATTTAGCATTGTTCTCCTTTTCCTGTCTGTTTGTTAAAAAAATAGTTTTTATCTCTTTCACTTTCTTCCCAGGAAAATTCTTTTTTCCCGAAGCTGGTGGGGGAGGGCTGGGTGTAACCTGCCTTCTATCAGAGGATATTTTCCTCCACATTTGTCCAAACCGGCACAGCCTGTCCTTTCCCTGGGTGTCTGTTGCAGATGGAAGCTGCTGGTGCCATTGTCAGCTTGAAGCCCTCTTTTGATGCAAGCAGATGTTGCCAGGTGTGTTCAGCAGCTGTTGCTCAATGCTTATGCCAAGCTATTGTGTTCCTCATGGAACCAAGGAGCCATTGTGACACTGCAGGGGCTGATGGCATCAAGGAGACAATTGTGACAGTACAGAACCTCCTAGAAACAAGGCTCCATTGTGACACCGTGGGGAATCATGGAATCACGGAGCCCATTGTGACACGGCCAGGCCGCATGGAACCAATGGTCCATGGTTCCACTGCGGATTCAAGAAGAGCACGGTGACACCACGCAACATCACGGAACCATGCGTCCATTGTGACACAGCGGGGCCTCATGGAAACAAGGGGACCATTGTGGCAAAGCAGGGCCTAATGGAAGCATGGAGAGCATTGTGACATTGTGGGGAATCATGGAAGCATGGAGAGCATTGTGACACTAAGGAAACTCCTGGAACCAAGATGACCACTGGCACATAATGGAACCTCATGGAAGCAAGCCTCCATGATGACTTTGGAGGGCCTCGGGGACCACAGGACCCATTGTGACACAGCAGGACCTGGTGGAACCAAGGAGCCTTTGTGATACTCCAGATCCACATGGAAGCCAGGGTGCACTGAGACACAGCGGGGCCTTGTTGGAACCAAAGACACCTCTGCAAAAAGCAGGCTAGCTCATAGAAGCAAGGAGTCCATTGTTACAACATCAAACCTATGGAAGCAAGGGACCATTGTGACACTGCGGGGCCTCATGGAACCAATTGTCCATGATCACAGTGCGGATCAAAAGAGACCATGGTGACACTGCGGAACCGCATGGAACCAAGGAGCCATTGTGACACAGTGGGGCCTCATGGAATCAAGGAGACCATTGTGACCCAGGTGTTGCATGTGAAGGCAAGGAGCCATTGTGACACTTTGGGCTTCTTCCCTTGAGCTCTGCAGCTGGCTGTCCCAGCCCAGCGCACCATGTGCCACCTGCTCTCCTCAGGGCTCTGCCTGCACACAGCCCCAGGAGAAGTTTTCCTGTTTGGAAGGAAAGAATGGAAAAGCCTGAGCAGGTTTCCTAAACAACAAACCCCACTCAGGAGCCACATGCTCAGTACAGGCTGCCTGGAACGAGGTCCCCTTTCTACAAGGGTCAGTGTGAGCAGGAATTATCTCTGGGAGCAGAATTCTCGGAGTCTTTCCACTGAATTCTCTGTCCCTGTGTCTTGGGGTGACTTTATCATGTGTATCCCCTATCGCTGCTCTATGCCCAGAAGTGAACTTTGTGCATTTCTGTGCCTTTCAACTGAGCCTGAGAGGGGGAAGAGGGAAAAAAAACCGGACAACCTTCTCAGACCATTTGTTCAAGGACACACATACACACTCCTCTGCATCCTGCTTGCAGCAAGAGCAGAGGAAGCAACCTTGTTTCTTTTTAGCCAGTTTTCAGCTCCTTTTCTCTGGAGGGAGATGGAGAGTTGAACTTTGTTTTCCTGGGACTTTGGGGGTTTTTATCCGTTCTTCTCTTCTTGACTGTTTCAACATCAGAGCACATTGGGAGAATTTTCTCCCGAGGTGGGGGCCCTGAATGTGGGCCCATGAGCCAGCTCCAAGGAGGAGGAGAGAGACTGCGCCTACGGAAGTGTTGGGGTTCCTCCCCCCTGCCATGAGGTCATGGGAGAGGGGACCCTGGGGTAGAGGCATGGCCTGGGCACGGGGTCTCCCTGCTCCCTGCTGACATGTGCCCTAATCCTGTTCAGCACTGGTTATTTTGTGTTGCCCTGTGCCAGGAGGGCCCTGCTTGTGCCGTGATTGCTCAGTTCTTTGGCAGTGCCCCGCCCATGTGGCTGGAGAAGAAAGAGCTCTGAAACTTCTCTCAAGAATCGCTCCCTGTTTCTTTGCACGGGCCTCGCTGTCTATGGATGTTTCAGGAGACCCCACCGAAACACGGAAGGACTCTCAAATTATCCCAGGTTTCTCTCCACAGCGAGAGGTTTTAATATTTAGCATTGTTATCCTTTTCCTGTCTGTTTGTTAAAAAAATAGTTTTTATCTCTTTCACTTTCTTCCCAGGAAAATTCTTTTTTCCCGAAGCTGGTGGGGGAGGGCTGGGTGTAACCTGCCTTCTATCAGAGGATATTTTCCTCCACATTTGTCCAAACCGGCACAGCCTGTCCTTTCCCTGGGTGTCTGTTGCAGATGGAAGCTGCTGGTGCCATTGTCAGCTTGAAGCCCTCTTTTGATGCAAGCAGATGTTGCCAGGTGTGTTCAGCAGCTGTTGCTCAATGCTTATGCCAAGCTATTGTGTTCCTCATGGAACCAAGGAGCCATTGTGACACTGCAGGGGCTGATGGCATCAAGGAGACAATTGTGACAGTACAGAACCTCCTAGAAACAAGGCTCCATTGTGACACCGTGGGGAATCATGGAATCACGGAGCCCATTGTGACACGGCCAGGCCGCATGGAACCAATGGTCCATGGTTCCACTGCGGATTCAAGAAGAGCACGGTGACACCACGCAACATCACGGAACCATGCGTCCATTGTGACACAGCGGGGCCTCATGGAAACAAGGGGACCATTGTGGCAAAGCAGGGCCTAATGGAAGCATGGAGAGCATTGTGACATTGTGGGGAATCATGGAAGCATGGAGAGCATTGTGACACTAAGGAAACTCCTGGAACCAAGATGACCACTGGCACATAATGGAACCTCATGGAAGCAAGCCTCCATGATGACTTTGGAGGGCCTCGGGGACCACAGGACCCATTGTGACACAGCAGGACCTGGTGGAACCAAGGAGCCTTTGTGATACTCCAGATCCACATGGAAGCCAGGGTGCACTGAGACACAGCGGGGCCTTGTTGGAACCAAAGACACCTCTGCAAAAAGCAGGCTAGCTCATAGAAGCAAGGAGTCCATTGTTACAACATCAAACCTATGGAAGCAAGGGACCATTGTGACACTGCGGGGCCTCATGGAACCAATTGTCCATGATCACAGTGCGGATCAAAAGAGACCATGGTGACACTGCGGAACCGCATGGAACCAAGGAGCCATTGTGACACAGTGGGGCCTCATGGAATCAAGGAGACCATTGTGACCCAGGTGTTGCATGTGAAGGCAAGGAGCCATTGTGACACTTTGGGCTTCTTCCCTTGAGCTCTGCAGCTGGCTGTCCCAGCCCAGCGCACCATGTGCCACCTGCTCTCCTCAGGGCTCTGCCTGCACACAGCCCCAGGAGAAGTTTTCCTGTTTGGAAGGAAAGAATGGAAAAGCCTGAGCAGGTTTCCTAAACAACAAACCCCACTCAGGAGCCACATGCTCAGTACAGGCTGCCTGGAACGAGGTCCCCTTTCTACAAGGGTCAGTGTGAGCAGGAATTATCTCTGGGAGCAGAATTCTCGGAGTCTTTCCACTGAATTCTCTGTCCCTGTGTCTTGGGGTGACTTTATCATGTGTATCCCCTATCGCTGCTCTATGCCCAGAAGTGAACTTTGTGCATTTCTGTGCCTTTCAACTGAGCCTGAGAGGGGGAAGAGGGAAAAAAAACCGGACAACCTTCTCAGACCATTTGTTCAAGGACACACATACACACTCCTCTGCATCCTGCTTGCAGCAAGAGCAGAGGAAGCAACCTTGTTTCTTTTGAGCCAGTTTTCAGCTCCTTTTCTCTGGAGGGAGATGGAGAGTTGAACTTTGTTTTCCTGGGACTTTGGGGGTTTTTATCCGTTCTTCTCTTCTTGACTGTTTCAACATCAGAGCACATTGGGAGAATTTTCTCCCGAGGTGGGGGCCCTGAATGTGGGCCCATGAGCCAGCTCCAAGGAGGAGGAGAGAGACTGCGCCTACGGAAGTGTTGGGGTTCCTCCCCCCTGCCATGAGGTCATGGGAGAGGGGACCCTGGGGTAGAGGCATGGCCTGGGCACGGGGTCTCCCTGCTCCCTGCTGACATGTGCCCTAATCCTGTTCAGCACTGCTTATTTTGTGTTGCCCTGTGCCAGGAGGGCCCTGGTTGTGCCGTGATTGCTCAGTTCTTTGGCAGTGCCCCGCCCATGTGGCTGGAGAAGAAAGAGCTCTGAAACTTCTCTCAAGAATCGCTCCCTGTTTCTTTGCACGGGCCTCGCTGTCTATGGATGTTTCAGGAGACCCCACCGAAACACGGAAGGACTCTCAAATTATCCCAGGTTTCTCTCCACAGCGAGAGGTTTTAATATTTAGCATTGTTATCCTTTTCCTGTCTGTTTGTTAAAAAAATAGTTTTTATCTCTTTCACTTTCTTCCCAGGAAAATTCTTTTTTCCCGAAGCTGGTGGGGGAGGGCTGGGTGTAACCTGCCTTCTATCAGAGGATATTTTCCTCCACATTTGTCCAAACCGGCACAGCCTGTCCTTTCCCTGGGTGTCTGTTGCAGATGGAAGCTGCTGGTGCCATTGTCAGCTTGAAGCCCTCTTTTGATGCAAGCAGATGTTGCCAGGTGTGTTCAGCAGCTGTTGCTCAATGCTTATGCCAAGCTATTGTGTTCCTCATGGAACCAAGGAGCCATTGTGACACTGCAGGGGCTGATGGCATCAAGGAGACAATTGTGACAGTACAGAACCTCCTAGAAACAAGGCTCCATTGTGACACCGTGGGGAATCATGGAATCACGGAGCCCATTGTGACACGGCCAGGCCGCATGGAACCAATGGTCCATGGTTCCACTGCGGATTCAAGAAGAGCACGGTGACACCACGCAACATCACGGAACCATGCGTCCATTGTGACACAGCGGGGCCTCATGGAAACAAGGGGACCATTGTGGCAAAGCAGGGCCTAATGGAAGCATGGAGAGCATTGTGACATTGTGGGGAATCATGGAAGCATGGAGAGCATTGTGACACTAAGGAAACTCCTGGAACCAAGATGACCACTGGCACATAATGGAACCTCATGGAAGCAAGCCTCCATGATGACTTTGGAGGGCCTCGGGGACCACAGGACCCATTGTGACACAGCAGGACCTGGTGGAACCAAGGAGCCTTTGTGATACTCCAGATCCACATGGAAGCCAGGGTGCACTGAGACACAGCGGGGCCTTGTTGGAACCAAAGACACCTCTGCAAAAAGCAGGCTAGCTCATAGAAGCAAGGAGTCCATTGTTACAACATCAAACCTATGGAAGCAAGGGACCATTGTGACACTGCGGGGCCTCATGGAACCAATTGTCCATGATCACAGTGCGGATCAAAAGAGACCATGGTGACACTGCGGAACCGCATGGAACCAAGGAGCCATTGTGACACAGTGGGGCCTCATGGAATCAAGGAGACCATTGTGACCCAGGTGTTGCATGTGAAGGCAAGGAGCCATTGTGACACTTTGGGCTTCTTCCCTTGAGCTCTGCAGCTGGCTGTCCCAGCCCAGCGCACCATGTGCCACCTGCTCTCCTCAGGGCTCTGCCTGCACACAGCCCCAGGAGAAGTTTTCCTGTTTGGAAGGAAAGAATGGAAAAGCCGGAGCAGGTTTCCCAAACAACAAACCCCACTCAGGAGCCACATGCTCAGTACAGGCTGCCGGGAACGATGTCCCCTTTCTACAAGGGTCAGGGTGAGCAGAATTCTCTGGGAGCAGAATTCTCGGAGTCTTTCCACTGAATTCTCTGTCCCCGTGTCTTGGGGTGACTTTATCATGTGTATCCCCTATCGCTGCTCTATGCCCAGAAGTGAACTTTGTGCATTTCTGTGCCTTTCAACTGAGCCTGAGAGGGGGGAGAGGAAAAAAAACCGGACAAACTTCTCAGAGCGTTTGTTCAAGGACACACATACACACTCCTCTGCATCCTGCTTGCAGCAAGAGCAGAGGAAGCAACTTTGTTTCTTTTTAGCCAGTTTTCAGCTCCTTTTCTCTGGGGAGAGATGGAGAGTTGAACTTTGTTTTCCTGGGACTTTGGGGGTTTTTTTCCCTTCTTCTCTTCTTGACTCTTTCAACATCAGACCACATTGGGAGAATTTTCTCCCGAGGTGGGGGCCCTGAATGTGGGCCCATGAGCCAGCTGCAAGGAGGAGGAGAGAGACTGCGCCTACGGAAGTGTTGGGGTTCCTCCCCCCTGCCATGAGGTCATGGGAGAGGGGACCCTGGGGTAGAGGCATGGCCTGGGCACGGGGGTCTCCCTGCTCCCTGCTGACATGTGCCCTAATCCTGTTCAGCACTGCTTATTTTGTGTTGCCTTGTGCCAGGAGGGCCCTGGTTGTGCCGTGATTGCTCAGTTCTTTGGCAGTGCCCCGCCCATGTGGCTGGAGAAGAAAGAGCTCTGAAACTTCTCTCAAGAATGGCTCCCTATTTCTTTGCACGGGCCTCGCTGTCTATGGATGTTTCAGGAGACCCCACCGAAACACGGAAGGACTCTCAAATTATCCCAGGTTTCTCTCCACAGCGAGAGGTTTTAATATTTAGCATTGTTATCCTTTTCCTGTCTGTTTGTTAAAAAAATAGTTTTTATCTCTTTCACTTTCTTCCCAGGAAAATTCTTTTTTCCCGAAGCTGGTGGGGGAGGGCTGGGTGTAACCTGCCTTCTATCAGAGGATATTTTCCTCCACATTTGTCCAAACCGGCACAGCCTGTCCTTTCCCTGGGTGTCTGTTGCAGATGGAAGCTGCTGGTGCCATTGTCAGCTTGAAGCCCTCTTTTGATGCAAGCAGATGTTGCCAGGTGTGTTCAGCAGCTGTTGCTCAATGCTTATGCCAAGCTATTGTGTTCCTCATGGAACCAAGGAGCCATTGTGACACTGCAGGGGCTGATGGCATCAAGGAGACAATTGTGACAGTACAGAACCTCCTAGAAACAAGGCTCCATTGTGACACCGTGGGGAATCATGGAATCACGGAGCCCATTGTGACACGGCCAGGCCGCATGGAACCAATGGTCCATGGTTCCACTGCGGATTCAAGAAGAGCACGGTGACACCACGCAACATCACGGAACCATGCGTCCATTGTGACACAGCGGGGCCTCATGGAAACAAGGGGACCATTGTGGCAAAGCAGGGCCTAATGGAAGCATGGAGAGCATTGTGACATTGTGGGGAATCATGGAAGCATGGAGAGCATTGTGACACTAAGGAAACTCCTGGAACCAAGATGACCACTGGCACATAATGGAACCTCATGGAAGCAAGCCTCCATGATGACTTTGGAGGGCCTCGGGGACCACAGGACCCATTGTGACACAGCAGGACCTGGTGGAACCAAGGAGCCTTTGTGATACTCCAGATCCACATGGAAGCCAGGGTGCACTGAGACACAGCGGGGCCTTGTTGGAACCAAAGACACCTCTGCAAAAAGCAGGCTAGCTCATAGAAGCAAGGAGTCCATTGTTACAACATCAAACCTATGGAAGCAAGGGACCATTGTGACACTGCGGGGCCTCATGGAACCAATTGTCCATGATCACAGTGCGGATCAAAAGAGACCATGGTGACACTGCGGAACCGCATGGAACCAAGGAGCCATTGTGACACAGTGGGGCCTCATGGAATCAAGGATACCATTGTGACCCAGGTGTTGCATGTGAAGGCAAGGAGCCATTGTGACACTTTGGGCTTCTTCCCTTGAGCTCTGCAGCTGGCTGTCCCAGCCCAGCGCACCATGTGCCACCTGCTCTCCTCAGGGCTCTGCCTGCACACAGCCCCAGGAGAAGTTTTCCTGTTTGGAAGGAAAGAATGGAAAAGCCGGAGCAGGTTTCCCAAACAACAAACCCCACTCAGGAGCCACATGCTCAGTACAGGCTGCCGGGAACGATGTCCCCTTTCTACAAGGGTCAGGGTGAGCAGAATTCTCTGGGAGCAGAATTCTCGGAGTCTTTCCACTGAATTCTCTGTCCCCGTGTCTTGGGGTGACTTTATCATGTGTATCCCCTATCGCTGCTCTATGCCCAGAAGTGAACTTTGTGCATTTCTGTGCCTTTCAACTGAGCCTGAGAGGGGGGAGAGGAAAAAAAACCGGACAAACTTCTCAGAGCGTTTGTTCAAGGACACACATACACACTCCTCTGCATCCTGCTTGCAGCAAGAGCAGAGGAAGCAACTTTGTTTCTTTTGAGCCAGTTTTCAGCTCCTTTTCTCTGGGGAGAGATGGAGAGTTGAACTTTGTTTTCCTGGGACTTTGGGGTTTTTTTTCCCTTCTTCTCTTCTTGACTGTTTCAACATCAGAGCACATTGGGAGAATTTTCTCCCGAGGTGGGGGCCCTGAATGTGGGCCCATGAGCCAGCTGCAAGGAGGAGGAGAGAGACTGCACCTACGGAAGTGTTGGGGTTCCTCCCCCCTGCCATGAGGTCATGGGAGAGGGGACCCTGGGGTAGAGGCATGGCCTGGGCACGGGGGTCTCCCTGCTCCCTGCTGACATGTGCCCTAATCCTGTTCAGCACTGCTTATTTTGTGTTGCCTTGTGCCAGGAGGGCCCTGGTTGTGCCGTGATTGCTCAGTTCTTTGGCAGTGCCCCGCCCATGTGGCTGGAGAAGAAAGAGCTCTGAAACTTCTCTCAAGAATGGCTCCCTATTTCTTTGCACGGGCCTCGCTGTCTATGGATGTTTCAGGAGACCCCACCGAAACACGGAAGGACTCTCAAATTATCCCAGCTTTCTCTGCACAGCGAGAGCTTTTAATATTTAGCATTGTTCTCCTTTTCCTGGGTGTTTGTTAAAAAATTGTTTTTATCTCTTTCACTTTCGTCCCAGGAAAATTCTTTTTTCCCGAAGCTGGTGGGGGAGGGCTGGGTGTAACCTGCCTTCTATCAGAGGATATTTTCCTCCACATTTGTCCAAACCGGCACAGCCTGTCCTTTCCTGGGTGTCTGTTGCAGATGGAAGCTGCTGGTGCCATTGTCAGCTTGAAGCCCTCTTTTGATGCAAGCAGATGTTGCCAGGTGTGTTCAGCAGCTGTTGCTCAATGCTTATGCCAAGCTATTGTGTTCCTCATGGAACCAAGGAGCCATTGTGACACTGCAGGGGCTGATGGCATCAAGGAGGCAATTGTGACAGTACAGAACCTCCTAGAAACAAGGCTCCATTGTGACACCGTGGGGAATCATGGAATCAAGGAGCCCATTGTGACACGGCCAGGCCGCATGGAACCAATGGTCCATGGTTACACGGCGGATTCAAGAAGAGCACGGTGACACCACGCAACATCATGGAACCATAGGTCCATTGTGACACAGCGGGGCCTCATGGAAACAAGGGGACCATTGTGGCAAAGCAGGGCCTAATGGAAGCATGGAGAGCATTGTGACATTGTGGGGAATCATGGAAGCATGGAGAGCATTGTGACACTAAGGAAACTCCTGGAACCAAGATGAGCACTGGCACATAATGGAACCTCATGGAAGCAAGCCTCCATGATGACTTTGGGGCGCCTCAGGGACCACAGGACCCATTGTGACACAGCAGGACCTGGTGGAACCAAGGAGCCTTTGTGATACTCCAGATCCACATGGAAGCCAGGGTGCACTGAGACACAGCGGGGCCTTGTTGGAACCAAAGACACCTCTGCAAAAAGCAGGCTAGCTCATAGAAGCAAGGAGTCCATTGTTACAACATCAAACCTATGGAACCAAGGGACCATTGTGACACTGCGGGGCCTCATGGAACCAATTGTCCATGATGACAGTGCGGATCAAAGGAGACCATGGTGACACTGCGGAACCTGATGGAACCAAGGAGCCATTGTGACACAGTGGGGCCTCATGGAATCAAGGAGACCATTGTGACCCAGGTGTTGCATGTGAAGGCAAGGAGCCATTGTGACACTTTGGGCTTCTTCCCTTGAGCTCTGCAGCTGGCTGTCCCAGCCCAGCGCATCATGTGCCACCTGCTCTCCTCAGGGCTCTGCCTGCACACAGCCCCAGGAGAAGTTTTCCTGTTTGGAAGGAAAGAATGGAAAAGCCTGAGCAGGTTTCCTAAACAACAAACCCCACTCAGGAGCCACATGCTCAGTACAGGCTGCCTGGAACGAGGTCCCCTTTCTACAAGGGTCAGTGTGAGCAGGAATTATCTCTGGGAGCAGAATTCTCGGAGTCTTTCCACTGAATTCTCTGTCCCTGTGTCTTGGGGTGACTTTATCATGTGTATCCCCTATCGCTGCTCTATGCCCAGAAGTGAACTTTGTGCATTTCTGTGCCTTTCAACTGAGCCTGAGAGGGGGAAGAGGGAAAAAAAACCGGACAACCTTCTCAGACCATTTGTTCAAGGACACACATACACACTCCTCTGCATCCTGCTTGCAGCAAGAGCAGAGGAAGCAACCTTGTTTCTTTTGAGCCAGTTTTCAGCTCCTTTTCTCTGGAGGGAGATGGAGAGTTGAACTTTGTTTTCCTGGGACTTTGGGGGTTTTTATCCGTTCTTCTCTTCTTGACTGTTTCAACATCAGAGCACATTGGGAGAATTTTCTCCCGAGGTGGGGGCCCTGAATGTGGGCCCATGAGCCAGCTGCAAGGAGGAGGAGAGAGACTGCGCCTACGGAAGTGTTGGGGTTCCTCCCCCGTGCCATGAGGTCATGGGAGGGGGGACCCTGGGGTAGAGGCATGGCCTGGGCACGGGGTCTCCCTGCTCCCTGCTGACATGTGCCCTAATCCTGTTCAGCACTGGTTATTTTGTGTTGCCCTGTGCCAGGAGGGCCCTGGTTGTGCCGTGATTGCTCAGTTCTTTGGCAGTGCCCCGCCCATGTGGCTGGAGAAGAAAGAGCTCTGAAACTTCTCTCAAGAATCGCTCCCTGTTTCTTTGCACGGGCCTCGCTGTCTATGGATGTTTCAGGAGACCCCACCGAAACACGGAAGGACTCTCAAATTATCCCAGGTTTCTCTGCACAGCGAGAGCTTTTAATATTTAGCATTGTTATCCTTTTCCTGGGTGTTTGTTAAAAAAATAGTTTTTATCTCTTTCACTTTCTTCCCAGGAAAATTCTTTTTTCCCGAAGCTGGTGGGGGAGGGCTGGGTGTAACCTGCCTTCTATCAGAGGATATTTTCCTCCACATTTGTCCAAACCGGCACAGCCTGTCCTTTCCCTGGGTGTCTGTTGCAGATGGAAGCTGCTGGTGCCATTGTCAGCTTGAAGCCCTCTTTTGATGCAAGCAGATGTTGCCAGGTGTGTTCAGCAGCTGTTGCTCAATGCTTATGCCAAGCTATTGTGTTCCTCATGGAACCAAGGAGCCATTGTGACACTGCAGGGGCTGATGGCATCAAGGAGACAATTGTGACAGTACAGAACCTCCTAGAAACAAGGCTCCATTGTGACACCGTGGGGAATCATGGAATCACGGAGCCCATTGTGACACGGCCAGGCCGCATGGAACCAATGGTCCATGGTTCCACTGCGGATTCAAGAAGAGCACGGTGACACCACGCAACATCACGGAACCATGCGTCCATTGTGACACAGCGGGGCCTCATGGAAACAAGGGGACCATTGTGGCAAAGCAGGGCCTAATGGAAGCATGGAGAGCATTGTGACATTGTGGGGAATCATGGAAGCATGGAGAGCATTGTGACACTAAGGAAACTCCTGGAACCAAGATGACCACTGGCACATAATGGAACCTCATGGAAGCAAGCCTCCATGATGACTTTGGAGGGCCTCGGGGACCACAGGACCCATTGTGACACAGCAGGACCTGGTGGAACCAAGGAGCCTTTGTGATACTCCAGATCCACATGGAAGCCAGGGTGCACTGAGACACAGCGGGGCCTTGTTGGAACCAAAGACACCTCTGCAAAAAGCAGGCTAGCTCATAGAAGCAAGGAGTCCATTGTTACAACATCAAACCTATGGAAGCAAGGGACCATTGTGACACTGCGGGGCCTCATGGAACCAATTGTCCATGATCACAGTGCGGATCAAAAGAGACCATGGTGACACTGCGGAACCGCATGGAACCAAGGAGCCATTGTGACACAGTGGGGCCTCATGGAATCAAGGAGACCATTGTGACCCAGGTGTTGCATGTGAAGGCAAGGAGCCATTGTGACACTTTGGGCTTCTTCCCTTGAGCTCTGCAGCTGGCTGTCCCAGCCCAGCGCATCATGTGCCACCTGCTCTCCTCAGGGCTCTGCCTGCACACAGCCCCAGGAGAAGTTTTCCTGTTTGGAAGGAAAGAATGGAAAAGCCTGAGCAGGTTTCCTAAACAACAAACCCCACTCAGGAGCCACATGCTCAGTACAGGCTGCCTGGAACGAGGTCCCCTTTCTACAAGGGTCAGTGTGAGCAGGAATTATCTCTGGGAGCAGAATTCTCGGAGTCTTTCCACTGAATTCTCTGTCCCTGTGTCTTGGGGTGACTTTATCATGTGTATCCCCTATCGCTGCTCTATGCCCAGAAGTGAACTTTGTGCATTTCTGTGCCTTTCAACTGAGCCTGAGAGGGGGAAGAGGGAAAAAAAACCGGACAACCTTCTCAGACCATTTGTTCAAGGACACACATACACACTCCTCTGCATCCTGCTTGCAGCAAGAGCAGAGGAAGCAACCTTGTTTCTTTTGAGCCAGTTTTCAGCTCCTTTTCTCTGGAGGGAGATGGAGAGTTGAACTTTGTTTTCCTGGGACTTTGGGGGTTTTTATCCGTTCTTCTCTTCTTGACTGTTTCAACATCAGAGCACATTGGGAGAATTTTCTCCCGAGGTGGGGGCCCTGAATGTGGGCCCATGAGCCAGCTGCAAGGAGGAGGAGAGAGACTGCGCCTACGGAAGTGTTGGGGTTCCTCCCCCGTGCCATGAGGTCATGGGAGGGGGGACCCTGGGGTAGAGGCATGGCCTGGGCACGGGGTCTCCCTGCTCCCTGCTGACATGTGCCCTAATCCTGTTCAGCACTGGTTATTTTGTGTTGCCCTGTGCCAGGAGGGCCCTGGTTGTGCCGTGATTGCTCAGTTCTTTGGCAGTGCCCCGCCCATGTGGCTGGAGAAGAAAGAGCTCTGAATCTTCTCTCAAGAATCGCTCCCTGTTTCTTTGCACGGGCCTCGCTGTCTATGGATGTTTCAGGAGACCCCACCGAAACACGGAAGGACTCTCAAATTATCCCAGGTTTCTCTCCACAGTGAGAGGTTTTAATATTTAGCATTGTTATCCTTTTCCTGGGTGTTTGTTAAAAAAATAGTTTTTATCTCTTTCACTTTCTTCCCAGGAAAATTCTTTTTTCCCGAAGCTGGTGGGGGAGGGCTGGGTGTAACCTGCCTTCTATCAGAGGATATTTTCCTCCACATTTGTCCAAACCGGCACAGCCTGTCCTTTCCCTGGGTGTCTGTTGCAGATGGAAGCTGCTGGTGCCATTGTCAGCTTGAAGCCCTCTTTTGATGCAAGCAGATGTTGCCAGGTGTGTTCAGCAGCTGTTGCTCAATGCTTATGCCAAGCTATTGTGTTCCTCATGGAACCAAGGAGCCATTGTGACACTGCAGGGGCTGATGGCATCAAGGAGACAATTGTGACAGTACAGAACCTCCTAGAAACAAGGCTCCATTGTGACACCGTGGGGAATCATGGAATCACGGAGCCCATTGTGACACGGCCAGGCCGCATGGAACCAATGGTCCATGGTTCCACTGCGGATTCAAGAAGAGCACGGTGACACCACGCAACATCACGGAACCATGCGTCCATTGTGACACAGCGGGGCCTCATGGAAACAAGGGGACCATTGTGGCAAAGCAGGGCCTAATGGAAGCATGGAGAGCATTGTGACATTGTGGGGAATCATGGAAGCATGGAGAGCATTGTGACACTAAGGAAACTCCTGGAACCAAGATGACCACTGGCACATAATGGAACCTCATGGAAGCAAGCCTCCATGATGACTTTGGAGGGCCTCGGGGACCACAGGACCCATTGTGACACAGCAGGACCTGGTGGAACCAAGGAGCCTTTGTGATACTCCAGATCCACATGGAAGCCAGGGTGCACTGAGACACAGCGGGGCCTTGTTGGAACCAAAGACACCTCTGCAAAAAGCAGGCTAGCTCATAGAAGCAAGGAGTCCATTGTTACAACATCAAACCTATGGAAGCAAGGGACCATTGTGACACTGCGGGGCCTCATGGAACCAATTGTCCATGATCACAGTGCGGATCAAAAGAGACCATGGTGACACTGCGGAACCGCATGGAACCAAGGAGCCATTGTGACACAGTGGGGCCTCATGGAATCAAGGAGACCATTGTGACCCAGGTGTTGCATGTGAAGGCAAGGAGCCATTGTGACACTTTGGGCTTCTTCCCTTGAGCTCTGCAGCTGGCTGTCCCAGCCCAGCGCACCATGTGCCACCTGCTCTCCTCAGGGCTCTGCCTGCACACAGCCCCAGGAGAAGTTTTCCTGTTTGGAAGGAAAGAATGGAAAAGCCTGAGCAGGTTTCCTAAACAACAAACCCCACTCAGGAGCCACATGCTCAGTACAGGCTGCCTGGAACGAGGTCCCCTTTCTACAAGGGTCAGTGTGAGCAGGAATTATCTCTGGGAGCAGAATTCTCGGAGTCTTTCCACTGAATTCTCTGTCCCTGTGTCTTGGGGTGACTTTATCATGTGTATCCCCTATCGCTGCTCTATGCCCAGAAGTGAACTTTGTGCATTTCTGTGCCTTTCAACTGAGCCTGAGAGGGGGAAGAGGGAAAAAAAACCGGACAACCTTCTCAGACCATTTGTTCAAGGACACACATACACACTCCTCTGCATCCTGCTTGCAGCAAGAGCAGAGGAAGCAACCTTGTTTCTTTTGAGCCAGTTTTCAGCTCCTTTTCTCTGGAGGGAGATGGAGAGTTGAACTTTGTTTTCCTGGGACTTTGGGGGTTTTTATCCGTTCTTCTCTTCTTGACTGTTTCAACATCAGAGCACATTGGGAGAATTTTCTCCCGAGGTGGGGGCCCTGAATGTGGGCCCATGAGCCAGCTGCAAGGAGGAGGAGAGAGACTGCGCCTACGGAAGTGTTGGGGTTCCTCCCCCCTGCCATGAGGTCATGGGAGAGGGGACCCTGGGGTAGAGGCATGGCCTGGGCACGGGGTCTCCCTGCTCCCTGCTGACATGTGCCCTAATCCTGTTCAGCACTGGTTATTTTGTGTTGCCCTGTGCCAGGAGGGCCCTGGTTGTGCCGTGATTGCTCAGTTCTTTGGCAGTGCCCCGCCCATGTGGCTGGAGAAGAAAGAGCTCTGAAACTTCTCTCAAGAATCGCTCCCTGTTTCTTTGCACGGGCCTCGCTGTCTATGGATGTTTCAGGAGACCCCACCGAAACACGGAAGGACTCTCAAATTATCCCAGCTTTCTCTCCACAGCGAGAGGTTTTAATATTTAGCATTGTTATCCTTTTCCTGTCTGTTTGTTAAAAAAATAGTTTTTATCTCTTTCACTTTCTTCCCAGGAAAATTCTTTTTTCCCGAAGCTGGTGGGGGAGGGCTGGGTGTAACCTGCCTTCTATCAGAGGATATTTTCCTCCACATTTGTCCAAACCGGCACAGCCTGTCCTTTCCCTGGGTGTCTGTTGCAGATGGAAGCTGCTGGTGCCATTGTCAGCTTGAAGCCCTCTTTTGATGCAAGCAGATGTTGCCAGGTGTGTTCAGCAGCTGTTGCTCAATGCTTATGCCAAGCTATTGTGTTCCTCATGGAACCAAGGAGCCATTGTGACACTGCAGGGGCTGATGGCATCAAGGAGACAATTGTGACAGTACAGAACCTCCTAGAAACAAGGCTCCATTGTGACACCGTGGGGAATCATGGAATCACGGAGCCCATTGTGACACGGCCAGGCCGCATGGAACCAATGGTCCATGGTTCCACTGCGGATTCAAGAAGAGCACGGTGACACCACGCAACATCACGGAACCATGCGTCCATTGTGACACAGCGGGGCCTCATGGAAACAAGGGGACCATTGTGGCAAAGCAGGGCCTAATGGAAGCATGGAGAGCATTGTGACATTGTGGGGAATCATGGAAGCATGGAGAGCATTGTGACACTAAGGAAACTCCTGGAACCAAGATGACCACTGGCACATAATGGAACCTCATGGAAGCAAGCCTCCATGATGACTTTGGAGGGCCTCGGGGACCACAGGACCCATTGTGACACAGCAGGACCTGGTGGAACCAAGGAGCCTTTGTGATACTCCAGATCCACATGGAAGCCAGGGTGCACTGAGACACAGCGGGGCCTTGTTGGAACCAAAGACACCTCTGCAAAAAGCAGGCTAGCTCATAGAAGCAAGGAGTCCATTGTTACAACATCAAACCTATGGAAGCAAGGGACCATTGTGACACTGCGGGGCCTCATGGAACCAATTGTCCATGATCACAGTGCGGATCAAAAGAGACCATGGTGACACTGCGGAACCGCATGGAACCAAGGAGCCATTGTGACACAGAGGGGCCTCATGGAATCAAGGATACCATTGTGACCCAGGTGTTGCATGTGAAGGCAAGGAGCCATTGTGACACTTTGGGCTTCTTCCCTTGAGCTCTGCAGCTGGCTGTCCCAGCCCAGCGCACCATGTGCCACCTGCTCTCCTCAGGGCTCTGCCTGCACACAGCCCCAGGAGAAGTTTTCCTGTTTGGAAGGAAAGAATGGAAAAGCCGGAGCAGGTTTCCCAAACAACAAACCCCACTCAGGAGCCACATGCTCAGTACAGGCTGCCGGGAACGATGTCCCCTTTCTACAAGGGTCAGGGTGAGCAGAATTCTCTGGGAGCAGAATTCTCGGAGTCTTTCCACTGAATTCTCTGTCCCCGTGTCTTGGGGTGACTTTATCATGTGTATCCCCTATCGCTGCTCTATGCCCAGAAGTGAACTTTGTGCATTTCTGTGCCTTTCAACTGAGCCTGAGAGGGGGGAGAGGAAAAAAAACCGGACAAACTTCTCAGAGCGTTTGTTCAAGGACACACATACACACACTCCTTTGCATCCTGCTTGCAGCAAGAGCAGAGGAAGCAACTTTGTTTCTTTTTAGCCAGTTTTCAGCTCCTTTTCTCTGGGGGGAGATGGAGAGTTGAACTTTGTTTTCCTGGGACTTTGGGGGTTTTTTTCCCTTCTTCTCTTCTTGACTCTTTCAACATCAGACCACATTGGGAGAATTTTCTCCCGAGGTGGGGGCCCTGAATGTGGGCCCATGAGCCAGCTGCAAGGAGGAGGAGAGAGACTGCACCTACGGAAGTTTTGGGGTTCCTCCCCCCTGCCATGAGGTCATGGGAGAGGGGACCCTGGGGTAGAGGCATGGCCTGGGCACGGGGGTCTCCCTGCTCCCTGCTGACATGTGCCCTAATCCTGTTCAGCACTGCTTATTTTGTGTTGCCTTGTGCCAGGAGGGCCCTGGTTGTGCCGTGATTGCTCAGTTCTTTGGCAGTGCCCCGCCCATGTGGCTGGAGAAGAAAGAGCTCTGAAACTTCTCTCAAGAATGGCTCCCTATTTCTTTGCACGGGCCTCGCTGTCTATGGATGTTTCAGGAGACCCCACCGAAACACGGAAGGACTCTCAAATTATCCCAGCTTTCTCTGCACAGCGAGAGCTTTTAATATTTAGCATTGTTCTCCTTTTCCTGGGTGTTTGTTAAAAAATTGTTTTTATCTCTTTCACTTTCGTCCCAGGAAAATTCTTTTTTCCCGAAGCTGGTGGGGGAGGGCTGGGTGTAACCTGCCTTCTATCAGAGGATATTTTCCTCCACATTTGTCCAAACCGGCACAGCCTGTCCTTTCCTGGGTGTCTGTTGCAGATGGAAGCTGCTGGTGCCATTGTCAGCTTGAAGCCCTCTTTTGATGCAAGCAGATGTTGCCAGGTGTGTTCAGCAGCTGTTGCTCAATGCTTATGCCAAGCTATTGTGTTCCTCATGGAACCAAGGAGCCATTGTGACACTGCAGGGGCTGATGGCATCAAGGAGGCAATTGTGACAGTACAGAACCTCCTAGAAACAAGGCTCCATTGTGACACCGTGGGGAATCATGGAATCAAGGAGCCCATTGTGACACGGCCAGGCCGCATGGAACCAATGGTCCATGGTTACACGGCGGATTCAAGAAGAGCACGGTGACACCACGCAACATCATGGAACCATAGGTCCATTGTGACACAGCGGGGCCTCATGGAAACAAGGGGACCATTGTGGCAAAGCAGGGCCTAATGGAAGCATGGAGAGCATTGTGACATTGTGGGGAATCATGGAAGCATGGAGAGCATTGTGACACTAAGGAAACTCCTGGAACCAAGATGAGCACTGGCACATAATGGAACCTCATGGAAGCAAGCCTCCATGATGACTTTGGGGCGCCTCAGGGACCACAGGACCCATTGTGACACAGCAGGACCTGGTGGAACCAAGGAGCCTTTGTGATACTCCAGATCCACATGGAAGCCAGGGTGCACTGAGACACAGCGGGGCCTTGTTGGAACCAAAGACACCTCTGCAAAAAGCAGGCTAGCTCATAGAAGCAAGGAGTCCATTGTTACAACATCAAACCTATGGAACCAAGGGACCATTGTGACACTGCGGGGCCTCATGGAACCAATTGTCCATGATGACAGTGCGGATCAAAGGAGACCATGGTGACACTGCGGAACCTGATGGAACCAAGGAGCCATTGTGACACAGTGGGGCCTCATGGAATCAAGGAGACCATTGTGACCCAGGTGTTGCATGTGAAGGCAAGGAGCCATTGTGACACTTTGGGCTTCTTCCCTTGAGCTCTGCAGCTGGCTGTCCCAGCCCAGCGCATCATGTGCCACCTGCTCTCCTCAGGGCTCTGCCTGCACACAGCCCCAGGAGAAGTTTTCCTGTTTGGAAGGAAAGAATGGAAAAGCCTGAGCAGGTTTCCTAAACAACAAACCCCACTCAGGAGCCACATGCTCAGTACAGGCTGCCTGGAACGAGGTCCCCTTTCTACAAGGGTCAGTGTGAGCAGGAATTATCTCTGGGAGCAGAATTCTCGGAGTCTTTCCACTGAATTCTCTGTCCCTGTGTCTTGGGGTGACTTTATCATGTGTATCCCCTATCGCTGCTCTATGCCCAGAAGTGAACTTTGTGCATTTCTGTGCCTTTCAACTGAGCCTGAGAGGGGGAAGAGGGAAAAAAAAACGGACAACCTTCTCAGACCATTTGTTCAAGGACACACATACACACTCCTCTGCATCCTGCTTGCAGCAAGAGCAGAGGAAGCAACCTTGTTTCTTTTGAGCCAGTTTTCAGCTCCTTTTCTCTGGAGGGAGATGGAGAGTTGAACTTTGTTTTCCTGGGACTTTGGGGGTTTTTATCCGTTCTTCTCTTCTTGACTGTTTCAACATCAGAGCACATTGGGAGAATTTTCTCCCGAGGTGGGGGCCCTGAATGTGGGCCCATGAGCCAGCTGCAAGGAGGAGGAGAGAGACTGCGCCTACGGAAGTGTTTGGGTTCCTCCCCCCTGCCATGAGGTCATGGGAGGGGGGACCCTGGGGTAGAGGCATGGCCTGGGCACGGGGTCTCCCTGCTCCCTGCTGACATGTGCCCTAATCCTGTTCAGCACTGGTTATTTTGTGTTGCCCTGTGCCAGGAGGGCCCTGCTTGTGCCGTGATTGCTCAGTTCTTTGGCAGTGCCCCGCCCATGTGGCTGGAGAAGAAAGAGCTCTGAAACTTCTCTCAAGAATCGCTCCTTGTTTCTTTGCACGGGCCTCGCTGTCTATGGATGTTTCAGGAGACCCCACCGAAACACGGAAGGACTCTCAAATTATCCCAGGTTTCTCTCCACAGCGAGAGGTTTTAATATTTAGCATTGTTATCCTTTTCCTGGGTGTTTGTTAAAAAAATAGTTTTTATCTCTTTCACTTTCTTCCCAGGAAAATTCTTTTTTCCCGAAGCTGGTGGGGGAGGGCTGGGTGTAACCTGCCTTCTATCAGAGGATATTTTCCTCCACATTTGTCCAAACCGGCACAGCCTGTCCTTTCCCTGGGTGTCTGTTGCAGATGGAAGCTGCTGGTGCCATTGTCAGCTTGAAGCCCTCTTTTGATGCAAGCAGATGTTGCCAGGTGTGTTCAGCAGCTGTTGCTCAATGCTTATGCCAAGCTATTGTGTTCCTCATGGAACCAAGGAGCCATTGTGACACTGCAGGGGCTGATGGCATCAAGGAGACAATTGTGACAGTACAGAACCTCCTAGAAACAAGGCTCCATTGTGACACCGTGGGGAATCATGGAATCACGGAGCCCATTGTGACACGGCCAGGCCGCATGGAACCAATGGTCCATGGTTCCACTGCGGATTCAAGAAGAGCACGGTGACACCACGCAACATCACGGAACCATGCGTCCATTGTGACACAGCGGGGCCTCATGGAAACAAGGGGACCATTGTGGCAAAGCAGGGCCTAATGGAAGCATGGAGAGCATTGTGACATTGTGGGGAATCATGGAAGCATGGAGAGCATTGTGACACTAAGGAAACTCCTGGAACCAAGATGACCACTGGCACATAATGGAACCTCATGGAAGCAAGCCTCCATGATGACTTTGGAGGGCCTCGGGGACCACAGGACCCATTGTGACACAGCAGGACCTGGTGGAACCAAGGAGCCTTTGTGATACTCCAGATCCACATGGAAGCCAGGGTGCACTGAGACACAGCGGGGCCTTGTTGGAACCAAAGACACCTCTGCAAAAAGCAGGCTAGCTCATAGAAGCAAGGAGTCCATTGTTACAACATCAAACCTATGGAAGCAAGGGACCATTGTGACACTGCGGGGCCTCATGGAACCAATTGTCCATGATCACAGTGCGGATCAAAAGAGACCATGGTGACACTGCGGAACCGCATGGAACCAAGGAGCCGTTGTGACACAGTGGGGCCTCATGGAATCAAGGAGACCATTGTGACCCAGGTGTTGCATGTGAAGGCAAGGAGCCATTGTGACACTTTGGGCTTCTTCCCTTGAGCTCTGCAGCTGGCTGTCCCAGCCCAGCGCACCATGTGCCACCTGCTCTCCTCAGGGCTCTGCCTGCACACAGCCCCAGGAGAAGTTTTCCTGTTTGGAAGGAAAGAATGGAAAAGCCGGAGCAGGTTTCCCAAACAACAAACCCCACTCAGGAGCCACATGCTCAGTACAGGCTGCCGGGAACGATGTCCCCTTTCTACAAGGGTCAGGGTGAGCAGAATTCTCTGGGAGCAGAATTCTCGGAGTCTTTCCACTGAATTCTCTGTCCCCGTGTCTTGGGGTGACTTTATCATGTGTATCCCCTATTGCTGCTCTATGCCCAGAAGTGAACTTTGTGCATTTCTGTGCCTTTCAACTGAGCCTGAGAGGGGGGAGAGGAAAAAAAACCGGACAAACTTCTCAGAGCGTTTGTTCAAGGACACACATACACACTCCTCTGCATCCTGCTTGCAGCAAGAGCAGAGGAAGCAACTTTGTTTCTTTTTAGCCAGTTTTCAGCTCCTTTTCTCTGGGGAGAGATGGAGAGTTGAACTTTGTTTTCCTGGGACTTTGGGGGTTTTTTTCCCTTCTTCTCTTCTTGACTCTTTCAACATCAGACCACATTGGGAGAATTTTCTCCCGAGGTGGGGGCCCTGAATGTGGGCCCATGAGCCAGCTGCAAGGAGGAGGAGAGAGACTGCACCTACGGAAGTGTTGGGGTTCCTCCCCCCTGCCATGAGGTCATGGGAGAGGGGACCCTGGGGTAGAGGCATGGCCTGGGCACGGGGGTCTCCCTGCTCCCTGCTGACATGTGCCCTAATCCTGTTCAGCACTGCTTATTTTGTGTTGCCTTGTGCCAGGAGGGCCCTGGTTGTGCCGTGATTGCTCAGTTCTTTGGCAGTGCCCCGCCCATGTGGCTGGAGAAGAAAGAGCTCTGAAACTTCTCTCAAGAATGGCTCCCTATTTCTTTGCACGGGCCTCGCTGTCTATGGATGTTTCAGGAGACCCCACCGAAACACGGAAGGACTCTCAAATTATCCCAGCTTTCTCTGCACAGCGAGAGCTTTTAATATTTAGCATTGTTCTCCTTTTCCTGGGTGTTTGTTAAAAAATTGTTTTTATCTCTTTCACTTTCGTCCCAGGAAAATTCTTTTTTCCCGAAGCTGGTGGGGGAGGGCTGGGTGTAACCTGCCTTCTATCAGAGGATATTTTCCTCCACATTTGTCCAAACCGGCACAGCCTGTCCTTTCCTGGGTGTCTGTTGCAGATGGAAGCTGCTGGTGCCATTGTCAGCTTGAAGCCCTCTTTTGATGCAAGCAGATGTTGCCAGGTGTGTTCAGCAGCTGTTGCTCAATGCTTATGCCAAGCTATTGTGTTCCTCATGGAACCAAGGAGCCATTGTGACACTGCAGGGGCTGATGGCATCAAGGAGGCAATTGTGACAGTACAGAACCTCCTAGAAACAAGGCTCCATTGTGACACCGTGGGGAATCATGGAATCAAGGAGCCCATTGTGACACGGCCAGGCCGCATGGAACCAATGGTCCATGGTTACTTGGCGGATTCAAGAAGAGCACGGTGACACCACGCAACATCATGGAACCATAGGTCCATTGTGACACAGCGGGGCCTCATGGAAACAAGGGGACCATTGTGGCAAAGCAGGGCCTAATGGAAGCATGGAGAACATTGTGACATTGTGGGGAATCATGGAAGCATGGAGAGCATTGTGACACTAAGGAAACTCCTGGAACCAAGATGAGCACTGGCACATAATGGAACCTCATGGAAGCAAGCCTCCATGATGACTTTGGAGGGCCTCAGGGACCACAGGACCCATTGTGACACAGCAGGACCTGGTGGAACCAAGGAGCCTTTGTGATGCTCCAGATCCACATGGAAGCCAGGGTGCACTGAGACACAGCGGGGCCTTGTTGGAACCAAAGACACCTCTGCAAAAAGCAGGCTAGCTCATAGAAGCAAGGAGTCCATTGTTACAACATCAAACCTATGGAAGCAAGGGACCATTGTGACACTGCGGGGCCTCATGGAACCAATTGTCCATGATGACAATGCGGATCAAAAGAGACCATGGTGACACTGCGGAACCCGATGGAACCAAGGAGCCATTGTGACACAGTGGGGCCTCATGGAATCAAGGAGACCATTGTGACCCAGGTGTTGCATGTGAAGGCAAGGAGCCATTGTGACACTTTGGGCTTCTTCCCTTGAGCTCTGCAGCTGGCTGTCCCAGCCCAGCGCACCATGTGCCACCTGCTCTCCTCAGGGCTCTGCCTGCACACAGCCCCAGGAGAAGTTTTCCTGTTTGGAAGGAAAGAATGGAAAAGCCGGAGCAGGTTTCCCAAACAACAAACCCCACTCAGGAGCCACATGCTCAGTACAGGCTGCCGGGAACGATGTCCCCTTTCTACAAGGGTCAGGGTGAGCAGAATTCTCTGGGAGCAGAATTCTCGGAGTCTTTCCACTGAATTCTCTGTCCCCGTGTCTTGGGGTGACTTTATCATGTGTATCCCCTATCGCTGCTCTATGCCCAGAAGTGAACTTTGTGCATTTCTGTGCCTTTCAACTGAGCCTGAGAGGGGGGAGAGGAAAAAAAACCGGACAACCTTCTCAGAGCGTTTGTTCAAGGACACACATACACACACTCCTCTGCATCCTGCTTGCAGCAAGAGCAGAGGAAGCAACTTTGTTTCTTTTTAGCCAGTTTTCAGCTCCTTTTCTCTGGGGGGAGATGGAGAGTTGAACTTTGTTTTCCTGGGACTTTGGGGTTTTTTTTCCCTTCTTCTCTTCTTGACTCTTTCAACATCAGACTACATTGGGAGAATTTTCTCCCGAGGTGGGGGCCCTGAATGTGGGCCCATGAGCCAGCTGCAAGGAGGAGGAGAGAGACTACACCTCCGGAAGTGTTGGGGTTCCTCCCCCCTGCCATGAGGTCATGGGAGAGGGGACCCTGGGGTAGAGGCATGGCCTGGGCACGGGGTCTCCCTGCTCCCTGCTGACATGTGCCCTAATCCTGTTCAGCACTGCTTATTTTGTGTTGCCCTGTGCCAGGAGGGCCCTGGTTGTGCCGTGATTGCTCAGTTCTTTGGCAGTGCCCCGCCCATGTGGCTGGAGAAGAAAGAGCTCTGAAACTTCTCTCAAGAATGGCTCCCTATTTCTTTGCACGGGCCTCGCTGTCTATGGATGTTTCAGGAGACCCCACCGAAACACGGAAGGACTCTCAAATTATCCCAGCTTTCTCTGCACAGCGAGAGCTTTTAATATTTAGCATTGTTCTCCTTTTCCTGGGTGTTTGTTAAAAAATTGTTTTTATCTCTTTCACTTTCGTCCCAGGAAAATTCTTTTTTCCCGAAGCTGGTGGGGGAGGGCTGGGTGTAACCTGCCTTCTATCAGAGGATATTTTCCTCCACATTTGTCCAAACCGGCACAGCCTGTCCTTTCCTGGGTCTCTGTTGCAGATGGAAGCTGCTGGTGCCATTGTCAGCTTGAAGCCCTCTTTTGATGCAAGCAGATGTTGCCAGGTGTGTTCAGCAGCTGTTGCTCAATGCTTATGCCAAGCTATTGTGTTCCTCATGGAACCAAGGAGCCATTGTGACACTGCAGGGGCTGATGGCATCAAGGAGGCAATTGTGACAGTACAGAACCTCCTAGAAACAAGGCTCCATTGTGACACCGTGGGGAATCATGGAATCACGGAGCCCATTGTGACACGGCCAGGCCGCATGGAACCAATGGTCCATGGTTACACGGCGGATTCAAGAAGAGCACGGTGACACCACGCAACATCATGGAACCATAGGTCCATTGTGACACAGCGGGGCCTCATGGAAACAAGGGGACCATTGTGGCAAAGCAGGGCCTAATGGAAGCATGGAGAGCATTGTGACATTGTGGGGAATCATGGAAGCATGGAGAGCATTGTGACACTAAGGAAACTCCTGGAACCAAGATGACCACTGGCACATAATGGAACCTCATGGAAGCAAGCCTCCATGATGACTTTGGAGGGCCTCAGGGACCACAGGACCCATTGTGACACAGCAGGACCTGGTGGAACCAAGGAGCCTTTGTGATGCTCCAGATCCACATGGAAGCCAGGGTGCACTGAGACACAGCGGGGCCTTGTTGGAACCAAAGACACCTCTGCAAAAAGCAGGCTAGCTCATAGAAGCAAGGAGTCCATTGTTACAACATCAAACCTATGGAAGCAAGGGACCATTGTGACACTGCGGGGCCTCATGGAACCAATTGTCCATGATGACAATGCGGATCAAAAGAGACCATGGTGACACTGCGGAACCCGATGGAACCAAGGAGCCATTGTGACACAGTGGGGCCTCATGGAATCAAGGAGACCATTGTGACCCAGGTGTTGCATGTGAAGGCAAGGAGCCATTGTGACACTTTGGGCTTCTTCCCTTGAGCTCTGCAGCTGGCTGTCCCAGCCCAGCGCACCATGTGCCACCTGCTCTCCTCAGGGCTCTGCCTGCACACAGCCCCAGGAGAAGTTTTCCTGTTTGGAAGGAAAGAATGGAAAAGCCGGAGCAGGTTTCCTAAACAACAAACCCCACTCAGGAGCCACATGCTCAGTACAGGCTGCCGGGAACGATGTCCCCTTTCTACAAGGGTCAGGGTGAGCAGAATTCTCTGGGAGCAGAATTCTCGGAGTCTTTCCACTGAATTCTCTGTCCCTGTGTCTTGGGGTGACGTTATCATGTGTATCCCCTATTGCTGCTCTATGCCCAGAAGTGAACTTTGTGCATTTCTGTGCCTTTCAACTGAGCCTGAGAGGGGGGAGAGGAAAAAAAAAACCGGACAAACTTCTCAGAGCGTTTGTTCAAGGACACACATACACACTCCTCTGCATCCTGCTTGCAGCAAGAGCAGAGGAAGCAACTTTGTTTCTTTTTAGCCAGTTTTCAGCTCCTTTTCTCTGGGGGGAGATGGAGAGTTGAACTTTGTTTTCCTGGGACTTTGGGGTTTTTTTTCCCTTCTTCTCTTCTTGACTCTTTCAACATCAGACCACATTGGGAGAATTTTCTACCCAGGTGGGGGCCCTGAATGTGGGCCCATGAGCCAGCTCCAAGGAGGAGGAGAGAGACTACACCTCCGGAAGTGTTGGGGTTCCTCCCCCCTGCCATGAGGTCATGGGAGAGGGGACCCTGGGGTAGAGGCATGGCCTGGGCACGGGGGTCTCCCTGCTCCCTGCTGACATGTGCCCTAATCCTGTTCAGCACTGCTTATTTTGTGTTGCCTTGTGCCAGGAGGGCCCTGGTTGTGCCGTGATTGCTCAGTTCTTTGGCAGTGCCCCGCCCATGTGGCTGGAGAAGAAAGAGCTCTGAAACTTCTCTCAAGAATGGCTCCCTATTTCTTTGCACGGGCCTCGCTGTCTATGGATGTTTCAGGAGACCCCACCGAAACACGGAAGGACTCTCAAATTATCCCAGCTTTCTCTGCACAGCGAGAGCTTTTAATATTTAGCATTGTTCTCCTTTTCCTGGGTGTTTGTTAAAAAATGGTTTTTATCTCTTTCACTTTCTTCCCAGGAAAATTCTTTTTTCCCGAAGCTGGTGGGGGAGGGCTGGGTGTAACCTGCCTTCTATCAGAGGATATTTTCCTCCACATTTGTCCAAACCGGCACAGCCTGTCCTTTCCTGGGTCTCTGTTGCAGATGGAAGCTGCTGGTGCCATTGTCAGCTTGAAGCCCTCTTTTGATGCAAGCAGATGTTGCCAGGTGTGTTCAGCAGCTGTTGCTCAATGCTTATGCCAAGCTATTGTGTTCCTCATGGAACCAAGGAGCCATTGTGACACTGCAGGGGCTGATGGCATCAAGGAGGCAATTGTGACAGTACAGAACCTCCTAGAAACAAGGCTCCATTGTGACACCGTGGGGAATCATGGAATCACGGAGCCCATTGTGACACGGCCAGGCTGCATGGAACCAATGGTCCATGGTTACACTGCGGATTCAAGAAGAGCACGGTGACACCACGCAACATCCTGGAACCATAGGTCCATTGTGACACAGCGGGGCCTCATGGAAACAAGGGGACCATTGTGGCAAAGCAGGGCCTAATGGAAGCATGGAGAGCATTGTGACATTGTGGGGAATCATGGAAGCATGGAGAGCATTGTGACACTAAGGAAACTCCTGGAACCAAGATGACCACTGGCACATAATGGAACCTCATGGAAGCAAGCCTCCATGATGACTTTGGAGGGCCTCAGGGACCACAGGACCGATTGTGACACAGCAGGACCTGGTGGAACCAAGGAGCCTTTGTGATGCTCCAGATCCACATGGAAGCCAGGGTGCACTGAGACACAGCGGGGCCTTGTTGGAACCAAAGACACCTCTGCAAAAAGCAGGCTAGCTCATAGAAGCAAGGAGTCCATTGTTACAACATCAAACCTATGGAACCAAGGGACCATTGTGACACTGCGGGGCCTCATGGAACCAATTGTCCATGATGACAATGCGGATCAAAAGAGACCATGGTGACACTGCGGAACCGCATGGAACCAAGGAGCCATTGTGACACAGTGGGGCCTCATGGAATCAAGGATACCATTGTGACCCAGGTGTTGCATGTGAAGGCAAGGAGCCATTGTGACACTTTGGGCTTCTTCCCTTGAGCTCTGCAGCTGGCTGTCCCAGCCCAGCGCACCATGTGCCACCTGCTCTCCTCAGGGCTCTGCCTGCACACAGCCCCAGGAGAAGTTTTCCTGTTTGGAAGGAAAGAATGGAAAAGCCTGAGCAGGTTTCCCAAACAACAAACCCCACTCAGGAGCCACATGCTCAGTACAGGCTGCCGGGAACGATGTCCCCTTTCTACAAGGGTCAGGGTGAGCAGAATTCTCTGGGAGCAGAATTCTCGGAGTCTTTCCACTGAATTCTCTGTCCCCGTGTCTTGGGGTGACTTTATCATGTGTATCCCCTATCGCTGCTCTATGCCCAGAAGTGAACTTTGTGCATTTCTGTGCCTTTCAACTGAGCCTGAGAGGGGGAAGAGGGAAAAAAAACCGGACAACCTTCTCAGAGCGTTTGTTCAAGGACACACATACACACTCCTCTGCATCCTGCTTGCAGCAAGAGCCGAGGAAGCAACCTTGTTTCTTTTGAGCCAGTTTTCAGCTCCTTTTCTCTGGAGGGAGATGGAGAGTTGAACTTTGTTTTCCTGGGACTTTGGGGTTTTTTTTCCCTTCTTCTCTTCTTGACTCTTTCAACATCAGACCACATTGGGAGAATTTTCTCCCGAGGTGGGGGCCCTGAATGTGGGCCCATGAGCCAGCTGCAAGGAGGAGGAGAGAGACTACACCTCCGGAAGTGTTGGGGTTCCTCCCCCCTGCCATGAGGTCATGGGAGAGGGGACCCTGGGGTAGAGGCATGGCCTGGGCACGGGGGTCTCCCTGCTCCCTGCTGACATGTGCCCTACTCCTGTTCAGCACTGCTTATTTTGTGTTGCCCTGTGCCAGGAGGGCCCTGGTTGTGCCGTGATTGCTCAGTTCTTTGGCAGTGCCCCGCCCATGTGGCTGGAGAAGAAAGAGCTCTGAAACTTCTCTCAAGAATGGCTCCCTATTTCTTTGCACGGGCCTCGCTGTCTATGGATGTTTCAGGAGACCCCACCGAAACACGGAAGGACTCTCAAATTATCCCAGCTTTCTCTGCACAGCGAGAGCTTTTAATATTTAGCATTGTTCTCCTTTTCCTGGGTGTTTGTTAAAAAAATAGTTTTTATCTCTTTCACTTTCTTCCCAGGAAAATTCTTTTTTCCCGAAGCTGGTGGGGGAGGGCTGGGTGTAACCTGCCTTCTATCAGAGGATATTTTCCTCCACATTTGTCCAAACCGGCACAGCCTGTCCTTTCCCTGGGTGTCTGTTGCAGATGGAAGCTGCTGGTGCCATTGTCAGCTTGAAGCCCTCTTTTGATGCAAGCAGATGTTGCCAGGTGTGTTCAGCAGCTGTTGCTCAATGCTTATGCCAAGCTATTGTGTTCCTCATGGAACCAAGGAGCCATTGTGACACTGCAGGGGCTGATGGCATCAAGGAGACAATTGTGACAGTACAGAACCTCCTAGAAACAAGGCTCCATTGTGACACCGTGGGGAATCATGGAATCACGGAGCCCATTGTGACACGGCCAGGCCGCATGGAACCAATGGTCCATGGTTCCACTGCGGATTCAAGAAGAGCACGGTGACACCACGCAACATCACGGAACCATGCGTCCATTGTGACACAGCGGGGCCTCATGGAAACAAGGGGACCATTGTGGCAAAGCAGGGCCTAATGGAAGCATGGAGAGCATTGTGACATTGTGGGGAATCATGGAAGCATGGAGAGCATTGTGACACTAAGGAAACTCCTGGAACCAAGATGACCACTGGCACATAATGGAACCTCATGGAAGCAAGCCTCCATGATGACTTTGGAGGGCCTCGGGGACCACAGGACCCATTGTGACACAGCAGGACCTGGTGGAACCAAGGAGCCTTTGTGATACTCCAGATCCACATGGAAGCCAGGGTGCACTGAGACACAGCGGGGCCTTGTTGGAACCAAAGACACCTCTGCAAAAAGCAGGCTAGCTCATAGAAGCAAGGAGTCCATTGTTACAACATCAAACCTATGGAAGCAAGGGACCATTGTGACACTGCGGGGCCTCATGGAACCAATTGTCCATGATCACAGTGCGGATCAAAAGAGACCATGGTGACACTGCGGAACCTGATGGAACCAAGGAGCCATTGTGACACAGTGGGGCCTCATGGAATCAAGGATACCATTGTGACCCAGGTGTTGCATGTGAAGGCAAGGAGCCATTGTGACACTTTGGGCTTCTTCCCTTGAGCTCTGCAGCTGGCTGTCCCAGCCCAGCGCACCATGTGCCACCTGCTCTCCTCAGGGCTCTGCCTGCACACAGCCCCAGGAGAAGTTTTCCTGTTTGGAAGGAAAGAATGGAAAAGCCGGAGCAGGTTTCCCAAACAACAAACCCCACTCAGGAGCCACATGCTCAGTACAGGCTGCCGGGAACGATGTCCCCTTTCTACAAGGGTCAGGGTGAGCAGAATTCTCTGGGAGCAGAATTCTCGGAGTCTTTCCACTGAATTCTCTGTCCCCGTGTCTTGGGGTGACTTTATCATGTGTATCCCCTATCGCTGCTCTATGCCCAGAAGTGAACTTTGTGCATTTCTGTGCCTTTCAACTGAGCCTGAGAGGGGGGAGAGGAAAAAAAAACCGGACAAACTTCTCAGAGCGTTTGTTCAAGGACACACATACACACTCCTCTGCATCCTGCTTGCAGCAAGAGCAGAGGAAGCAACTTTGTTTCTTTTTAGCCAGTTTTCAGCTCCTTTTCTCTGGGGGGAGATGGAGAGTTGAACTTTGTTTTCCTGGGACTTTGGGGTTTTTTTTCCCTTCTTCTCTTCTTGACTCTTTCAACATCAGACCACATTGGGAGAATTTTCTACCCAGGTGGGGGCCCTGAATGTGGGCCCATGAGCCAGCTCCAAGGAGGAGGAGAGAGACTACACCTCCGGAAGTGTTGGGGTTCCTCCCCCCTGCCATGAGGTCATGGGAGAGGGGACCCTGGGGTAGAGGCATGGCCTGGGCACGGGGGTCTCCCTGCTCCCTGCTGACATGTGCCCTAATCCTGTTCAGCACTGCTTATTTTGTGTTGCCTTGTGCCAGGAGGGCCCTGGTTGTGCCGTGATTGCTCAGTTCTTTGGCAGTGCCCCGCCCATGTGGCTGGAGAAGAAAGAGCTCTGAAACTTCTCTCAAGAATGGCTCCCTATTTCTTTGCACGGGCCTCGCTGTCTATGGATGTTTCAGGAGACCCCACCGAAACACGGAAGGACTCTCAAATTATCCCAGCTTTCTCTGCACAGCGAGAGCTTTTAATATTTAGCATTGTTCTCCTTTTCCTGGGTGTTTGTTAAAAAATGGTTTTTATCTCTTTCACTTTCTTCCCAGGAAAATTCTTTTTTCCCGAAGCTGGTGGGGGAGGGCTGGGTGTAACCTGCCTTCTATCAGAGGATATTTTCCTCCACATTTGTCCAAACCGGCACAGCCTGTCCTTTCCTGGGTCTCTGTTGCAGATGGAAGCTGCTGGTGCCATTGTCAGCTTGAAGCCCTCTTTTGATGCAAGCAGATGTTGCCAGGTGTGTTCAGCAGCTGTTGCTCAATGCTTATGCCAAGCTATTGTGTTCCTCATGGAACCAAGGAGCCATTGTGACACTGCAGGGGCTGATGGCATCAAGGAGGCAATTGTGACAGTACAGAACCTCCTAGAAACAAGGCTCCATTGTGACACCGTGGGGAATCATGGAATCACGGAGCCCATTGTGACACGGCCAGGCTGCATGGAACCAATGGTCCATGGTTCCACTGCGGATTCAAGAAGAGCACGGTGACACCACGCAACATCACGGAACCATGCGTCCATTGTGACACAGCGGGGCCTCATGGAAACAAGGGGACCATTGTGGCAAAGCAGGGCCTAATGGAAGCATGGAGAGCATTGGGACATTGTGGGGAATCATGGAAGCATGGAGAGCATTGTGACACTAAGGAAACTCCTGGAACCAAGATGACCACTGGCACATAATGGAACCTCATGGAAGCAAGCCTCCATGATGACTTTGGAGGGCCTCGGGGACCACAGGACCCATTGTGACACAGCAGGACCTGGTGGAACCAAGGAGCCTTTGTGATACTCCAGATCCACATGGAAGCCAGGGTGCACTGAGACACAGCGGGGCCTTGTTGGAACCAAAGACACCTCTGCAAAAAGCAGGCTAGCTCATAGAAGCAAGGAGTCCATTGTTACAACATCAAACCTATGGAACCAAGGGACCATTGTGACACTGCGGGGCCTCATGGAACCAATTGTCCATGATGACAATGCGGATCAAAAGAGACCATGGTGACACTGCGGAACCGCATGGAACCAAGGAGCCATTGTGACACAGTGGGGCCTCATGGAATCAAGGAGACCATTGTGACCCAGGTGTTGCATGTGAAGGCAAGGAGCCATTGTGACACTTTGGGCTTCTTCCCTTGAGCTCTGCAGCTGGCTGTCCCAGCCCAGCGCACCATGTGCCACCTGCTCTCCTCAGGGCTCTGCCTGCACACAGCCCCAGGAGAAGTTTTCCTGTTTGGAAGGAAAGAATGGAAAAGCCTGAGCAGGTTTCCCAAACAACAAACCCCACTCAGGAGCCACATGCTCAGTACAGGCTGCCGGGAACGATGTCCCCTTTCTACAAGGGTCAGGGTGAGCAGAATTCTCTGGGAGCAGAATTCTCGGAGTCTTTCCACTGAATTCTCTGTCCCCGTGTCTTGGGGTGACTTTATCATGTGTATCCCCTATCGCTGCTCTATGCCCAGAAGTGAACTTTGTGCATTTCTGTGCCTTTCAACTGAGCCTGAGAGGGGGAAGAGGGAAAAAAAACCGGACAACCTTCTCAGAGCGTTTGTTCAAGGACACACATACACACTCCTCTGCATCCTGCTTGCAGCAAGAGCCGAGGAAGCAACCTTGTTTCTTTTGAGCCAGTTTTCAGCTCCTTTTCTCTGGAGGGAGATGGAGAGTTGAACTTTGTTTTCCTGGGACTTTGGGGTTTTTTTTCCCTTCTTCTCTTCTTGACTCTTTCAACATCAGACCACATTGGGAGAATTTTCTCCCGAGGTGGGGGCCCTGAATGTGGGCCCATGAGCCAGCTGCAAGGAGGAGGAGAGAGACTACACCTCCGGAAGTGTTGGGGTTCCTCCCCCCTGCCATGAGGTCATGGGAGAGGGGACCCTGGGGTAGAGGCATGGCCTGGGCACGGGGGTCTCCCTGCTCCCTGCTGACATGTGCCCTACTCCTGTTCAGCACTGCTTATTTTGTGTTGCCCTGTGCCAGGAGGGCCCTGGTTGTGCCGTGATTGCTCAGTTCTTTGGCAGTGCCCCGCCCATGTGGCTGGAGAAGAAAGAGCTCTGAAACTTCTCTCAAGAATGGCTCCCTATTTCTTTGCACGGGCCTCGCTGTCTATGGATGTTTCAGGAGACCCCACCGAAACACGGAAGGACTCTCAAATTATCCCAGCTTTCTCTGCACAGCGAGAGCTTTTAATATTTAGCATTGTTCTCCTTTTCCTGGGTGTTTGTTAAAAAAATAGTTTTTATCTCTTTCACTTTCTTCCCAGGAAAATTCTTTTTTCCCGAAGCTGGTGGGGGAGGGCTGGGTGTAACCTGCCTTCTATCAGAGGATATTTTCCTCCACATTTGTCCAAACCGGCACAGCCTGTCCTTTCCCTGGGTGTCTGTTGCAGATGGAAGCTGCTGGTGCCATTGTCAGCTTGAAGCCCTCTTTTGATGCAAGCAGATGTTGCCAGGTGTGTTCAGCAGCTGTTGCTCAATGCTTATGCCAAGCTATTGTGTTCCTCATGGAACCAAGGAGCCATTGTGACACTGCAGGGGCTGATGGCATCAAGGAGACAATTGTGACAGTACAGAACCTCCTAGAAACAAGGCTCCATTGTGACACCGTGGGGAATCATGGAATCACGGAGCCCATTGTGACACGGCCAGGCCGCATGGAACCAATGGTCCATGGTTCCACTGCGGATTCAAGAAGAGCACGGTGACACCACGCAACATCACGGAACCATGCGTCCATTGTGACACAGCGGGGCCTCATGGAAACAAGGGGACCATTGTGGCAAAGCAGGGCCTAATGGAAGCATGGAGAGCATTGTGACATTGTGGGGAATCATGGAAGCATGGAGAGCATTGTGACACTAAGGAAACTCCTGGAACCAAGATGACCACTGGCACATAATGGAACCTCATGGAAGCAAGCCTCCATGATGACTTTGGAGGGCCTCGGGGACCACAGGACCCATTGTGACACAGCAGGACCTGGTGGAACCAAGGAGCCTTTGTGATACTCCAGATCCACATGGAAGCCAGGGTGCACTGAGACACAGCGGGGCCTTGTTGGAACCAAAGACACCTCTGCAAAAAGCAGGCTAGCTCATAGAAGCAAGGAGTCCATTGTTACAACATCAAACCTATGGAAGCAAGGGACCATTGTGACACTGCGGGGCCTCATGGAACCAATTGTCCATGATCACAGTGCGGATCAAAAGAGACCATGGTGACACTGCGGAACCTGATGGAACCAAGGAGCCATTGTGACACAGTGGGGCCTCATGGAATCAAGGATACCATTGTGACCCAGGTGTTGCATGTGAAGGCAAGGAGCCATTGTGACACTTTGGGCTTCTTCCCTTGAGCTCTGCAGCTGGCTGTCCCAGCCCAGCGCACCATGTGCCACCTGCTCTCCTCAGGGCTCTGCCTGCACACAGCCCCAGGAGAAGTTTTCCTGTTTGGAAGGAAAGAATGGAAAAGCCGGAGCAGGTTTCCCAAACAACAAACCCCACTCAGGAGCCACATGCTCAGTACAGGCTGCCGGGAACGATGTCCCCTTTCTACAAGGGTCAGGGTGAGCAGAATTCTCTGGGAGCAGAATTCTCGGAGTCTTTCCACTGAATTCTCTGTCCCCGTGTCTTGGGGTGACTTTATCATGTGTATCCCCTATCGCTGCTCTATGCCCAGAAGTGAACTTTGTGCATTTCTGTGCCTTTCAACTGAGCCTGAGAGGGGGGAGAGGAAAAAAAAACCGGACAAACTTCTCAGAGCGTTTGTTCAAGGACACACATACACACTCCTCTGCATCCTGCTTGCAGCAAGAGCAGAGGAAGCAACTTTGTTTCTTTTTAGCCAGTTTTCAGCTCCTTTTCTCTGGGGGGAGATGGAGAGTTGAACTTTGTTTTCCTGGGACTTTGGGGTTTTTTTTCCCTTCTTCTCTTCTTGACTCTTTCAACATCAGACCACATTGGGAGAATTTTCTACCCAGGTGGGGGCCCTGAATGTGGGCCCATGAGCCAGCTCCAAGGAGGAGGAGAGAGACTACACCTCCGGAAGTGTTGGGGTTCCTCCCCCCTGCCATGAGGTCATGGGAGAGGGGACCCTGGGGTAGAGGCATGGCCTGGGCACGGGGGTCTCCCTGCTCCCTGCTGACATGTGCCCTAATCCTGTTCAGCACTGCTTATTTTGTGTTGCCTTGTGCCAGGAGGGCCCTGGTTGTGCCGTGATTGCTCAGTTCTTTGGCAGTGCCCCGCCCATGTGGCTGGAGAAGAAAGAGCTCTGAAACTTCTCTCAAGAATGGCTCCCTATTTCTTTGCACGGGCCTCGCTGTCTATGGATGTTTCAGGAGACCCCACCGAAACACGGAAGGACTCTCAAATTATCCCAGCTTTCTCTGCACAGCGAGAGCTTTTAATATTTAGCATTGTTCTCCTTTTCCTGGGTGTTTGTTAAAAAATGGTTTTTATCTCTTTCACTTTCTTCCCAGGAAAATTCTTTTTTCCCGAAGCTGGTGGGGGAGGGCTGGGTGTAACCTGCCTTCTATCAGAGGATATTTTCCTCCACATTTGTCCAAACCGGCACAGCCTGTCCTTTCCTGGGTCTCTGTTGCAGATGGAAGCTGCTGGTGCCATTGTCAGCTTGAAGCCCTCTTTTGATGCAAGCAGATGTTGCCAGGTGTGTTCAGCAGCTGTTGCTCAATGCTTATGCCAAGCTATTGTGTTCCTCATGGAACCAAGGAGCCATTGTGACACTGCAGGGGCTGATGGCATCAAGGAGGCAATTGTGACAGTACAGAACCTCCTAGAAACAAGGCTCCATTGTGACACCGTGGGGAATCATGGAATCACGGAGCCCATTGTGACACGGCCAGGCTGCATGGAACCAATGGTCCATGGTTCCACTGCGGATTCAAGAAGAGCACGGTGACACCACGCAACATCACGGAACCATGCGTCCATTGTGACACAGCGGGGCCTCATGGAAACAAGGGGACCATTGTGGCAAAGCAGGGCCTAATGGAAGCATGGAGAGCATTGTGACATTGTGGGGAATCATGGAAGCATGGAGAGCATTGTGACACTAAGGAAACTCCTGGAACCAAGATGACCACTGGCACATAATGGAACCTCATGGAAGCAAGCCTCCATGATGACTTTGGAGGGCCTCGGGGACCACAGGACCCATTGTGACACAGCAGGACCTGGTGGAACCAAGGAGCCTTTGTGATACTCCAGATCCACATGGAAGCCAGGGTGCACTGAGACACAGCGGGGCCTTGTTGGAACCAAAGACACCTCTGCAAAAAGCAGGCTAGCTCATAGAAGTGTTGGAGAATGGATTTATTGGGATCAATAAAGGAGCTGTGCAAGCTATTGAGCTGGAGGGTTTTTGGGCCTGTGTGTATGAGACACTTTCTGTGGGAAAGTCTCTGTGAAAAGCAAAACAGTTCCAGCCTGAGAAATTTCAGGGAGTAACGTACTTGCAGGTGTGATATCTAGGAGTATAAGGGAGGCAAGGACAAGATTCCTTTGAACATAACAAGATTGTGGAAGACTGCCAATGTAGCCTGATTGTGTAGAAATAGAAAAATATCCTGATAAGTAAGCCCCTTAGAAGCTAACAAGCTGGTATACTATTTAAGTGCCTCGAGACTGCTAATAAATCGGAGTTTAGTTTTCAACCATATTGGCTGCTGTCTGTTCTTCTCCCCTCGCCGGGGATCCGAGCTCCCCGTACCGCCGCGGCTTCCGACCTCTGGCTTCTTACATCTGGCGCCCGAACTCGGACACCGAACACCGAACACGGCACACCGAACTCGGAACACCGAACTTCGCGGAGTACGGGACTTTGGACTGGGACTGGTATTTTATTCCCGTTGCCCTGGCGGGAGCCTAATGCGGTGCCGGGGCAGCGCCGGCGGGTGTGGAGGGTCGGCCGACCTCTAGCCTGGGCCACCTTAACATCGGTGGTTCGCCGCTTGGCTGCTAAAGGCTTGCCTGGACGCTGCAGTACCCTGATACTTGGGGCGCGCGGAGGCGCGGGTGGTATCAGAGTAGTCCGCGGGTTTCTCGGTTTTTAGTTCGCGGTTTGCGGTTCGCGGTTTGTCCGCGGTTTTGTTTTCCGCGCTGAGGCGCGGGTTCGCGCTGATCGCGGGTACGGTCCGCGCTGGACGCGGGTTCGCGGGTTATCCGCGGGTAATAGTTTCGCGCAGAGACGCGGGGTTTTCGCTTTGGATGCGGGTTGTGTTGTCGCGCTAAGTCGCGGGTTTGTGGACGCGGTCATGGAAACTCAGGCAGCCTTTAACGTGTTTTTACGCTTTTTAGAAAAGCAGGGAATTAAGAATATAAACCTTAATAAGGAATTGGTGCAATTAGTGGAGTTTGGAATGGCAAGAGGGTATTTTAGGGAACCGGGATCGCTGTTCCAGGAGCAGCAGTGGAAGGAGTATGGTGATTGCTTGTGGTTTTTGGTTATTGACGATAACAAGGAAGCCAGGAAGTTAATGAAGCCGTGGAGAGCGGTCCTTACTTGTCTGACACAACATCGGGTTGAGCAACAGGTAGCGGCAGTTGCTACGGCTCAATTAGGCGGCAGTGATCCCCCGCCTGGTGTAATGACGCTCGAGAGCGATTATGTTCCTACGCCGCCGGTGGGGTGCTCCGTGCCTGTGAAACCCCCTACAGATCTGACATCGGGTGCCGTACCTACCGCACCTCCTGCACCTCCGGTGCAAACGCAGGCTGAGCTATCGACAACCGGCGATAAACAGTTAAGCCCGGAGGTCAGTAGATGTCACCCACAGCCTGCTGAAGCTAATGATCGCGGTGCTTGTAACACCCCTGCGTTAGCGTGTACTCGGGTTGATTGGAAAAAGATCATAGAAACGGCCCTTGAAAATGGAGACTATCGTATCCCCGAAGCGATTGGGGATGTGGCTGCTTTTCCAGTAATGTACCAAGCAGCTGGGGGTAATGTAGTAGGGGAATACAGTCCGGTTAATTGGAAGCTGCTAACTCAGCTGCGGGGCACAGTTAATGAGTCCGGCCTGCATAGTGAGCCTGCCAAGCAGATGCTGAATTATGTGTGGGGTTGTGGCATTCTTTGCCCGGAGGATATTAAAACTATAGTGAGAATGATTATGACCCCTTCGCAGGTTATGCTGTGGCAGGCGCACTGGCAACGCCTTTGTGATACCTCTGCTAACACCCACCGTGATGCTCAGGACCCTTTACATGGGGTTACGGTAGAACAGCTTATGGGCATTGGGCAGTTTGCCAGGGTGGAAATGCAGGTGCAGGTGGGACCTGAAAAACTATTGGAGGCTATGAGACTTGCCCGGCAGGCAATGTCTTTTGTAAAAACAGCACCCCTCCAGCCTTCCTATCTGTCGATTAAACAGGGCAGGGATGAATCCTTTTCCAGCTTTGTTGATAGGGTCACTAATGCCATACACAATTCGGATGTACAGGAATTTATGAAGGGACCATTGCTGAGGCAGTGTGTTATGGAGAATTGCAATTCGTACACCCGATCCATCCTAGTTACCCTGCCTGCTGATGCACCGGTAGAGCTGATGTTAGATAGGATGAGCCGTGTGCCAGTGGGGCCACAGGCAATGTTAGTGGAAGCTGTTAAGGCAGTAGGGAAAGATCTCCTGCAAGCTCACACGCAAGCCTTTGCAGCTCTAGCCCCCCTGAAAGGAGCAGAAGCACCGAGAGATGGGTGCTATGTTATCTCTAATGAAGTTAAGTGCTACCGATGTGGCCGGAGAGGGCACGTAAAACGCCAGTGTCGTGCCCAGCGACTATGGTGCCGTGTCTGCAGCCTCAACACTCACTCCACAGAAGCCTGCCCGAAGAAGTCGGGAAACGGGAGATCGAGCGCGAAGGGTCGCGGCGTGCGGACACCAACAGCGGCCCCTGCAGTAGCGATGCCAGTCTCCACAGCTCCCTGCAACCTGCCGACTGCCTTCGGCCAGCAACCCGAGGAAGCCTCGGCCTGGACCTGGCAACAGCAGTAGATGTGACCTTAATCGACGGCCGGCCCCAGAGAATTCCGACTGGGATTAAAGGACCTCTGGTTATTAATGGACAGTGTTATGGAGCTTTGCTGTTAGGTCGCTCTTCTAGTAGCCTGAGAGGACTTTTTGTATTGCCCGGCCTAATTGATAAAGACTATGAAGGGGAAATTTGCATCATGGCTCAAACTCATTTTCCACCTGTGCACATCCCAGCACATACCAAGATCGCTCAGTTAATCCCTCTGCCTCACCTGGCTGCAGATATAGCCGAGGGAACGCCGGAGCGTGGTACCGGAAACTTCGGTTCAACGGGGAGCCTCGCTCTTCTCACTCTCCCACTAGCTCAGAGACCGGTTGCTACCGTGGTGTTCACTCGTGATGGTGATTCTATCACGCTATCTGCACTATTGGACTCTGGTGCTGACCTAACAATTGTGGCCAACTCGTCCTGGCCTCCGCATTGGCCCCTTCAACAAGCTATAGGGGGGGTCGCAGGTGTCGGAGGCACTGCTTCGGTACAGCGCAGCCGGGAGCGACTTCAAGTCATACTAGATGGACGCACTGCATCTGTTATTGTTACAGTAATGCCTCTGCCCGAGAAGGTCAATGCTTTAATAGGGAGAGACGTGCTTGACCAGCTGGGATTTGTGCTGACTACTGAGAGGCCTTTTCAGTAGCGGCCGCTGCACTGACTTTCCCGATAGCCTTGCACTGGATTACAAATGCTTCCGTGTGGATCGAGCAGTGGCCGCTCAAAGAGGAAAGTCTGAAGCAAGCTCATGCACTAGTACAGGAACAGTTGAGTCAGGGACATTTGCGACCGTCCACGAGTCCGTGGAATACACCCATTTTTGTGGTCATGAAAAAATCTGGGAAGTATCGGCTGTTGCATGACTTGCGTGCTATTAATGCTCAGATGCAAGCTATGGGGGCCCTGCAGCCTGGCCTTCCCAATCCTGCAGTTGTGCCTGAGAATTGGCATTTGTTAATAGTGGACTTAAAGGACTGTTTCTTTACCATCCCATTGCATCCCGATGACATGCATCGTTTTGCTTTTACTCTCCCTGCAATAAACAGAGAGGGACCTGCTTCTCGCTATGAATGGACAGTACTTCCACAGGGGATGAAAAACAGTCCCACCTTGTGCCAGATGTATGTTGATGCCGCATTGAAGCCGGTTCGAGAGCAATGGCCAAAGGCCATCATTTATCACTATATGGACGATATACTGATCGCTCAACCAGACCCTATTACCCCCCAACAGGAGCTCATGCTCACCCGACAGCTGAACCGGTATGGCCTGACCGTTGCGCCCGAAAAGGTTCAGCGTACACCTGTTTGGAAATATCTGGGGTGGAGTATTACTGAGTCACAAATCAAGCCACAGAAGGTGACAATTCAAACTAATCTCACAACTTTGAAAGATGCACAAAAACTTTTGGGTGACCTGCAGTGGCTTAGACCTGTTGTCGGCATCAGTAACGAGGATCTGGAGGTGCTGCGGCCCCTCCTAAAAGGGACTGATCCTTCCCTGCCTGTTCAGCCCACACCAGAACAGGTAGAGACTATTCAGCGTATTAGTACTGTTATTGCAGACAGGGCAGTTGATCGCATGGATGCTGATATTCCAGTCGACTTCACCGTCCTCCATGGAGAGACACAACTTATTGGTGCACTGACTCAGTGCAAAAACAAACAAGGGGAGCAGATTAAAGTCTTGGAATGGATGTTTACCAGCTTACAGCCTAAAACAACATTGCAACAGAAAATTGATAATGTGGCAGAATTAATACAGAAAGGCCGCATCCGTATAATACAAGTCACTGGGCAAGAGCCAGGAACGATCTACTTGCCAATGAAAAGAGCTGAGCTCGAGTGGTATCTACTGAACTCTCAAACTTTGCAGATTAGCCTGCTAAGCGATGCCCAGCAGATTGAAGTACAATCTCTCAAGGCTCCGATACTGAAATGGATGACACAGCATACATGGATTCAGATTCCCAAAAGGAGCAAGCTTCCGTTGCAGGAAGCAGTAACTGTGTTCACTGATGCTGGAAAGAAGTCCCGGCGAGCAGCTGCGACGTGGCAGGTTCAAGGACAATGGTGTCATCAGATACTAGAGGCTGAACCTGGGGACTCCTTGCAGACCCTTGAATTAGCTGCAGTGGTCTGGGCTTTTAAACGATGGTTGTCTGTTAAGCTTAATGTGGTGACGGACTCGCTGTATGTTGCTGGCATTGTGGAACGGATAGAGGATGCTAGGATCAAAGACATAAACAACAAGCGTCTGTTTGAACTATTGCGCCAGCTTCATTCAGCTATTGGGCAGAGATCTTGTGCCTATGCTGTAATACATGTCAGGAGTCATCTGTGGACAGAGGGCCTGGGCAAAGGAAATGCCTATGCAGATCAGCTAGTTTCTGTAACAGTGCCATTAAGTGAATTTGCAAAAGCACGGGAAGCCCATAGCACATTCCACCAGAATGCCAGAGGCCTTCACAGACAATTTGACATTACCATGGAAGAAGCTAAAGGAATAGTGCGGGCATGTCCTACATGCAGCCATCATGGCCCGGGTCTCGGTATTGGGGTCAACCCCCGGGGTTTGGGCCCAAATGAACTGTGGCAAATGGATGTGACCCATGTTCCTGAGTTTGGCAGACTGAAATATGTGCATGTCACTATAGACACTTGCAGCAAGTTCATATGGGCATCAGCACAGACAGGTGAAAAAGCCCTTCATGTGATACGACATCTGACCAGCTGTTTTGCTGTGATGGGGGTGCCGGAACAGATCAAGACAGACAACGGTCCTGCCTACGTTAGCGAGCGGCTTCGAAAGTTTTGCCAGCAGTGGAGTGTGCGACATGTCACTGGAATCCCTCATTTACCTACAGGACAAGCTATTGTGGAGCGTGCTAATCAGACTCTAAAGTTATATTTAGCCAAGTTCAGAGACATTTCAGATGTGCAGGAAAAATTAGCAAAAGCATTGTATGTGTTGAATTATTTGTGCTTGTTTGGGGATAATGATGCCGCACCTGCCTATCTCCACAGTGGTATTGTGGAAACAAAAAGGAAAGTAATCAGGCCTTTTTATGTGATGTATAGGCATCCAGCTACAGGGATTTGGCAGGGGCCCGCTGAGGTTCGATATTCGGGCAAGGGGTACATGTGTGTGCTTACCCCAGCAGGACCTCTGTGGGTGCCCAGCCGCTGGACTCGTGCTACGGCAGAGCCTGCAGTGAACAGAGCCAACCCGGGATCCAGAGCTGCATCCACCTAAGGAGGACAGCCTGAAAGGGCCTTTGTAAGGGTTTTTACCCTATGTCAAGGCCTGCCCCAACTATGGCTCAGTGGTCCGTAAAGGCCAAGTTCAGATACCCTGTAATTGTTGCCATAAGTTAGCTTGGGTTTAACACCAACTCAGCGGTGAAGTAAAAAGTTGTTTCTTTTTGAATAATCTCGAAATAAGAGTAGTTCTGATTTCTGTTTATTTCTGTTAAGGTCAAATTCTTTTAAGTTTAATTTCTGTCAAGCTTGAGTTCTGCAGAATTTAAGTGATAAAGTTAAGTTATATAATGTTAAGGTAGTGTTAAGGTTAATCCGTGTTAAGTTTAAGTGTTGTTAAGTTTAAGCAAAGTTAAGTTCAAGTAAAGTTAATGTTAAGTTCTGCTAAGTTAAGTTGTGTAGAGTGTAAGTAATATTAGAGCTAAGTTAATATAACCTTGCAAATGCTTAATAAGTTAAGTATGTATTATTAATGTTAGTCGTGTAGTAATATCAAGTTAAGTAACCTTTAATTTGCTGCTACTAACCCACAGCCACGGCTGTGAAAGGCTTAAAAACTTATGCTGCTAAATTCTTCCTAACTACCTTTTCCCATTCCACTAATAGATAAGTAAGTTACATCAATTAACTATATGATTATAGAAAAAGACGGTCTCAACTTAGAGGGATAGTTAAAGTTGTTAAGTTTAAAATTATAACTAGTTTTATTTGTATAGTATTTGATTACTGTAGAACTGGCAGTATATTCACCTTGCCTCCTGATACTTGCAATAGACAATATATGAAGTCTACATTTGTGATCCCTCCAGCTTTGCTTGCACAAAAGAAAACGGGGAATTTGTTGGAGAATGGATTTATTGGGATCAATAAAGGAGCTGTGCAAGCTATTGAGCTGGAGGGTTTTTGGGCCTGTGTGTATGAGACACTTTCTGTGGGAAAGTCTCTGTGAAAAGCAAAACAGTTCCAGCCTGAGAAATTTCAGGGAGTAACGTACTTGCAGGTGTGATATCTAGGAGTATAAGGGAGGCAAGGACAAGATTCCTTTGAACATAACAAGATTGTGGAAGACTGCCAATGTAGCCTGATTGTGTAGAAATAGAAAAATATCCTGATAAGTAAGCCCCTTAGAAGCTAACAAGCTGGTATACTATTTAAGTGCCTCGAGACTGCTAATAAATCGGAGTTTAGTTTTCAACCATATTGGCTGCTGTCTGTTCTTCTCCCCCCGCCGGGGATCCGAGCTCCCCGTACCGCCGCGGCTTCCGACCTCTGGCTTCTTACATAGAAGCAAGGAGTCCATTGTTACAACATCAAACCTATGGAAGCAAGGGACCATTGTGACACTGCGGGGCCTCATGGAACCAATTGTCCATGATCACAGTGCGGATCAAAAGAGACCATGGTGACACTGCGGAACCTGATGGAACCAAGGAGCCATTGTGACACAGTGGGGCCTCATGGAATCAAGGATACCATTGTGACCCAGGTGTTGCATGTGAAGGCAAGGAGCCATTGTGACACTTTGGGCTTCTTCCCTTGAGCTCTGCAGCTGGCTGTCCCAGCCCAGCGCACCATGTGCCACCTGCTCTCCTCAGGGCTCTGCCTGCACACAGCCCCAGGAGAAGTTTTCCTGTTTGGAAGGAAAGAATGGAAAAGCCGGAGCAGGTTTCCCAAACAACAAACCCCACTCAGGAGCCACATGCTCAGTACAGGCTGCCGGGAACGATGTCCCCTTTCTACAAGGGTCAGGGTGAGCAGAATTCTCTGGGAGCAGAATTCTCGGAGTCTTTCCACTGAATTCTCTGTCCCCGTGTCTTGGGGTGACTTTATCATGTGTATCCCCTATCGCTGCTCTATGCCCAGAAGTGAACTTTGTGCATTTCTGTGCCTTTCAACTGAGCCTGAGAGGGGGAAGAGGGAAAAAAAACCGGACAACCTTCTCAGAGCGTTTGTTCAAGGACACACATACACACTCCTCTGCATCCTGCTTGCAGCAAGAGCCGAGGAAGCAACCTTGTTTCTTTTGAGCCAGTTTTCAGCTCCTTTTCTCTGGAGGGAGATGGAGAGTTGAACTTTGTTTTCCTGGGACTTTGGGGGTTTTTATCCGTTCTTCTCTTCTTGACTGTTTCAACATCAGACCACATTGGGAGAATTTTCTCCCGAGGTGGGGGCCCTGAATGTGGGCCCATGAGCCAGCTGCAAGGAGGAGGAGAGAGACTGCGCCTACGGAAGTGTTGGGGTTCCTCCCCCCTGCCATGAGGTCATGGGAGAGGGGACCCTGGGGTAGAGGCATGGCCTGGGCATGGGGTCTCCCTGCTCCCTGCTGACATGTGCCCTAATCCTGTTCAGCACTGGTTATTTTGTGTTGCCCTGTGCCAGGAGGGCCCTGGTTGTGCCGTGATTGCTCAGTTCTTTGGCAGTGCCCCGCCCATGTGGCTGGAGAAGAAAGAGCTCTGAAACTTCTCTCAAGAATGGCTCCCTATTTCTTTGCACGGGCCTCGCTGTCTATGGATGTTTCAGGAGACCCCACCGAAACACGGAAGGACTCTCAAATTATCCCAGCTTTCTCTGCACAGCGAGAGCTTTTAATATTTAGCATTGTTCTCCTTTTCCTGGGTGTTTGTTAAAAAAATTGTTTTTATCTCTTTCACTTTCGTCCCAGGAAAATTCTTTTTTCCCGAAGCTGGTGGGGGAGGGCTGGGTGTAACCTGCCTTCTATCAGAGGATATTTTCCTCCACATTTGTCCAAACCGGCACAGCCTGTCCTTTCCTGGGTCTCTGTTGCAGATGGAAGCTGCTGGTGCCATTGTCAGCTTGAAGCCCTCTTTTGATGCAAGCAGATGTTGCCAGGTGTGTTCAGCAGCTGTTGCTCAATGCTTATGCCAAGCTATTGTGTTCCTCATGGAACCAAGGAGCCATTGTGACACTGCAGGGGCTGATGGCATCAAGGAGGCAATTGTGACAGTACAGAACCTCCTAGAAACAAGGCTCCATTGTGACACCGTGGGGAATCATGGAATCACGGAGCCCATTGTGACACGGCCAGGCCGCATGGAACCAATGGTCCATGGTTACACGGCGGATTCAAGAAGAGCACGGTGACACCACGCAACATCATGGAACCATAGGTCCATTGTGACACAGCGGGGCCTCATGGAAACAAGGGGACCATTGTGGCAAAGCAGGGCCTAATGGAAGCATGGAGAGCATTGTGACATTGTGGGGAATCATGGAAGCATGGAGAGCATTGTGACACTAAGGAAACTCCTGGAACCAAGATGACCACTGGCACATAATGGAACCTCATGGAAGCAAGCCTCCATGATGACTTTGGAGGGCCTCAGGGACCACAGGACCCATTGTGACACAGCAGGACCTGGTGGAACCAAGGAGCCTTTGTGATGCTCCAGATCCACATGGAAGCCAGGGTGCACTGAGACACAGCGGGGCCTTGTTGGAACCAAAGACACCTCTGCAAAAAGCAGGCTAGCTCATAGAAGCAAGGAGTCCATTGTTACAACATCAAACCTATGGAAGCAAGGGACCATTGTGACACTGCGGGGCCTCATGGAACCAATTGTCCATGATGACAATGCGGATCAAAAGAGACCATGGTGACACTGCGGAACCCGATGGAACCAAGGAGCCATTGTGACACAGTGGGGCCTCATGGAATCAAGGAGACCATTGTGACCCAGGTGTTGCATGTGAAGGCAAGGAGCCATTGTGACACTTTGGGCTTCTTCCCTTGAGCTCTGCAGCTGGCTGTCCCAGCCCAGCGCACCATGTGCCACCTGCTCTCCTCAGGGCTCTGCCTGCACACAGCCCCAGGAGAAGTTTTCCTGTTTGGAAGGAAAGAATGGAAAAGCCGGAGCAGGTTTCCTAAACAACAAACCCCACTCAGGAGCCACATGCTCAGTACAGGCTGCCGGGAACGATGTCCCCTTTCTACAAGGGTCAGGGTGAGCAGAATTCTCTGGGAGCAGAATTCTCGGAGTCTTTCCACTGAATTCTCTGTCCCTGTGTCTTGGGGTGACGTTATCATGTGTATCCCCTATTGCTGCTCTATGCCCAGAAGTGAACTTTGTGCATTTCTGTGCCTTTCAACTGAGCCTGAGAGGGGGGAGAGGAAAAAAAAACCGGACAAACTTCTCAGAGCGTTTGTTCAAGGACACACATACACACTCCTCTGCATCCTGCTTGCAGCAAGAGCAGAGGAAGCAACTTTGTTTCTTTTTAGCCAGTTTTCAGCTCCTTTTCTCTGGGGGGAGATGGAGAGTTGAACTTTGTTTTCCTGGGACTTTGGGGTTTTTTTCCCTTCTTCTCTTCTTGACTCTTTCAACATCAGACCACATTGGGAGAATTTTCTACCCAGGTGGGGGCCCTGAATGTGGGCCCATGAGCCAGCTCCAAGGAGGAGGAGAGAGACTACACCTCCGGAAGTGTTGGGGTTCCTCCCCCCTGCCATGAGGTCATGGGAGAGGGGACCCTGGGGTAGAGGCATGGCCTGGGCACGGGGGTCTCCCTGCTCCCTGCTGACATGTGCCCTAATCCTGTTCAGCACTGCTTATTTTGTGTTGCCTTGTGCCAGGAGGGCCCTGGTTGTGCCGTGATTGCTCAGTTCTTTGGCAGTGCCCCGCCCATGTGGCTGGAGAAGAAAGAGCTCTGAAACTTCTCTCAAGAATGGCTCCCTATTTCTTTGCACGGGCCTCGCTGTCTATGGATGTTTCAGGAGACCCCACCGAAACACGGAAGGACTCTCAAATTATCCCAGCTTTCTCTGCACAGCGAGAGCTTTTAATATTTAGCATTGTTCTCCTTTTCCTGGGTGTTTGTTAAAAAATGGTTTTTATCTCTTTCACTTTCTTCCCAGGAAAATTCTTTTTTCCCGAAGCTGGTGGGGGAGGGCTGGGTGTAACCTGCCTTCTATCAGAGGATATTTTCCTCCACATTTGTCCAAACCGGCACAGCCTGTCCTTTCCTGGGTGTCTGTTGCAGATGGAAGCTGCTGGTGCCATTGTCAGCTTGAAGCCCTCTTTTGATGCAAGCAGATGTTGCCAGGTGTGTTCAGCAGCTGTTGCTCAATGCTTATGCCAAGCTATTGTGTTCCTTATGGAACCAAGGAGCCATTGTGACACTGCAGGGGCTGATGGCATCAAGGAGGCAATTGTGACAGTACAGAACCTCCTAGAAACAAGGCTCCATTGTGACACCGTGGGGAATCATGGAATCACGGAGCCCATTGTGACACGGCCAGGCTGCATGGAACCAATGGTCCATGGTTACACTGCGGATTCAAGAAGAGCACGGTGACACCACGCAACATCCTGGAACCATAGGTCCATTGTGACACAGCGGGGCCTCATGGAAACAAGGGGACCATTGTGGCAAAGCAGGGCCTAATGGAAGCATGGAGAGCATTGTGACATTGTGGGGAATCATGGAAGCATGGAGAGCATTGTGACACTAAGGAAACTCCTGGAACCAAGATGACCACTGGCACATAATGGAACCTCATGGAAGCAAGCCTCCATGATGACTTTGGAGGGCCTCAGGGACCACAGGACCCATTGTGACACAGCAGGACCTGGTGGAACCAAGGAGCCTTTGTGATGCTCCAGATCCACATGGAAGCCAGGGTGCACTGAGACACAGCGGGGCCTTGTTGGAACCAAAGACACCTCTGCAAAAAGCAGGCTAGCTCATAGAAGCAAGGAGTCCATTGTTACAACATCAAACCTATGGAACCAAGGGACCATTGTGACACTGCGGGGCCTCATGGAACCAATTGTCCATGATGACAATGCGGATCAAAAGAGACCATGGTGACAATGCGGAACCGCATGGAACCAAGGAGCCATTGTGACACAGTGGGGCCTCATGGAATCAAGGAGACCATTGTGACCCAGGTGTTGCATGTGAAGGCAAGGAGCCATTGTGACACTTTGGGCTTCTTCCCTTGAGCTCTGCAGCTGGCTGTCCCAGCCCAGCGCACCATGTGCCACCTGCTCTCCTCAGGGCTCTGCCTGCACACAGCCCCAGGAGAAGTTTTCCTGTTTGCAAGGAAAGAATGGAAAAGCCTGAGCAGGTTTCCTAAACAACAAACCCCACTCAGGAGCCACATGCTCAGTACAGGCTGCCGGGAACGATGTCCCCTTTCTACAAGGGTCAGGGTGAGCAGAATTCTCTGGGAGCAGAATTCTCGGAGTCTTTCCACTGAATTCTCTGTCCCTGTGTCTTGGGGTGACTTTATCATGTGTATCCCCTATCGCTGCTCTATGCCCAGAAGTGAACTTTGTGCATTTCTGTGCCTTTCAACTGAGCCTGAGAGGGGGAAGAGGAAAAAAAAGCCAGACAAACTTCTCAGAGCGTTTGTTCAAGGACACACATACACACTCCTCTGCATCCTGCTTGCAGCAAGAGCAGAGGAAGCAACTTTGTTTCTTTTTAGCCAGTTTTCAGCTCCTTTTCTCTGGGGGGAGATGGAGAGTTGAACTTTGTTTTCCTGGGACTTTGGGGTTTTTTTTCCCTTCTTCTCTTCTTGACTCTTTCAACATCAGACCACATTGGGAGAATTTTCTCCCGAGGTGGGGGCCCTGAATGTGGGCCCATGAGCCAGCTGCAAGGAGGAGGAGAGAGACTACACCTCCGGAAGTGTTGGGGTTCCTCCCCCCTGCCATGAGGTCATGGGAGAGGGGACCCTGGGGTAGAGGCATGGCCTGGGCACGGGGGTCTCCCTGCTCCCTGCTGACATGTGCCCTAATCCTGTTCAGCACTGCTTATTTTGTGTTGCCCTGTGCCAGGAGGGCCCTGGTTGTGCCGTGATTGCTCAGTTCTTTGGCAGTGCCCCGCCCATGTGGCTGGAGAAGAAAGAGCTCTGAAACTTCTCTCAAGAATGGCTCCCTATTTCTTTGCACGGGCCTCGCTGTCTATGGATGTTTCAGGAGACCCCACCGAAACACGGAAGGACTCTCAAATTATCCCAGGTTTCTCTGCACAGCGAGAGCTTTTAATATTTAGCATTGTTCTCCTTTTCCTGGGTGTTTGTTAAAAAAATAGTTTTTATCTCTTTCACTTTCTTCCCAGGAAAATTCTTTTTTCCCGAAGCTGGTGGGGGAGGGCTGGGTGTAACCTGCCTTCTATCAGAGGATATTTTCCTCCACATTTGTCCAAACCGGCACAGCCTGTCCTTTCCCTGGGTGTCTGTTGCAGATGGAAGCTGCTGGTGCCATTGTCAGCTTGAAGCCCTCTTTTGATGCAAGCAGATGTTGCCAGGTGTGTTCAGCAGCTGTTGCTCAATGCTTATGCCAAGCTATTGTGTTCCTCATGGAACCAAGGAGCCATTGTGACACTGCAGGGGCTGATGGCATCAAGGAGACAATTGTGACAGTACAGAACCTCCTAGAAACAAGGCTCCATTGTGACACCGTGGGGAATCATGGAATCACGGAGCCCATTGTGACACGGCCAGGCCGCATGGAACCAATGGTCCATGGTTCCACTGCGGATTCAAGAAGAGCACGGTGACACCACGCAACATCACGGAACCATGCGTCCATTGTGACACAGCGGGGCCTCATGGAAACAAGGGGACCATTGTGGCAAAGCAGGGCCTAATGGAAGCATGGAGAGCATTGTGACATTGTGGGGAATCATGGAAGCATGGAGAGCATTGTGACACTAAGGAAACTCCTGGAACCAAGATGACCACTGGCACATAATGGAACCTCATGGAAGCAAGCCTCCATGATGACTTTGGAGGGCCTCGGGGACCACAGAACCCATTGTGACACAGCAGGACCTGGTGGAACCAAGGAGCCTTTGTGATACTCCAGATCCACATGGAAGCCAGGGTGCACTGAGACACAGCGGGGCCTTGTTGGAACCAAAGACACCTCTGCAAAAAGCAGGCTAGCTCATAGAAGCAAGGAGTCCATTGTTACAACATCAAACCTATGGAAGCAAGGGACCATTGTGACACTGCGGGGCCTCATGGAACCAATTGTCCATGATCACAGTGCGGATCAAAAGAGACCATGGTGACACTGCGGAACCGCATGGAACCAAGGAGCCATTGTGACACAGTGGGGCCTCATGGAATCAAGGATACCATTGTGACCCAGGTGTTGCATGTGAAGGCAAGGAGCCATTGTGACACTTTGGGCTTCTTCCCTTGAGCTCTGCAGCTGGCTGTCCCAGCCCAGCGCACCATGTGCCACCTGCTCTCCTCAGGGCTCTGCCTGCACACAGCCCCAGGAGAAGTTTTCCTGTTTGGAAGGAAAGAATGGAAAAGCCGGAGCAGGTTTCCCAAACAACAAACCCCACTCAGGAGCCACATGCTCAGTACAGGCTGCCGGGAACGATGTCCCCTTTCTACAAGGGTCAGGGTGAGCAGAATTCTCTGGGAGCAGAATTCTCGGAGTCTTTCCACTGAATTCTCTGTCCCCGTGTCTTGGGGTGACTTTATCATGTGTATCCCCTATCGCTGCTCTATGCCCAGAAGTGAACTTTGTGCATTTCTGTGCCTTTCAACTGAGCCTGAGAGGGGGAAGAGGGAAAAAAAACCGGACAACCTTCTCAGAGCGTTTGTTCAAGGACACACATACACACTCCTCTGCATCCTGCTTGCAGCAAGAGCCGAGGAAGCAACCTTGTTTCTTTTGAGCCAGTTTTCAGCTCCTTTTCTCTGGAGGGAGATGGAGAGTTGAACTTTGTTTTCCTGGGACTTTGGGTTTTTTTTTCCCTTCTTCTCTTCTTGACTCTTTCAACATCAGACCACATTGGGAGAATTTTCTCCCGAGGTGGGGGCCCTGAATGTGGGCCCATGAGCCAGCTGCAAGGAGGAGGAGAGAGACTACACCTCCGGAAGTGTTGGGGTTCCTCCCCCCTGCCATGAGGTCATGGGAGAGGGGACCCTGGGGTAGAGGCATGGCCTGGGCACGGGGGTCTCCCTGCTCCCTGCTGACATGTGCCCTACTCCTGTTCAGCACTGCTTATTTTGTGTTGCCCTGTGCCAGGAGGGCCCTGGTTGTGCCGTGATTGCTCAGTTCTTTGGCAGTGCCCCGCCCATGTGGCTGGAGAAGAAAGAGCTCTGAAACTTCTCTCAAGAATGGCTCCCTATTTCTTTGCACGGGCCTCGCTGTCTATGGATGTTTCAGGAGACCCCACCGAAACACGGAAGGACTCTCAAATTATCCCAGCTTTCTCTGCACAGCGAGAGCTTTTAATATTTAGCATTGTTCTCCTTTTCCTGGGTGTTTGTTAAAAAAATAGTTTTTATCTCTTTCACTTTCTTCCCAGGAAAATTCTTTTTTCCCGAAGCTGGTGGGGGAGGGCTGGGTGTAACCTGCCTTCTATCAGAGGATATTTTCCTCCACATTTGTCCAAACCGGCACAGCCTGTCCTTTCCCTGGGTGTCTGTTGCAGATGGAAGCTGCTGGTGCCATTGTCAGCTTGAAGCCCTCTTTTGATGCAAGCAGATGTTGCCAGGTGTGTTCAGCAGCTGTTGCTCAATGCTTATGCCAAGCTATTGTGTTCCTCATGGAACCAAGGAGCCATTGTGACACTGCAGGGGCTGATGGCATCAAGGAGACAATTGTGACAGTACAGAACCTCCTAGAAACAAGGCTCCATTGTGACACCGTGGGGAATCATGGAATCACGGAGCCCATTGTGACACGGCCAGGCCGCATGGAACCAATGGTCCATGGTTCCACTGCGGATTCAAGAAGAGCACGGTGACACCACGCAACATCACGGAACCATGCGTCCATTGTGACACAGCGGGGCCTCATGGAAACAAGGGGACCATTGTGGCAAAGCAGGGCCTAATGGAAGCATGGAGAGCATTGTGACATTGTGGGGAATCATGGAAGCATGGAGAGCATTGTGACACTAAGGAAACTCCTGGAACCAAGATGACCACTGGCACATAATGGAACCTCATGGAAGCAAGCCTCCATGATGACTTTGGAGGGCCTCGGGGACCACAGGACCCATTGTGACACAGCAGGACCTGGTGGAACCAAGGAGCCTTTGTGATACTCCAGATCCACATGGAAGCCAGGGTGCACTGAGACACAGCGGGGCCTTGTTGGAACCAAAGACACCTCTGCAAAAAGCAGGCTAGCTCATAGAAGCAAGGAGTCCATTGTTACAACATCAAACCTATGGAAGCAAGGGACCATTGTGACACTGCGGGGCCTCATGGAACCAATTGTCCATGATCACAGTGCGGATCAAAAGAGACCATGGTGACACTGCGGAACCGCATGGAACCAAGGAGCCATTGTGACACAGTGGGGCCTCATGGAATCAAGGAGACCATTGTGACCCAGGTGTTGCATGTGAAGGCAAGGAGCCATTGTGACACTTTGGGCTTCTTCCCTTGAGCTCTGCAGCTGGCTGTCCCAGCCCAGCGCACCATGTGCCACCTGCTCTCCTCAGGGCTCTGCCTGCACACAGCCCCAGGAGAAGTTTTCCTGTTTGGAAGGAAAGAATGGAAAAGCCTGAGCAGGTTTCCTAAACAACAAACCCCACTCAGGAGCCACATGCTCAGTACAGGCTGCCTGGAACGAGGTCCCCTTTCTACAAGGGTCAGTGTGAGCAGGAATTATCTCTGGGAGCAGAATTCTCGGAGTCTTTCCACTGAATTCTCTGTCCCTGTGTCTTGGGGTGACTTTATCATGTGTATCCCCTATCGCTGCTCTATGCCCAGAAGTGAACTTTGTGCATTTCTGTGCCTTTCAACTGAGCCTGAGAGGGGGAAGAGGGAAAAAAAACCGGACAACCTTCTCAGACCATTTGTTCAAGGACACACATACACACTCCTCTGCATCCTGCTTGCAGCAAGAGCAGAGGAAGCAACCTTGTTTCTTTTGAGCCAGTTTTCAGCTCCTTTTCTCTGGAGGGAGATGGAGAGTTGAACTTTGTTTTCCTGGGACTTTGGGGGTTTTTATCCGTTCTTCTCTTCTTGACTGTTTCAACATCAGAGCACATTGGGAGAATTTTCTCCCGAGGTGGGGGCCCTGAATGTGGGCCCATGAGCCAGCTCCAAGGAGGAGGAGAGAGACTGCGCCTACGGAAGTGTTGGGGTTCCTCCCCCCTGCCATGAGGTCATGGGAGAGGGGACCCTGGGGTAGAGGCATGGCCTGGGCACGGGGGTCTCCCTGCTCCCTGCTGACATGTGCCCTAATCCTGTTCAGCACTGCTTATTTTGTGTTGCCTTGTGCCAGGAGGGCCCTGGTTGTGCCGTGATTGCTCAGTTCTTTGGCAGTGCCCCGCCCATGTGGCTGGAGAAGAAAGAGCTCTGAAACTTCTCTCAAGAATGGCTCCCTATTTCTTTGCACGGGCCTCGCTGTCTATGGATGTTTCAGGAGACCCCACCGAAACACGGAAGGACTCTCAAATTATCCCAGCTTTCTCTGCACAGCGAGAGCTTTTAATATTTAGCATTGTTATCCTTTTCCTGGGTGTTTGTTAAAAAATTGTTTTTATCTCTTTCACTTTCGTCCCAGGAAAATTCTTTTTTCCCGAAGCTGGTGGGGGAGGGCTGGGTGTAACCTGCCTTCTATCAGAGGATATTTTCCTCCACATTTGTCCAAACCGGCACAGCCTGTCCTTTCCTGGGTGTCTGTTGCAGATGGAAGCTGCTGGTGCCATTGTCAGCTTGAAGCCCTCTTTTGATGCAAGCAGATGTTGCCAGGTGTGTTCAGCAGCTGTTGCTCAATGCTTATGCCAAGCTATTGTGTTCCTCATGGAACCAAGGAGCCATTGTGACACTGCAGGGGCTGATGGCATCAAGGAGGCAATTGTGACAGTACAGAACCTCCTAGAAACAAGGCTCCATTGTGACACCGTGGGGAATCATGGAATCAAGGAGCCCATTGTGACACGGCCAGGCCGCATGGAACCAATGGTCCATGGTTACACGGCGGATTCAAGAAGAGCACGGTGACACCACGCAACATCATGGAACCATAGGTCCATTGTGACACAGCGGGGCCTCATGGAAACAAGGGGACCATTGTGGCAAAGCAGGGCCTAATGGAAGCATGGAGAGCATTGTGACATTGTGGGGAATCATGGAAGCATGGAGAGCATTGTGACACTAAGGAAACTCCTGGAACCAAGATGAGCACTGGCACATAATGGAACCTCATGGAAGCAAGCCTCCATGATGACTTTGGGGCGCCTCAGGGACCACAGGACCCATTGTGACACAGCAGGACCTGGTGGAACCAAGGAGCCTTTGTGATACTCCAGATCCACATGGAAGCCAGGGTGCACTGAGACACAGCGGGGCCTTGTTGGAACCAAAGACACCTCTGCAAAAAGCAGGCTAGCTCATAGAAGCAAGGAGTCCATTGTTACAACATCAAACCTATGGAACCAAGGGACCATTGTGACACTGCGGGGCCTCATGGAACCAATTGTCCATGATGACAGTGCGGATCAAAGGAGACCATGGTGACACTGCGGAACCGCATGGAACCAAGGAGCCATTGTGACACAGTGGGGCCTCATGGAATCAAGGAGACCATTGTGACCCAGGTGTTGCATGTGAAGGCAAGGAGCCATTGTGACACTTTGGGCTTCTTCCCTTGAGCTCTGCAGCTGGCTGTCCCAGCCCAGCGCATCATGTGCCACCTGCTCTCCTCAGGGCTCTGCCTGCACACAGCCCCAGGAGAAGTTTTCCTGTTTGGAAGGAAAGAATGGAAAAGCCTGAGCAGGTTTCCTAAACAACAAACCCCACTCAGGAGCCACATGCTCAGTACAGGCTGCCTGGAACGAGGTCCCCTTTCTACAAGGGTCAGTGTGAGCAGGAATTATCTCTGGGAGCAGAATTCTCGGAGTCTTTCCACTGAATTCTCTGTCCCTGTGTCTTGGGGTGACTTTATCATGTGTATCCCCTATCGCTGCTCTATGCCCAGAAGTGAACTTTGTGCATTTCTGTGCCTTTCAACTGAGCCTGAGAGGGGGAAGAGGGAAAAAAAAACGGACAACCTTCTCAGACCATTTGTTCAAGGACACACATACACACTCCTCTGCATCCTGCTTGCAGCAAGAGCAGAGGAAGCAACCTTGTTTCTTTTGAGCCAGTTTTCAGCTCCTTTTCTCTGGAGGGAGATGGAGAGTTGAACTTTGTTTTCCTGGGACTTTGGGGGTTTTTATCCGTTCTTCTCTTCTTGACTGTTTCAACATCAGAGCACATTGGGAGAATTTTCTCCCGAGGTGGGGGCCCTGAATGTGGGCCCATGAGCCAGCTGCAAGGAGGAGGAGAGAGACTGCGCCTCCGGAAGTGTTGGGGTTCCTCCCCCGTGCCATGAGGTCATGGGAGGGGGGACCCTGGGGTAGAGGCATGGCCTGGGCACGGGGTCTCCCTGCTCCCTGCTGACATGTGCCCTAATCCTGTTCAGCACTGGTTATTTTGTGTTGCCCTGTGCCAGGAGGGCCCTGGTTGTGCCGTGATTGCTCAGTTCTTTGGCAGTGCCCCGCCCATGTGGCTGGAGAAGAAAGAGCTCTGAAACTTCTCTCAAGAATCGCTCCCTGTTTCTTTGCACGGGCCTCGCTGTCTATGGATGTTTCAGGAGACCCCACCGAAACACGGAAGGACTCTCAAATTATCCCAGGTTTCTCTCCACAGTGAGAGGTTTTAATATTTAGCATTATTATCCTTTTCCTGGGTGTTTGTTAAAAAAATAGTTTTTATCTCTTTCACTTTCTTCCCAGGAAAATTCTTTTTTCCCGAAGCTGGTGGGGGAGGGCTGGGTGTAACCTGCCTTCTATCAGAGGATATTTTCCTCCACATTTGTCCAAACCGGCACAGCCTGTCCTTTCCCTGGGTGTCTGTTGCAGATGGAAGCTGCTGGTGCCATTGTCAGCTTGAAGCCCTCTTTTGATGCAAGCAGATGTTGCCAGGTGTGTTCAGCAGCTGTTGCTCAATGCTTATGCCAAGCTATTGTGTTCCTCATGGAACCAAGGAGCCATTGTGACACTGCAGGGGCTGATGGCATCAAGGAGACAATTGTGACAGTACAGAACCTCCTAGAAACAAGGCTCCATTGTGACACCGTGGGGAATCATGGAATCACGGAGCCCATTGTGACACGGCCAGGCCGCATGGAACCAATGGTCCATGGTTCCACTGCGGATTCAAGAAGAGCACGGTGACACCACGCAACATCACGGAACCATGCGTCCATTGTGACACAGCGGGGCCTCATGGAAACAAGGGGACCATTGTGGCAAAGCAGGGCCTAATGGAAGCATGGAGAGCATTGTGACATTGTGGGGAATCATGGAAGCATGGAGAGCATTGTGACACTAAGGAAACTCCTGGAACCAAGATGACCACTGGCACATAATGGAACCTCATGGAAGCAAGCCTCCATGATGACTTTGGAGGGCCTCGGGGACCACAGGACCCATTGTGACACAGCAGGACCTGGTGGAACCAAGGAGCCTTTGTGATACTCCAGATCCACATGGAAGCCAGGGTGCACTGAGACACAGCGGGGCCTTGTTGGAACCAAAGACACCTCTGCAAAAAGCAGGCTAGCTCATAGAAGCAAGGAGTCCATTGTTACAACATCAAACCTATGGAAGCAAGGGACCATTGTGACACTGCGGGGCCTCATGGAACCAATTGTCCATGATGACAATGCGGATCAAAAGAGACCATGGTGACACTGCGGAACCGCATGGAACCAAGGAGCCATTGTGACACAGTGGGGCCTCATGGAATCAAGGAGACCATTGTGACCCAGGTGTTGCATGTGAAGGCAAGGAGCCATTGTGACACTTTGGGCTTCTTCCCTTGAGCTCTGCAGCTGGCTGTCCCAGCCCAGCGCACCATGTGCCACCTGCTCTCCTCAGGGCTCTGCCTGCACACAGCCCCAGGAGAAGTTTTCCTGTTTGGAAGGAAAGAATGGAAAAGCCTGAGCAGGTTTCCTAAACAACAAACCCCACTCAGGAGCCACATGCTCAGTACAGGCTGCCTGGAACGAGGTCCCCTTTCTACAAGGGTCAGTGTGAGCAGGAATTATCTCTGGGAGCAGAATTCTCGGAGTCTTTCCACTGAATTCTCTGTCCCTGTGTCTTGGGGTGACTTTATCATGTGTATCCCCTATCGCTGCTCTATGCCCAGAAGTGAACTTTGTGCATTTCTGTGCCTTTCAACTGAGCCTGAGAGGGGGAAGAGGGAAAAAAAACCGGACAACCTTCTCAGACCATTTGTTCAAGGACACACATACACACTCCTCTGCATCCTGCTTGCAGCAAGAGCAGAGGAAGCAACCTTGTTTCTTTTGAGCCAGTTTTCAGCTCCTTTTCTCTGGAGGGAGATGGAGAGTTGAACTTTGTTTTCCTGGGACTTTGGGGGTTTTTATCCGTTCTTCTCTTCTTGACTGTTTCAACATCAGACCACATTGGGAGAATTTTCTCCCGAGGTGGGGGCCCTGAATGTGGGCCCATGAGCCAGCTGCAAGGAGGAGGAGAGAGACTACACCTCCGGAAGTGTTGGGGTTCCTCCCCCCTGCCATGAGGTCATGGGAGAGGGGACCCTGGGGTAGAGGCATGGCCTGGGCACGGGGGTCTCCCTGCTCCCTGCTGACATGTGCCCTACTCCTGTTCAGCACTGCTTATTTTGTGTTGCCCTGTGCCAGGAGGGCCCTGGTTGTGCCGTGATTGCTCAGTTCTTTGGCAGTGCCCCGCCCATGTGGCTGGAGAAGAAAGAGCTCTGAAACTTCTCTCAAGAATGGCTCCCTATTTCTTTGCACGGGCCTCGCTGTCTATGGATGTTTCAGGAGACCCCACCGAAACACGGAAGGACTCTCAAATTATCCCAGCTTTCTCTGCACAGCGAGAGCTTTTAATATTTAGCATTGTTCTCCTTTTCCTGTCTGTTTGTTAAAAAAATAGTTTTTATCTCTTTCACTTTCTTCCCAGGAAAATTCTTTTTTCCCGAAGCTGGTGGGGGAGGGCTGGGTGTAACCTGCCTTCTATCAGAGGATATTTTCCTCCACATTTGTCCAAACCGGCACAGCCTGTCCTTTCCCTGGGTGTCTGTTGCAGATGGAAGCTGCTGGTGCCATTGTCAGCTTGAAGCCCTCTTTTGATGCAAGCAGATGTTGCCAGGTGTGTTCAGCAGCTGTTGCTCAATGCTTATGCCAAGCTATTGTGTTCCTCATGGAACCAAGGAGCCATTGTGACACTGCAGGGGCTGATGGCATCAAGGAGACAATTGTGACAGTACAGAACCTCCTAGAAACAAGGCTCCATTGTGACACCGTGGGGAATCATGGAATCACGGAGCCCATTGTGACACGGCCAGGCCGCATGGAACCAATGGTCCATGGTTACTTGGCGGATTCAAGAAGAGCACGGTGACACCACGCAACATCCTGGAACCATAGGTCCATTGTGACACAGCGGGGCCTCATGGAAACAAGGGGACCATTGTGGCAAAGCAGGGCCTAATGGAAGCATGGAGAGCATTGTGACATTGTGGGGAATCATGGAAGCATGGAGAGCATTGTGACACTAAGGAAACTCCTGGAACCAAGATGACCACTGGCACATAATGGAACCTCATGGAAGCAAGCCTCCATGATGACTTTGGAGGGCCTCGGGGACCACAGGACCCATTGTGACACAGCAGGACCTGGTGGAACCAAGGAGCCTTTGTGATACTCCAGATCCACATGGAAGCCAGGGTGCACTGAGACACAGCGGGGCCTTGTTGGAACCAAAGACACCTCTGCAAAAAGCAGGCTAGCTCATAGAAGCAAGGAGTCCATTGTTACAACATCAAACCTATGGAAGCAAGGGACCATTGTGACACTGCGGGGCCTCATGGAACCAATTGTCCATGATGACAATGCGGATCAAAAGAGACCATGGTGACACTGCGGAACCGCATGGAACCAAGGAGCCATTGTGACACAGTGGGGCCTCATGGAATCAAGGAGACCATTGTGACCCAGGTGTTGCATGTGAAGGCAAGGAGCCATTGTGACACTTTGGGCTTCTTCCCTTGAGCTCTGCAGCTGGCTGTCCCAGCCCAGCGCACCATGTGCCACCTGCTCTCCTCAGGGCTCTGCCTGCACACAGCCCCAGGAGAAGTTTTCCTGTTTGGAAGGAAAGAATGGAAAAGCCGGAGCAGGTTTCCCAAACAACAAACCCCACTCAGGAGCCACATGCTCAGTACAGGCTGCCTGGAACGATGTCCCCTTTCTACAAGGGTCAGGGTGAGCAGAATTCTCTGGGAGCAGAATTCTCGGAGTCTTTCCACTGAATTCTCTGTCCCCGTGTCTTGGGGTGACTTTATCATGTGTATCCCCTATCGCTGCTCTATGCCCAGAAGTGAACTTTGTGCATTTCTGTGCCTTTCAACTGAGCCTGAGAGGGGGGAGAGGAAAAAAAACCGGACAAACTTCTCAGAGCGTTTGTTCAAGGACACACATACACACACTCCTCTGCATCCTGCTTGCAGCAAGAGCAGAGGAGGCAACTTTGTTTCTTTTTAGCCAGTTTTCAGCTCCTTTTCTCTGGGGGGAGATGGAGAGTTGAACTTTGTTTTCCTGGGACTTTGGGGTTTTTTATCCCTTCTTCTCTTCTTGACTCTTTCAACATCAGACCACATTGGGAGAATTTTCTCCCGAGGTGGGGGCCCTGAATGTGGGCCCATGAGCCAGCTGCAAGGAGGAGGAGAGAGACTACACCTCCGGAAGTGTTGGGGTTCCTCCCCCCTGCCATGAGGTCATGGGAGAGGGGACCCTGGGGTAGAGGCATGGCCTGGGCACGGGGGTCTCCCTGCTCCCTGCTGACATGTGCCCTAATCCTGTTCAGCACTGCTTATTTTGTGTTGCCCTGTGCCAGGAGGGCCCTGGTTGTGCCGTGATTGCTCAGTTCTTTGGCAGTGCCCCGCCCATGTGGCTGGAGAAGAAAGAGCTCTGAAACTTCTCTCAAGAATGGCTCCCTATTTCTTTTCACGGGCCTCGCTGTCTATGGATGTTTCAGGAGACCCCACCGAAACACGGAAGGACTCTCAAATTATCCCAGCTTTCTCTGCACAGCGAGAGCTTTTAATATTTAGCATTGTTATCCTTTTCCTGGGTGTTTGTTAAAAAAATAGTTTTTATCTCTTTCACTTTCTTCCCAGGAAAATTCTTTTTTCCAAAGCTGGTGGGGGAGGGCTGGGTGTAACCTGCCTTCTATCAGAGGATATTTTCCTCCACATTTGTCCAAACCGGCACAGCCTGTCCTTTCCTGGGTCTCTGTTGCAGATGGAAGCTGCTGGTGCCATTGTCAGCTTGAAGCCCTCTTTTGATGCAAGCAGATGTTGCCAGGTGTGTTCAGCAGCTGTTGCTCAATGCTTATGCCAAGCTATTGTGTTCCTCATGGAACCAAGGAGCCATTGTGACACTGCAGGGGCTGATGGCATCAAGGAGACAATTGTGACAGTACAGAACCTCCTAGAAACAAGGCTCCATTGTGACACCGTGGGGAATCATGGAATCACGGAGCCCATTGTGACACGGCCAGGCCGCATGGAACCAATGGTCCATGGTTACTTGGCGGATTCAAGAAGAGCACGGTGACACCACGCAACATCATGGAACCATAGGTCCATTGTGACACAGCGGGGCCTCATGGAAACAAGGGGACCATTGTGGCAAAGCAGGGCCTAATGGAAGCATGGAGAGCATTGTGACATTGTGGGGAATCATGGAAGCATGGAGAGCATTGTGACACTAAGGAAACTCCTGGAACCAAGATGACCACTGGCACATAATGGAACCTCATGGAAGCAAGCCTCCATGATGACTTTGGAGGGCCTCAGGGACCACAGGACCCATTGTGACACAGCAGGACCTGGTGGAACCAAGGAGCCTTTGTGATGCTCCAGATCCACATGGAAGCCAGGGTGCACTGAGACACAGCGGGGCCTTGTTGGAACCAAAGACACCTCTGCAAAAAGCAGGCTAGCTCATAGAAGCAAGGAGTCCATTGTTACAACATCAAACCTATGGAAGCAAGGGACCATTGTGACACTGCGGGGCCTCATGGAACCAATTGTCCATGATGACAATGCGGATCAAAAGAGACCATGGTGACACTGCGGAACCCGATGGAACCAAGGAGCCATTGTGACACAGTGGGGCCTCATGGAATCAAGGAGACCATTGTGACCCAGGTGTTGCATGTGAAGGCAAGGAGCCATTGTGACACTTCGGGCTTCTTCCCTTGAGCTCTGCAGCTGGCTGTCCCAGCCCAGCGCACCATGTGCCACCTGCTCTCCTCAGGGCTCTGCCTGCACACAGCCCCAGGAGAAGTTTTCCTGTTTGGAAGGAAAGAATGGAAAAGCCGGAGCAGGTTTCCTAAACAACAAACCCCACTCAGGAGCCACATGCTCAGTACAGGCTGCCTGGAACGATGTCCCCTTTCTACAAGGGTCAGGGTGAGCAGAATTCTCTGGGAGCAGAATTCTCGGAGTCTTTCCACTGAATTCTCTGTCCCTGTGTCTTGGGGTGACTTTATCATGTGTATCCCCTATCGCTGCTCTATGCCCAGAAGTGAACTTTGTGCATTTCTGTGCCTTTCAACTGAGCCTGAGAGGGGGGAGAGGAAAAAAAAGCCAGACAAACTTCTCCGAGCGTTTGTTCAAGGACACACATACACACTCCTCTGCATCCTGCTTGCAGCAAGAGCAGAGGAAGCAACTTTGTTTCTTTTTAGCCAGTTTTCAGCTCCTTTTCTCTGGGGGGAGATGGAGAGTTGAACTTTGTTTTCCTGGGACTTTGGGGTTTTTTTTCCCTTCTTCTCTTCTTGACTGTTTCAACATCAGACCACATTGGGAGAATTTTCTCCCGAGGTGGGGGCCCTGAATGTGGGCCCATGAGCCAGCTGCAAGGAGGAGGAGAGAGACTACACCTCCGGAAGTGTTGGGGTTCCTCCCCCCTGCCATGAGGTCATGGGAGAGGGGACCCTGGGGTAGAGGCATGGCCTGGGCACGGGGGTCTCCCTGCTCCCTGCTGACATGTGCCCTACTCCTGTTCAGCACTGCTTATTTTGTGTTGCCCTGTGCCAGGAGGGCCCTGGTTGTGCCGTGATTGCTCAGTTCTTTGGCAGTGCCCCGCCCATGTGGCTGGAGAAGAAAGAGCTCTGAAACTTCTCTCAAGAATGGCTCCCTATTTCTTTGCACGGGCCTCGCTGTCTATGGATGTTTCAGGAGACCCCACCGAAACACGGAAGGACTCTCAAATTATCCCAGCTTTCTCTGCACAGCGAGAGCTTTTAATATTTAGCATTGTTCTCCTTTTCCTGTCTGTTTGTTAAAAAAATAGTTTTTATCTCTTTCACTTTCTTCCCAGGAAAATTCTTTTTTCCCGAAGCTGGTGGGGGAGGGCTGGGTGTAACCTGCCTTCTATCAGAGGATATTTTCCTCCACATTTGTCCAAACCGGCACAGCCTGTCCTTTCCCTGGGTGTCTGTTGCAGATGGAAGCTGCTGGTGCCATTGTCAGCTTGAAGCCCTCTTTTGATGCAAGCAGATGTTGCCAGGTGTGTTCAGCAGCTGTTGCTCAATGCTTATGCCAAGCTATTGTGTTCCTCATGGAACCAAGGAGCCATTGTGACACTGCAGGGGCTGATGGCATCAAGGAGACAATTGTGACAGTACAGAACCTCCTAGAAACAAGGCTCCATTGTGACACCGTGGGGAATCATGGAATCACGGAGCCCATTGTGACACGGCCAGGCCGCATGGAACCAATGGTCCATGGTTACTTGGCGGATTCAAGAAGAGCACGGTGACACCACGCAACATCCTGGAACCATAGGTCCATTGTGACACAGCGGGGCCTCATGGAAACAAGGGGGCCATTGTGGCAAAGCAGGGCCTAATGGAAGCATGGAGAGCATTGTGACATTGTGGGGAATCATGGAAGCATGGAGAGCATTGTGACACTAAGGAAACTCCTGGAACCAAGATGACCACTGGCACATAATGGAACCTCATGGAAGCAAGCCTCCATGATGACTTTGGAGGGCCTCGGGGACCACAGGACCCATTGTGACACAGCAGGACCTGGTGGAACCAAGGAGCCTTTGTGATACTCCAGATCCACATGGAAGCCAGGGTGCACTGAGACACAGCGGGGCCTTGTTGGAACCAAAGACACCTCTGCAAAAAGCAGGCTAGCTCATAGAAGCAAGGAGTCCATTGTTACAACATCAAACCTATGGAAGCAAGGGACCATTGTGACACTGCGGGGCCTCATGGAACCAATTGTCCATGATGACAATGCGGATCAAAAGAGACCATGGTGACACTGCGGAACCGCATGGAACCAAGGAGCCATTGTGACACAGTGGGGCCTCATGGAATCAAGGAGACCATTGTGACCCAGGTGTTGCATGTGAAGGCAAGGAGCCATTGTGACACTTTGGGCTTCTTCCCTTGAGCTCTGCAGCTGGCTGTCCCAGCCCAGCGCACCATGTGCCACCTGCTCTCCTCAGGGCTCTGCCTGCACACAGCCCCAGGAGAAGTTTTCCTGTTTGGAAGGAAAGAATGGAAAAGCCGGAGCAGGTTTCCCAAACAACAAACCCCACTCAGGAGCCACATGCTCAGTACAGGCTGCCTGGAACGATGTCCCCTTTCTACAAGGGTCAGGGTGAGCAGAATTCTCTGGGAGCAGAATTCTCGGAGTCTTTCCACTGAATTCTCTGTCCCCGTGTCTTGGGGTGACTTTATCATGTGTATCCCCTATCGCTGCTCTATGCCCAGAAGTGAACTTTGTGCATTTCTGTGCCTTTCAACTGAGCCTGAGAGGGGGGAGAGGAAAAAAAACCGGACAAACTTCTCAGAGCGTTTGTTCAAGGACACACATACACACACTCCTCTGCATCCTGCTTGCAGCAAGAGCAGAGGAGGCAACTTTGTTTCTTTTTAGCCAGTTTTCAGCTCCTTTTCTCTGGGGGGAGATGGAGAGTTGAACTTTGTTTTCCTGGGACTTTGGGGTTTTTTATCCCTTCTTCTCTTCTTGACTCTTTCAACATCAGAGCACATTGGGAGAATTTTCTCCCGAGGTGGGGGCCCTGAATGTGGGCCCATGAGCCAGCTGCAAGGAGGAGGAGAGAGACTACACCTCCGGAAGTGTTGGGGTTCCTCCCCCCTGCCATGAGGTCATGGGAGAGGGGACCCTGGGGTAGAGGCATGGCCTGGGCACGGGGGTCTCCCTGCTCCCTGCTGACATGTGCCCTAATCCTGTTCAGCACTGCTTATTTTGTGTTGCCCTGTGCCAGGAGGGCCCTGGTTGTGCCGTGATTGCTCAGTTCTTTGGCAGTGCCCCGCCCATGTGGCTGGAGAAGAAAGAGCTCTGAAACTTCTCTCAAGAATGGCTCCCTGTTTCTTTTCACGGGCCTCGCTGTCTATGGATGTTTCAGGAGACCCCACCGAAACACGGAAGGACTCTCAAATTATCCCAGCTTTCTCTGCACAGCGAGAGCTTTTAATATTTAGCATTGTTATCCTTTTCCTGGGTGTTTGTTAAAAAAATAGTTTTTATCTCTTTCACTTTCTTCCCAGGAAAATTCTTTTTTCCCAAAGCTGGTGGGGGAGGGCTGGGTGTAACCTGCCTTCTATCAGAGGATATTTTCCTCCACATTTGTCCAAACCGGCACAGCCTGTCCTTTCCTGGGTCTCTGTTGCAGATGGAAGCTGCTGGTGCCATTGTCAGCTTGAAGCCCTCTTTTGATGCAAGCAGATGTTGCCAGGTGTGTTCAGCAGCTGTTGCTCAATGCTTATGCCAAGCTATTGTGTTCCTCATGGAACCAAGGAGCCATTGTGACACTGCAGGGGCTGATGGCATCAAGGAGACAATTGTGACAGTACAGAACCTCCTAGAAACAAGGCTCCATTGTGACACCGTGGGGAATCATGGAATCACGGAGCCCATTGTGACACGGCCAGGCCGCATGGAACCAATGGTCCATGGTTACTTGGCGGATTCAAGAAGAGCACGGTGACACCACGCAACATCATGGAACCATAGGTCCATTGTGACACAGCGGGGCCTCATGGAAACAAGGGGACCATTGTGGCAAAGCAGGGCCTAATGGAAGCATGGAGAGCATTGTGACATTGTGGGGAATCATGGAAGCATGGAGAGCATTGTGACACTAAGGAAACTCCTGGAACCAAGATGACCACTGGCACATAATGGAACCTCATGGAAGCAAGCCTCCATGATGACTTTGGAGGGCCTCAGGGACCACAGGACCCATTGTGACACAGCAGGACCTGGTGGAACCAAGGAGCCTTTGTGATGCTCCAGATCCACATGGAAGCCAGGGTGCACTGAGACACAGCGGGGCCTTGTTGGAACCAAAGACACCTCTGCAAAAAGCAGGCTAGCTCATAGAAGCAAGGAGTCCATTGTTACAACATCAAACCTATGGAACCAAGGGACCATTGTGACACTGCGGGGCCTCATGGAACCAATTGTCCATGATGACAATGCGGATCAAAAGAGACCATGGTGACACTGCGGAACCCGATGGAACCAAGGAGCCATTGTGACACAGTGGGGCCTCATGGAATCAAGGAGACCATTGTGACCCAGGTGTTGCATGTGAAGGCAAGGAGCCATTGTGACACTTCGGGCTTCTTCCCTTGAGCTCTGCAGCTGGCTGTCCCAGCCCAGCGCACCATGTGCCACCTGCTCTCCTCAGGGCTCTGCCTGCACACAGCCCCAGGAGAAGTTTTCCTGTTTGGAAGGAAAGAATGGAAAAGCCGGAGCAGGTTTCCTAAACAACAAACCCCACTCAGGAGCCACATGCTCAGTACAGGCTGCCGGGAACGATGTCCCCTTTCTACAAGGGTCAGGGTGAGCAGAATTCTCTGGGAGCAGAATTCTCGGAGTCTTTCCACTGAATTCTCTGTCCCCGTGTCTTGGGGTGACTTTATCATGTGTATCCCCTATCGCTGCTCTATGCCCAGAAGTGAACTTTGTGCATTTCTGTGCCTTTCAACTGAGCCTGAGAGGGGGGAGAGGAAAAAAAACCGGACAAACTTCTCAGAGCGTTTGTTCAAGGACACACATACACACACTCCTTTGCATCCTGCTTGCAGCAAGAGCAGAGGAAGCAACTTTGTTTCTTTTTAGCCAGTTTTCAGCTCCTTTTCTCTGGGGGGAGATGGAGAGTTGAACTTTGTTTTCCTGGGACTTTGGGGTTTTTTTTCCCTTCTTCTCTTCTTGACTCTTTCAACATCAGACCACATTGGGAGAATTTTCTCCCGAGGTGGGGGCCCTGAATGTGGGCCCATGAGCCAGCTCCAAGGAGGAGGAGAGAGACTACACCTCCGGAAGTGTTGGGGTTCCTCCCCCCTGCCATGAGGTCATGGGAGAGGGGACCCTGGGGTAGAGGCATGGCCTGGGCACGGGGGTCTCCCTGCTCCCTGCTGACATGTGCCCTACTCCTGTTCAGCACTGCTTATTTTGTGTTGCCCTGTGCCAGGAGGGCCCTGGTTGTGCCGTGATTGCTCAGTTCTTTGGCAGTGCCCCGCCCATGTGGCTGGAGAAGAAAGAGCTCTGAAACTTCTCTCAAGAATGGCTCCCTATTTCTTTGCACGGGCCTCGCTGTCTATGGATGTTTCAGGAGACCCCACCGAAACACGGAAGGACTCTCAAATTATCCCAGCTTTCTCTGCACAGCGAGAGCTTTTAATATTTAGCATTGTTCTCCTTTTCCTGGGTGTTTGTTAAAAAAATAGTTTTTATCTCTTTCACTTTCTTCCCAGGAAAATTCTTTTTTCCCAAAGCTGGTGGGGGAGGGCTGGGTGTAACCTGCCTTCAATCAGAGGATATTTTCCTCCACATTTGTCCAAACCGGCACAGCCTGTCCTTTCCTGGGTGTCTGTTGCAGATGGAAGCTGCTGGTGCCATTGTCAGCTTGAAGCCCTCTTTTGATGCAAGCAGATGTTGCCAGGTGTGTTCAGCAGCTGTTGCTCAATGCTTATGCCAAGCTATTGTGTTCCTCATGGAACCAAGGAGCCATTGTGACACTGCAGGGGCTGATGGCATCAAGGAGACAATTGTGACAGTACAGAACCTCCTAGAAACAAGGCTCCATTGTGACACCGTGGGGAATCATGGAATCACGGAGCCCATTGTGACACGGCCAGGCCGCATGGAACCAATGGTCCATGGTTACTTGGCGGATTCAAGAAGAGCACGGTGACACCACGCAACATCATGGAACCATAGGTCCATTGTGACACAGCGGGGCCTCATGGAAACAAGGGGACCATTGTGGCAAAGCAGGGCCTAATGGAAGCATGGAGAGCATTGTGACATTGTGGGGAATCATGGAAGCATGGAGAGCATTGTGACACTAAGGAAACTCCTGGAACCAAGATGACCACTGGCACATAATGGAACCTCATGGAAGCAAGCCTCCATGATGACTTTGGAGGGCCTCAGGGACCACAGGACCCATTGTGACACAGCAGGACCTGGTGGAACCAAGGAGCCTTTGTGATGCTCCAGATCCACATGGAAGCCAGGGTGCACTGAGACACAGCGGGGCCTTGTTGGAACCAAAGACACCTCTGCAAAAAGCAGGCTAGCTCATAGAAGCAAGGAGTCCATTGTTACAACATCAAACCTATGGAACCAAGGGACCATTGTGACACTGCGGGGCCTCATGGAACCAATTGTCCATGATGACAATGCGGATCAAAAGAGACCATGGTGACACTGCGGAACCCGATGGAACCAAGGAGCCATTGTGACACAGTGGGGCCTCATGGAATCAAGGAGACCATTGTGACCCAGGTGTTGCATGTGAAGGCAAGGAGCCATTGTGACACTTCGGGCTTCTTCCCTTGAGCTCTGCAGCTGGCTGTCCCAGCCCAGCGCACCATGTGCCACCTGCTCTCCTCAGGGCTCTGCCTGCACACAGCCCCAGGAGAAGTTTTCCTGTTTGGAAGGAAAGAATGGAAAAGCCGGAGCAGGTTTCCTAAACAACAAACCCCACTCAGGAGCCACATGCTCAGTACAGGCTGCCGGGAACGATGTCCCCTTTCTACAAGGGTCAGGGTGAGCAGAATTCTCTGGGAGCAGAATTCTCGGAGTCTTTCCACTGAATTCTCTGTCCCCGTGTCTTGGGGTGACTTTATCATGTGTATCCCCTATCGCTGCTCTATGCCCAGAAGTGAACTTTGTGCATTTCTGTGCCTTTCAACTGAGCCTGAGAGGGGGGAGAGGAAAAAAAACCGGACAAACTTCTCAGAGCGTTTGTTCAAGGACACACATACACACACTCCTCTGCATCCTGCTTGCAGCAAGAGCAGAGGAGGCAACTTTGTTTCTTTTTAGCCAGTTTTCAGCTCCTTTTCTCTGGGGGGAGATGGAGAGTTGAACTTTGTTTTCCTGGGACTTTGGGGTTTTTTATCCCTTCTTCTCTTCTTGACTCTTTCAACATCAGAGCACATTGGGAGAATTTTCTCCCGAGGTGGGGGCCCTGAATGTGGGCCCATGAGCCAGCTGCAAGGAGGAGGAGAGAGACTACACCTCCGGAAGTGTTGGGGTTCCTCCCCCCTGCCATGAGGTCATGGGAGAGGGGACCCTGGGGTAGAGGCATGGCCTGGGCACGGGGGTCTCCCTGCTCCCTGCTGACATGTGCCCTAATCCTGTTCAGCACTGCTTATTTTGTGTTGCCCTGTGCCAGGAGGGCCCTGGTTGTGCCATGATTGCTCAGTTCTTTGGCAGTGCCCCGCCCATGTGGCTGGAGAAGAAAGAGCTCTGAAACTTCTCTCAAGAATGGCTCCCTATTTCTTTGCACGGGCCTCGCTGTCTATGGATGTTTCAGGAGACCCCACCGAAACACGGAAGGACTCTCAAATTATCCCAGCTTTCTCTGCACAGCGAGAGCTTTTAATATTTAGCATTGTTATCCTTTTCCTGGGTGTTTGTTAAAAAAATAGTTTTTATCTCTTTCACTTTCTTCCCAGGAAAATTCTTTTTTCCCAAAGCTGGTGGGGGAGGGCTGGGTGTAACCTGCCTTCTATCAGAGGATATTTTCCTCCACATTTGTCCAAACCGGCACAGCCTGTCCTTTCCTGGGTCTCTGTTGCAGATGGAAGCTGCTGGTGCCATTGTCAGCTTGAAGCCCTCTTTTGATGCAAGCAGATGTTGCCAGGTGTGTTCAGCAGCTGTTGCTCAATGCTTATGCCAAGCTATTGTGTTCCTCATGGAACCAAGGAGCCATTGTGACACTGCAGGGGCTGATGGCATCAAGGAGACAATTGTGACAGTACAGAACCTCCTAGAAACAAGGCTCCATTGTGACACCGTGGGGAATCATGGAATCACGGAGCCCATTGTGACACGGCCAGGCCGCATGGAACCAATGGTCCATGGTTACTTGGCGGATTCAAGAAGAGCACGGTGACACCACGCAACATCATGGAACCATAGGTCCATTGTGACACAGCGGGGCCTCATGGAAACAAGGGGACCATTGTGGCAAAGCAGGGCCTAATGGAAGCATGGAGAGCATTGTGACATTGTGGGGAATCATGGAAGCATGGAGAGCATTGTGACACTAAGGAAACTCCTGGAACCAAGATGACCACTGGCACATAATGGAACCTCATGGAAGCAAGCCTCCATGATGACTTTGGAGGGCCTCAGGGACCACAGGACCCATTGTGACACAGCAGGACCTGGTGGAACCAAGGAGCCTTTGTGATGCTCCAGATCCACATGGAAGCCAGGGTGCACTGAGACACAGCGGGGCCTTGTTGGAACCAAAGACACCTCTGCAAAAAGCAGGCTAGCTCATAGAAGCAAGGAGTCCATTGTTACAACATCAAACCTATGGAACCAAGGGACCATTGTGACACTGCGGGGCCTCATGGAACCAATTGTCCATGATGACAATGCGGATCAAAAGAGACCATGGTGACACTGCGGAACCCGATGGAACCAAGGAGCCATTGTGACACAGTGGGGCCTCATGGAATCAAGGAGACCATTGTGACCCAGGTGTTGCATGTGAAGGCAAGGAGCCATTGTGACACTTCGGGCTTCTTCCCTTGAGCTCTGCAGCTGGCTGTCCCAGCCCAGCGCACCATGTGCCACCTGCTCTCCTCAGGGCTCTGCCTGCACACAGCCCCAGGAGAAGTTTTCCTGTTTGGAAGGAAAGAATGGAAAAGCCGGAGCAGGTTTCCTAAACAACAAACCCCACTCAGGAGCCACATGCTCAGTACAGGCTGCCGGGAACGATGTCCCCTTTCTACAAGGGTCAGGGTGAGCAGAATTCTCTGGGAGCAGAATTCTCGGAGTCTTTCCACTGAATTCTCTGTCCCCGTGTCTTGGGGTGACTTTATCATGTGTATCCCCTATCGCTGCTCTATGCCCAGAAGTGAACTTTGTGCATTTCTGTGCCTTTCAACTGAGCCTGAGAGGGGGGAGAGGAAAAAAAACCGGACAAACTTCTCAGAGCGTTTGTTCAAGGACACACATACACACACTCCTTTGCATCCTGCTTGCAGCAAGAGCAGAGGAAGCAACTTTGTTTCTTTTTAGCCAGTTTTCAGCTCCTTTTCTCTGGGGGGAGATGGAGAGTTGAACTTTGTTTTCCTGGGACTTTGGGGTTTTTTTTCCCTTCTTCTCTTCTTGACTCTTTCAACATCAGACCACATTGGGAGAATTTTCTCCCGAGGTGGGGGCCCTGAATGTGGGCCCATGAGCCAGCTGCAAGGAGGAGGAGAGAGACTACACCTCCGGAAGTGTTGGGGTTCCTCCCCCCTGCCATGAGGTCATGGGAGAGGGGACCCTGGGGTAGAGGCATGGCCTGGGCACGGGGGTCTCCCTGCTCCCTGCTGACATGTGCCCTAATCCTGTTCAGCACTGCTTATTTTGTGTTGCCCTGTGCCAGGAGGGCCCTGGTTGTGCCGTGATTGCTCAGTTCTTTGGCAGTGCCCCGCCCATGTGGCTGGAGAAGAAAGAGCTCTGAAACTTCTCTCAAGAATGGCTCCCTATTTCTTTGCACGGGCCTCGCTGTCTATGGATGTTTCAGGAGACCCCACCGAAACACGGAAGGACTCTCAAATTATCCCAGCTTTCTCTGCACAGCGAGAGCTTTTAATATTTAGCATTGTTCTCCTTTTCCTGGGTGTTTGTTAAAAAAATAGTTTTTATCTCTTTCACTTTCTTCCCAGGAAAATTCTTTTTTCCCAAAGCTGGTGGGGGAGGGCTGGGTGTAACCTGCCTTCAATCAGAGGATATTTTCCTCCACATTTGTCCAAACCGGCACAGCCTGTCCTTTCCTGGGTCTCTGTTGCAGATGGAAGCTGCTGGTGCCATTGTCAGCTTGAAGCCCTCTTTTGATGCAAGCAGATGTTGCCAGGTGTGTTCAGCAGCTGTTGCTCAATGCTTATGCCAAGCTATTGTGTTCCTCATGGAACCAAGGAGCCATTGTGACACTGCAGGGGCTGATGGCATCAAGGAGACAATTGTGACAGTACAGAACCTCCTAGAAACAAGGCTCCATTGTGACACCGTGGGGAATCATGGAATCACGGAGCCCATTGTGACACGGCCAGGCCGCATGGAACCAATGGTCCATGGTTACACGGCGGATTCAAGAAGAGCACGGTGACACCACGCAACATCATGGAACCATAGGTCCATTGTGACACAGCGGGGCCTCATGGAAACAAGGGGACCATTGTGGCAAAGCAGGGCCTAATGGAAGCATGGAGAGCATTGTGACATTGTGGGGAATCATGGAAGCATGGAGAGCATTGTGACACTAAGGAAACTCCTGGAACCAAGATGACCACTGGCACATAATGGAACCTCATGGAAGCAAGCCTCCATGATGACTTTGGAGGGCCTCAGGGACCACAGGACCCATTGTGACACAGCAGGACCTGGTGGAACCAAGGAGCCTTTGTGATGCTCCAGATCCACATGGAAGCCAGGGTGCACTGAGACACAGCGGGGCCTTGTTGGAACCAAAGACACCTCTGCAAAAAGCAGGCTAGCTCATAGAAGCAAGGAGTCCATTGTTACAACATCAAACCTATGGAAGCAAGGGACCATTGTGACACTGCGGGGCCTCATGGAACCAATTGTCCATGATGACAGTGCGGATCAAAAGAGACCATGGTGACACTGCGGAACCCGATGGAACCAAGGAGCCATTGTGACACAGTGGGGCCTCATGGAATCAAGGAGACCATTGTGACCCAGGTGTTGCATGTGAAGGCAAGGAGCCATTGTGACACTTTGGGCTTCTTCCCTTGAGCTCTGCAGCTGGCTGTCCCAGCCCAGCGCACCATGTGCCACCTGCTCTCCTCAGGGCTCTGCCTGCACACAGCCCCAGGAGAAGTTTTCCTGTTTGGAAGGAAAGAATGGAAAAGCCGGAGCAGGTTTCCTAAACAACAAACCCCACTCAGGAGCCACATGCTCAGTACAGGCTGCCGGGAACGATGTCCCCTTTCTACAAGGGTCAGGGTGAGCAGAATTCTCTGGGAGCAGAATTCTCGGAGTCTTTCCACTGAATTCTCTGTCCCCGTGTCTTGGGGTGACTTTATCATGTGTATCCCCTATCGCTGCTCTATGCCCAGAAGTGAACTTTGTGCATTTCTGTGCCTTTCAACTGAGCCTGAGAGGGGGGAGAGGAAAAAAAACCGGACAAACTTCTCAGAGCGTTTGTTCAAGGACACACATACACACACTCCTTTGCATCCTGCTTGCAGCAAGAGCAGAGGAAGCAACTTTGTTTCTTTTTAGCCAGTTTTCAGCTCCTTTTCTCTGGGGGGAGATGGAGAGTTGAACTTTGTTTTCCTGGGACTTTGGGGTTTTTTTTCCCTTCTTCTCTTCTTGACTCTTTCAACATCAGACCACATTGGGAGAATTTTCTCCCGAGGTGGGGGCCCTGAATGTGGGCCCATGAGCCAGCTGCAAGGAGGAGGAGAGAGACTACACCTCCGGAAGTGTTGGGGTTCCTCCCCCCTGCCATGAGGTCATGGGAGAGGGGACCCTGGGGTAGAGGCATGGCCTGGGCACGGGGTCTCCCTGCTCCCTGCTGACATGTGCCCTAATCCTGTTCAGCACTGCTTATTTTGTGTTGCCCTGTGCCAGGAGGGCCCTGGTTGTGCCGTGATTGCTCAGTTCTTTGGCAGTGCCCCGCCCATGTGGCTGGAGAAGAAAGAGCTCTGAAACTTCTCTCAAGAATGGCTCCCTATTTCTTTGCACGGGCCTCGCTGTCTATGGATGTTTCAGGAGACCCCACCGAAACACGGAAGGACTCTCAAATTATCCCAGCTTTCTCTGCACAGCGAGAGCTTTTAATATTTAGCATTGTTATCCTTTTCCTGGGTGTTTGTTAAAAAAATAGTTTTTATCTCTTTCACTTTCTTCCCAGGAAAATTCTTTTTTCCCGAAGCTGGTGGGGGAGGGCTGGGTGTAACCTGCCTTCTATCAGAGGATATTTTCCTCCACATTTGTCCAAACCGGCACAGCCTGTCCTTTCCTGGGTGTCTGTTGCAGATGGAAGCTGCTGGTGCCATTGTCAGCTTGAAGCCCTCTTTTGATGCAAGCAGATGTTGCCAGGTGTGTTCAGCAGCTGTTGCTCAATGCTTATGCCAAGCTATTGTGTTCCTCATGGAACCAAGGAGCCATTGTGACACTGCAGGGGCTGATGGCATCAAGGAGACAATTGTGACAGTACAGAACCTCCTAGAAACAAGGCTCCATTGTGACACCGTGGGGAATCATGGAATCACGGAGCCCATTGTGACACGGCCAGGCCGCATGGAACCAATGGTCCATGGTTACACGGCGGATTCAAGAAGAGCACGGTGACACCACGCAACATCATAGAACCATAGGTCCATTGTGACACAGCGGGACCTCATGGAAACAAGGGGACCATTGTGGCAAAGCAGGGCCTAATGGAAGCATGGAGAGCATTGTGACATTGTGGGGAATCATGGAAGCATGGAGAGCATTGTGACACTAAGGAAACTCCTGGAACCAAGATGACCACTGGCACATAATGGAACCTCATGGAACCAAGCCTCCATGATGACTTTGGAGGGCCTCAGGGACCACAGGACCCATTGTGACACAGCAGGACCTGGTGGAACCAAGGAGCCTTTGTGATGCTCCAGATCCACATGGAAGCCAGGGTGCACTGAGACACAGCGGGGCCTTGTTGGAACCAAAGACACCTCTGCAAAAAGCAGGCTAGCTCATAGAAGCAAGGAGTCCATTGTTACAACATCAAACCTATGGAAGCAAGGGACCATTGTGACACTGCGGGGCCTCATGGAACCAATTGTCCATGATGACAGTGCGGATCAAAAGAGACCATGGTGACACTGCGGAACCCGATGGAACCAAGGAGCCATTGTGACACAGTGGGGCCTCATGGAATCAAGGAGACCATTGTGACCCAGGTGTTGCATGTGAAGGCAAGGAGCCATTGTGACACTTTGGGCTTCTTCCCTTGAGCTCTGCAGCTGGCTGTCCCAGCCCAGCGCACCATGTGCCACCTGCTCTCCTCAGGGCTCTGCCTGCACACAGCCCCAGGAGAAGTTTTCCTGTTTGGAAGGAAAGAATGGAAAAGCCTGAGCAGGTTTCCTAAACAACAAACCCCACTCAGGAGCCACATGCTCAGTACAGGCTGCCGGGAACGATGTCCCCTTTCTACAAGGGTCAGGGTGAGCAGAATTCTCTGGGAGCAGAATTCTCGGAGTCTTTCCACTGAATTCTCTGTCCCCGTGTCTTGGGGTGACTTTATCATGTGTATCCCCTATCGCTGCTCTATGCCCAGAAGTGAACTTTGTGCATTTCTGTGCCTTTCAACTGAGCCTGAGAGGGGGGAGAGGAAAAAAAACCGGACAAACTTCTCAGAGCGTTTGTTCAAGGACACACATACACACACTCCTTTGCATCCTGCTTGCAGCAAGAGCAGAGGAAGCAACTTTGTTTCTTTTTAGCCAGTTTTCAGCTCCTTTTCTCTGGGGGGAGATGGAGAGTTGAACTTTGTTTTCCTGGGACTTTGGGGTTTTTTTTCCCTTCTTCTCTTCTTGACTCTTTCAACATCAGACCACATTGGGAGAATTTTCTCCCGAGGTGGGGGCCCTGAATGTGGGCCCATGAGCCAGCTGCAAGGAGGAGGAGAGAGACTACACCTCCGGAAGTGTTGGGGTTCCTCCCCCCTGCCATGAGGTCATGGGAGAGGGGACCCTGGGGTAGAGGCATGGCCTGGGCACGGGGGTCTCCCTGCTCCCTGCTGACATGTGCCCTAATCCTGTTCAGCACTGCTTATTTTGTGTTGCCCTGTGCCAGGAGGGCCCTGGTTGTGCCGTGATTGCTCAGTTCTTTGGCAGTGCCCCGCCCATGTGGCTGGAGAAGAAAGAGCTCTGAAACTTCTCTCAAGAATGGCTCCCTATTTCTTTGCACGGGCCTCGCTGTCTATGGATGTTTCAGGAGACCCCACCGAAACACGGAAGGACTCTCAAATTATCCCAGCTTTCTCTGCACAGCGAGAGCTTTTAATATTTAGCATTGTTATCCTTTTCCTGGGTGTTTGTTAAAAAAATAGTTTTTATCTCTTTCACTTTCTTCCCAGGAAAATTCTTTTTTCCCAAAGCTGGTGGGGGAGGGCTGGGTGTAACCTGCCTTCTATCAGAGGATATTTTCCTCCACATTTGTCCAAACCGGCACAGCCTGTCCTTTCCTGGGTCTCTGTTGCAGATGGAAGCTGCTGGTGCCATTGTCAGCTTGAAGCCCTCTTTTGATGCAAGCAGATGTTGCCAGGTGTGTTCAGCAGCTGTTGCTCAATGCTTATGCCAAGCTATTGTGTTCCTCATGGAACCAAGGAGCCATTGTGACACTGCAGGGGCTGATGGCATCAAGGAGACAATTGTGACAGTACAGAACCTCCTAGAAACAAGGCTCCATTGTGACACCGTGGGGAATCATGGAATCACGGAGCCCATTGTGACACGGCCAGGCCGCATGGAACCAATGGTCCATGGTTACACGGCGGATTCAAGAAGAGCACGGTGACACCACGCAACATCATGGAACCATAGGTCCATTGTGACACAGCGGGGCCTCATGGAAACAAGGGGACCATTGTGGCAAAGCAGGGCCTAATGGAAGCATGGAGAGCATTGTGACATTGTGGGGAATCATGGAAGCATGGAGAGCATTGTGACACTAAGGAAACTCCTGGAACCAAGATGACCACTGGCACATAATGGAACCTCATGGAACCAAGCCTCCATGATGACTTTGGAGGGCCTCAGGGACCACAGGACCCATTGTGACACAGCAGGACCTGGTGGAACCAAGGAGCCTTTGTGATGCTCCAGATCCACATGGAAGCCAGGGTGCACTGAGACACAGCGGGGCCTTGTTGGAACCAAAGACACCTCTGCAAAAAGCAGGCTAGCTCATAGAAGCAAGGAGTCCATTGTTACAACATCAAACCTATGGAAGCAAGGGACCATTGTGACACTGCGGGGCCTCATGGAACCAATTGTCCATGATGACAATGCGGATCAAAAGAGACCATGGTGACACTGCGGAACCCGATGGAACCAAGGAGCCATTGTGACACAGTGGGGCCTCATGGAATCAAGGAGACCATTGTGACCCAGGTGTTGCATGTGAAGGCAAGGAGCCATTGTGACACTTTGGGCTTCTTCCCTTGAGCTCTGCAGCTGGCTGTCCCAGCCCAGCGCACCATGTGCCACCTGCTCTCCTCAGGGCTCTGCCTGCACACAGCCCCAGGAGAAGTTTTCCTGTTTGGAAGGAAAGAATGGAAAAGCCGGAGCAGGTTTCCTAAACAACAAACCCCACTCAGGAGCCACATGCTCAGTACAGGCTGCCGGGAACGATGTCCCCTTTCTACAAGGGTCAGGGTGAGCAGAATTCTCTGGGAGCAGAATTCTCGGAGTCTTTCCACTGAATTCTCTGTCCCCGTGTCTTGGGGTGACTTTATCATGTGTATCCCCTATCGCTGCTCTATGCCCAGAAGTGAACTTTGTGCATTTCTGTGCCTTTCAACTGAGCCTGAGAGGGGGGAGAGGAAAAAAAACCGGACAAACTTCTCAGAGCGTTTGTTCAAGGACACACATACACACACTCCTTTGCATCCTGCTTGCAGCAAGAGCAGAGGAAGCAACTTTGTTTCTTTTTAGCCAGTTTTCAGCTCCTTTTCTCTGGGGGGAGATGGAGAGTTGAACTTTGTTTTCCTGGGACTTTGGGGTTTTTTTTCCCTTCTTCTCTTCTTGACTCTTTCAACATCAGACCACATTGGGAGAATTTTCTCCCGAGGTGGGGGCCCTGAATGTGGGCCCATGAGCCAGCTGCAAGGAGGAGGAGAGAGACTACACCTCCGGAAGTGTTGGGGTTCCTCCCCCCTGCCATGAGGTCATGGGAGAGGGGACCCTGGGGTAGAGGCATGGCCTGGGCACGGGGGTCTCCCTGCTCCCTGCTGACATGTGCCCTAATCCTGTTCAGCACTGCTTATTTTGTGTTGCCCTGTGCCAGGAGGGCCCTGGTTGTGCCGTGATTGCTCAGTTCTTTGGCAGTGCCCCGCCCATGTGGCTGGAGAAGAAAGAGCTCTGAAACTTCTCTCAAGAATGGCTCCCTATTTCTTTGCACGGGCCTCGCTGTCTATGGATGTTTCAGGAGACCCCACCGAAACACGGAAGGACTCTCAAATTATCCCAGCTTTCTCTGCACAGCGAGAGCTTTTAATATTTAGCATTGTTATCCTTTTCCTGGGTGTTTGTTAAAAAAATAGTTTTTATCTCTTTCACTTTCTTCCCAGGAAAATTCTTTTTTCCCAAAGCTGGTGGGGGAGGGCTGGGTGTAACCTGCCTTCTATCAGAGGATATTTTCCTCCACATTTGTCCAAACCGGCACAGCCTGTCCTTTCCTGGGTCTCTGTTGCAGATGGAAGCTGCTGGTGCCATTGTCAGCTTGAAGCCCTCTTTTGATGCAAGCAGATGTTGCCAGGTGTGTTCAGCAGCTGTTGCTCAATGCTTATGCCAAGCTATTGTGTTCCTCATGGAACCAAGGAGCCATTGTGACACTGCAGGGGCTGATGGCATCAAGGAGACAATTGTGACAGTACAGAACCTCCTAGAAACAAGGCTCCATTGTGACACCGTGGGGAATCATGGAATCACGGAGCCCATTGTGACACGGCCAGGCCGCATGGAACCAATGGTCCATGGTTACACGGCGGATTCAAGAAGAGCACGGTGACACCACGCAACATCATAGAACCATAGGTCCATTGTGACACAGCGGGACCTCATGGAAACAAGGGGACCATTGTGGCAAAGCAGGGCCTAATGGAAGCATGGAGAGCATTGTGACATTGTGGGGAATCATGGAAGCATGGAGAGCATTGTGACACTAAGGAAACTCCTGGAACCAAGATGACCACTGGCACATAATGGAACCTCATGGAACCAAGCCTCCATGATGACTTTGGAGGGCCTCAGGGACCACAGGACCCATTGTGACACAGCAGGACCTGGTGGAACCAAGGAGCCTTTGTGATGCTCCAGATCCACATGGAAGCCAGGGTGCACTGAGACACAGCGGGGCCTTGTTGGAACCAAAGACACCTCTGCAAAAAGCAGGCTAGCTCATAGAAGCAAGGAGTCCATTGTTACAACATCAAACCTATGGAAGCAAGGGACCATTGTGACACTGCGGGGCCTCATGGAACCAATTGTCCATGATGACAGTGCGGATCAAAAGAGACCATGGTGACACTGCGGAACCCGATGGAACCAAGGAGCCATTGTGACACAGTGGGGCCTCATGGAATCAAGGAGACCATTGTGACCCAGGTGTTGCATGTGAAGGCAAGGAGCCATTGTGACACTTTGGGCTTCTTCCCTTGAGCTCTGCAGCTGGCTGTCCCAGCCCAGCGCACCATGTGCCACCTGCTCTCCTCAGGGCTCTGCCTGCACACAGCCCCAGGAGAAGTTTTCCTGTTTGGAAGGAAAGAATGGAAAAGCCTGAGCAGGTTTCCTAAACAACAAACCCCACTCAGGAGCCACATGCTCAGTACAGGCTGCCGGGAACGATGTCCCCTTTCTACAAGGGTCAGGGTGAGCAGAATTCTCTGGGAGCAGAATTCTCGGAGTCTTTCCACTGAATTCTCTGTCCCCGTGTCTTGGGGTGACTTTATCATGTGTATCCCCTATCGCTGCTCTATGCCCAGAAGTGAACTTTGTGCATTTCTGTGCCTTTCAACTGAGCCTGAGAGGGGGGAGAGGAAAAAAAACCGGACAAACTTCTCAGAGCGTTTGTTCAAGGACACACATACACACACTCCTTTGCATCCTGCTTGCAGCAAGAGCAGAGGAAGCAACTTTGTTTCTTTTTAGCCAGTTTTCAGCTCCTTTTCTCTGGGGGGAGATGGAGAGTTGAACTTTGTTTTCCTGGGACTTTGGGGTTTTTTTTCCCTTCTTCTCTTCTTGACTCTTTCAACATCAGACCACATTGGGAGAATTTTCTCCCGAGGTGGGGGCCCTGAATGTGGGCCCATGAGCCAGCTGCAAGGAGGAGGAGAGAGACTACACCTCCGGAAGTGTTGGGGTTCCTCCCCCCTGCCATGAGGTCATGGGAGAGGGGACCCTGGGGTAGAGGCATGGCCTGGGCACGGGGGTCTCCCTGCTCCCTGCTGACATGTGCCCTACTCCTGTTCAGCACTGGTTATTTTGTGTTGCCCTGTGCCAGGAGGGCCCTGGTTGTGCCGTGATTGCTCAGTTCTTTGGCAGTGCCCCGCCCATGTGGCTGGAGAAGAAAGAGCTCTGAAACTTCTCTCAAGAATGGCTCCCTATTTCTTTGCACGGGCCTCGCTGTCTATGGATGTTTCAGGAGACCCCACCGAAACACGGAAGGACTCTCAAATTATCCCAGCTTTCTCTGCACAGCGAGAGCTTTTAATATTTAGCATTGTTATCCTTTTCCTGGGTGTTTGTTAAAAAAATAGTTTTTATCTCTTTCACTTTCTTCCCAGGAAAATTCTTTTTTCCCAAAGCTGGTGGGGGAGGGCTGGGTGTAACCTGCCTTCTATCAGAGGATATTTTCCTCCACATTTGTCCAAACCGGCACAGCCTGTCCTTTCCTGGGTCTCTGTTGCAGATGGAAGCTGCTGGTGCCATTGTCAGCTTGAAGCCCTCTTTTGATGCAAGCAGATGTTGCCAGGTGTGTTCAGCAGCTGTTGCTCAATGCTTATGCCAAGCTATTGTGTTCCTCATGGAACCAAGGAGCCATTGTGACACTGCAGGGGCTGATGGCATCAAGGAGACAATTGTGACAGTACAGAACCTCCTAGAAACAAGGCTCCATTGTGACACCGTGGGGAATCATGGAATCACGGAGCCCATTGTGACACGGCCAGGCCGCATGGAACCAATGGTCCATGGTTACACGGCGGATTCAAGAAGAGCACGGTGACACCACGCAACATCATGGAACCATAGGTCCATTGTGACACAGCGGGGCCTCATGGAAACAAGGGGACCATTGTGGCAAAGCAGGGCCTAATGGAAGCATGGAGAGCATTGTGACATTGTGGGGAATCATGGAAGCATGGAGAGCATTGTGACACTAAGGAAACTCCTGGAACCAAGATGACCACTGGCACATAATGGAACCTCATGGAACCAAGCCTCCATGATGACTTTGGAGGGCCTCAGGGACCACAGGACCCATTGTGACACAGCAGGACCTGGTGGAACCAAGGAGCCTTTGTGATGCTCCAGATCCACATGGAAGCCAGGGTGCACTGAGACACAGCGGGGCCTTGTTGGAACCAAAGACACCTCTGCAAAAAGCAGGCTAGCTCATAGAAGCAAGGAGTCCATTGTTACAACATCAAACCTATGGAAGCAAGGGACCATTGTGACACTGCGGGGCCTCATGGAACCAATTGTCCATGATGACAGTGCGGATCAAAAGAGACCATGGTGACACTGCGGAACCCGATGGAACCAAGGAGCCATTGTGACACAGTGGGGCCTCATGGAATCAAGGAGACCATTGTGACCCAGGTGTTGCATGTGAAGGCAAGGAGCCATTGTGACACTTTGGGCTTCTTCCCTTGAGCTCTGCAGCTGGCTGTCCCAGCCCAGCGCACCATGTGCCACCTGCTCTCCTCAGGGCTCTGCCTGCACACAGCCCCAGGAGAAGTTTTCCTGTTTGGAAGGAAAGAATGGAAAAGCCGGAGCAGGTTTCCTAAACAACAAACCCCACTCAGGAGCCACATGCTCAGTACAGGCTGCCGGGAACGATGTCCCCTTTCTACAAGGGTCAGGGTGAGCAGAATTCTCTGGGAGCAGAATTCTCGGAGTCTTTCCACTGAATTCTCTGTCCCCGTGTCTTGGGGTGACTTTATCATGTGTATCCCCTATCGCTGCTCTATGCCCAGAAGTGAACTTTGTGCATTTCTGTGCCTTTCAACTGAGCCTGAGAGGGGGGAGAGGAAAAAAAAACCGGACAAACTTCTCAGAGCGTTTGTTCAAGGACACACATACACACTCCTCTGCATCCTGCTTGCAGCAAGAGCAGAGGAAGCAACTTTGTTTCTTTTTAGCCAGTTTTCAGCTCCTTTTCTCTGGGGGGAGATGGAGAGTTGAACTTTGTTTTCCTGGGACTTTGGGGTTTTTTTTCCCTTCTTCTCTTCTTGACTCTTTCAACATCAGACCACATTGGGAGAATTTTCTCCCGAGGTGGGGGCCCTGAATGTGGGCCCATGAGCGAGCTCCAAGGAGGAGGAGAGAGACTACACCTCCGGAAGTGTTGGGGTTCCTCCCCCCTGCCATGAGGTCATGGGAGAGGGGACCCTGGGGTAGAGGCATGGCCTGGGCACGGGGGTCTCCCTGCTCCCTGCTGACATGTGCCCTAATCCTGTTCAGCACTGGTTATTTTGTGTTGCCTTGTGCCAGGAGGGCCCTGGTTGTGCCGTGATTGCTCAGTTCTTTGGCAGTGCCCCGCCCATGTGGCTGGAGAAGAAAGAGCTCTGAAACTTCTCTCAAGAATGGCTCCCTATTTCTTTGCACGGGCCTCGCTGTCTATGGATGTTTCAGGAGACCCCACCGAAACACGGAAGGACTCTCAAATTATCCCAGCTTTCTCTGCACAGCGAGAGCTTTTAATATTTAGCATTGTTCTCCTTTTCCTGGGTGTTTGTTAAAAAATGGTTTTTATCTCTTTCACTTTCTTCCCAGGAAAATTCTTTTTTCCCGAAGCTGGTGGGGGAGGGCTGGGTGTAACCTGCCTTCTATCAGAGGATATTTTCCTCCACATTTGTCCAAACCGGCACAGCCTGTCCTTTCCTGGGTCTCTGTTGCAGATGGAAGCTGCTGGTGCCATTGTCAGCTTGAAGCCCTCTTTTGATGCAAGCAGATGTTGCCAGGTGTGTTCAGCAGCTGTTGCTCAATGCTTATGCCAAGCTATTGTGTTCCTCATGGAACCAAGGAGCCATTGTGACACTGCAGGGGCTGATGGCATCAAGGAGGCAATTGTGACAGTACAGAACCTCCTAGAAACAAGGCTCCATTGTGACACCGTGGGGAATCATGGAATCACGGAGCCCATTGTGACACGGCCAGGCTGCATGGAACCAATGGTCCATGGTTCCACTGCGGATTCAAGAAGAGCACGGTGACACCACGCAACATCCTGGAACCATAGGTCCATTGTGACACAGCGGGGCCTCATGGAAACAAGGGGACCATTGTGGCAAAGCAGGGCCTAATGGAAGCATGGAGAGCATTGTGACATTGTGGGGAATCATGGAAGCATGGAGAGCATTGTGACACTAAGGAAACTCCTGGAACCAAGATGACCACTGGCACATAATGGAACCTCATGGAAGCAAGCCTCCATGATGACTTTGGAGGGCTTCAGGGACCACAGGACCCATTGTGACACAGCAGGACCTGGTGGAACCAAGGAGCCTTTGTGATGCTCCAGATCCACATGGAAGCCAGGGTGCACTGAGACACAGCGGGGCCTTGTTGGAACCAAAGACACCTCTGCAAAAAGCAGGCTAGCTCATAGAAGCAAGGAGTCCTTTGTTACAACGTAAAAGCTATGCAACCAAGGGACCATTGTGACACTGCGGGGCCTCATGGAACCAATTGTCCATGATGACAATGCGGATCAAAAGAGACCATGGTGACAATGCGGAACCGCATGGAACCAAGGAGCCATTGTGACACAGTGGGGCCTCATGGAATCAAGGAGACCATTGTGACCCAGGTGTTGCATGTGAAGGCAAGGAGCCATTGTGACACTTTGGGCTTCTTCCCTTGAGCTCTGCAGCTGGCTGTCCCAGCCCAGCGCACCATGTGCCACCTGCTCTCCTCAGGGCTCTGCCTGCACACAGCCCCAGGAGAAGTTTTCCTGTTTGGAAGGAAAGAATGGAAAAGCCGGAGCAGGTTTCCTAAACAACAAACCCCACTCAGGAGCCACATGCTCAGTACAGGCTGCCGGGAACGATGTCCCCTTTCTACAAGGGTCAGGGTGAGCAGAATTCTCTGGGAGCAGAATTCTCGGAGTCTTTCCACTGAATTCTCTGTCCCTGTGTCTTGGGGTGACTTTATCATGTGTATCCCCTATCGCTGCTCTATGCCCAGAAGTGAACTTTGTGCATTTCTGTGCCTTTCAACTGAGCCTGAGAGGGGGGAGAGGAAAAAAAACCGGACAAACTTCTCAGAGCGTTTGTTCAAGGACACACATACACACACTCCTTTGCATCCTGCTTGCAGCAAGAGCAGAGGAAGCAACTTTGTTTCTTTTTAGCCAGTTTTCAGCTCCTTTTCTCTGGGGGGAGATGGAGAGTTGAACTTTGTTTTCCTGGGACTTTGGGGTTTTTTTTCCCTTCTTCTCTTCTTGACTCTTTCAACATCAGACCACATTGGGAGAATTTTCTCCCGAGGTGGGGGCCCTGAATGTGGGCCCATGAGCCAGCTGCAAGGAGGAGGAGAGAGACTACACCTCCGGAAGTGTTGGGGTTCCTCCCCCCTGCCATGAGGTCATGGGAGAGGGGACCCTGGGGTAGAGGCATGGCCTGGGCACGGGGGTCTCCCTGCTCCCTGCTGACATGTGCCCTAATCCTGTTCAGCACTGCTTATTTTGTGTTGCCCTGTGCCAGGAGGGCCCTGGTTGTGCCGTGATTGCTCAGTTCTTTGGCAGTGCCCCGCCCATGTGGCTGGAGAAGAAAGAGCTCTGAAACTTCTCTCAAGAATGGCTCCCTATTTCTTTGCACGGGCCTCGCTGTCTATGGATGTTTCAGGAGACCCCACCGAAACACGGAAGGACTCTCAAATTATCCCAGCTTTCTCTGCACAGCGAGAGCTTTTAATATTTAGCATTGTTATCCTTTTCCTGGGTGTTTGTTAAAAAAATAGTTTTTATCTCTTTCACTTTCTTCCCAGGAAAATTCTTTTTTCCCAAAGCTGGTGGGGGAGGGCTGGGTGTAACCTGCCTTCTATCAGAGGATATTTTCCTCCACATTTGTCCAAACCGGCACAGCCTGTCCTTTCCTGGGTCTCTGTTGCAGATGGAAGCTGCTGGTGCCATTGTCAGCTTGAAGCCCTCTTTTGATGCAAGCAGATGTTGCCAGGTGTGTTCAGCAGCTGTTGCTCAATGCTTATGCCAAGCTATTGTGTTCCTCATGGAACCAAGGAGCCATTGTGACACTGCAGGGGCTGATGGCATCAAGGAGACAATTGTGACAGTACAGAACCTCCTAGAAACAAGGCTCCATTGTGACACCGTGGGGAATCATGGAATCACGGAGCCCATTGTGACACGGCCAGGCCGCATGGAACCAATGGTCCATGGTTACACGGCGGATTCAAGAAGAGCACGGTGACACCACGCAACATCATAGAACCATAGGTCCATTGTGACACAGCGGGACCTCATGGAAACAAGGGGACCATTGTGGCAAAGCAGGGCCTAATGGAAGCATGGAGAGCATTGTGACATTGTGGGGAATCATGGAAGCATGGAGAGCATTGTGACACTAAGGAAACTCCTGGAACCAAGATGACCACTGGCACATAATGGAACCTCATGGAACCAAGCCTCCATGATGACTTTGGAGGGCCTCAGGGACCACAGGACCCATTGTGACACAGCAGGACCTGGTGGAACCAAGGAGCCTTTGTGATGCTCCAGATCCACATGGAAGCCAGGGTGCACTGAGACACAGCGGGGCCTTGTTGGAACCAAAGACACCTCTGCAAAAAGCAGGCTAGCTCATAGAAGCAAGGAGTCCATTGTTACAACATCAAACCTATGGAAGCAAGGGACCATTGTGACACTGCGGGGCCTCATGGAACCAATTGTCCATGATGACAGTGCGGATCAAAAGAGACCATGGTGACACTGCGGAACCCGATGGAACCAAGGAGCCATTGTGACACAGTGGGGCCTCATGGAATCAAGGAGACCATTGTGACCCAGGTGTTGCATGTGAAGGCAAGGAGCCATTGTGACACTTTGGGCTTCTTCCCTTGAGCTCTGCAGCTGGCTGTCCCAGCCCAGCGCACCATGTGCCACCTGCTCTCCTCAGGGCTCTGCCTGCACACAGCCCCAGGAGAAGTTTTCCTGTTTGGAAGGAAAGAATGGAAAAGCCTGAGCAGGTTTCCTAAACAACAAACCCCACTCAGGAGCCACATGCTCAGTACAGGCTGCCGGGAACGATGTCCCCTTTCTACAAGGGTCAGGGTGAGCAGAATTCTCTGGGAGCAGAATTCTCGGAGTCTTTCCACTGAATTCTCTGTCCCCGTGTCTTGGGGTGACTTTATCATGTGTATCCCCTATCGCTGCTCTATGCCCAGAAGTGAACTTTGTGCATTTCTGTGCCTTTCAACTGAGCCTGAGAGGGGGGAGAGGAAAAAAAACCGGACAAACTTCTCAGAGCGTTTGTTCAAGGACACACATACACACACTCCTTTGCATCCTGCTTGCAGCAAGAGCAGAGGAAGCAACTTTGTTTCTTTTTAGCCAGTTTTCAGCTCCTTTTCTCTGGGGGGAGATGGAGAGTTGAACTTTGTTTTCCTGGGACTTTGGGGTTTTTTTTCCCTTCTTCTCTTCTTGACTCTTTCAACATCAGACCACATTGGGAGAATTTTCTCCCGAGGTGGGGGCCCTGAATGTGGGCCCATGAGCCAGCTGCAAGGAGGAGGAGAGAGACTACACCTCCGGAAGTGTTGGGGTTCCTCCCCCCTGCCATGAGGTCATGGGAGAGGGGACCCTGGGGTAGAGGCATGGCCTGGGCACGGGGGTCTCCCTGCTCCCTGCTGACATGTGCCCTACTCCTGTTCAGCACTGGTTATTTTGTGTTGCCCTGTGCCAGGAGGGCCCTGGTTGTGCCGTGATTGCTCAGTTCTTTGGCAGTGCCCCGCCCATGTGGCTGGAGAAGAAAGAGCTCTGAAACTTCTCTCAAGAATGGCTCCCTATTTCTTTGCACGGGCCTCGCTGTCTATGGATGTTTCAGGAGACCCCACCGAAACACGGAAGGACTCTCAAATTATCCCAGCTTTCTCTGCACAGCGAGAGCTTTTAATATTTAGCATTGTTATCCTTTTCCTGGGTGTTTGTTAAAAAAATAGTTTTTATCTCTTTCACTTTCTTCCCAGGAAAATTCTTTTTTCCCAAAGCTGGTGGGGGAGGGCTGGGTGTAACCTGCCTTCTATCAGAGGATATTTTCCTCCACATTTGTCCAAACCGGCACAGCCTGTCCTTTCCTGGGTCTCTGTTGCAGATGGAAGCTGCTGGTGCCATTGTCAGCTTGAAGCCCTCTTTTGATGCAAGCAGATGTTGCCAGGTGTGTTCAGCAGCTGTTGCTCAATGCTTATGCCAAGCTATTGTGTTCCTCATGGAACCAAGGAGCCATTGTGACACTGCAGGGGCTGATGGCATCAAGGAGACAATTGTGACAGTACAGAACCTCCTAGAAACAAGGCTCCATTGTGACACCGTGGGGAATCATGGAATCACGGAGCCCATTGTGACACGGCCAGGCCGCATGGAACCAATGGTCCATGGTTACACGGCGGATTCAAGAAGAGCACGGTGACACCACGCAACATCATGGAACCATAGGTCCATTGTGACACAGCGGGGCCTCATGGAAACAAGGGGACCATTGTGGCAAAGCAGGGCCTAATGGAAGCATGGAGAGCATTGTGACATTGTGGGGAATCATGGAAGCATGGAGAGCATTGTGACACTAAGGAAACTCCTGGAACCAAGATGACCACTGGCACATAATGGAACCTCATGGAACCAAGCCTCCATGATGACTTTGGAGGGCCTCAGGGACCACAGGACCCATTGTGACACAGCAGGACCTGGTGGAACCAAGGAGCCTTTGTGATGCTCCAGATCCACATGGAAGCCAGGGTGCACTGAGACACAGCGGGGCCTTGTTGGAACCAAAGACACCTCTGCAAAAAGCAGGCTAGCTCATAGAAGCAAGGAGTCCATTGTTACAACATCAAACCTATGGAAGCAAGGGACCATTGTGACACTGCGGGGCCTCATGGAACCAATTGTCCATGATGACAGTGCGGATCAAAAGAGACCATGGTGACACTGCGGAACCCGATGGAACCAAGGAGCCATTGTGACACAGTGGGGCCTCATGGAATCAAGGAGACCATTGTGACCCAGGTGTTGCATGTGAAGGCAAGGAGCCATTGTGACACTTTGGGCTTCTTCCCTTGAGCTCTGCAGCTGGCTGTCCCAGCCCAGCGCACCATGTGCCACCTGCTCTCCTCAGGGCTCTGCCTGCACACAGCCCCAGGAGAAGTTTTCCTGTTTGGAAGGAAAGAATGGAAAAGCCGGAGCAGGTTTCCTAAACAACAAACCCCACTCAGGAGCCACATGCTCAGTACAGGCTGCCGGGAACGATGTCCCCTTTCTACAAGGGTCAGGGTGAGCAGAATTCTCTGGGAGCAGAATTCTCGGAGTCTTTCCACTGAATTCTCTGTCCCCGTGTCTTGGGGTGACTTTATCATGTGTATCCCCTATCGCTGCTCTATGCCCAGAAGTGAACTTTGTGCATTTCTGTGCCTTTCAACTGAGCCTGAGAGGGGGGAGAGGAAAAAAAAACCGGACAAACTTCTCAGAGCGTTTGTTCAAGGACACACATACACACTCCTCTGCATCCTGCTTGCAGCAAGAGCAGAGGAAGCAACTTTGTTTCTTTTTAGCCAGTTTTCAGCTCCTTTTCTCTGGGGGGAGATGGAGAGTTGAACTTTGTTTTCCTGGGACTTTGGGGTTTTTTTTCCCTTCTTCTCTTCTTGACTCTTTCAACATCAGACCACATTGGGAGAATTTTCTCCCGAGGTGGGGGCCCTGAATGTGGGCCCATGAGCGAGCTCCAAGGAGGAGGAGAGAGACTACACCTCCGGAAGTGTTGGGGTTCCTCCCCCCTGCCATGAGGTCATGGGAGAGGGGACCCTGGGGTAGAGGCATGGCCTGGGCACGGGGGTCTCCCTGCTCCCTGCTGACATGTGCCCTAATCCTGTTCAGCACTGCTTATTTTGTGTTGCCTTGTGCCAGGAGGGCCCTGGTTGTGCCGTGATTGCTCAGTTCTTTGGCAGTGCCCCGCCCATGTGGCTGGAGAAGAAAGAGCTCTGAAACTTCTCTCAAGAATGGCTCCCTATTTCTTTGCACGGGCCTCGCTGTCTATGGATGTTTCAGGAGACCCCACCGAAACACGGAAGGACTCTCAAATTATCCCAGCTTTCTCTGCACAGCGAGAGCTTTTAATATTTAGCATTGTTCTCCTTTTCCTGGGTGTTTGTTAAAAAATGGTTTTTATCTCTTTCACTTTCTTCCCAGGAAAATTCTTTTTTCCCGAAGCTGGTGGGGGAGGGCTGGGTGTAACCTGCCTTCTATCAGAGGATATTTTCCTCCACATTTGTCCAAACCGGCACAGCCTGTCCTTTCCTGGGTCTCTGTTGCAGATGGAAGCTGCTGGTGCCATTGTCAGCTTGAAGCCCTCTTTTGATGCAAGCAGATGTTGCCAGGTGTGTTCAGCAGCTGTTGCTCAATGCTTATGCCAAGCTATTGTGTTCCTCATGGAACCAAGGAGCCATTGTGACACTGCAGGGGCTGATGGCATCAAGGAGGCAATTGTGACAGTACAGAACCTCCTAGAAACAAGGCTCCATTGTGACACCGTGGGGAATCATGGAATCACGGAGCCCATTGTGACACGGCCAGGCTGCATGGAACCAATGGTCCATGGTTCCACTGCGGATTCAAGAAGAGCACGGTGACACCACGCAACATCCTGGAACCATAGGTCCATTGTGACACAGCGGGGCCTCATGGAAACAAGGGGACCATTGTGGCAAAGCAGGGCCTAATGGAAGCATGGAGAGCATTGTGACATTGTGGGGAATCATGGAAGCATGGAGAGCATTGTGACACTAAGGAAACTCCTGGAACCAAGATGACCACTGGCACATAATGGAACCTCATGGAAGCAAGCCTCCATGATGACTTTGGAGGGCTTCAGGGACCACAGGACCCATTGTGACACAGCAGGACCTGGTGGAACCAAGGAGCCTTTGTGATGCTCCAGATCCACATGGAAGCCAGGGTGCACTGAGACACAGCGGGGCCTTGTTGGAACCAAAGACACCTCTGCAAAAAGCAGGCTAGCTCATAGAAGCAAGGAGTCCTTTGTTACAACGTAAAAGCTATGCAACCAAGGGACCATTGTGACACTGCGGGGCCTCATGGAACCAATTGTCCATGATGACAATGCGGATCAAAAGAGACCATGGTGACAATGCGGAACCGCATGGAACCAAGGAGCCATTGTGACACAGTGGGGCCTCATGGAATCAAGGAGACCATTGTGACCCAGGTGTTGCATGTGAAGGCAAGGAGCCATTGTGACACTTTGGGCTTCTTCCCTTGAGCTCTGCAGCTGGCTGTCCCAGCCCAGCGCACCATGTGCCACCTGCTCTCCTCAGGGCTCTGCCTGCACACAGCCCCAGGAGAAGTTTTCCTGTTTGGAAGGAAAGAATGGAAAAGCCGGAGCAGGTTTCCTAAACAACAAACCCCACTCAGGAGCCACATGCTCAGTACAGGCTGCCGGGAACGATGTCCCCTTTCTACAAGGGTCAGGGTGAGCAGAATTCTCTGGGAGCAGAATTCTCGGAGTCTTTCCACTGAATTCTCTGTCCCTGTGTCTTGGGGTGACTTTATCATGTGTATCCCCTATCGCTGCTCTATGCCCAGAAGTGAACTTTGTGCATTTCTGTGCCTTTCAACTGAGCCTGAGAGGGGGGAGAGGAAAAAAAAGCCAGACAAACTTCTCCGAGCGTTTGTTCAAGGACACACATACACACTCCTCTGCATCCTGCTTGCAGCAAGAGCAGAGGAGGCAACTTTGTTTCTTTTTAGCCAGTTTTCAGCTCCTTTTCTCTGGGGGGAGATGGAGAGTTGAACTTTGTTTTCCTGGGACTTTGGGGTTTTTTTTCCCTTCTTCTCTTCTTGACTCTTTCAACATCAGACCACATTGGGAGAATTTTCTCCCGAGGTGGGGGCCCTGAATGTGGGCCCATGAGCCAGCTGCAAGGAGGAGGAGAGAGACTACACCTCCGGAAGTGTTGGGGTTCCTCCCCCCTGCCATGAGGTCATGGGAGAGGGGACCCTGGGGTAGAGGCATGGCCTGGGCACGGGGGTCTCCCTGCTCCCTGCTGACATGTGCCCTACTCCTGTTCAGCACTGCTTATTTTGTGTTGCCCTGTGCCAGGAGGGCCCTGGTTGTGCCGTGATTGCTCAGTTCTTTGGCAGTGCCCCGCCCATGTGGCTGGAGAAGAAAGAGCTCTGAAACTTCTCTCAAGAATGGCTCCCTATTTCTTTGCACGGGCCTCGCTGTCTATGGATGTTTCAGGAGACCCCACCGAAACACGGAAGGACTCTCAAATTATCCCAGCTTTCTCTGCACAGCGAGAGCTTTTAATATTTAGCATTGTTCTCCTTTTCCTGTCTGTTTGTTAAAAAAATAGTTTTTATCTCTTTCACTTTCTTCCCAGGAAAATTCTTTTTTCCCGAAGCTGGTGGGGGAGGGCTGGGTGTAACCTGCCTTCTATCAGAGGATATTTTCCTCCACATTTGTCCAAACCGGCACAGCCTGTCCTTTCCCTGGGTGTCTGTTGCAGATGGAAGCTGCTGGTGCCATTGTCAGCTTGAAGCCCTCTTTTGATGCAAGCAGATGTTGCCAGGTGTGTTCAGCAGCTGTTGCTCAATGCTTATGCCAAGCTATTGTGTTCCTCATGGAACCAAGGAGCCATTGTGACACTGCAGGGGCTGATGGCATCAAGGAGACAATTGTGACAGTACAGAACCTCCTAGAAACAAGGCTCCATTGTGACACCGTGGGGAATCATGGAATCACGGAGCCCATTGTGACACGGCCAGGCCGCATGGAACCAATGGTCCATGGTTACTTGGCGGATTCAAGAAGAGCACGGTGACACCACGCAACATCATGGAACCATAGGTCCATTGTGACACAGCGGGGCCTCATGGAAACAAGGGGACCATTGTGGCAAAGCAGGGCCTAATGGAAGCATGGAGAGCATTGTGACATTGTGGGGAATCATGGAAGCATGGAGAGCATTGTGACACTAAGGAAACTCCTGGAACCAAGATGACCACTGGCACATAATGGAACCTCATGGAAGCAAGCCTCCATGATGACTTTGGAGGGCCTCGGGGACCACAGGACCCATTGTGACACAGCAGGACCTGGTGGAACCAAGGAGCCTTTGTGATACTCCAGATCCACATGGAAGCCAGGGTGCACTGAGACACAGCGGGGCCTTGTTGGAACCAAAGACACCTCTGCAAAAAGCAGGCTAGCTCATAGAAGCAAGGAGTCCATTGTTACAACATCAAACCTATGGAAGCAAGGGACCATTGTGACACTGCGGGGCCTCATGGAACCAATTGTCCATGATGACAATGCGGATCAAAAGAGACCATGGTGACACTGCGGAACCGCATGGAACCAAGGAGCCATTGTGACACAGTGGGGCCTCATGGAATCAAGGAGACCATTGTGACCCAGGTGTTGCATGTGAAGGCAAGGAGCCATTGTGACACTTTGGGCTTCTTCCCTTGAGCTCTGCAGCTGGCTGTCCCAGCCCAGCGCACCATGTGCCACCTGCTCTCCTCAGGGCTCTGCCTGCACACAGCCCCAGGAGAAGTTTTCCTGTTTGGAAGGAAAGAATGGAAAAGCCGGAGCAGGTTTCCCAAACAACAAACCCCACTCAGGAGCCACATGCTCAGTACAGGCTGCCGGGAACGATGTCCCCTTTCTACAAGGGTCAGGGTGAGCAGAATTCTCTGGGAGCAGAATTCTCGGAGTCTTTCCACTGAATTCTCTGTCCCCGTGTCTTGGGGTGACTTTATCATGTGTATCCCCTATCGCTGCTCTATGCCCAGAAGTGAACTTTGTGCATTTCTGTGCCTTTCAACTGAGCCTGAGAGGGGGGAGAGGAAAAAAAACCGGACAAACTTCTCAGAGCGTTTGTTCAAGGACACACATACACACACTCCTCTGCATCCTGCTTGCAGCAAGAGCAGAGGAGGCAACTTTGTTTCTTTTTAGCCAGTTTTCAGCTCCTTTTCTCTGGGGGGAGATGGAGAGTTGAACTTTGTTTTCCTGGGACTTTGGGGTTTTTTATCCCTTCTTCTCTTCTTGACTCTTTCAACATCAGAGCACATTGGGAGAATTTTCTCCCGAGGTGGGGGCCCTGAATGTGGGCCCATGAGCCAGCTGCAAGGAGGAGGAGAGAGACTACACCTCCGGAAGTGTTGGGGTTCCTCCCCCCTGCCATGAGGTCATGGGAGAGGGGACCCTGGGGTAGAGGCATGGCCTGGGCACGGGGGTCTCCCTGCTCCCTGCTGACATGTGCCCTAATCCTGTTCAGCACTGCTTATTTTGTGTTGCCCTGTGCCAGGAGGGCCCTGGTTGTGCCGTGATTGCTCAGTTCTTTGGCAGTGCCCCGCCCATGTGGCTGGAGAAGAAAGAGCTCTGAAACTTCTCTCAAGAATGGCTCCCTATTTCTTTGCACGGGCCTCGCTGTCTATGGATGTTTCAGGAGACCCCACCGAAACACGGAAGGACTCTCAAATTATCCCAGCTTTCTCTGCACAGCGAGAGCTTTTAATATTTAGCATTGTTATCCTTTTCCTGGGTGTTTGTTAAAAAAATAGTTTTTATCTCTTTCACTTTCTTCCCAGGAAAATTCTTTTTTCCCAAAGCTGGTGGGGGAGGGCTGGGTGTAACCTGCCTTCTATCAGAGGATATTTTCCTCCACATTTGTCCAAACCGGCACAGCCTGTCCTTTCCTGGGTCTCTGTTGCAGATGGAAGCTGCTGGTGCCATTGTCAGCTTGAAGCCCTCTTTTGATGCAAGCAGATGTTGCCAGGTGTGTTCAGCAGCTGTTGCTCAATGCTTATGCCAAGCTATTGTGTTCCTCATGGAACCAAGGAGCCATTGTGACACTGCAGGGGCTGATGGCATCAAGGAGACAATTGTGACAGTACAGAACCTCCTAGAAACAAGGCTCCATTGTGACACCGTGGGGAATCATGGAATCACGGAGCCCATTGTGACACGGCCAGGCCGCATGGAACCAATGGTCCATGGTTACTTGGCGGATTCAAGAAGAACACGGTGACACCACGCAACATCATGGAACCATAGGTCCATTGTGACACAGCGGGGCCTCATGGAAACAAGGGGACCATTGTGGCAAAGCAGGGCCTAATGGAAGCATGGAGAGCATTGTGACATTGTGGGGAATCATGGAAGCATGGAGAGCATTGTGACACTAAGGAAACTCCTGGAACCAAGATGACCACTGGCACATAATGGAACCTCATGGAAGCAAGCCTCCATGATGACTTTGGAGGGCCTCAGGGACCACAGGACCCATTGTGACACAGCAGGACCTGGTGGAACCAAGGAGCCTTTGTGATGCTCCAGATCCACATGGAAGCCAGGGTGCACTGAGACACAGCGGGGCCTTGTTGGAACCAAAGACACCTCTGCAAAAAGCAGGCTAGCTCATAGAAGCAAGGAGTCCATTGTTACAACATCAAACCTATGGAACCAAGGGACCATTGTGACACTGCGGGGCCTCATGGAACCAATTGTCCATGATGACAATGCGGATCAAAAGAGACCATGGTGACACTGCGGAACCCGATGGAACCAAGGAGCCATTGTGACACAGTGGGGCCTCATGGAATCAAGGAGACCATTGTGACCCAGGTGTTGCATGTGAAGGCAAGGAGCCATTGTGACACTTCGGGCTTCTTCCCTTGAGCTCTGCAGCTGGCTGTCCCAGCCCAGCGCACCATGTGCCACCTGCTCTCCTCAGGGCTCTGCCTGCACACAGCCCCAGGAGAAGTTTTCCTGTTTGGAAGGAAAGAATGGAAAAGCCGGAGCAGGTTTCCTAAACAACAAACCCCACTCAGGAGCCACATGCTCAGTACAGGCTGCCGGGAACGATGTCCCCTTTCTACAAGGGTCAGGGTGAGCAGAATTCTCTGGGAGCAGAATTCTCGGAGTCTTTCCACTGAATTCTCTGTCCCCGTGTCTTGGGGTGACTTTATCATGTGTATCCCCTATCGCTGCTCTATGCCCAGAAGTGAACTTTGTGCATTTCTGTGCCTTTCAACTGAGCCTGAGAGGGGGGAGAGGAAAAAAAACCGGACAAACTTCTCAGAGCGTTTGTTCAAGGACACACATACACACACTCCTTTGCATCCTGCTTGCAGCAAGAGCAGAGGAAGCAACTTTGTTTCTTTTTAGCCAGTTTTCAGCTCCTTTTCTCTGGGGGGAGATGGAGAGTTGAACTTTGTTTTCCTGGGACTTTGGGGTTTTTTTTCCCTTCTTCTCTTCTTGACTCTTTCAACATCAGACCACATTGGGAGAATTTTCTCCCGAGGTGGGGGCCCTGAATGTGGGCCCATGAGCCAGCTGCAAGGAGGAGGAGAGAGACTACACCTCCGGAAGTGTTGGGGTTCCTCCCCCCTGCCATGAGGTCATGGGAGAGGGGACCCTGGGGTAGAGGCATGGCCTGGGCACGGGGGTCTCCCTGCTCCCTGCTGACATGTGCCCTAATCCTGTTCAGCACTGCTTATTTTGTGTTGCCCTGTGCCAGGAGGGCCCTGGTTGTGCCGTGATTCCTCAGTTCTTTGGCAGTGCCCCGCCCATGTGGCTGGAGAAGAAAGAGCTCTGAAACTTCTCTCAAGAATGGCTCCCTATTTCTTTGCACGGGCCTCGCTGTCTATGGATGTTTCAGGAGACCCCACCGAAACACGGAAGGACTCTCAAATTATCCCAGCTTTCTCTGCACAGCGAGAGCTTTTAATATTTAGCATTGTTCTCCTTTTCCTGGGTGTTTGTTAAAAAAATAGTTTTTATCTCTTTCACTTTCTTCCCAGGAAAATTCTTTTTTCCCAAAGCTGGTGGGGGAGGGCTGGGTGTAACCTGCCTTCAATCAGAGGATATTTTCCTCCACATTTGTCCAAACCGGCACAGCCTGTCCTTTCCTGGGTGTCTGTTGCAGATGGAAGCTGCTGGTGCCATTGTCAGCTTGAAGCCCTCTTTTGATGCAAGCAGATGTTGCCAGGTGTGTTCAGCAGCTGTTGCTCAATGCTTATGCCAAGCTATTGTGTTCCTCATGGAACCAAGGAGCCATTGTGACACTGCAGGGGCTGATGGCATCAAGGAGACAATTGTGACAGTACAGAACCTCCTAGAAACAAGGCTCCATTGTGACACCGTGGGGAATCATGGAATCACGGAGCCCATTGTGACACGGCCAGGCCGCATGGAACCAATGGTCCATGGTTACTTGGCGGATTCAAGAAGAGCACGGTGACACCACGCAACATCATGGAACCATAGGTCCATTGTGACACAGCGGGGCCTCATGGAAACAAGGGGACCATTGTGGCAAAGCAGGGCCTAATGGAAGCATGGAGAGCATTGTGACATTGTGGGGAATCATGGAAGCATGGAGAGCATTGTGACACTAAGGAAACTCCTGGAACCAAGATGACCACTGGCACATAATGGAACCTCATGGAACCAAGCCTCCATGATGACTTTGGAGGGCCTCGGGGACCACAGGACCCATTGTGACACAGCAGGACCTGGTGGAACCAAGGAGCCTTTGTGATACTCCAGATCCACATGGAAGCCAGGGTGCACTGAGACACAGCGGGGCCTTGTTGGAACCAAAGACACCTCTGCAAAAAGCAGGCTAGCTCATAGAAGCAAGGAGTCCATTGTTACAACATCAAACCTATGGAAGCAAGGGACCATTGTGACACTGCGGGGCCTCATGGAACCAATTGTCCATGATGACAATGCGGATCAAAAGAGACCATGGTGACACTGCGGAACCGCATGGAACCAAGGAGCCATTGTGACACAGTGGGGCCTCATGGAATCAAGGAGACCATTGTGACCCAGGTGTTGCATGTGAAGGCAAGGAGCCATTGTGACACTTTGGGCTTCTTCCCTTGAGCTCTGCAGCTGGCTGTCCCAGCCCAGCGCACCATGTGCCACCTGCTCTCCTCAGGGCTCTGCCTGCACACAGCCCCAGGAGAAGTTTTCCTGTTTGGAAGGAAAGAATGGAAAAGCTGGAGCAGGTTTCCCAAACAACAAACCCCACTCAGGAGCCACATGCTCAGTACAGGCTGCCGGGAACGATGTCCCCTTTCTACAAGGGTCAGGGTGAGCAGAATTCTCTGGGAGCAGAATTCTCGGAGTCTTTCCACTGAATTCTCTGTCCCCGTGTCTTGGGGTGACTTTATCATGTGTATCCCCTATCGCTGCTCTATGCCCAGAAGTGAACTTTGTGCATTTCTGTGCCTTTCAACTGAGCCTGAGAGGGGGGAGAGGAAAAAAAACCGGACAAACTTCTCAGAGCGTTTGTTCAAGGACACACATACACACACTCCTCTGCATCCTGCTTGCAGCAAGAGCAGAGGAGGCAACTTTGTTTCTTTTTAGCCAGTTTTCAGCTCCTTTTCTCTGGGGGGAGATGGAGAGTTGAACTTTGTTTTCCTGGGACTTTGGGGTTTTTTATCCCTTCTTCTCTTCTTGACTCTTTCAACATCAGAGCACATTGGGAGAATTTTCTCCCGAGGTGGGGGCCCTGAATGTGGGCCCATGAGCCAGCTGCAAGGAGGAGGAGAGAGACTACACCTCCGGAAGTGTTGGGGTTCCTCCCCCCTGCCATGAGGTCATGGGAGAGGGGACCCTGGGGTAGAGGCATGGCCTGGGCACGGGGGTCTCCCTGCTCCCTGCTGACATGTGCCCTACTCCTGTTCAGCACTGCTTATTTTGTGTTGCCCTGTGCCAGGAGGGCCCTGGTTGTGCCGTGATTGCTCAGTTCTTTGGCAGTGCCCCGCCCATGTGGCTGGAGAAGAAAGAGCTCTGAAACTTCTCTCAAGAATGGCTCCCTATTTCTTTGCACGGGCCTCGCTGTCTATGGATGTTTCAGGAGACCCCACCGAAACACGGAAGGACTCTCAAATTATCCCAGCTTTCTCTGCACAGCGAGAGCTTTTAATATTTAGCATTGTTATCCTTTTCCTGGGTGTTTGTTAAAAAAATAGTTTTTATCTCTTTCACTTTCTTCCCAGGAAAATTCTTTTTTCCCAAAGCTGGTGGGGGAGGGCTGGGTGTAACCTGCCTTCTATCAGAGGATATTTTCCTCCACATTTGTCCAAACCGGCACAGCCTGTCCTTTCCTGGGTCTCTGTTGCAGATGGAAGCTGCTGGTGCCATTGTCAGCTTGAAGCCCTCTTTTGATGCAAGCAGATGTTGCCAGGTGTGTTCAGCAGCTGTTGCTCAATGCTTATGCCAAGCTATTGTGTTCCTCATGGAACCAAGGAGCCATTGTGACACTGCAGGGGCTGATGGCATCAAGGAGACAATTGTGACAGTACAGAACCTCCTAGAAACAAGGCTCCATTGTGACACCGTGGGGAATCATGGAATCACGGAGCCCATTGTGACACGGCCAGGCCGCATGGAACCAATGGTCCATGGTTACTTGGCGGATTCAAGAAGAGCACGGTGACACCACGCAACATCATGGAACCATAGGTCCATTGTGACACAGCGGGGCCTCATGGAAACAAGGGGACCATTGTGGCAAAGCAGGGCCTAATGGAAGCATGGAGAGCATTGTGACATTGTGGGGAATCATGGAAGCATGGAGAGCATTGTGACACTAAGGAAACTCCTGGAACCAAGATGACCACTGGCACATAATGGAACCTCATGGAAGCAAGCCTCCATGATGACTTTGGAGGGCCTCAGGGACCACAGGACCCATTGTGACACAGCAGGACCTGGTGGAACCAAGGAGCCTTTGTGATGCTCCAGATCCACATGGAAGCCAGGGTGCACTGAGACACAGCGGGGCCTTGTTGGAACCAAAGACACCTCTGCAAAAAGCAGGCTAGCTCATAGAAGCAAGGAGTCCATTGTTACAACATCAAACCTATGGAACCAAGGGACCATTGTGACACTGCGGGGCCTCATGGAACCAATTGTCCATGATGACAATGCGGATCAAAAGAGACCATGGTGACACTGCGGAACCCGATGGAACCAAGGAGCCATTGTGACACAGTGGGGCCTCATGGAATCAAGGAGACCATTGTGACCCAGGTGTTGCATGTGAAGGCAAGGAGCCATTGTGACACTTTGGGCTTCTTCCCTTGAGCTCTGCAGCTGGCTGTCCCAGCCCAGCGCACCATGTGCCACCTGCTCTCCTCAGGGCTCTGCCTGCACACAGCCCCAGGAGAAGTTTTCCTGTTTGGAAGGAAAGAATGGAAAAGCCGGAGCAGGTTTCCTAAACAACAAACCCCACTCAGGAGCCACATGCTCAGTACAGGCTGCCGGGAACGATGTCCCCTTTCTACAAGGGTCAGGGTGAGCAGAATTCTCTGGGAGCAGAATTCTCGGAGTCTTTCCACTGAATTCTCTGTCCCCGTGTCTTGGGGTGACTTTATCATGTGTATCCCCTATCGCTGCTCTATGCCCAGAAGTGAACTTTGTGCATTTCTGTGCCTTTCAACTGAGCCTGAGAGGGGGGAGAGGAAAAAAAACCGGACAAACTTCTCAGAGCGTTTGTTCAAGGACACACATACACACACTCCTTTGCATCCTGCTTGCAGCAAGAGCAGAGGAAGCAACTTTGTTTCTTTTTAGCCAGTTTTCAGCTCCTTTTCTCTGGGGGGAGATGGAGAGTTGAACTTTGTTTTCCTGGGACTTTGGGGTTTTTTTTCCCTTCTTCTCTTCTTGACTGTTTCAACATCAGACCACATTGGGAGAATTTTCTCCCGAGGTGGGGGCCCTGAATGTGGGCCCATGAGCCAGCTGCAAGGAGGAGGAGAGAGACTACACCTCCGGAAGTGTTGGGGTTCCTCCCCCCTGCCATGAGGTCATGGGAGAGGGGACCCTGGGGTAGAGGCATGGCCTGGGCACGGGGGTCTCCCTGCTCCCTGCTGACATGTGCCCTAATCCTGTTCAGCACTGCTTATTTTGTGTTGCCCTGTGCCAGGAGGGCCCTGGTTGTGCCGTGATTGCTCAGTTCTTTGGCAGTGCCCCGCCCATGTGGCTGGAGAAGAAAGAGCTCTGAAACTTCTCTCAAGAATCGCTCCCTGTTTCTTTGCACGGGCCTCGCTGTCTATGGATGTTTCAGGAGACCCCACCGAAACACGGAAGGACTCTCAAATTATCCCAGCTTTCTCTGCAAAGCGAGAGCTTTTAATATTTAGCATTGTTATCCTTTTCCTGGGTGTTTGTTAAAAAAATAGTTTTTATCTCTTTCACTTTCTTCCCAGGAAAATTCTTTTTTCCCAAAGCTGGTGGGGGAGGGCTGGGTGTAACCTGCCTTCTATCAGAGGATATTTTCCTCCACATTTGTCCAAACCGGCACAGCCTGTCCTTTCCTGGGTCTCTGTTGCAGATGGAAGCTGCTGGTGCCATTGTCAGCTTGAAGCCCTCTTTTGATGCAAGCAGATGTTGCCAGGTGTGTTCAGCAGCTGTTGCTCAATGCTTATGCCAAGCTATTGTGTTCCTCATGGAACCAAGGAGCCATTGTGACACTGCAGGGGCTGATGGCATCAAGGAGACAATTGTGACAGTACAGAACCTCCTAGAAACAAGGCTCCATTGTGACACCGTGGGGAATCATGGAATCACGGAGCCCATTGTGACACGGCCAGGCCGCATGGAACCAATGGTCCATGGTTACACGGCGGATTCAAGAAGAGCACGGTGACACCACGCAACATCATGGAACCATAGGTCCATTGTGACACAGCGGGGCCTCATGGAAACAAGGGGACCATTGTGGCAAAGCAGGGCCTAATGGAAGCATGGAGAGCATTGTGACATTGTGGGGAATCATGGAAGCATGGAGAGCATTGTGACACTAAGGAAACTCCTGGAACCAAGATGACCACTGGCACATAATGGAACCTCATGGAAGCAAGCCTCCATGATGACTTTGGAGGGCCTCAGGGACCACAGGACCCATTGTGACACAGCAGGACCTGGTGGAACCAAGGAGCCTTTGTGATGCTCCAGATCCACATGGAAGCCAGGGTGCACTGAGACACAGCGGGGCCTTGTTGGAACCAAAGACACCTCTGCAAAAAGCAGGCTAGCTCATAGAAGCAAGGAGTCCATTGTTACAACATCAAACCTATGGAAGCAAGGGACCATTGTGACACTGCGGGGCCTCATGGAACCAATTGTCCATGATGACAATGCGGATCAAAAGAGACCATGGTGACACTGCGGAACCCGATGGAACCAAGGAGCCATTGTGACACAGTGGGGCCTCATGGAATCAAGGAGACCATTGTGACCCAGGTGTTGCATGTGAAGGCAAGGAGCCATTGTGACACTTTGGGCTTCTTCCCTTGAGCTCTGCAGCTGGCTGTCCCAGCCCAGCGCACCATGTGCCACCTGCTCTCCTCAGGGCTCTGCCTGCACACAGCCCCAGGAGAAGTTTTCCTGTTTGGAAGGAAAGAATGGAAAAGCCGGAGCAGGTTTCCTAAACAACAAACCCCACTCAGGAGCCACATGCTCAGTACAGGCTGCCGGGAACGATGTCCCCTTTCTACAAGGGTCAGGGTGAGCAGAATTCTCTGGGAGCAGAATTCTCGGAGTCTTTCCACTGAATTCTCTGTCCCCGTGTCTTGGGGTGACTTTATCATGTGTATCCCCTATCGCTGCTCTATGCCCAGAAGTGAACTTTGTGCATTTCTGTGCCTTTCAACTGAGCCTGAGAGGCGGGAGAGGAAAAAAAAGCCAGACAAACTTCTCAGAGCGTTTGTTCAAGGACACACATACACACTCCTCTGCATCCTGCTTGCAGCAAGAGCAGAGGAAGCAACTTTGTTTCTTTTTAGCCAGTTTTCAGCTCCTTTTCTCTGGGGGGAGATGGAGAGTTGAACTTTGTTTTCCTGGGACTTTGGGGTTTTTTTTCCCTTCTTCTCTTCTTGACTCTTTCAACATCAGACCACATTGGGAGAATTTTCTCCCGAGGTGGGGGCCCTGAATGTGGGCCCATGAGCCAGCTGCAAGGAGGAGGAGAGAGACTACACCTCCGGAAGTGTTGGGGTTCCTCCCCCCTGCCATGAGGTCATGGGAGAGGGGACCCTGGGGTAGAGGCATGGCCTGGGCACGGGGGTCTCCCTGCTCCCTGCTGACATGTGCCCTAATCCTGTTCAGCACTGCTTATTTTGTGTTGCCCTGTGCCAGGAGGGCCCTGGTTGTGCCATGATTGCTCAGTTCTTTGGCAGTGCCCCGCCCATGTGGCTGGAGAAGAAAGAGCTCTGAAACTTCTCTCAAGAATGGCTCCCTATTTCTTTGCACGGGCCTCGCTGTCTATGGATGTTTCAGGAGACCCCACCGAAACACGGAAGGACTCTCAAATTATCCCAGCTTTCTCTGCACAGCGAGAGCTTTTAATATTTAGCATTGTTCTCCTTTTCCTGGGTGTTTGTTAAAAAAATAGTTTTTATCTCTTTCACTTTCTTCCCAGGAAAATTCTTTTTTCCCGAAGCTGGTGGGGGAGGGCTGGGTGTAACCTGCCTTCTATCAGAGGATATTTTCCTCCACATTTGTCCAAACCGGCACAGCCTGTCCTTTCCCTGGGTGTCTGTTGCAGATGGAAGCTGCTGGTGCCATTGTCAGCTTGAAGCCCTCTTTTGATGCAAGCAGATGTTGCCAGGTGTGTTCAGCAGCTGTTGCTCAATGCTTATGCCAAGCTATTGTGTTCCTCATGGAACCAAGGAGCCATTGTGACACTGCAGGGGCTGATGGCATCAAGGAGACAATTGTGACAGTACAGAACCTCCTAGAAACAAGGCTCCATTGTGACACCGTGGGGAATCATGGAATCACGGAGCCCATTGTGACACGGCCAGGCCGCATGGAACCAATGGTCCATGGTTACACGGCGGATTCAAGAAGAGCACGGTGACACCACGCAACATCATAGAACCATAGGTCCATTGTGACACAGCGGGGCCTCATGGAAACAAGGGGACCATTGTGGCAAAGCAGGGCCTAATGGAAGCATGGAGAGCATTGTGACATTGTGGGGAATCATGGAAGCATGGAGAGCATTGTGACACTAAGGAAACTCCTGGAACCAAGATGACCACTGGCACATAATGGAACCTCATGGAAGCAAGCCTCCATGATGACTTTGGAGGGCCTCGGGGACCACAGGACCCATTGTGACACAGCAGGACCTGGTGGAACCAAGGAGCCTTTGTGATACTCCAGATCCACATGGAAGCCAGGGTGCACTGAGACACAGCGGGGCCTTGTTGGAACCAAAGACACCTCTGCAAAAAGCAGGCTAGCTCATAGAAGCAAGGAGTCCATTGTTACAACATCAAACCTATGGAAGCAAGGGACCATTGTGACACTGCGGGGCCTCATGGAACCAATTGTCCATGATGACAATGCGGATCAAAAGAGACCATGGTGACACTGCGGAACCGCATGGAACCAAGGAGCCATTGTGACACAGTGGGGCCTCATGGAATCAAGGAGACCATTGTGACCGAGGTGTTGCATGTGAAGGCAAGGAGCCATTGTGACACTTTGGGCTTCTTCCCTTGAGCTCTGCAGCTGGCTGTCCCAGCCCAGCGCACCATGTGCCACCTGCTCTCCTCAGGGCTCTGCCTGCACACAGCCCCAGGAGAAGTTTTCCTGTTTGGAAGGAAAGAATGGAAAAGCCGGAGCAGGTTTCCCAAACAACAAACCCCACTCAGGAGCCACATGCTCAGTACAGGCTGCCGGGAACGATGTCCCCTTTCTACAAGGGTCAGGGTGAGCAGAATTCTCTGGGAGCAGAATTCTCGGAGTCTTTCCACTGAATTCTCTGTCCCCGTGTCTTGGGGTGACTTTATCATGTGTATCCCCTATCGCTGCTCTATGCCCAGAAGTGAACTTTGTGCATTTCTGTGCCTTTCAACTGAGCCTGAGAGGGGGGAGAGGAAAAAAAACCGGACAAACTTCTCAGAGCGTTTGTTCAAGGACACACATACACACACTCCTCTGCATCCTGCTTGCAGCAAGAGCAGAGGAAGCAACTTTGTTTCTTTTTAGCCAGTTTTCAGCTCCTTTTCTCTGGGGGGAGATGGAGAGTTGAACTTTGTTTTCCTGGGACTTTGGGGTTTTTTTTCCCTTCTTCTCTTCTTGACTCTTTCAACATCAGACCACATTGGGAGAATTTTCTCCCGAGGTGGGGGCCCTGAATGTGGGCCCATGAGCCAGCTGCAAGGAGGAGGAGAGAGACTGCACCTACGGAAGTTTTGGGGTTCCTCCCCCCTGCCATGAGGTCATGGGAGAGGGGACCCTGGGGTAGAGGCATGGCCTGGGCACGGGGTCTCCCTGCTCCCTGCTGACATGTGCCCTAATCCTGTTCAGCACTGCTTATTTTGTGTTGCCTTGTGCCAGGAGGGCCCTGGTTGTGCCGTGATTGCTCAGTTCTTTGGCAGTGCCCCGCCCATGTGGCTGGAGAAGAAAGAGCTCTGAAACTTCTCTCAAGAATGGCTCCCTATTTCTTTGCACGGGCCTCGCTGTCTATGGATGTTTCAGGAGACCCCACCGAAACACGGAAGGACTCTCAAATTATCCCAGCTTTCTCTGCACAGCGAGAGCTTTTAATATTTAGCATTGTTCTCCTTTTCCTGGGTGTTTGTTAAAAAATGGTTTTTATCTCTTTCACTTTCTTCCCAGGAAAATTCTTTTTTCCCGAAGCTGGTGGGGGAGGGCTGGGTGTAACCTGCCTTCTATCAGAGGATATTTTCCTCCACATTTGTCCAAACCGGCACAGCCTGTCCTTTCCTGGGTCTCTGTTGCAGATGGAAGCTGCTGGTGCCATTGTCAGCTTGAAGCCCTCTTTTGATGCAAGCAGATGTTGCCAGGTGTGTTCAGCAGCTGTTGCTCAATGCTTATGCCAAGCTATTGTGTTCCTCATGGAACCAAGGAGCCATTGTGACACTGCAGGGGCTGATGGCATCAAGGAGACAATTGTGACAGTACAGAACCTCCTAGAAACAAGGCTCCATTGTGACACCGTGGGGAATCATGGAATCACGGAGCCCATTGTGACACGGCCAGGCCGCATGGAACCAATGGTCCATGGTTACACGGCGGATTCAAGAAGAGCACGGTGACACCACGCAACATCATGGAACCATAGGTCCATTGTGACACAGCGGGGCCTCATGGAAACAAGGGGACCATTGTGGCAAAGCAGGGCCTAATGGAAGCATGGAGAGCATTGTGACATTGTGGGGAATCATGGAAGCATGGAGAGCATTGTGACACTAAGGAAACTCCTGGAACCAAGATGACCACTGGCACATAATGGAACCTCATGGAACCAAGCCTCCATGATGACTTTGGAGGGCCTCAGGGACCACAGGACCCATTGTGACACAGCAGGACCTGGTGGAACCAAGGAGCCTTTGTGATGCTCCAGATCCACATGGAAGCCAGGGTGCACTGAGACACAGCGGGGCCTTGTTGGAACCAAAGACACCTCTGCAAAAAGCAGGCTAGCTCATAGAAGCAAGGAGTCCATTGTTACAACATCAAACCTATGGAAGCAAGGGACCATTGTGACACTGCGGGGCCTCATGGAACCAATTGTCCATGATGACAGTGCGGATCAAAAGAGACCATGGTGACACTGCGGAACCCGATGGAACCAAGGAGCCATTGTGACACAGTGGGGCCTCATGGAATCAAGGAGACCATTGTGACCCAGGTGTTGCATGTGAAGGCAAGGAGCCATTGTGACACTTTGGGCTTCTTCCCTTGAGCTCTGCAGCTGGCTGTCCCAGCCCAGCGCACCATGTGCCACCTGCTCTCCTCAGGGCTCTGCCTGCACACAGCCCCAGGAGAAGTTTTCCTGTTTGGAAGGAAAGAATGGAAAAGCCGGAGCAGGTTTCCTAAACAACAAACCCCACTCAGGAGCCACATGCTCAGTACAGGCTGCCGGGAACGATGTCCCCTTTCTACAAGGGTCAGGGTGAGCAGAATTCTCTGGGAGCAGAATTCTCGGAGTCTTTCCACTGAATTCTCTGTCCCCGTGTCTTGGGGTGACTTTATCATGTGTATCCCCTATCGCTGCTCTATGCCCAGAAGTGAACTTTGTGCATTTCTGTGCCTTTCAACTGAGCCTGAGAGGGGGGAGAGGAAAAAAAACCGGACAAACTTCTCAGAGCGTTTGTTCAAGGACACACATACACACACTCCTCTGCATCCTGCTTGCAGCAAGAGCAGAGGAAGCAACTTTGTTTCTTTTTAGCCAGTTTTCAGCTCCTTTTCTCTGGGGGGAGATGGAGAGTTGAACTTTGTTTTCCTGGGACTTTGGGGTTTTTTTTCCCTTCTTCTCTTCTTGACTCTTTCAACATCAGACCACATTGGGAGAATTTTCTCCCGAGGTGGGGGCCCTGAATGTGGGCCCATGAGCCAGCTGCAAGGAGGAGGAGAGAGACTGCACCTACGGAAGTTTTGGGGTTCCTCCCCCCTGCCATGAGGTCATGGGAGAGGGGACCCTGGGGTAGAGGCATGGCCTGGGCACGGGGTCTCCCTGCTCCCTGCTGACATGTGCCCTAATCCTGTTCAGCACTGCTTATTTTGTGTTGCCTTGTGCCAGGAGGGCCCTGGTTGTGCCGTGATTGCTCAGTTCTTTGGCAGTGCCCCGCCCATGTGGCTGGAGAAGAAAGAGCTCTGAAACTTCTCTCATGAATGGCTCCCTATTTCTTTGCACGGGCCTCGCTGTCTATGGATGTTTCAGGAGACCCCACCGAAACACGGAAGGACTCTCAAATTATCCCAGCTTTCTCTGCACAGCGAGAGCTTTTAATATTTAGCATTGTTCTCCTTTTCCTGGGTGTTTGTTAAAAAATGGTTTTTATCTCTTTCACTTTCTTCCCAGGAAAATTCTTTTTTCCCGAAGCTGGTGGGGGAGGGCTGGGTGTAACCTGCCTTCTATCAGAGGATATTTTCCTCCACATTTGTCCAAACCGGCACAGCCTGTCCTTTCCTGGGTCTCTGTTGCAGATGGAAGCTGCTGGTGCCATTGTCAGCTTGAAGCCCTCTTTTGATGCAAGCAGATGTTGCCAGGTGTGTTCAGCAGCTGTTGCTCAATGCTTATGCCAAGCTATTGTGTTCCTCATGGAACCAAGGAGCCATTGTGACACTGCAGGGGCTGATGGCATCAAGGAGACAATTGTGACAGTACAGAACCTCCTAGAAACAAGGCTCCATTGTGACACCGTGGGGAATCATGGAATCACGGAGCCCATTGTGACACGGCCAGGCCGCATGGAACCAATGGTCCATGGTTACACGGCGGATTCAAGAAGAGCACGGTGACACCACGCAACATCATGGAACCATAGGTCCATTGTGACACAGCGGGGCCTCATGGAAACAAGGGGACCATTGTGGCAAAGCAGGGCCTAATGGAAGCATGGAGAGCATTGTGACATTGTGGGGAATCATGGAAGCATGGAGAGCATTGTGACACTAAGGAAACTCCTGGAACCAAGATGACCACTGGCACATAATGGAACCTCATGGAAGCAAGCCTCCATGATGACTTTGGAGGGCCTCAGGGACCACAGGACCCATTGTGACACAGCAGGACCTGGTGGAACCAAGGAGCCTTTGTGATGCTCCAGATCCACATGGAAGCCAGGGTGCACTGAGACACAGCGGGGCCTTGTTGGAACCAAAGACACCTCTGCAAAAAGCAGGCTAGCTCATAGAAGCAAGGAGTCCATTGTTACAACATCAAACCTATGGAAGCAAGGGACCATTGTGACACTGCGGGGCCTCATGGAACCAATTGTCCATGATGACAGTGCGGATCAAAAGAGACCATGGTGACACTGCGGAACCCGATGGAACCAAGGAGCCATTGTGACACAGTGGGGCCTCATGGAATCAAGGAGACCATTGTGACCCAGGTGTTGCATGTGAAGGCAAGGAGCCATTGTGACACTTTGGGCTTCTTCCCTTGAGCTCTGCAGCTGGCTGTCCCAGCCCAGCGCACCATGTGCCACCTGCTCTCCTCAGGGCTCTGCCTGCACACAGCCCCAGGAGAAGTTTTCCTGTTTGGAAGGAAAGAATGGAAAAGCCGGAGCAGGTTTCCTAAACAACAAACCCCACTCAGGAGCCACATGCTCAGTACAGGCTGCCGGGAACGATGTCCCCTTTCTACAAGGGTCAGGGTGAGCAGAATTCTCTGGGAGCAGAATTCTCGGAGTCTTTCCACTGAATTCTCTGTCCCCGTGTCTTGGGGTGACTTTATCATGTGTATCCCCTATCGCTGCTCTATGCCCAGAAGTGAACTTTGTGCATTTCTGTGCCTTTCAACTGAGCCTGAGAGGGGGGAGAGGAAAAAAAAACCGGACAAACTTCTCAGAGCGTTTGTTCAAGGACACACATACACACTCCTCTGCATCCTGCTTGCAGCAAGAGCAGAGGAAGCAACTTTGTTTCTTTTTAGCCAGTTTTCAGCTCCTTTTCTCTGGGGGGAGATGGAGAGTTGAACTTTGTTTTCCTGGGACTTTGGGGTTTTTTTTCCCTTCTTCTCTTCTTGACTCTTTCAACATCAGACCACATTGGGAGAATTTTCTCCCGAGGTGGGGGCCCTGAATGTGGGCCCATGAGCGAGCTCCAAGGAGGAGGAGAGAGACTACACCTCCGGAAGTGTTGGGGTTCCTCCCCCCTGCCATGAGGTCATGGGAGAGGGGACCCTGGGGTAGAGGCATGGCCTGGGCACGGGGGTCTCCCTGCTCCCTGCTGACATGTGCCCTAATCCTGTTCAGCACTGCTTATTTTGTGTTGCCTTGTGCCAGGAGGGCCCTGGTTGTGCCGTGATTGCTCAGTTCTTTGGCAGTGCCCCGCCCATGTGGCTGGAGAAGAAAGAGCTCTGAAACTTCTCTCAAGAATGGCTCCCTATTTCTTTGCACGGGCCTCGCTGTCTATGGATGTTTCAGGAGACCCCACCGAAACACGGAAGGACTCTCAAATTATCCCAGCTTTCTCTGCACAGCGAGAGCTTTTAATATTTAGCATTGTTCTCCTTTTCCTGGGTGTTTGTTAAAAAATGGTTTTTATCTCTTTCACTTTCTTCCCAGGAAAATTCTTTTTTCCCGAAGCTGGTGGGGGAGGGCTGGGTGTAACCTGCCTTCTATCAGAGGATATTTTCCTCCACATTTGTCCAAACCGGCACAGCCTGTCCTTTCCTGGGTCTCTGTTGCAGATGGAAGCTGCTGGTGCCATTGTCAGCTTGAAGCCCTCTTTTGATGCAAGCAGATGTTGCCAGGTGTGTTCAGCAGCTGTTGCTCAATGCTTATGCCAAGCTATTGTGTTCCTCATGGAACCAAGGAGCCATTGTGACACTGCAGGGGCTGATGGCATCAAGGAGGCAATTGTGACAGTACAGAACCTCCTAGAAACAAGGCTCCATTGTGACACCGTGGGGAATCATGGAATCACGGAGCCCATTGTGACACGGCCAGGCTGCATGGAACCAATGGTCCATGGTTCCACTGCGGATTCAAGAAGAGCACGGTGACACCACGCAACATCCTGGAACCATAGGTCCATTGTGACACAGCGGGGCCTCATGGAAACAAGGGGACCATTGTGGCAAAGCAGGGCCTAATGGAAGCATGGAGAGCATTGTGACATTGTGGGGAATCATGGAAGCATGGAGAGCATTGTGACACTAAGGAAACTCCTGGAACCAAGATGACCACTGGCACATAATGGAACCTCATGGAAGCAAGCCTCCATGATGACTTTGGAGGGCTTCAGGGACCACAGGACCCATTGTGACACAGCAGGACCTGGTGGAACCAAGGAGCCTTTGTGATGCTCCAGATCCACATGGAAGCCAGGGTGCACTGAGACACAGCGGGGCCTTGTTGGAACCAAAGACACCTCTGCAAAAAGCAGGCTAGCTCATAGAAGCAAGGAGTCCTTTGTTACAACATAAAAGCTATGCAACCAAGGGACCATTGTGACACTGCGGGGCCTCATGGAACCAATTGTCCATGATGACAATGCGGATCAAAAGAGACCATGGTGACACTGCGGAACCTGATGGAACCAAGGAGCCATTGTGACACAGTGGGGCCTCATGGAATCAAGGAGACCATTGTGACCCAGGTGTTGCATGTGAAGGCAAGGAGCCATTGTGACACTTTGGGCTTCTTCCCTTGAGCTCTGCAGCTGGCTGTCCCAGCCCAGCGCACCATGTGCCACCTGCTCTCCTCAGGGCTCTGCCTGCACACAGCCCCAGGAGAAGTTTTCCTGTTTGGAAGGAAAGAATGGAAAAGCCGGAGCAGGTTTCCTAAACAACAAACCCCACTCAGGAGCCACATGCTCAGTACAGGCTGCCGGGAACGATGTCCCCTTTCTACAAGGGTCAGGGTGAGCAGAATTCTCTGGGAGCAGAATTCTCGGAGTCTTTCCACTGAATTCTCTGTCCCTGTGTCTTGGGGTGACTTTATCATGTGTATCCCCTATTGCTGCTCTATGCCCAGAAGTGAACTTTGTGCATTTCTGTGCCTTTCAACTGAGCCTGAGAGGGGGGAGAGGAAAAAAAAGCCAGACAAACTTCTCAGAGCGTTTGTTCAAGGACACACATACACACTCCTCTGCATCCTGCTTGCAGCAAGAGCAGAGGAAGCAACTTTGTTTCTTTTTAGCCAGTTTTCAGCTCCTTTTCTCTGGGGGGAGATGGAGAGTTGAACTTTGTTTTCCTGGGACTTTGGGGTTTTTTTTCCCTTCTTCTCTTCTTGACTCTTTCAACATCAGACCACATTGGGAGAATTTTCTCCCGAGGTGGGGGCCCTGAATGTGGGCCCATGAGCCAGCTGCAAGGAGGAGGAGAGAGACTACACCTCCGGAAGTGTTGGGGTTCCTCCCCCCTGCCATGAGGTCATGGGAGAGGGGACCCTGGGGTAGAGGCATGGCCTGGGCACGGGGGTCTCCCTGCTCCCTGCTGACATGTGCCCTAATCCTGTTCAGCACTGCTTATTTTGTGTTGCCCTGTGCCAGGAGGGCCCTGGTTGTGCCATGATTGCTCAGTTCTTTGGCAGTGCCCCGCCCATGTGGCTGGAGAAGAAAGAGCTCTGAAACTTCTCTCAAGAATGGCTCCCTATTTCTTTGCACGGGCCTCGCTGTCTATGGATGTTTCAGGAGACCCCACCGAAACACGGAAGGACTCTCAAATTATCCCAGCTTTCTCTGCACAGCGAGAGCTTTTAATATTTAGCATTGTTATCCTTTTCCTGGGTGTTTGTTAAAAAAATAGTTTTTATCTCTTTCACTTTCTTCCCAGGAAAATTCTTTTTTCCCGAAGCTGGTGGGGGAGGGCTGGGTGTAACCTGCCTTCTATCAGAGGATATTTTCCTCCACATTTGTCCAAACCGGCACAGCCTGTCCTTTCCCTGGGTGTCTGTTGCAGATGGAAGCTGCTGGTGCCATTGTCAGCTTGAAGCCCTCTTTTGATGCAAGCAGATGTTGCCAGGTGTGTTCAGCAGCTGTTGCTCAATGCTTATGCCAAGCTATTGTGTTCCTCATGGAACCAAGGAGCCATTGTGACACTGCAGGGGCTGATGGCATCAAGGAGACAATTGTGACAGTACAGAACCTCCTAGAAACAAGGCTCCATTGTGACACCGTGGGGAATCATGGAATCACGGAGCCCATTGTGACACGGCCAGGCCGCATGGAACCAATGGTCCATGGTTACACGGCGGATTCAAGAAGAGCACGGTGACACCACGCAACATCATAGAACCATAGGTCCATTGTGACACAGCGGGGCCTCATGGAAACAAGGGGACCATTGTGGCAAAGCAGGGCCTAATGGAAGCATGGAGAGCATTGTGACATTGTGGGGAATCATGGAAGCATGGAGAGCATTGTGACACTAAGGAAACTCCTGGAACCAAGATGACCACTGGCACATAATGGAACCTCATGGAAGCAAGCCTCCATGATGACTTTGGAGGGCCTCGGGGACCACAGGACCCATTGTGACACAGCAGGACCTGGTGGAACCAAGGAGCCTTTGTGATGCTCCAGATCCACATGGAAGCCAGGGTGCACTGAGACACAGCGGGGCCTTGTTGGAACCAAAGACACCTCTGCAAAAAGCAGGCTAGCTCATAGAAGCAAGGAGTCCATTGTTACAACATCAAACCTATGGAAGCAAGGGACCATTGTGACACTGCGGGGCCTCATGGAACCAATTGTCCATGATGACAGTGCGGATCAAAAGAGACCATGGTGACACTGCGGAACCGCATGGAACCAAGGAGCCATTGTGACACAGTGGGGCCTCATGGAATCAAGGAGACCATTGTGACCGAGGTGTTGCATGTGAAGGCAAGGAGCCATTGTGACACTTTGGGCTTCTTCCCTTGAGCTCTGCAGCTGGCTGTCCCAGCCCAGCGCACCATGTGCCACCTGCTCTCCTCAGGGCTCTGCCTGCACACAGCCCCAGGAGAAGTTTTCCTGTTTGGAAGGAAAGAATGGAAAAGCCGGAGCAGGTTTCCCAAACAACAAACCCCACTCAGGAGCCACATGCTCAGTACAGGCTGCCGGGAACGATGTCCCCTTTCTACAAGGGTCAGGGTGAGCAGAATTCTCTGGGAGCAGAATTCTCGGAGTCTTTCCACTGAATTCTCTGTCCCCGTGTCTTGGGGTGACTTTATCATGTGTATCCCCTATCGCTGCTCTATGCCCAGAAGTGAACTTTGTGCATTTCTGTGCCTTTCAACTGAGCCTGAGAGGGGGGAGAGGAAAAAAAAACCGGACAAACTTCTCAGAGCGTTTGTTCAAGGACACACATACACACTCCTCTGCATCCTGCTTGCAGCAAGAGCAGAGGAAGCAACTTTGTTTCTTTTTAGCCAGTTTTCAGCTCCTTTTCTCTGGGGGGAGATGGAGAGTTGAACTTTGTTTTCCTGGGACTTTGGGGTTTTTTTTCCCTTCTTCTCTTCTTGACTCTTTCAACATCAGACCACATTGGGAGAATTTTCTCCCGAGGTGGGGGCCCTGAATGTGGGCCCATGAGCGAGCTCCAAGGAGGAGGAGAGAGACTACACCTCCGGAAGTGTTGGGGTTCCTCCCCCCTGCCATGAGGTCATGGGAGAGGGGACCCTGGGGTAGAGGCATGGCCTGGGCACGGGGGTCTCCCTGCTCCCTGCTGACATGTGCCCTAATCCTGTTCAGCACTGCTTATTTTGTGTTGCCTTGTGCCAGGAGGGCCCTGGTTGTGCCGTGATTGCTCAGTTCTTTGGCAGTGCCCCGCCCATGTGGCTGGAGAAGAAAGAGCTCTGAAACTTCTCTCAAGAATGGCTCCCTATTTCTTTGCACGGGCCTCGCTGTCTATGGATGTTTCAGGAGACCCCACCGAAACACGGAAGGACTCTCAAATTATCCCAGCTTTCTCTGCACAGCGAGAGCTTTTAATATTTAGCATTGTTCTCCTTTTCCTGGGTGTTTGTTAAAAAATGGTTTTTATCTCTTTCACTTTCTTCCCAGGAAAATTCTTTTTTCCCGAAGCTGGTGGGGGAGGGCTGGGTGTAACCTGCCTTCTATCAGAGGATATTTTCCTCCACATTTGTCCAAACCGGCACAGCCTGTCCTTTCCTGGGTCTCTGTTGCAGATGGAAGCTGCTGGTGCCATTGTCAGCTTGAAGCCCTCTTTTGATGCAAGCAGATGTTGCCAGGTGTGTTCAGCAGCTGTTGCTCAATGCTTATGCCAAGCTATTGTGTTCCTCATGGAACCAAGGAGCCATTGTGACACTGCAGGGGCTGATGGCATCAAGGAGGCAATTGTGACAGTACAGAACCTCCTAGAAACAAGGCTCCATTGTGACACCGTGGGGAATCATGGAATCACGGAGCCCATTGTGACACGGCCAGGCTGCATGGAACCAATGGTCCATGGTTCCACTGCGGATTCAAGAAGAGCACGGTGACACCACGCAACATCCTGGAACCATAGGTCCATTGTGACACAGCGGGGCCTCATGGAAACAAGGGGACCATTGTGGCAAAGCAGGGCCTAATGGAAGCATGGAGAGCATTGTGACATTGTGGGGAATCATGGAAGCATGGAGAGCATTGTGACACTAAGGAAACTCCTGGAACCAAGATGACCACTGGCACATAATGGAACCTCATGGAAGCAAGCCTCCATGATGACTTTGGAGGGCTTCAGGGACCACAGGACCCATTGTGACACAGCAGGACCTGGTGGAACCAAGGAGCCTTTGTGATGCTCCAGATCCACATGGAAGCCAGGGTGCACTGAGACACAGCGGGGCCTTGTTGGAACCAAAGACACCTCTGCAAAAAGCAGGCTAGCTCATAGAAGCAAGGAGTCCTTTGTTACAACGTAAAAGCTATGCAACCAAGGGACCATTGTGACACTGCGGGGCCTCATGGAACCAATTGTCCATGATGACAATGCGGATCAAAAGAGACCATGGTGACAATGCGGAACCTGATGGAACCAAGGAGCCATTGTGACACAGTGGGGCCTCATGGAATCAAGGAGACCATTGTGACCCAGGTGTTGCATGTGAAGGCAAGGAGCCATTGTGACACTTTGGGCTTCTTCCCTTGAGCTCTGCAGCTGGCTGTCCCAGCCCAGCACACCATGTGCCACCTGCTCTCCTCAGGGCTCTGCCTGCACACAGCCCCAGGAGAAGTTTTCCTGTTTGGAAGGAAAGAATGGAAAAGCCGGAGCAGGTTTCCTAAACAACAAACCCCACTCAGGAGCCACATGCTCAGTACAGGCTGCCGGGAACGATGTCCCCTTTCTACAAGGGTCAGGGTGAGCAGAATTCTCTGGGAGCAGAATTCTCGGAGTCTTTCCACTGAATTCTCTGTCCCTGTGTCTTGGGGTGACTTTATCATGTGTATCCCCTATTGCTGCTCTATGCCCAGAAGTGAACTTTGTGCATTTCTGTGCCTTTCAACTGAGCCTGAGAGGGGGGAGAGGAAAAAAAAGCCAGACAAACTTCTCAGAGCGTTTGTTCAAGGACACACATACACACTCCTCTGCATCCTGCTTGCAGCAAGAGCAGAGGAAGCAACTTTGTTTCTTTTTAGCCAGTTTTCAGCTCCTTTTCTCTGGGGGGAGATGGAGAGTTGAACTTTGTTTTCCTGGGACTTTGGGGTTTTTTTTCCCTTCTTCTCTTCTTGACTCTTTCAACATCAGACCACATTGGGAGAATTTTCTCCCGAGGTGGGGGCCCTGAATGTGGGCCCATGAGCCAGCTGCAAGGAGGAGGAGAGAGACTACACCTCCGGAAGTGTTGGGGTTCCTCCCCCCTGCCATGAGGTCATGGGAGAGGGGACCCTGGGGTAGAGGCATGGCCTGGGCACGGGGTCTCCCTGCTCCCTGCTCACATGTGCCCTAATCCTGTTCAGCACTGCTTATTTTGTGTTGCCTTGTGCCAGGAGGGCCCTGGTTGTGCCGTGATTGCTCAGTTCTTTGGCAGTGCCCCGCCCATGTGGCTGGAGAAGAAAGAGCTCTGAAACTTCTCTCAAGAATGGCTCCCTATTTCTTTGCACGGGCCTCGCTGTCTATGGATGTTTCAGGAGACCCCACCGAAACACGGAAGGACTCTCAAATTATCCCAGCTTTCTCTGCACAGCGAGAGCTTTTAATATTTAGCATTGTTCTCCTTTTCCTGGGTGTTTGTTAAAAAATGGTTTTTATCTCTTTCACTTTCTTCCCAGGAAAATTCTTTTTTCCCGAAGCTGGTGGGGGAGGGCTGGGTGTAACCTGCCTTCTATCAGAGGATATTTTCCTCCACATTTGTCCAAACCGGCACAGCCTGTCCTTTCCCTGGGTCTCTGTTGCAGATGGAAGCTGCTGGTGCCATTGTCAGCTTGAAGCCCTCTTTTGATGCAAGCAGATGTTGCCAGGTGTGTTCAGCAGCTGTTGCTCAATGCTTATGCCAAGCTATTGTGTTCCTCATGGAACCAAGGAGCCATTGTGACACTGCAGGGGCTGATGGCATCAAGGAGGCAATTGTGACAGTACAGAACCTCCTAGAAACAAGGCTCCATTGTGACACCGTGGGGAATCATGGAATCACGGAGCCCATTGTGACACGGCCAGGCCGCATGGAACCAATGGTCCATGGTTACACGGCGGATTCAAGAAGAGCACGGTGACACCACGCAACATCATGGAACCATAGGTCCATTGTGACACAGCGGGGCCTCATGGAAACAAGGGGACCATTGTGGCAAAGCAGGGCCTAATGGAAGCATGGAGAGCATTGTGACATTGTGGGGAATCATGGAAGCATGGAGAGCATTGTGACACTAAGGAAACTCCTGGAACCAAGATGACCACTGGCACATAATGGAACCTCATGGAAGCAAGCCTCCATGATGACTTTGGAGGGCCTCAGGGACCACAGGACCCATTGTGACACAGCAGGACCTGGTGGAACCAAGGAGCCTTTGTGATGCTCCAGATCCACATGGAAGCCAGGGTGCACTGAGACACAGCGGGGCCTTGTTGGAACCAAAGACACCTCTGCAAAAAGCAGGCTAGCTCATAGAAGCAAGGAGTCCATTGTTACAACATCAAACCTATGGAAGCAAGGGACCATTGTGACACTGCGGGGCCTCATGGAACCAATTGTCCATGATGACAATGCGGATCAAAAGAGACCATGGTGACACTGCGGAACCCGATGGAACCAAGGAGCCATTGTGACACAGTGGGGCCTCATGGAATCAAGGAGACCATTGTGACCCAGGTGTTGCATGTGAAGGCAAGGAGCCATTGTGACACTTTGGGCTTCTTCCCTTGAGCTCTGCAGCTGGCTGTCCCAGCCCAGCGCACCATGTGCCACCTGCTCTCCTCAGGGCTCTGCCTGCACACAGCCCCAGGAGAAGTTTTCCTGTTTGGAAGGAAAGAATGGAAAAGCCGGAGCAGGTTTCCTAAACAACAAACCCCACTCAGGAGCCACATGCTCAGTACAGGCTGCCGGGAACGATGTCCCCTTTCTACAAGGGTCAGGGTGAGCAGAATTCTCTGGGAGCAGAATTCTCGGAGTCTTTCCACTGAATTCTCTGTCCCCGTGTCTTGGGGTGACTTTATCATGTGTATCCCCTATCGCTGCTCTATGCCCAGAAGTGAACTTTGTGCATTTCTGTGCCTTTCAACTGAGCCTGAGAGGGGGGAGAGGAAAAAAAACCGGACAAACTTCTCAGAGCGTTTGTTCAAGGACACACATACACACACTCCTCTGCATCCTGCTTGCAGCAAGAGCAGAGGAGGCAACTTTGTTTCTTTTTAGCCAGTTTTCAGCTCCTTTTCTCTGGGGGGAGATGGAGAGTTGAACTTTGTTTTCCTGGGACTTTGGGGTTTTTTTTCCCTTCTTCTCTTCTTGACTCTTTCAACATCAGACCACATTGGGAGAATTTTCTCCCGAGGTGGGGGCCCTGAATGTGGGCCCATGAGCCAGCTGCAAGGAGGAGGAGAGAGACTACACCTCCGGAAGTGTTGGGGTTCCTCCCCCCTGCCATGAGGTCATGGGAGAGGGGACCCTGGGGTAGAGGCATGGCCTGGGCACGGGGGTCTCCCTGCTCCCTGCTGACATGTGCCCTAATCCTGTTCAGCACTGCTTATTTTGTGTTGCCCTGTGCCAGGAGGGCCCTGGTTGTGCCGTGATTGCTCAGTTCTTTGGCAGTGCCCCGCCCATGTGGCTGGAGAAGAAAGAGCTCTGAAACTTCTCTCAAGAATGGCTCCCTATTTCTTTGCACGGGCCTCGCTGTCTATGGATGTTTCAGGAGACCCCACCGAAACACGGAAGGACTCTCAAATTATCCCAGCTTTCTCTGCACAGCGAGAGCTTTTAATATTTAGCATTGTTATCCTTTTCCTGGGTGTTTGTTAAAAAAATAGTTTTTATCTCTTTCACTTTCTTCCCAGGAAAATTCTTTTTTCCCAAAGCTGGTGGGGGAGGGCTGGGTGTAACCTGCCTTCTATCAGAGGATATTTTCCTCCACATTTGTCCAAACCGGCACAGCCTGTCCTTTCCTGGGTCTCTGTTGCAGATGGAAGCTGCTGGTGCCATTGTCAGCTTGAAGCCCTCTTTTGATGCAAGCAGATGTTGCCAGGTGTGTTCAGCAGCTGTTGCTCAATGCTTATGCCAAGCTATTGTGTTCCTCATGGAACCAAGGAGCCATTGTGACACTGCAGGGGCTGATGGCATCAAGGAGACAATTGTGACAGTACAGAACCTCCTAGAAACAAGGCTCCATTGTGACACCGTGGGGAATCATGGAATCACGGAGCCCATTGTGACACGGCCAGGCCGCATGGAACCAATGGTCCATGGTTACACGGCGGATTCAAGAAGAGCACGGTGACACCACGCAACATCATGGAACCATAGGTCCATTGTGACACAGCGGGGCCTCATGGAAACAAGGGGACCATTGTGGCAAAGCAGGGCCTAATGGAAGCATGGAGAGCATTGTGACATTGTGGGGAATCATGGAAGCATGGAGAGCATTGTGACACTAAGGAAACTCCTGGAACCAAGATGACCACTGGCACATAATGGAACCTCATGGAAGCAAGCCTCCATGATGACTTTGGAGGGCCTCAGGGACCACAGGACCCATTGTGACACAGCAGGACCTGGTGGAACCAAGGAGCCTTTGTGATGCTCCAGATCCACATGGAAGCCAGGGTGCACTGAGACACAGCGGGGCCTTGTTGGAACCAAAGACACCTCTGCAAAAAGCAGGCTAGCTCATAGAAGCAAGGAGTCCATTGTTACAACATCAAACCTATGGAAGCAAGGGACCATTGTGACACTGCGGGGCCTCATGGAACCAATTGTCCATGATGACAATGCGGATCAAAAGAGACCATGGTGACACTGCGGAACCCGATGGAACCAAGGAGCCATTGTGACACAGTGGGGCCTCATGGAATCAAGGAGACCATTGTGACCCAGGTGTTGCATGTGAAGGCAAGGAGCCATTGTGACACTTCGGGCTTCTTCCCTTGAGCTCTGCAGCTGGCTGTCCCAGCCCAGCGCACCATGTGCCACCTGCTCTCCTCAGGGCTCTGCCTGCACACAGCCCCAGGAGAAGTTTTCCTGTTTGGAAGGAAAGAATGGAAAAGCCGGAGCAGGTTTCCTAAACAACAAACCCCACTCAGGAGCCACATGCTCAGTACAGGCTGCCGGGAACGATGTCCCCTTTCTACAAGGGTCAGGGTGAGCAGAATTCTCTGGGAGCAGAATTCTCGGAGTCTTTCCACTGAATTCTCTGTCCCCGTGTCTTGGGGTGACTTTATCATGTGTATCCCCTATCGCTGCTCTATGCCCAGAAGTGAACTTTGTGCATTTCTGTGCCTTTCAACTGAGCCTGAGAGGGGGGAGAGGAAAAAAAACCGGACAAACTTCTCAGAGCGTTTGTTCAAGGACACACATACACACACTCCTTTGCATCCTGCTTGCAGCAAGAGCAGAGGAAGCAACTTTGTTTCTTTTTAGCCAGTTTTCAGCTCCTTTTCTCTGGGGGGAGATGGAGAGTTGAACTTTGTTTTCCTGGGACTTTGGGGTTTTTTTTCCCTTCTTCTCTTCTTGACTGTTTCAACATCAGACCACATTGGGAGAATTTTCTCCCGAGGTGGGGGCCCTGAATGTGGGCCCATGAGCCAGCTGCAAGGAGGAGGAGAGAGACTACACCTCCGGAAGTGTTGGGGTTCCTCCCCCCTGCCATGAGGTCATGGGAGAGGGGACCCTGGGGTAGAGGCATGGCCTGGGCACGGGGGTCTCCCTGCTCCCTGCTGACATGTGCCCTAATCCTGTTCAGCACTGCTTATTTTGTGTTGCCCTGTGCCAGGAGGGCCCTGGTTGTGCCGTGATTGCTCAGTTCTTTGGCAGTGCCCCGCCCATGTGGCTGGAGAAGAAAGAGCTCTGAAACTTCTCTCAAGAATGGCTCCCTATTTCTTTGCACGGGCCTCGCTGTCTATGGATGTTTCAGGAGACCCCACCGAAACACGGAAGGACTCTCAAATTATCCCAGCTTTCTCTGCACAGCGAGAGCTTTTAATATTTAGCATTGTTCTCCTTTTCCTGGGTGTTTGTTAAAAAAATAGTTTTTATCTCTTTCACTTTCTTCCCAGGAAAATTCTTTTTTCCCAAAGCTGGTGGGGGAGGGCTGGGTGTAACCTGCCTTCTATCAGAGGATATTTTCCTCCACATTTGTCCAAACCGGCACAGCCTGTCCTTTCCTGGGTCTCTGTTGCAGATGGAAGCTGCTGGTGCCATTGTCAGCTTGAAGCCCTCTTTTGATGCAAGCAGATGTTGCCAGGTGTGTTCAGCAGCTGTTGCTCAATGCTTATGCCAAGCTATTGTGTTCCTCATGGAACCAAGGAGCCATTGTGACACTGCAGGGGCTGATGGCATCAAGGAGACAATTGTGACAGTACAGAACCTCCTAGAAACAAGGCTCCATTGTGACACCGTGGGGAATCATGGAATCACGGAGCCCATTGTGACACGGCCAGGCCGCATGGAACCAATGGTCCATGGTTACACGGCGGATTCAAGAAGAGCACGGTGACACCACGCAACATCATGGAACCATAGGTCCATTGTGACACAGCGGGGCCTCATGGAAACAAGGGGACCATTGTGGCAAAGCAGGGCCTAATGGAAGCATGGAGAGCATTGTGACATTGTGGGGAATCATGGAAGCATGGAGAGCATTGTGACACTAAGGAAACTCCTGGAACCAAGATGACCACTGGCACATAATGGAACCTCATGGAAGCAAGCCTCCATGATGACTTTGGAGGGCCTCAGGGACCACAGGACCCATTGTGACACAGCAGGACCTGGTGGAACCAAGGAGCCTTTGTGATGCTCCAGATCCACATGGAAGCCAGGGTGCACTGAGACACAGCGGGGCCTTGTTGGAACCAAAGACACCTCTGCAAAAAGCAGGCTAGCTCATAGAAGCAAGGAGTCCATTGTTACAACATCAAACCTATGGAAGCAAGGGACCATTGTGACACTGCGGGGCCTCATGGAACCAATTGTCCATGATGACAATGCGGATCAAAAGAGACCATGGTGACACTGCGGAACCCGATGGAACCAAGGAGCCATTGTGACACAGTGGGGCCTCATGGAATCAAGGAGACCATTGTGACCCAGGTGTTGCATGTGAAGGCAAGGAGCCATTGTGACACTTCGGGCTTCTTCCCTTGAGCTCTGCAGCTGGCTGTCCCAGCCCAGCGCACCATGTGCCACCTGCTCTCCTCAGGGCTCTGCCTGCACACAGCCCCAGGAGAAGTTTTCCTGTTTGGAAGGAAAGAATGGAAAAGCCGGAGCAGGTTTCCTAAACAACAAACCCCACTCAGGAGCCACATGCTCAGTACAGGCTGCCGGGAACGATGTCCCCTTTCTACAAGGGTCAGGGTGAGCAGAATTCTCTGGGAGCAGAATTCTCGGAGTCTTTCCACTGAATTCTCTGTCCCCGTGTCTTGGGGTGACTTTATCATGTGTATCCCCTATCGCTGCTCTATGCCCAGAAGTGAACTTTGTGCATTTCTGTGCCTTTCAACTGAGCCTGAGAGGGGGGAGAGGAAAAAAAACCGGACAAACTTCTCAGAGCGTTTGTTCAAGGACACACATACACACACTCCTTTGCATCCTGCTTGCAGCAAGAGCAGAGGAAGCAACTTTGTTTCTTTTTAGCCAGTTTTCAGCTCCTTTTCTCTGGGGGGAGATGGAGAGTTGAACTTTGTTTTCCTGGGACTTTGGGGTTTTTTTTCCCTTCTTCTCTTCTTGACTCTTTCAACATCAGACCACATTGGGAGAATTTTCTCCCGAGGTGGGGGCCCTGAATGTGGGCCCATGAGCCAGCTGCAAGGAGGAGGAGAGAGACTACACCTCCGGAAGTGTTGGGGTTCCTCCCCCCTGCCATGAGGTCATGGGAGAGGGGACCCTGGGGTAGAGGCATGGCCTGGGCACGGGGGTCTCCCTGCTCCCTGCTGACATGTGCCCTAATCCTGTTCAGCACTGCTTATTTTGTGTTGCCCTGTGCCAGGAGGGCCCTGGTTGTGCCGTGATTGCTCAGTTCTTTGGCAGTGCCCCGCCCATGTGGCTGGAGAAGAAAGAGCTCTGAAACTTCTCTCAAGAATGGCTCCCTATTTCTTTGCACGGGCCTCGCTGTCTATGGATGTTTCAGGAGACCCCACCGAAACACGGAAGGACTCTCAAATTATCCCAGCTTTCTCTGCACAGCGAGAGCTTTTAATATTTAGCATTGTTATCCTTTTCCTGGGTGTTTGTTAAAAAAATAGTTTTTATCTCTTTCACTTTCTTCCCAGGAAAATTCTTTTTTCCCAAAGCTGGTGGGGGAGGGCTGGGTGTAACCTGCCTTCTATCAGAGGATATTTTCCTCCACATTTGTCCAAACCGGCACAGCCTGTCCTTTCCTGGGTCTCTGTTGCAGATGGAAGCTGCTGGTGCCATTGTCAGCTTGAAGCCCTCTTTTGATGCAAGCAGATGTTGCCAGGTGTGTTCAGCAGCTGTTGCTCAATGCTTATGCCAAGCTATTGTGTTCCTCATGGAACCAAGGAGCCATTGTGACACTGCAGGGGCTGATGGCATCAAGGAGACAATTGTGACAGTACAGAACCTCCTAGAAACAAGGCTCCATTGTGACACCGTGGGGAATCATGGAATCACGGAGCCCATTGTGACACGGCCAGGCCGCATGGAACCAATGGTCCATGGTTACACGGCGGATTCAAGAAGAGCACGGTGACACCACGCAACATCATGGAACCATAGGTCCATTGTGACACAGCGGGGCCTCATGGAAACAAGGGGACCATTGTGGCAAAGCAGGGCCTAATGGAAGCATGGAGAGCATTGTGACATTGTGGGGAATCATGGAAGCATGGAGAGCATTGTGACACTAAGGAAACTCCTGGAACCAAGATGACCACTGGCACATAATGGAACCTCATGGAAGCAAGCCTCCATGATGACTTTGGAGGGCCTCAGGGACCACAGGACCCATTGTGACACAGCAGGACCTGGTGGAACCAAGGAGCCTTTGTGATGCTCCAGATCCACATGGAAGCCAGGGTGCACTGAGACACAGCGGGGCCTTGTTGGAACCAAAGACACCTCTGCAAAAAGCAGGCTAGCTCATAGAAGCAAGGAGTCCATTGTTACAACATCAAACCTATGGAAGCAAGGGACCATTGTGACACTGCGGGGCCTCATGGAACCAATTGTCCATGATGACAATGCGGATCAAAAGAGACCATGGTGACACTGCGGAACCCGATGGAACCAAGGAGCCATTGTGACACAGTGGGGCCTCATGGAATCAAGGAGACCATTGTGACCCAGGTGTTGCATGTGAAGGCAAGGAGCCATTGTGACACTTTGGGCTTCTTCCCTTGAGCTCTGCAGCTGGCTGTCCCAGCCCAGCGCACCATGTGCCACCTGCTCTCCTCAGGGCTCTGCCTGCACACAGCCCCAGGAGAAGTTTTCCTGTTTGGAAGGAAAGAATGGAAAAGCCGGAGCAGGTTTCCTAAACAACAAACCCCACTCAGGAGCCACATGCTCAGTACAGGCTGCCGGGAACGATGTCCCCTTTCTACAAGGGTCAGGGTGAGCAGAATTCTCTGGGAGCAGAATTCTCGGAGTCTTTCCACTGAATTCTCTGTCCCCGTGTCTTGGGGTGACTTTATCATGTGTATCCCCTATCGCTGCTCTATGCCCAGAAGTGAACTTTGTGCATTTCTGTGCCTTTCAACTGAGCCTGAGAGGGGGGAGAGGAAAAAAAACCGGACAAACTTCTCAGAGCGTTTGTTCAAGGACACACATACACACACTCCTTTGCATCCTGCTTGCAGCAAGAGCAGAGGAAGCAACTTTGTTTCTTTTTAGCCAGTTTTCAGCTCCTTTTCTCTGGGGGGAGATGGAGAGTTGAACTTTGTTTTCCTGGGACTTTGGGGTTTTTTTTCCCTTCTTCTCTTCTTGACTCTTTCAACATCAGACCACATTGGGAGAATTTTCTCCCGAGGTGGGGGCCCTGAATGTGGGCCCATGAGCCAGCTGCAAGGAGGAGGAGAGAGACTACACCTCCGGAAGTGTTGGGGTTCCTCCCCCCTGCCATGAGGTCATGGGAGAGGGGACCCTGGGGTAGAGGCATGGCCTGGGCACGGGGTCTCCCTGCTCCCTGCTGACATGTGCCCTAATCCTGTTCAGCACTGCTTATTTTGTGTTGCCCTGTGCCAGGAGGGCCCTGGTTGTGCCGTGATTGCTCAGTTCTTTGGCAGTGCCCCGCCCATGTGGCTGGAGAAGAAAGAGCTCTGAAACTTCTCTCAAGAATGGCTCCCTATTTCTTTGCACGGGCCTCGCTGTCTATGGATGTTTCAGGAGACCCCACCGAAACACGGAAGGACTCTCAAATTATCCCAGCTTTCTCTGCACAGCGAGAGCTTTTAATATTTAGCATTGTTATCCTTTTCCTGGGTGTTTGTTAAAAAAATAGTTTTTATCTCTTTCACTTTCTTCCCAGGAAAATTCTTTTTTCCCGAAGCTGGTGGGGGAGGGCTGGGTGTAACCTGCCTTCTATCAGAGGATATTTTCCTCCACATTTGTCCAAACCGGCACAGCCTGTCCTTTCCTGGGTGTCTGTTGCAGATGGAAGCTGCTGGTGCCATTGTCAGCTTGAAGCCCTCTTTTGATGCAAGCAGATGTTGCCAGGTGTGTTCAGCAGCTGTTGCTCAATGCTTATGCCAAGCTATTGTGTTCCTCATGGAACCAAGGAGCCATTGTGACACTGCAGGGGCTGATGGCATCAAGGAGACAATTGTGACAGTACAGAACCTCCTAGAAACAAGGCTCCATTGTGACACCGTGGGGAATCATGGAATCACGGAGCCCATTGTGACACGGCCAGGCCGCATGGAACCAATGGTCCATGGTTACACGGCGGATTCAAGAAGAGCACGGTGACACCACGCAACATCATAGAACCATAGGTCCATTGTGACACAGCGGGACCTCATGGAAACAAGGGGACCATTGTGGCAAAGCAGGGCCTAATGGAAGCATGGAGAGCATTGTGACATTGTGGGGAATCATGGAAGCATGGAGAGCATTGTGACACTAAGGAAACTCCTGGAACCAAGATGACCACTGGCACATAATGGAACCTCATGGAACCAAGCCTCCATGATGACTTTGGAGGGCCTCAGGGACCACAGGACCCATTGTGACACAGCAGGACCTGGTGGAACCAAGGAGCCTTTGTGATGCTCCAGATCCACATGGAAGCCAGGGTGCACTGAGACACAGCGGGGCCTTGTTGGAACCAAAGACACCTCTGCAAAAAGCAGGCTAGCTCATAGAAGCAAGGAGTCCATTGTTACAACATCAAACCTATGGAAGCAAGGGACCATTGTGACACTGCGGGGCCTCATGGAACCAATTGTCCATGATGACAGTGCGGATCAAAAGAGACCATGGTGACACTGCGGAACCCGATGGAACCAAGGAGCCATTGTGACACAGTGGGGCCTCATGGAATCAAGGAGACCATTGTGACCCAGGTGTTGCATGTGAAGGCAAGGAGCCATTGTGACACTTTGGGCTTCTTCCCTTGAGCTCTGCAGCTGGCTGTCCCAGCCCAGCGCACCATGTGCCACCTGCTCTCCTCAGGGCTCTGCCTGCACACAGCCCCAGGAGAAGTTTTCCTGTTTGGAAGGAAAGAATGGAAAAGCCTGAGCAGGTTTCCTAAACAACAAACCCCACTCAGGAGCCACATGCTCAGTACAGGCTGCCGGGAACGATGTCCCCTTTCTACAAGGGTCAGGGTGAGCAGAATTCTCTGGGAGCAGAATTCTCGGAGTCTTTCCACTGAATTCTCTGTCCCCGTGTCTTGGGGTGACTTTATCATGTGTATCCCCTATCGCTGCTCTATGCCCAGAAGTGAACTTTGTGCATTTCTGTGCCTTTCAACTGAGCCTGAGAGGGGGGAGAGGAAAAAAAACCGGACAAACTTCTCAGAGCGTTTGTTCAAGGACACACATACACACACTCCTTTGCATCCTGCTTGCAGCAAGAGCAGAGGAAGCAACTTTGTTTCTTTTTAGCCAGTTTTCAGCTCCTTTTCTCTGGGGGGAGATGGAGAGTTGAACTTTGTTTTCCTGGGACTTTGGGGTTTTTTTTCCCTTCTTCTCTTCTTGACTCTTTCAACATCAGACCACATTGGGAGAATTTTCTCCCGAGGTGGGGGCCCTGAATGTGGGCCCATGAGCCAGCTGCAAGGAGGAGGAGAGAGACTACACCTCCGGAAGTGTTGGGGTTCCTCCCCCCTGCCATGAGGTCATGGGAGAGGGGACCCTGGGGTAGAGGCATGGCCTGGGCACGGGGGTCTCCCTGCTCCCTGCTGACATGTGCCCTACTCCTGTTCAGCACTGGTTATTTTGTGTTGCCCTGTGCCAGGAGGGCCCTGGTTGTGCCGTGATTGCTCAGTTCTTTGGCAGTGCCCCGCCCATGTGGCTGGAGAAGAAAGAGCTCTGAAACTTCTCTCAAGAATGGCTCCCTATTTCTTTGCACGGGCCTCGCTGTCTATGGATGTTTCAGGAGACCCCACCGAAACACGGAAGGACTCTCAAATTATCCCAGCTTTCTCTGCACAGCGAGAGCTTTTAATATTTAGCATTGTTATCCTTTTCCTGGGTGTTTGTTAAAAAAATAGTTTTTATCTCTTTCACTTTCTTCCCAGGAAAATTCTTTTTTCCCAAAGCTGGTGGGGGAGGGCTGGGTGTAACCTGCCTTCTATCAGAGGATATTTTCCTCCACATTTGTCCAAACCGGCACAGCCTGTCCTTTCCTGGGTCTCTGTTGCAGATGGAAGCTGCTGGTGCCATTGTCAGCTTGAAGCCCTCTTTTGATGCAAGCAGATGTTGCCAGGTGTGTTCAGCAGCTGTTGCTCAATGCTTATGCCAAGCTATTGTGTTCCTCATGGAACCAAGGAGCCATTGTGACACTGCAGGGGCTGATGGCATCAAGGAGACAATTGTGACAGTACAGAACCTCCTAGAAACAAGGCTCCATTGTGACACCGTGGGGAATCATGGAATCACGGAGCCCATTGTGACACGGCCAGGCCGCATGGAACCAATGGTCCATGGTTACACGGCGGATTCAAGAAGAGCACGGTGACACCACGCAACATCATGGAACCATAGGTCCATTGTGACACAGCGGGGCCTCATGGAAACAAGGGGACCATTGTGGCAAAGCAGGGCCTAATGGAAGCATGGAGAGCATTGTGACATTGTGGGGAATCATGGAAGCATGGAGAGCATTGTGACACTAAGGAAACTCCTGGAACCAAGATGACCACTGGCACATAATGGAACCTCATGGAACCAAGCCTCCATGATGACTTTGGAGGGCCTCAGGGACCACAGGACCCATTGTGACACAGCAGGACCTGGTGGAACCAAGGAGCCTTTGTGATGCTCCAGATCCACATGGAAGCCAGGGTGCACTGAGACACAGCGGGGCCTTGTTGGAACCAAAGACACCTCTGCAAAAAGCAGGCTAGCTCATAGAAGCAAGGAGTCCATTGTTACAACATCAAACCTATGGAAGCAAGGGACCATTGTGACACTGCGGGGCCTCATGGAACCAATTGTCCATGATGACAGTGCGGATCAAAAGAGACCATGGTGACACTGCGGAACCCGAGGGAACCAAGGAGCCATTGTGACACAGTGGGGCCTCATGGAATCAAGGAGACCATTGTGACCCAGGTGTTGCATATGAAGGCAAGGAGCCATTGTGACACTTTGGGCTTCTTCCCTTGAGCTCTGCAGCTGGCTGTCCCAGCCCAGCGCACCATGTGCCACCTGCTCTCCTCAGGGCTCTGCCTGCACACAGCCCCAGGAGAAGTTTTCCTGTTTGGAAGGAAAGAATGGAAAAGCCGGAGCAGGTTTCCTAAACAACAAACCCCACTCAGGAGCCACATGCTCAGTACAGGCTGCCGGGAACGATGTCCCCTTTCTACAAGGGTCAGGGTGAGCAGAATTCTCTGGGAGCAGAATTCTCGGAGTCTTTCCACTGAATTCTCTGTCCCCGTGTCTTGGGGTGACTTTATCATGTGTATCCCCTATCGCTGCTCTATGCCCAGAAGTGAACTTTGTGCATTTCTGTGCCTTTCAACTGAGCCTGAGAGGGGGGAGAGGAAAAAAAAACCGGACAAACTTCTCAGAGCGTTTGTTCAAGGACACACATACACACTCCTCTGCATCCTGCTTGCAGCAAGAGCAGAGGAAGCAACTTTGTTTCTTTTTAGCCAGTTTTCAGCTCCTTTTCTCTGGGGGGAGATGGAGAGTTGAACTTTGTTTTCCTGGGACTTTGGGGTTTTTTTTCCCTTCTTCTCTTCTTGACTCTTTCAACATCAGACCACATTGGGAGAATTTTCTCCCGAGGTGGGGGCCCTGAATGTGGGCCCATGAGCGAGCTCCAAGGAGGAGGAGAGAGACTACACCTCCGGAAGTGTTGGGGTTCCTCCCCCCTGCCATGAGGTCATGGGAGAGGGGACCCTGGGGTAGAGGCATGGCCTGGGCACGGGGGTCTCCCTGCTCCCTGCTGACATGTGCCCTAATCCTGTTCAGCACTGCTTATTTTGTGTTGCCTTGTGCCAGGAGGGCCCTGGTTGTGCCGTGATTGCTCAGTTCTTTGGCAGTGCCCCGCCCATGTGGCTGGAGAAGAAAGAGCTCTGAAACTTCTCTCAAGAATGGCTCCCTATTTCTTTGCACGGGCCTCGCTGTCTATGGATGTTTCAGGAGACCCCACCGAAACACGGAAGGACTCTCAAATTATCCCAGCTTTCTCTGCACAGCGAGAGCTTTTAATATTTAGCATTGTTCTCCTTTTCCTGGGTGTTTGTTAAAAAATGGTTTTTATCTCTTTCACTTTCTTCCCAGGAAAATTCTTTTTTCCCGAAGCTGGTGGGGGAGGGCTGGGTGTAACCTGCCTTCTATCAGAGGATATTTTCCTCCACATTTGTCCAAACCGGCACAGCCTGTCCTTTCCTGGGTCTCTGTTGCAGATGGAAGCTGCTGGTGCCATTGTCAGCTTGAAGCCCTCTTTTGATGCAAGCAGATGTTGCCAGGTGTGTTCAGCAGCTGTTGCTCAATGCTTATGCCAAGCTATTGTGTTCCTCATGGAACCAAGGAGCCATTGTGACACTGCAGGGGCTGATGGCATCAAGGAGGCAATTGTGACAGTACAGAACCTCCTAGAAACAAGGCTCCATTGTGACACCGTAGGGAATCATGGAATCACGGAGCCCATTGTGACACGGCCAGGCTGCATGGAACCAATGGTCCATGGTTCCACTGCGGATTCAAGAAGAGCACGGTGACACCACGCAACATCCTGGAACCATAGGTCCATTGTGACACAGCGGGGCCTCATGGAAACAAGGGGACCATTGTGGCAAAGCAGGGCCTAATGGAAGCATGGAGAGCATTGTGACATTGTGGGGAATCATGGAAGCATGGAGAGCATTGTGACACTAAGGAAACTCCTGGAACCAAGATGACCACTGGCACATAATGGAACCTCACGGAAGCAAGCCTCCATGATGACTTTGGAGGGCTTCAGGGACCACAGGACCCATTGTGACACAGCAGGACCTGGTGGAACCAAGGAGCCTTTGTGATGCTCCAGATCCACATGGAAGCCAGGGTGCACTGAGACACAGCGGGGCCTTGTTGGAACCAAAGACACCTCTGCAAAAAGCAGGCTAGCTCATAGAAGCAAGGAGTCCTTTGTTACAACGTAAAAGCTATGCAACCAAGGGACCATTGTGACACTGCGGGGCCTCATGGAACCAATTGTCCATGATGACAATGCGGATCAAAAGAGACCATGGTGACACTGCGGAACCGCATGGAACCAAGGAGCCATTGTGACACAGTGGGGCCTCATGGAATCAAGGAGACCATTGTGACCCAGGTGTTGCATGTGAAGGCAAGGAGCCATTGTGACACTTTGGGCTTCTTCCCTTGAGCTCTGCAGCTGGCTGTCCCAGCCCAGCGCACCATGTGCCACCTGCTCTCCTCAGGGCTCTGCCTGCACACAGCCCCAGGAGAAGTTTTCCTGTTTGGAAGGAAAGAATGGAAAAGCCGGAGCAGGTTTCCTAAACAACAAACCCCACTCAGGAGCCACATGCTCAGTACAGGCTGCCGGGAACGATGTCCCCTTTCTACAAGGGTCAGGGTGAGCAGAATTCTCTGGGAGCAGAATTCTCGGAGTCTTTCCACTGAATTCTCTGTCCCTGTGTCTTGGGGTGACTTTATCATGTGTATCCCCTATTGCTGCTCTATGCCCAGAAGTGAACTTTGTGCATTTCTGTGCCTTTCAACTGAGCCTGAGAGGGGGGAGAGGAAAAAAAAGCCAGACAAACTTCTCAGAGCGTTTGTTCAAGGACACACATACACACTCCTCTGCATCCTGCTTGCAGCAAGAGCAGAGGAAGCAACTTTGTTTCTTTTTAGCCAGTTTTCAGCTCCTTTTCTCTGGGGGGAGATGGAGAGTTGAACTTTGTTTTCCTGGGACTTTGGGGTTTTTTTTCCCTTCTTCTCTTCTTGACTCTTTCAACATCAGACCACATTGGGAGAATTTTCTCCCGAGGTGGGGGCCCTGAATGTGGGCCCATGAGCCAGCTGCAAGGAGGAGGAGAGAGACTACACCTCCGGAAGTGTTGGGGTTCCTCCCCCCTGCCATGAGGTCATGGGAGAGGGGACCCTGGGGTAGAGGCATGGCCTGGGCACGGGGGTCTCCCTGCTCCCTGCTGACATGTGCCCTAATCCTGTTCAGCACTGCTTATTTTGTGTTGCCCTGTGCCAGGAGGGCCCTGGTTGTGCCATGATTGCTCAGTTCTTTGGCAGTGCCCCGCCCATGTGGCTGGAGAAGAAAGAGCTCTGAAACTTCTCTCAAGAATGGCTCCCTATTTCTTTGCACGGGCCTCGCTGTCTATGGATGTTTCAGGAGACCCCACCGAAACACGGAAGGACTCTCAAATTATCCCAGCTTTCTCTGCACAGCGAGAGCTTTTAATATTTAGCATTGTTCTCCTTTTCCTGTCTGTTTGTTAAAAAAATAGTTTTTATCTCTTTCACTTTCTTCCCAGGAAAATTCTTTTTTCCCGAAGCTGGTGGGGGAGGGCTGGGTGTAACCTGCCTTCTATCAGAGGATATTTTCCTCCACATTTGTCCAAACCGGCACAGCCTGTCCTTTCCTGGGTGTCTGTTGCAGATGGAAGCTGCTGGTGCCATTGTCAGCTTGAAGCCCTCTTTTGATGCAAGCAGATGTTGCCAGGTGTGTTCAGCAGCTGTTGCTCAATGCTTATGCCAAGCTATTGTGTTCCTCATGGAACCAAGGAGCCATTGTGACACTGCAGGGGCTGATGGCATCAAGGAGACAATTGTGACAGTACAGAACCTCCTAGAAACAAGGCTCCATTGTGACACCGTGGGGAATCATGGAATCACGGAGCCCATTGTGACACGGCCAGGCCGCATGGAACCAATGGTCCATGGTTACACGGCGGATTCAAGAAGAGCACGGTGACACCACGCAACATCATAGAACCATAGGTCCATTGTGACACAGCGGGGCCTCATGGAAACAAGGGGACCATTGTGGCAAAGCAGGGCCTAATGGAAGCATGGAGAGCATTGTGACATTGTGGGGAATCATGGAAGCATGGAGAGCATTGTGACACTAAGGAAACTCCTGGAACCAAGATGACCACTGGCACATAATGGAACCTCATGGAAGCAAGCCTCCATGATGACTTTGGAGGGCCTCGGGGACCACAGGACCCATTGTGACACAGCAGGACCTGGTGGAACCAAGGAGCCTTTGTGATACTCCAGATCCACATGGAAGCCAGGGTGCACTGAGACACAGCGGGGCCTTGTTGGAACCAAAGACACCTCTGCAAAAAGCAGGCTAGCTCATAGAAGCAAGGAGTCCATTGTTACAACATCAAACCTATGGAAGCAAGGGACCATTGTGACACTGCGGGGCCTCATGGAACCAATTGTCCATGATGACAGTGCGGATCAAAAGAGACCATGGTGACACTGCGGAACCGCATGGAACCAAGGAGCCATTGTGACACAGTGGGGCCTCATGGAATCAAGGAGACCATTGTGACCGAGGTGTTGCATGTGAAGGCAAGGAGCCATTGTGACACTTTGGGCTTCTTCCCTTGAGCTCTGCAGCTGGCTGTCCCAGCCCAGCGCACCATGTGCCACCTGCTCTCCTCAGGGCTCTGCCTGCACACAGCCCCAGGAGAAGTTTTCCTGTTTGGAAGGAAAGAATGGAAAAGCCGGAGCAGGTTTCCCAAACAACAAACCCCACTCAGGAGCCACATGCTCAGTACAGGCTGCCGGGAACGATGTCCCCTTTCTACAAGGGTCAGGGTGAGCAGAATTCTCTGGGAGCAGAATTCTCGGAGTCTTTCCACTGAATTCTCTGTCCCCGTGTCTTGGGGTGACTTTATCATGTGTATCCCCTATCGCTGCTCTATGCCCAGAAGTGAACTTTGTGCATTTCTGTGCCTTTCAACTGAGCCTGAGAGGGGGGAGAGGAAAAAAAACCGGACAAACTTCTCAGAGCGTTTGTTCAAGGACACACATACACACACTCCTCTGCATCCTGCTTGCAGCAAGAGCAGAGGAAGCAACTTTGTTTCTTTTTAGCCAGTTTTCAGCTCCTTTTCTCTGGGGGGAGATGGAGAGTTGAACTTTGTTTTCCTGGGACTTTGGGGTTTTTTTTCCCTTCTTCTCTTCTTGACTCTTTCAACATCAGACCACATTGGGAGAATTTTCTCCCGAGGTGGGGGCCCTGAATGTGGGCCCATGAGCCAGCTGCAAGGAGGAGGAGAGAGACTGCACCTACGGAAGTTTTGGGGTTCCTCCCCCCTGCCATGAGGTCATGGGAGAGGGGACCCTGGGGTAGAGGCATGGCCTGGGCACGGGGTCTCCCTGCTCCCTGCTGACATGTGCCCTAATCCTGTTCAGCACTGCTTATTTTGTGTTGCCTTGTGCCAGGAGGGCCCTGGTTGTGCCGTGATTGCTCAGTTCTTTGGCAGTGCCCCGCCCATGTGGCTGGAGAAGAAAGAGCTCTGAAACTTCTCTCATGAATGGCTCCCTATTTCTTTGCACGGGCCTCGCTGTCTATGGATGTTTCAGGAGACCCCACCGAAACACGGAAGGACTCTCAAATTATCCCAGCTTTCTCTGCACAGCGAGAGCTTTTAATATTTAGCATTGTTCTCCTTTTCCTGGGTGTTTGTTAAAAAATGGTTTTTATCTCTTTCACTTTCTTCCCAGGAAAATTCTTTTTTCCCGAAGCTGGTGGGGGAGGGCTGGGTGTAACCTGCCTTCTATCAGAGGATATTTTCCTCCACATTTGTCCAAACCGGCACAGCCTGTCCTTTCCTGGGTCTCTGTTGCAGATGGAAGCTGCTGGTGCCATTGTCAGCTTGAAGCCCTCTTTTGATGCAAGCAGATGTTGCCAGGTGTGTTCAGCAGCTGTTGCTCAATGCTTATGCCAAGCTATTGTGTTCCTCATGGAACCAAGGAGCCATTGTGACACTGCAGGGGCTGATGGCATCAAGGAGACAATTGTGACAGTACAGAACCTCCTAGAAACAAGGCTCCATTGTGACACCGTGGGGAATCATGGAATCACGGAGCCCATTGTGACACGGCCAGGCCGCATGGAACCAATGGTCCATGGTTACACGGCGGATTCAAGAAGAGCACGGTGACACCACGCAACATCATGGAACCATAGGTCCATTGTGACACAGCGGGGCCTCATGGAAACAAGGGGACCATTGTGGCAAAGCAGGGCCTAATGGAAGCATGGAGAGCATTGTGACATTGTGGGGAATCATGGAAGCATGGAGAGCATTGTGACACTAAGGAAACTCCTGGAACCAAGATGACCACTGGCACATAATGGAACCTCATGGAACCAAGCCTCCATGATGACTTTGGAGGGCCTCAGGGACCACAGGACCCATTGTGACACAGCAGGACCTGGTGGAACCAAGGAGCCTTTGTGATGCTCCAGATCCACATGGAAGCCAGGGTGCACTGAGACACAGCGGGGCCTTGTTGGAACCAAAGACACCTCTGCAAAAAGCAGGCTAGCTCATAGAAGCAAGGAGTCCATTGTTACAACATCAAACCTATGGAAGCAAGGGACCATTGTGACACTGCGGGGCCTCATGGAACCAATTGTCCATGATGACAGTGCGGATCAAAAGAGACCATGGTGACACTGCGGAACCCGATGGAACCAAGGAGCCATTGTGACACAGTGGGGCCTCATGGAATCAAGGAGACCATTGTGACCCAGGTGTTGCATGTGAAGGCAAGGAGCCATTGTGACACTTTGGGCTTCTTCCCTTGAGCTCTGCAGCTGGCTGTCCCAGCCCAGCGCACCATGTGCCACCTGCTCTCCTCAGGGCTCTGCCTGCACACAGCCCCAGGAGAAGTTTTCCTGTTTGGAAGGAAAGAATGGAAAAGCCGGAGCAGGTTTCCTAAACAACAAACCCCACTCAGGAGCCACATGCTCAGTACAGGCTGCCGGGAACGATGTCCCCTTTCTACAAGGGTCAGGGTGAGCAGAATTCTCTGGGAGCAGAATTCTCGGAGTCTTTCCACTGAATTCTCTGTCCCCGTGTCTTGGGGTGACTTTATCATGTGTATCCCCTATCGCTGCTCTATGCCCAGAAGTGAACTTTGTGCATTTCTGTGCCTTTCAACTGAGCCTGAGAGGGGGGAGAGGAAAAAAAACCGGACAAACTTCTCAGAGCGTTTGTTCAAGGACACACATACACACACTCCTCTGCATCCTGCTTGCAGCAAGAGCAGAGGAAGCAACTTTGTTTCTTTTTAGCCAGTTTTCAGCTCCTTTTCTCTGGGGGGAGATGGAGAGTTGAACTTTGTTTTCCTGGGACTTTGGGGTTTTTTTTCCCTTCTTCTCTTCTTGACTGTTTCAACATCAGACCACATTGGGAGAATTTTCTCCCGAGGTGGGGGCCCTGAATGTGGGCCCATGAGCCAGCTGCAAGGAGGAGGAGAGAGACTGCACCTACGGAAGTTTTGGGGTTCCTCCCCCCTGCCATGAGGTCATGGGAGAGGGGACCCTGGGGTAGAGGCATGGCCTGGGCACGGGGTCTCCCTGCTCCCTGCTGACATGTGCCCTAATCCTGTTCAGCACTGCTTATTTTGTGTTGCCTTGTGCCAGGAGGGCCCTGGTTGTGCCGTGATTGCTCAGTTCTTTGGCAGTGCCCCGCCCATGTGGCTGGAGAAGAAAGAGCTCTGAAACTTCTCTCATGAATGGCTCCCTATTTCTTTGCACGGGCCTCGCTGTCTATGGATGTTTCAGGAGACCCCACCGAAACACGGAAGGACTCTCAAATTATCCCAGCTTTCTCTGCACAGCGAGAGCTTTTAATATTTAGCATTGTTCTCCTTTTCCTGGGTGTTTGTTAAAAAATGGTTTTTATCTCTTTCACTTTCTTCCCAGGAAAATTCTTTTTTCCCGAAGCTGGTGGGGGAGGGCTGGGTGTAACCTGCCTTCTATCAGAGGATATTTTCCTCCACATTTGTCCAAACCGGCACAGCCTGTCCTTTCCTGGGTCTCTGTTGCAGATGGAAGCTGCTGGTGCCATTGTCAGCTTGAAGCCCTCTTTTGATGCAAGCAGATGTTGCCAGGTGTGTTCAGCAGCTGTTGCTCAATGCTTATGCCAAGCTATTGTGTTCCTCATGGAACCAAGGAGCCATTGTGACACTGCAGGGGCTGATGGCATCAAGGAGACAATTGTGACAGTACAGAACCTCCTAGAAACAAGGCTCCATTGTGACACCGTGGGGAATCATGGAATCACGGAGCCCATTGTGACACGGCCAGGCCGCATGGAACCAATGGTCCATGGTTACACGGCGGATTCAAGAAGAGCACGGTGACACCACGCAACATCATGGAACCATAGGTCCATTGTGACACAGCGGGGCCTCATGGAAACAAGGGGACCATTGTGGCAAAGCAGGGCCTAATGGAAGCATGGAGAGCATTGTGACATTGTGGGGAATCATGGAAGCATGGAGAGCATTGTGACACTAAGGAAACTCCTGGAACCAAGATGACCACTGGCACATAATGGAACCTCATGGAACCAAGCCTCCATGATGACTTTGGAGGGCCTCAGGGACCACAGGACCCATTGTGACACAGCAGGACCTGGTGGAACCAAGGAGCCTTTGTGATGCTCCAGATCCACATGGAAGCCAGGGTGCACTGAGACACAGCGGGGCCTTGTTGGAACCAAAGACACCTCTGCAAAAAGCAGGCTAGCTCATAGAAGCAAGGAGTCCATTGTTACAACATCAAACCTATGGAAGCAAGGGACCATTGTGACACTGCGGGGCCTCATGGAACCAATTGTCCATGATGACAGTGCGGATCAAAAGAGACCATGGTGACACTGCGGAACCCGATGGAACCAAGGAGCCATTGTGACACAGTGGGGCCTCATGGAATCAAGGAGACCATTGTGACCCAGGTGTTGCATGTGAAGGCAAGGAGCCATTGTGACACTTTGGGCTTCTTCCCTTGAGCTCTGCAGCTGGCTGTCCCAGCCCAGCGCACCATGTGCCACCTGCTCTCCTCAGGGCTCTGCCTGCACACAGCCCCAGGAGAAGTTTTCCTGTTTGGAAGGAAAGAATGGAAAAGCCGGAGCAGGTTTCCTAAACAACAAACCCCACTCAGGAGCCACATGCTCAGTACAGGCTGCCGGGAACGATGTCCCCTTTCTACAAGGGTCAGGGTGAGCAGAATTCTCTGGGAGCAGAATTCTCGGAGTCTTTCCACTGAATTCTCTGTCCCCGTGTCTTGGGGTGACTTTATCATGTGTATCCCCTATCGCTGCTCTATGCCCAGAAGTGAACTTTGTGCATTTCTGTGCCTTTCAACTGAGCCTGAGAGGGGGGAGAGGAAAAAAAACCGGACAAACTTCTCAGAGCGTTTGTTCAAGGACACACATACACACACTCCTCTGCATCCTGCTTGCAGCAAGAGCAGAGGAAGCAACTTTGTTTCTTTTTAGCCAGTTTTCAGCTCCTTTTCTCTGGGGGGAGATGGAGAGTTGAACTTTGTTTTCCTGGGACTTTGGGGTTTTTTTTCCCTTCTTCTCTTCTTGACTCTTTCAACATCAGACCACATTGGGAGAATTTTCTCCCGAGGTGGGGGCCCTGAATGTGGGCCCATGAGCCAGCTGCAAGGAGGAGGAGAGAGACTGCACCTACGGAAGTTTTGGGGTTCCTCCCCCCTGCCATGAGGTCATGGGAGAGGGGACCCTGGGGTAGAGGCATGGCCTGGGCACGGGGTCTCCCTGCTCCCTGCTGACATGTGCCCTAATCCTGTTCAGCACTGCTTATTTTGTGTTGCCTTGTGCCAGGAGGGCCCTGGTTGTGCCGTGATTGCTCAGTTCTTTGGCAGTGCCCCGCCCATGTGGCTGGAGAAGAAAGAGCTCTGAAACTTCTCTCATGAATGGCTCCCTATTTCTTTGCACGGGCCTCGCTGTCTATGGATGTTTCAGGAGACCCCACCGAAACACGGAAGGACTCTCAAATTATCCCAGCTTTCTCTGCACAGCGAGAGCTTTTAATATTTAGCATTGTTCTCCTTTTCCTGGGTGTTTGTTAAAAAATGGTTTTTATCTCTTTCACTTTCTTCCCAGGAAAATTCTTTTTTCCCGAAGCTGGTGGGGGAGGGCTGGGTGTAACCTGCCTTCTATCAGAGGATATTTTCCTCCACATTTGTCCAAACCGGCACAGCCTGTCCTTTCCTGGGTCTCTGTTGCAGATGGAAGCTGCTGGTGCCATTGTCAGCTTGAAGCCCTCTTTTGATGCAAGCAGATGTTGCCAGGTGTGTTCAGCAGCTGTTGCTCAATGCTTATGCCAAGCTATTGTGTTCCTCATGGAACCAAGGAGCCATTGTGACACTGCAGGGGCTGATGGCATCAAGGAGACAATTGTGACAGTACAGAACCTCCTAGAAACAAGGCTCCATTGTGACACCGTGGGGAATCATGGAATCACGGAGCCCATTGTGACACGGCCAGGCCGCATGGAACCAATGGTCCATGGTTACACGGCGGATTCAAGAAGAGCACGGTGACACCACGCAACATCATGGAACCATAGGTCCATTGTGACACAGCGGGGCCTCATGGAAACAAGGGGACCATTGTGGCAAAGCAGGGCCTAATGGAAGCATGGAGAGCATTGTGACATTGTGGGGAATCATGGAAGCATGGAGAGCATTGTGACACTAAGGAAACTCCTGGAACCAAGATGACCACTGGCACATAATGGAACCTCATGGAACCAAGCCTCCATGATGACTTTGGAGGGCCTCAGGGACCACAGGACCCATTGTGACACAGCAGGACCTGGTGGAACCAAGGAGCCTTTGTGATGCTCCAGATCCACATGGAAGCCAGGGTGCACTGAGACACAGCGGGGCCTTGTTGGAACCAAAGACACCTCTGCAAAAAGCAGGCTAGCTCATAGAAGCAAGGAGTCCATTGTTACAACATCAAACCTATGGAACCAAGGGACCATTGTGACACTGCGGGGCCTCATGGAACCAATTGTCCATGATGACAGTGCGGATCAAAAGAGACCATGGTGACACTGCGGAACCCGATGGAACCAAGGAGCCATTGTGACACAGTGGGGCCTCATGGAATCAAGGAGACCATTGTGACCCAGGTGTTGCATGTGAAGGCAAGGAGCCATTGTGACACTTTGGGCTTCTTCCCTTGAGCTCTGCAGCTGGCTGTCCCAGCCCAGCGCACCATGTGCCACCTGCTCTCCTCAGGGCTCTGCCTGCACACAGCCCCAGGAGAAGTTTTCCTGTTTGGAAGGAAAGAATGGAAAAGCCGGAGCAGGTTTCCTAAACAACAAACCCCACTCAGGAGCCACATGCTCAGTACAGGCTGCCGGGAACGATGTCCCCTTTCTACAAGGGTCAGGGTGAGCAGAATTCTCTGGGAGCAGAATTCTCGGAGTCTTTCCACTGAATTCTCTGTCCCCGTGTCTTGGGGTGACTTTATCATGTGTATCCCCTATCGCTGCTCTATGCCCAGAAGTGAACTTTGTGCATTTCTGTGCCTTTCAACTGAGCCTGAGAGGGGGGAGAGGAAAAAAAAACCGGACAAACTTCTCAGAGCGTTTGTTCAAGGACACACATACACACTCCTCTGCATCCTGCTTGCAGCAAGAGCAGAGGAAGCAACTTTGTTTCTTTTTAGCCAGTTTTCAGCTCCTTTTCTCTGGGGGGAGATGGAGAGTTGAACTTTGTTTTCCTGGGACTTTGGGGTTTTTTTTCCCTTCTTCTCTTCTTGACTCTTTCAACATCAGACCACATTGGGAGAATTTTCTCCCGAGGTGGGGGCCCTGAATGTGGGCCCATGAGCGAGCTCCAAGGAGGAGGAGAGAGACTACACCTCCGGAAGTGTTGGGGTTCCTCCCCCCTGCCATGAGGTCATGGGAGAGGGGACCCTGGGGTAGAGGCATGGCCTGGGCACGGGGGTCTCCCTGCTCCCTGCTGACATGTGCCCTAATCCTGTTCAGCACTGCTTATTTTGTGTTGCCTTGTGCCAGGAGGGCCCTGGTTGTGCCGTGATTGCTCAGTTCTTTGGCAGTGCCCCGCCCATGTGGCTGGAGAAGAAAGAGCTCTGAAACTTCTCTCAAGAATGGCTCCCTATTTCTTTGCACGGGCCTCGCTGTCTATGGATGTTTCAGGAGACCCCACCGAAACACGGAAGGACTCTCAAATTATCCCAGCTTTCTCTGCACAGCGAGAGCTTTTAATATTTAGCATTGTTCTCCTTTTCCTGGGTGTTTGTTAAAAAATGGTTTTTATCTCTTTCACTTTCTTCCCAGGAAAATTCTTTTTTCCCGAAGCTGGTGGGGGAGGGCTGGGTGTAACCTGCCTTCTATCAGAGGATATTTTCCTCCACATTTGTCCAAACCGGCACAGCCTGTCCTTTCCTGGGTCTCTGTTGCAGATGGAAGCTGCTGGTGCCATTGTCAGCTTGAAGCCCTCTTTTGATGCAAGCAGATGTTGCCAGGTGTGTTCAGCAGCTGTTGCTCAATGCTTATGCCAAGCTATTGTGTTCCTCATGGAACCAAGGAGCCATTGTGACACTGCAGGGGCTGATGGCATCAAGGAGGCAATTGTGACAGTACAGAACCTCCTAGAAACAAGGCTCCATTGTGACACCGTGGGGAATCATGGAATCACGGAGCCCATTGTGACACGGCCAGGCTGCATGGAACCAATGGTCCATGGTTCCACTGCGGATTCAAGAAGAGCACGGTGACACCACGCAACATCCTGGAACCATAGGTCCATTGTGACACAGCGGGGCCTCATGGAAACAAGGGGACCATTGTGGCAAAGCAGGGCCTAATGGAAGCATGGAGAGCATTGTGACATTGTGGGGAATCATGGAAGCATGGAGAGCATTGTGACACTAAGGAAACTCCTGGAACCAAGATGACCACTGGCACATAATGGAACCTCATGGAAGCAAGCCTCCATGATGACTTTGGAGGGCTTCAGGGACCACAGGACCCATTGTGACACAGCAGGACCTGGTGGAACCAAGGAGCCTTTGTGATGCTCCAGATCCACATGGAAGCCAGGGTGCACTGAGACACAGCGGGGCCTTGTTGGAACCAAAGACACCTCTGCAAAAAGCAGGCTAGCTCATAGAAGCAAGGAGTCCTTTGTTACAACGTAAAAGCTATGCAACCAAGGGACCATTGTGACACTGCGGGGCCTCATGGAACCAATTGTCCATGATGACAATGCGGATCAAAAGAGACCATGGTGACAATGCGGAACCTGATGGAACCAAGGAGCCATTGTGACACAGTGGGGCCTCATGGAATCAAGGAGACCATTGTGACCCAGGTGTTGCATGTGAAGGCAAGGAGCCATTGTGACACTTTGGGCTTCTTCCCTTGAGCTCTGCAGCTGGCTGTCCCAGCCCAGCGCACCATGTGCCACCTGCTCTCCTCAGGGCTCTGCCTGCACACAGCCCCAGGAGAAGTTTTCCTGTTTGGAAGGAAAGAATGGAAAAGCCGGAGCAGGTTTCCTAAACAACAAACCCCACTCAGGAGCCACATGCTCAGTACAGGCTGCCGGGAACGATGTCCCCTTTCTACAAGGGTCAGGGTGAGCAGAATTCTCTGGGAGCAGAATTCTCGGAGTCTTTCCACTGAATTCTCTGTCCCTGTGTCTTGGGGTGACTTTATCATGTGTATCCCCTATTGCTGCTCTATGCCCAGAAGTGAACTTTGTGCATTTCTGTGCCTTTCAACTGAGCCTGAGAGGGGGGAGAGGAAAAAAAAGCCAGACAAACTTCTCAGAGCGTTTGTTCAAGGACACACATACACACTCCTCTGCATCCTGCTTGCAGCAAGAGCAGAGGAAGCAACTTTGTTTCTTTTTAGCCAGTTTTCAGCTCCTTTTCTCTGGGGGGAGATGGAGAGTTGAACTTTGTTTTCCTGGGACTTTGGGGTTTTTTTTCCCTTCTTCTCTTCTTGACTCTTTCAACATCAGACCACATTGGGAGAATTTTCTCCCGAGGTGGGGGCCCTGAATGTGGGCCCATGAGCCAGCTGCAAGGAGGAGGAGAGAGACTACACCTCCGGAAGTGTTGGGGTTCCTCCCCCCTGCCATGAGGTCATGGGAGAGGGGACCCTGGGGTAGAGGCATGGCCTGGGCACGGGGGTCTCCCTGCTCCCTGCTGACATGTGCCCTAATCCTGTTCAGCACTGCTTATTTTGTGTTGCCCTGTGCCAGGAGGGCCCTGGTTGTGCCATGATTGCTCAGTTCTTTGGCAGTGCCCCGCCCATGTGGCTGGAGAAGAAAGAGCTCTGAAACTTCTCTCAAGAATGGCTCCCTATTTCTTTGCACGGGCCTCGCTGTCTATGGATGTTTCAGGAGACCCCACCGAAACACGGAAGGACTCTCAAATTATCCCAGCTTTCTCTGCACAGCGAGAGCTTTTAATATTTAGCATTGTTCTCCTTTTCCTGGGTGTTTGTTAAAAAAATAGTTTTTATCTCTTTCACTTTCTTCCCAGGAAAATTCTTTTTTCCCGAAGCTGGTGGGGGAGGGCTGGGTGTAACCTGCCTTCTATCAGAGGATATTTTCCTCCACATTTGTCCAAACCGGCACAGCCTGTCCTTTCCCTGGGTGTCTGTTGCAGATGGAAGCTGCTGGTGCCATTGTCAGCTTGAAGCCCTCTTTTGATGCAAGCAGATGTTGCCAGGTGTGTTCAGCAGCTGTTGCTCAATGCTTATGCCAAGCTATTGTGTTCCTCATGGAACCAAGGAGCCATTGTGACACTGCAGGGGCTGATGGCATCAAGGAGACAATTGTGACAGTACAGAACCTCCTAGAAACAAGGCTCCATTGTGACACCGTGGGGAATCATGGAATCACGGAGCCCATTGTGACACGGCCAGGCCGCATGGAACCAATGGTCCATGGTTACACGGCGGATTCAAGAAGAGCACGGTGACACCACGCAACATCATAGAACCATAGGTCCATTGTGACACAGCGGGGCCTCATGGAAACAAGGGGACCATTGTGGCAAAGCAGGGCCTAATGGAAGCATGGAGAGCATTGTGACATTGTGGGGAATCATGGAAGCATGGAGAGCATTGTGACACTAAGGAAACTCCTGGAACCAAGATGACCACTGGCACATAATGGAACCTCATGGAAGCAAGCCTCCATGATGACTTTGGAGGGCCTCGGGGACCACAGGACCCATTGTGACACAGCAGGACCTGGTGGAACCAAGGAGCCTTTGTGATGCTCCAGATCCACATGGAAGCCAGGGTGCACTGAGACACAGCGGGGCCTTGTTGGAACCAAAGACACCTCTGCAAAAAGCAGGCTAGCTCATAGAAGCAAGGAGTCCATTGTTACAACATCAAACCTATGGAAGCAAGGGACCATTGTGACACTGCGGGGCCTCATGGAACCAATTGTCCATGATGACAGTGCGGATCAAAAGAGACCATGGTGACACTGCGGAACCGCATGGAACCAAGGAGCCATTGTGACACAGTGGGGCCTCATGGAATCAAGGAGACCATTGTGACCGAGGTGTTGCATGTGAAGGCAAGGAGCCATTGTGACACTTTGGGCTTCTTCCCTTGAGCTCTGCAGCTGGCTGTCCCAGCCCAGCGCACCATGTGCCACCTGCTCTCCTCAGGGCTCTGCCTGCACACAGCCCCAGGAGAAGTTTTCCTGTTTGGAAGGAAAGAATGGAAAAGCCGGAGCAGGTTTCCCAAACAACAAACCCCACTCAGGAGCCACATGCTCAGTACAGGCTGCCGGGAACGATGTCCCCTTTCTACAAGGGTCAGGGTGAGCAGAATTCTCTGGGAGCAGAATTCTCGGAGTCTTTCCACTGAATTCTCTGTCCCCGTGTCTTGGGGTGACTTTATCATGTGTATCCCCTATCGCTGCTCTATGCCCAGAAGTGAACTTTGTGCATTTCTGTGCCTTTCAACTGAGCCTGAGAGGGGGGAGAGGAAAAAAAAACCGGACAAACTTCTCAGAGCGTTTGTTCAAGGACACACATACACACTCCTCTGCATCCTGCTTGCAGCAAGAGCAGAGGAAGCAACTTTGTTTCTTTTTAGCCAGTTTTCAGCTCCTTTTCTCTGGGGGGAGATGGAGAGTTGAACTTTGTTTTCCTGGGACTTTGGGGTTTTTTTTCCCTTCTTCTCTTCTTGACTCTTTCAACATCAGACCACATTGGGAGAATTTTCTCCCGAGGTGGGGGCCCTGAATGTGGGCCCATGAGCGAGCTCCAAGGAGGAGGAGAGAGACTACACCTCCGGAAGTGTTGGGGTTCCTCCCCCCTGCCATGAGGTCATGGGAGAGGGGACCCTGGGGTAGAGGCATGGCCTGGGCACGGGGGTCTCCCTGCTCCCTGCTGACATGTGCCCTAATCCTGTTCAGCACTGCTTATTTTGTGTTGCCTTGTGCCAGGAGGGCCCTGGTTGTGCCGTGATTGCTCAGTTCTTTGGCAGTGCCCCGCCCATGTGGCTGGAGAAGAAAGAGCTCTGAAACTTCTCTCAAGAATGGCTCCCTATTTCTTTGCACGGGCCTCGCTGTCTATGGATGTTTCAGGAGACCCCACCGAAACACGGAAGGACTCTCAAATTATCCCAGCTTTCTCTGCACAGCGAGAGCTTTTAATATTTAGCATTGTTCTCCTTTTCCTGGGTGTTTGTTAAAAAATGGTTTTTATCTCTTTCACTTTCTTCCCAGGAAAATTCTTTTTTCCCGAAGCTGGTGGGGGAGGGCTGGGTGTAACCTGCCTTCTATCAGAGGATATTTTCCTCCACATTTGTCCAAACCGGCACAGCCTGTCCTTTCCTGGGTCTCTGTTGCAGATGGAAGCTGCTGGTGCCATTGTCAGCTTGAAGCCCTCTTTTGATGCAAGCAGATGTTGCCAGGTGTGTTCAGCAGCTGTTGCTCAATGCTTATGCCAAGCTATTGTGTTCCTCATGGAACCAAGGAGCCATTGTGACACTGCAGGGGCTGATGGCATCAAGGAGGCAATTGTGACAGTACAGAACCTCCTAGAAACAAGGCTCCATTGTGACACCGTGGGGAATCATGGAATCACGGAGCCCATTGTGACACGGCCAGGCTGCATGGAACCAATGGTCCATGGTTCCACTGCGGATTCAAGAAGAGCACGGTGACACCACGCAACATCCTGGAACCATAGGTCCATTGTGACACAGCGGGGCCTCATGGAAACAAGGGGACCATTGTGGCAAAGCAGGGCCTAATGGAAGCATGGAGAGCATTGTGACATTGTGGGGAATCATGGAAGCATGGAGAGCATTGTGACACTAAGGAAACTCCTGGAACCAAGATGACCACTGGCACATAATGGAACCTCATGGAAGCAAGCCTCCATGATGACTTTGGAGGGCTTCAGGGACCACAGGACCCATTGTGACACAGCAGGACCTGGTGGAACCAAGGAGCCTTTGTGATGCTCCAGATCCACATGGAAGCCAGGGTGCACTGAGACACAGCGGGGCCTTGTTGGAACCAAAGACACCTCTGCAAAAAGCAGGCTAGCTCATAGAAGCAAGGAGTCCTTTGTTACAACGTAAAAGCTATGCAACCAAGGGACCATTGTGACACTGCGGGGCCTCATGGAACCAATTGTCCATGATGACAATGCGGATCAAAAGAGACCATGGTGACAATGCGGAACCTGATGGAACCAAGGAGCCATTGTGACACAGTGGGGCCTCATGGAATCAAGGAGACCATTGTGACCCAGGTGTTGCATGTGAAGGCAAGGAGCCATTGTGACACTTTGGGCTTCTTCCCTTGAGCTCTGCAGCTGGCTGTCCCAGCCCAGCGCACCATGTGCCACCTGCTCTCCTCAGGGCTCTGCCTGCACACAGCCCCAGGAGAAGTTTTCCTGTTTGGAAGGAAAGAATGGAAAAGCCGGAGCAGGTTTCCTAAACAACAAACCCCACTCAGGAGCCACATGCTCAGTACAGGCTGCCGGGAACGATGTCCCCTTTCTACAAGGGTCAGGGTGAGCAGAATTCTCTGGGAGCAGAATTCTCGGAGTCTTTCCACTGAATTCTCTGTCCCTGTGTCTTGGGGTGACTTTATCATGTGTATCCCCTATTGCTGCTCTATGCCCAGAAGTGAACTTTGTGCATTTCTGTGCCTTTCAACTGAGCCTGAGAGGGGGGAGAGGAAAAAAAAGCCAGACAAACTTCTCAGAGCGTTTGTTCAAGGACACACATACACACTCCTCTGCATCCTGCTTGCAGCAAGAGCAGAGGAAGCAACTTTGTTTCTTTTTAGCCAGTTTTCAGCTCCTTTTCTCTGGGGGGAGATGGAGAGTTGAACTTTGTTTTCCTGGGACTTTGGGGTTTTTTTTCCCTTCTTCTCTTCTTGACTCTTTCAACATCAGACCACATTGGGAGAATTTTCTCCCGAGGTGGGGGCCCTGAATGTGGGCCCATGAGCCAGCTGCAAGGAGGAGGAGAGAGACTACACCTCCGGAAGTGTTGGGGTTCCTCCCCCCTGCCATGAGGTCATGGGAGAGGGGACCCTGGGGTAGAGGCATGGCCTGGGCACGGGGTCTCCCTGCTCCCTGCTCACATGTGCCCTAATCCTGTTCAGCACTGCTTATTTTGTGTTGCCTTGTGCCAGGAGGGCCCTGGTTGTGCCGTGATTGCTCAGTTCTTTGGCAGTGCCCCGCCCATGTGGCTGGAGAAGAAAGAGCTCTGAAACTTCTCTCAAGAATGGCTCCCTATTTCTTTGCACGGGCCTCGCTGTCTATGGATGTTTCAGGAGACCCCACCGAAACACGGAAGGACTCTCAAATTATCCCAGCTTTCTCTGCACAGCGAGAGCTTTTAATATTTAGCATTGTTCTCCTTTTCCTGGGTGTTTGTTAAAAAATGGTTTTTATCTCTTTCACTTTCTTCCCAGGAAAATTCTTTTTTCCCGAAGCTGGTGGGGGAGGGCTGGGTGTAACCTGCCTTCTATCAGAGGATATTTTCCTCCACATTTGTCCAAACCGGCACAGCCTGTCCTTTCCTGGGTCTCTGTTGCAGATGGAAGCTGCTGGTGCCATTGTCAGCTTGAAGCCCTCTTTTGATGCAAGCAGATGTTGCCAGGTGTGTTCAGCAGCTGTTGCTCAATGCTTATGCCAAGCTATTGTGTTCCTCATGGAACCAAGGAGCCATTGTGACACTGCAGGGGCTGATGGCATCAAGGAGGCAATTGTGACAGTACAGAACCTCCTAGAAACAAGGCTCCATTGTGACACCGTGGGGAATCATGGAATCACGGAGCCCATTGTGACACGGCCAGGCCGCATGGAACCAATGGTCCATGGTTACACGGCGGATTCAAGAAGAGCACGGTGACACCACGCAACATCATGGAACCATAGGTCCATTGTGACACAGCGGGGCCTCATGGAAACAAGGGGACCATTGTGGCAAAGCAGGGCCTAATGGAAGCATGGAGAGCATTGTGACATTGTGGGGAATCATGGAAGCATGGAGAGCATTGTGACACTAAGGAAACTCCTGGAACCAAGATGACCACTGGCACATAATGGAACCTCATGGAAGCAAGCCTCCATGATGACTTTGGAGGGCCTCAGGGACCACAGGACCCATTGTGACACAGCAGGACCTGGTGGAACCAAGGAGCCTTTGTGATGCTCCAGATCCACATGGAAGCCAGGGTGCACTGAGACACAGCGGGGCCTTGTTGGAACCAAAGACACCTCTGCAAAAAGCAGGCTAGCTCATAGAAGCAAGGAGTCCATTGTTACAACATCAAACCTATGGAAGCAAGGGACCATTGTGACACTGCGGGGCCTCATGGAACCAATTGTCTATGATGACAATGCGGATCAAAAGAGACCATGGTGACACTGCGGAACCCGATGGAACCAAGGAGCCATTGTGACACAGTGGGGCCTCATGGAATCAAGGAGACCATTGTGACCCAGGTGTTGCATGTGAAGGCAAGGAGCCATTGTGACACTTTGGGCTTCTTCCCTTGAGCTCTGCAGCTGGCTGTCCCAGCCCAGCGCACCATGTGCCACCTGCTCTCCTCAGGGCTCTGCCTGCACACAGCCCCAGGAGAAGTTTTCCTGTTTGGAAGGAAAGAATGGAAAAGCCGGAGCAGGTTTCCTAAACAACAAACCCCACTCAGGAGCCACATGCTCAGTACAGGCTGCCGGGAACGATGTCCCCTTTCTACAAGGGTCAGGGTGAGCAGAATTCTCTGGGAGCAGAATTCTCGGAGTCTTTCCACTGAATTCTCTGTCCCTGTGTCTTGGGGTGACTTTATCATGTGTATCCCCTATCGCTGCTCTATGCCCAGAAGTGAACTTTGTGCATTTCTGTGCCTTTCAACTGAGCCTGAGAGGGGGGAGAGGAAAAAAAACCGGACAAACTTCTCAGAGCGTTTGTTCAAGGACACACATACACACACTCCTCTGCATCCTGCTTGCAGCAAGAGCAGAGGAAGCAACTTTGTTTCTTTTTAGCCAGTTTTCAGCTCCTTTTCTCTGGGGGGAGATGGAGAGTTGAACTTTGTTTTCCTGGGACTTTGGGGTTTTTTTTCCCTTCTTCTCTTCTTGACTCTTTCAACATCAGACCACATTGGGAGAATTTTCTCCCGAGGTGGGGGCCCTGAATGTGGGCCCGTGAGCCAGCTGCAAGGAGGAGGAGAGAGACTACACCTCCGGAAGTGTTGGGGTTCCTCCCCCCTGCCATGAGGTCATGGGAGAGGGGACCCTGGGGTAGAGGCATGGCCTGGGCACGGGGGTCTCCCTGCTCCCTGCTGACATGTGCCCTAATCCTGTTCAGCACTGCTTATTTTGTGTTGCCCTGTGCCAGGAGGGCCCTGGTTGTGCCGTGATTGCTCAGTTCTTTGGCAGTGCCCCGCCCATGTGGCTGGAGAAGAAAGAGCTCTGAAACTTCTCTCAAGAATGGCTCCCTATTTCTTTGCACGGGCCTCGCTGTCTATGGATGTTTCAGGAGACCCCACCGAAACACGGAAGGACTCTCAAATTATCCCAGCTTTCTCTGCACAGCGAGAGCTTTTAATATTTAGCATTGTTCTCCTTTTCCTGGGTGTTTGTTAAAAAAATAGTTTTTATCTCTTTCACTTTCTTCCCAGGAAAATTCTTTTTTCCCGAAGCTGGTGGGGGAGGGCTGGGTGTAACCTGCCTTCTATCAGAGGATATTTTCCTCCACATTTGTCCAAACCGGCACAGCCTGTCCTTTCCTGGGTCTCTGTTGCAGATGGAAGCTGCTGGTGCCATTGTCAGCTTGAAGCCCTCTTTTGATGCAAGCAGATGTTGCCAGGTGTGTTCAGCAGCTGTTGCTCAATGCTTATGCCAAGCTATTGTGTTCCTCATGGAACCAAGGAGCCATTGTGACACTGCAGGGGCTGATGGCATCAAGGAAACAATTGTGACAGTACAGAACCTCCTAGAAACAAGGCTCCATTGTGACACCGCGGGGAATCATGGAATCACGGAGCCCATTGTGACACGGCCAGGCCGCATGGAACCAATGGTCCATGGTTACTTGGCGGATTCAAGAAGAGCACGGTGACACCACGCAACATCATGGAACCATAGGTCCATTGTGACACAGCGGGGCCTCATGGAAACAAGGGGACCATTGTGGCAAAGCAGGGCCTAATGGAAGCATGGAGAGCATTGTGACATTGTGGGGAATCATGGAAGCATGGAGAGCATTGTGACACTAAGGAAACTCCTGGAACCAAGATGACCACTGGCACATAATGGAACCTCATGGAAGCAAGCCTCCATGATGACTTTGGAGGGCCTCGGGGACCACAGGACCCATTGTGACACAGCAGGACCTGGTGGAACCAAGGAGCCTTTGTGATGCTCCAGATCCACATGGAAGCCAGGGTGCACTGAGACACAGCGGGGCCTTGTTGGAACCAAAGACACCTCTGCAAAAAGCAGGCTAGCTCATAGAAGCAAGGAGTCCTTTGTTACAACGTAAAAGCTATGCAACCAAGGGACCATTGTGACACTGCGGGGCCTCATGGAACCAATTGTCCATGATGACAATGCGGATCAAAAGAGACCATGGTGACAATGCGGAACCCGATGGAACCAAGGAGCCATTGTGACACAGTGGGGCCTCATGGAATCAAGGAGACCATTGTGACCCAGGTGTTGCATGTGAAGGCAAGGAGCCATTGTGACACTTTGGGCTTCTTCCCTTGAGCTCTGCAGCTGGCTGTCCCAGCCCAGCGCACCATGTGCCACCTGCTCTCCTCAGGGCTCTGCCTGCACACAGCCCCAGGAGAAGTTTTCCTGTTTGGAAGGAAAGAATGGAAAAGCCGGAGCAGGTTTCCTAAACAACAAACCCCACTCAGGAGCCACATGCTCAGTACAGGCTGCCGGGAACGATGTCCCCTTTCTACAAGGGTCAGGGTGAGCAGAATTCTCTGGGAGCAGAATTCTCGGAGTCTTTCCACTGAATTCTCTGTCCCCGTGTCTTGGGGTGACTTTATCATGTGTATCCCCTATCGCTGCTCTATGCCCAGAAGTGAACTTTGTGCATTTCTGTGCCTTTCAACTGAGCCTGAGAGGGGGGAGAGGAAAAAAAAGCCAGACAAACTTCTCAGAGCGTTTGTTCAAGGACACACATACACACTCCTCTGCATCCTGCTTGCAGCAAGAGCAGAGGAAGCAACTTTGTTTCTTTTTAGCCAGTTTTCAGCTCCTTTTCTCTGGGGGGAGATGGAGAGTTGAACTTTGTTTTCCTGGGACTTTGGGGTTTTTTTTCCCTTCTTCTCTTCTTGACTCTTTCAACATCAGACCACATTGGGAGAATTTTCTCCCGAGGTGGGGGCCCTGAATGTGGGCCCATGAGCCAGCTGCAAGGAGGAGGAGAGAGACTACACCTCCGGAAGTGTTGGGGTTCCTCCCCCCTGCCATGAGGTCATGGGAGAGGGGACCCTGGGGTAGAGGCATGGCCTGGGCACGGGGGTCTCCCTGCTCCCTGCTGACATGTGCCCTAATCCTGTTCAGCACTGCTTATTTTGTGTTGCCCTGTGCCAGGAGGGCCCTGGTTGTGCCATGATTGCTCAGTTCTTTGGCAGTGCCCCGCCCATGTGGCTGGAGAAGAAAGAGCTCTGAAACTTCTCTCAAGAATGGCTCCCTATTTCTTTGCACGGGCCTCGCTGTCTATGGATGTTTCAGGAGACCCCACCGAAACACGGAAGGACTCTCAAATTATCCCAGCTTTCTCTGCACAGCGAGAGCTTTTAATATTTAGCATTGTTCTCCTTTTCCTGGGTGTTTGTTAAAAAAATAGTTTTTATCTCTTTCACTTTCTTCCCAGGAAAATTCTTTTTTCCCGAAGCTGGTGGGGGAGGGCTGGGTGTAACCTGCCTTCTATCAGAGGATATTTTCCTCCACATTTGTCCAAACCGGCACAGCCTGTCCTTTCCCTGGGTGTCTGTTGCAGATGGAAGCTGCTGGTGCCATTGTCAGCTTGAAGCCCTCTTTTGATGCAAGCAGATGTTGCCAGGTGTGTTCAGCAGCTGTTGCTCAATGCTTATGCCAAGCTATTGTGTTCCTCATGGAACCAAGGAGCCATTGTGACACTGCAGGGGCTGATGGCATCAAGGAGGCAATTGTGACAGTACAGAACCTCCTAGAAACAAGGCTCCATTGTGACACCGTGGGGAATCATGGAATCACGGAGCCCATTGTGACACGGCCAGGCCGCATGGAACCAATGGTCCATGGTTACACGGCGGATTCAAGAAGAGCACGGTGACACCACGCAACATCATGGAACCATAGGTCCATTGTGACACAGCGGGGCCTCATGGAAACAAGGGGACCATTGTGGCAAAGCAGGGCCTAATGGAAGCATGGAGAGCATTGTGACATTGTGGGGAATCATGGAAGCATGGAGAGCATTGTGACACTAAGGAAACTCCTGGAACCAAGATGACCACTGGCACATAATGGAACCTCATGGAAGCAAGCCTCCATGATGACTTTGGAGGGCCTCAGGGACCACAGGACCCATTGTGACACAGCAGGACCTGGTGGAACCAAGGAGCCTTTGTGATGCTCCAGATCCACATGGAAGCCAGGGTGCACTGAGACACAGCGGGGCCTTGTTGGAACCAAAGACACCTCTGCAAAAAGCAGGCTAGCTCATAGAAGCAAGGAGTCCATTGTTACAACATCAAACCTATGGAAGCAAGGGACCATTGTGACACTGCGGGGCCTCATGGAACCAATTGTCTATGATGACAATGCGGATCAAAAGAGACCATGGTGACACTGCGGAACCCGATGGAACCAAGGAGCCATTGTGACACAGTGGGGCCTCATGGAATCAAGGAGACCATTGTGACCCAGGTGTTGCATGTGAAGGCAAGGAGCCATTGTGACACTTTGGGCTTCTTCCCTTGAGCTCTGCAGCTGGCTGTCCCAGCCCAGCGCACCATGTGCCACCTGCTCTCCTCAGGGCTCTGCCTGCACACAGCCCCAGGAGAAGTTTTCCTGTTTGGAAGGAAAGAATGGAAAAGCCGGAGCAGGTTTCCTAAACAACAAACCCCACTCAGGAGCCACATGCTCAGTACAGGCTGCCGGGAACGATGTCCCCTTTCTACAAGGGTCAGGGTGAGCAGAATTCTCTGGGAGCAGAATTCTCGGAGTCTTTCCACTGAATTCTCTGTCCCTGTGTCTTGGGGTGACTTTATCATGTGTATCCCCTATCGCTGCTCTATGCCCAGAAGTGAACTTTGTGCATTTCTGTGCCTTTCAACTGAGCCTGAGAGGGGGGAGAGGAAAAAAAACCGGACAAACTTCTCAGAGCGTTTGTTCAAGGACACACATACACACACTCCTCTGCATCCTGCTTGCAGCAAGAGCAGAGGAAGCAACTTTGTTTCTTTTTAGCCAGTTTTCAGCTCCTTTTCTCTGGGGGGAGATGGAGAGTTGAACTTTGTTTTCCTGGGACTTTGGGGTTTTTTTTCCCTTCTTCTCTTCTTGACTCTTTCAACATCAGACCACATTGGGAGAATTTTCTCCCGAGGTGGGGGCCCTGAATGTGGGCCCGTGAGCCAGCTGCAAGGAGGAGGAGAGAGACTACACCTCCGGAAGTGTTGGGGTTCCTCCCCCCTGCCATGAGGTCATGGGAGAGGGGACCCTGGGGTAGAGGCATGGCCTGGGCACGGGGGTCTCCCTGCTCCCTGCTGACATGTGCCCTAATCCTGTTCAGCACTGCTTATTTTGTGTTGCCCTGTGCCAGGAGGGCCCTGGTTGTGCCGTGATTGCTCAGTTCTTTGGCAGTGCCCCGCCCATGTGGCTGGAGAAGAAAGAGCTCTGAAACTTCTCTCAAGAATGGCTCCCTATTTCTTTGCACGGGCCTCGCTGTCTATGGATGTTTCAGGAGACCCCACCGAAACACGGAAGGACTCTCAAATTATCCCAGCTTTCTCTGCACAGCGAGAGCTTTTAATATTTAGCATTGTTCTCCTTTTCCTGGGTGTTTGTTAAAAAAATAGTTTTTATCTCTTTCACTTTCTTCCCAGGAAAATTCTTTTTTCCCGAAGCTGGTGGGGGAGGGCTGGGTGTAACCTGCCTTCTATCAGAGGATATTTTCCTCCACATTTGTCCAAACCGGCACAGCCTGTCCTTTCCTGGGTGTCTGTTGCAGATGGAAGCTGCTGGTGCCATTGTCAGCTTGAAGCCCTCTTTTGATGCAAGCAGATGTTGCCAGGTGTGTTCAGCAGCTGTTGCTCAATGCTTATGCCAAGCTATTGTGTTCCTCATGGAACCAAGGAGCCATTGTGACACTGCAGGGGCTGATGGCATCAAGGAAACAATTGTGACAGTACAGAACCTCCTAGAAACAAGGCTCCATTGTGACACCGCGGGGAATCATGGAATCACGGAGCCCATTGTGACACGGCCAGGCCGCATGGAACCAATGGTCCATGGTTACTTGGCGGATTCAAGAAGAGCACGGTGACACCACGCAACATCATGGAACCATAGGTCCATTGTGACACAGCGGGGCCTCATGGAAACAAGGGGACCATTGTGGCAAAGCAGGGCCTAATGGAAGCATGGAGAGCATTGTGACATTGTGGGGAATCATGGAAGCATGGAGAGCATTGTGACACTAAGGAAACTCCTGGAACCAAGATGACCACTGGCACATAATGGAACCTCATGGAAGCAAGCCTCCATGATGACTTTGGAGGGCCTCGGGGACCACAGGACCCATTGTGACACAGCAGGACCTGGTGGAACCAAGGAGCCTTTGTGATGCTCCAGATCCACATGGAAGCCAGGGTGCACTGAGACACAGCGGGGCCTTGTTGGAACCAAAGACACCTCTGCAAAAAGCAGGCTAGCTCATAGAAGCAAGGAGTCCTTTGTTACAACGTAAAAGCTATGCAACCAAGGGACCATTGTGACACTGCGGGGCCTCATGGAACCAATTGTCCATGATGACAATGCGGATCAAAAGAGACCATGGTGACAATGCGGAACCCGATGGAACCAAGGAGCCATTGTGACACAGTGGGGCCTCATGGAATCAAGGAGACCATTGTGACCCAGGTGTTGCATGTGAAGGCAAGGAGCCATTGTGACACTTTGGGCTTCTTCCCTTGAGCTCTGCAGCTGGCTGTCCCAGCCCAGCGCACCATGTGCCACCTGCTCTCCTCAGGGCTCTGCCTGCACACAGCCCCAGGAGAAGTTTTCCTGTTTGGAAGGAAAGAATGGAAAAGCCGGAGCAGGTTTCCTAAACAACAAACCCCACTCAGGAGCCACATGCTCAGTACAGGCTGCCGGGAACGATGTCCCCTTTCTACAAGGGTCAGGGTGAGCAGAATTCTCTGGGAGCAGAATTCTCGGAGTCTTTCCACTGAATTCTCTGTCCCCGTGTCTTGGGGTGACTTTATCATGTGTATCCCCTATCGCTGCTCTATGCCCAGAAGTGAACTTTGTGCATTTCTGTGCCTTTCAACTGAGCCTGAGAGGGGGGAGAGGAAAAAAAAGCCAGACAAACTTCTCAGAGCGTTTGTTCAAGGACACACATACACACTCCTCTGCATCCTGCTTGCAGCAAGAGCAGAGGAAGCAACTTTGTTTCTTTTTAGCCAGTTTTCAGCTCCTTTTCTCTGGGGGGAGATGGAGAGTTGAACTTTGTTTTCCTGGGACTTTGGGGTTTTTTTTCCCTTCTTCTCTTCTTGACTCTTTCAACATCAGACCACATTGGGAGAATTTTCTCCCGAGGTGGGGGCCCTGAATGTGGGCCCATGAGCCAGCTGCAAGGAGGAGGAGAGAGACTACACCTCCGGAAGTGTTGGGGTTCCTCCCCCCTGCCATGAGGTCATGGGAGAGGGGACCCTGGGGTAGAGGCATGGCCTGGGCACGGGGGTCTCCCTGCTCCCTGCTGACATGTGCCCTAATCCTGTTCAGCACTGCTTATTTTGTGTTGCCCTGTGCCAGGAGGGCCCTGGTTGTGCCATGATTGCTCAGTTCTTTGGCAGTGCCCCGCCCATGTGGCTGGAGAAGAAAGAGCTCTGAAACTTCTCTCAAGAATGGCTCCCTATTTCTTTGCACGGGCCTCGCTGTCTATGGATGTTTCAGGAGACCCCACCGAAACACGGAAGGACTCTCAAATTATCCCAGCTTTCTCTGCACAGCGAGAGCTTTTAATATTTAGCATTGTTCTCCTTTTCCTGGGTGTTTGTTAAAAAAATAGTTTTTATCTCTTTCACTTTCTTCCCAGGAAAATTCTTTTTTCCCGAAGCTGGTGGGGGAGGGCTGGGTGTAACCTGCCTTCTATCAGAGGATATTTTCCTCCACATTTGTCCAAACCGGCACAGCCTGTCCTTTCCCTGGGTGTCTGTTGCAGATGGAAGCTGCTGGTGCCATTGTCAGCTTGAAGCCCTCTTTTGATGCAAGCAGATGTTGCCAGGTGTGTTCAGCAGCTGTTGCTCAATGCTTATGCCAAGCTATTGTGTTCCTCATGGAACCAAGGAGCCATTGTGACACTGCAGGGGCTGATGGCATCAAGGAGACAATTGTGACAGTACAGAACCTCCTAGAAACAAGGCTCCATTGTGACACCGTGGGGAATCATGGAATCACGGAGCCCATTGTGACACGGCCAGGCCGCATGGAACCAATGGTCCATGGTTACACGGCGGATTCAAGAAGAGCACGGTGACACCACGCAACATCATAGAACCATAGGTCCATTGTGACACAGCGGGGCCTCATGGAAACAAGGGGACCATTGTGGCAAAGCAGGGCCTAATGGAAGCATGGAGAGCATTGTGACATTGTGGGGAATCATGGAAGCATGGAGAGCATTGTGACACTAAGGAAACTCCTGGAACCAAGATGACCACTGGCACATAATGGAACCTCATGGAAGCAAGCCTCCATGATGACTTTGGAGGGCCTCGGGGACCACAGGACCCATTGTGACACAGCAGGACCTGGTGGAACCAAGGAGCCTTTGTGATACTCCAGATCCACATGGAAGCCAGGGTGCACTGAGACACAGCGGGGCCTTGTTGGAACCAAAGACACCTCTGCAAAAAGCAGGCTAGCTCATAGAAGCAAGGAGTCCATTGTTACAACATCAAACCTATGGAAGCAAGGGACCATTGTGACACTGCGGGGCCTCATGGAACCAATTGTCCATGATGACAGTGCGGATCAAAAGAGACCATGGTGACACTGCGGAACCGCATGGAACCAAGGAGCCATTGTGACACAGTGGGGCCTCATGGAATCAAGGAGACCATTGTGACCGAGGTGTTGCATGTGAAGGCAAGGAGCCATTGTGACACTTTGGGCTTCTTCCCTTGAGCTCTGCAGCTGGCTGTCCCAGCCCAGCGCACCATGTGCCACCTGCTCTCCTCAGGGCTCTGCCTGCACACAGCCCCAGGAGAAGTTTTCCTGTTTGGAAGGAAAGAATGGAAAAGCCGGAGCAGGTTTCCCAAACAACAAACCCCACTCAGGAGCCACATGCTCAGTACAGGCTGCCGGGAACGATGTCCCCTTTCTACAAGGGTCAGGGTGAGCAGAATTCTCTGGGAGCAGAATTCTCGGAGTCTTTCCACTGAATTCTCTGTCCCCGTGTCTTGGGGTGACTTTATCATGTGTATCCCCTATCGCTGCTCTATGCCCAGAAGTGAACTTTGTGCATTTCTGTGCCTTTCAACTGAGCCTGAGAGGGGGGAGAGGAAAAAAAACCGGACAAACTTCTCAGAGCGTTTGTTCAAGGACACACATACACACACTCCTCTGCATCCTGCTTGCAGCAAGAGCAGAGGAAGCAACTTTGTTTCTTTTTAGCCAGTTTTCAGCTCCTTTTCTCTGGGGGGAGATGGAGAGTTGAACTTTGTTTTCCTGGGACTTTGGGGTTTTTTTTCCCTTCTTCTCTTCTTGACTCTTTCAACATCAGACCACATTGGGAGAATTTTCTCCCGAGGTGGGGGCCCTGAATGTGGGCCCATGAGCCAGCTGCAAGGAGGAGGAGAGAGACTGCACCTACGGAAGTTTTGGGGTTCCTCCCCCCTGCCATGAGGTCATGGGAGAGGGGACCCTGGGGTAGAGGCATGGCCTGGGCACGGGGTCTCCCTGCTCCCTGCTGACATGTGCCCTAATCCTGTTCAGCACTGCTTATTTTGTGTTGCCCTGTGCCAGGAGGGCCCTGGTTGTGCCGTGATTGCTCAGTTCTTTGGCAGTGCCCCGCCCATGTGGCTGGAGAAGAAAGAGCTCTGAAACTTCTCTCATGAATGGCTCCCTATTTCTTTGCACGGGCCTCGCTGTCTATGGATGTTTCAGGAGACCCCACCGAAACACGGAAGGACTCTCAAATTATCCCAGCTTTCTCTGCACAGCGAGAGCTTTTAATATTTAGCATTGTTCTCCTTTTCCTGGGTGTTTGTTAAAAAATGGTTTTTATCTCTTTCACTTTCTTCCCAGGAAAATTCTTTTTTCCCGAAGCTGGTGGGGGAGGGCTGGGTGTAACCTGCCTTCTATCAGAGGATATTTTCCTCCACATTTGTCCAAACCGGCACAGCCTGTCCTTTCCTGGGTCTCTGTTGCAGATGGAAGCTGCTGGTGCCATTGTCAGCTTGAAGCCCTCTTTTGATGCAAGCAGATGTTGCCAGGTGTGTTCAGCAGCTGTTGCTCAATGCTTATGCCAAGCTATTGTGTTCCTCATGGAACCAAGGAGCCATTGTGACACTGCAGGGGCTGATGGCATCAAGGAGACAATTGTGACAGTACAGAACCTCCTAGAAACAAGGCTCCATTGTGACACCGTGGGGAATCATGGAATCACGGAGCCCATTGTGACACGGCCAGGCCGCATGGAACCAATGGTCCATGGTTACACGGTGGATTCAAGAAGAGCACGGTGACACCACGCAACATCATGGAACCATAGGTCCATTGTGACACAGCGGGGCCTCATGGAAACAAGGGGACCATTGTGGCAAAGCAGGGCCTAATGGAAGCATGGAGAGCATTGTGACATTGTGGGGAATCATGGAAGCATGGAGAGCATTGTGACACTAAGGAAACTCCTGGAACCAAGATGACCACTGGCACATAATGGAACCTCATGGAAGCAAGCCTCCATGATGACTTTGGAGGGCCTCGGGGACCACAGGACCCATTGTGACACAGCAGGACCTGGTGGAACCAAGGAGCCTTTGTGATGCTCCAGATCCACATGGAAGCCAGGGTGCACTGAGACACAGCGGGGCCTTGTTGGAACCAAAGACACCTCTGCAAAAAGCAGGCTAGCTCATAGAAGCAAGGAGTCCTTTGTTACAACGTAAAAGCTATGCAACCAAGGGACCATTGTGACACTGCGGGGCCTCATGGAACCAATTGTCCATGATGACAATGCGGATCAAAAGAGACCATGGTGACAATGCGGAACCCGATGGAACCAAGGAGCCATTGTGACACAGTGGGGCCTCATGGAATCAAGGAGACCATTGTGACCCAGGTGTTGCATGTGAAGGCAAGGAGCCATTGTGACACTTTGGGCTTCTTCCCTTGAGCTCTGCAGCTGGCTGTCCCAGCCCAGCGCACCATGTGCCACCTGCTCTCCTCAGGGCTCTGCCTGCACACAGCCCCAGGAGAAGTTTTCCTGTTTGGAAGGAAAGAATGGAAAAGCCGGAGCAGGTTTCCTAAACAACAAACCCCACTCAGGAGCCACATGCTCAGTACAGGCTGCCGGGAACGATGTCCCCTTTCTACAAGGGTCAGGGTGAGCAGAATTCTCTGGGAGCAGAATTCTCGGAGTCTTTCCACTGAATTCTCTGTCCCCGTGTCTTGGGGTGACTTTATCATGTGTATCCCCTATCGCTGCTCTATGCCCAGAAGTGAACTTTGTGCATTTCTGTGCCTTTCAACTGAGCCTGAGAGGGGGGAGAGGAAAAAAAAGCCAGACAAACTTCTCAGAGCGTTTGTTCAAGGACACACATACACACTCCTCTGCATCCTGCTTGCAGCAAGAGCAGAGGAAGCAACTTTGTTTCTTTTTAGCCAGTTTTCAGCTCCTTTTCTCTGGGGGGAGATGGAGAGTTGAACTTTGTTTTCCTGGGACTTTGGGGTTTTTTTTCCCTTCTTCTCTTCTTGACTCTTTCAACATCAGACCACATTGGGAGAATTTTCTCCCGAGGTGGGGGCCCTGAATGTGGGCCCATGAGCCAGCTGCAAGGAGGAGGAGAGAGACTACACCTCCGGAAGTGTTGGGGTTCCTCCCCCCTGCCATGAGGTCATGGGAGAGGGGACCCTGGGGTAGAGGCATGGCCTGGGCACGGGGGTCTCCCTGCTCCCTGCTGACATGTGCCCTACTCCTGTTCAGCACTGCTTATTTTGTGTTGCCCTGTGCCAGGAGGGCCCTGGTTGTGCCATGATTGCTCAGTTCTTTGGCAGTGCCCCGCCCATGTGGCTGGAGAAGAAAGAGCTCTGAAACTTCTCTCAAGAATGGCTCCCTATTTCTTTGCACGGGCCTCGCTGTCTATGGATGTTTCAGGAGACCCCACCGAAACACGGAAGGACTCTCAAATTATCCCAGCTTTCTCTGCACAGCGAGAGCTTTTAATATTTAGCATTGTTCTCCTTTTCCTGGGTGTTTGTTAAAAAAATAGTTTTTATCTCTTTCACTTTCTTCCCAGGAAAATTCTTTTTTCCCGAAGCTGGTGGGGGAGGGCTGGGTGTAACCTGCCTTCTATCAGAGGATATTTTCCTCCACATTTGTCCAAACCGGCACAGCCTGTCCTTTCCCTGGGTGTCTGTTGCAGATGGAAGCTGCTGGTGCCATTGTCAGCTTGAAGCCCTCTTTTGATGCAAGCAGATGTTGCCAGGTGTGTTCAGCAGCTGTTGCTCAATGCTTATGCCAAGCTATTGTGTTCCTCATGGAACCAAGGAGCCATTGTGACACTGCAGGGGCTGATGGCATCAAGGAGACAATTGTGACAGTACAGAACCTCCTAGAAACAAGGCTCCATTGTGACACCGTGGGGAATCATGGAATCACGGAGCCCATTGTGACACGGCCAGGCCGCATGGAACCAATGGTCCATGGTTACACGGCGGATTCAAGAAGAGCACGGTGACACCACGCAACATCATAGAACCATAGGTCCATTGTGACACAGCGGGGCCTCATGGAAACAAGGGGACCATTGTGGCAAAGCAGGGCCTAATGGAAGCATGGAGAGCATTGTGACATTGTGGGGAATCATGGAAGCATGGAGAGCATTGTGACACTAAGGAAACTCCTGGAACCAAGATGACCACTGGCACATAATGGAACCTCATGGAAGCAAGCCTCCATGATGACTTTGGAGGGCCTCGGGGACCACAGGACCCATTGTGACACAGCAGGACCTGGTGGAACCAAGGAGCCTTTGTGATACTCCAGATCCACATGGAAGCCAGGGTGCACTGAGACACAGCGGGGCCTTGTTGGAACCAAAGACACCTCTGCAAAAAGCAGGCTAGCTCATAGAAGCAAGGAGTCCATTGTTACAACATCAAACCTATGGAAGCAAGGGACCATTGTGACACTGCGGGGCCTCATGGAACCAATTGTCCATGATGACAGTGCGGATCAAAAGAGACCATGGTGACACTGCGGAACCGCATGGAACCAAGGAGCCATTGTGACACAGTGGGGCCTCATGGAATCAAGGAGACCATTGTGACCGAGGTGTTGCATGTGAAGGCAAGGAGCCATTGTGACACTTTGGGCTTCTTCCCTTGAGCTCTGCAGCTGGCTGTCCCAGCCCAGCGCACCATGTGCCACCTGCTCTCCTCAGGGCTCTGCCTGCACACAGCCCCAGGAGAAGTTTTCCTGTTTGGAAGGAAAGAATGGAAAAGCCGGAGCAGGTTTCCCAAACAACAAACCCCACTCAGGAGCCACATGCTCAGTACAGGCTGCCGGGAACGATGTCCCCTTTCTACAAGGGTCAGGGTGAGCAGAATTCTCTGGGAGCAGAATTCTCGGAGTCTTTCCACTGAATTCTCTGTCCCCGTGTCTTGGGGTGACTTTATCATGTGTATCCCCTATCGCTGCTCTATGCCCAGAAGTGAACTTTGTGCATTTCTGTGCCTTTCAACTGAGCCTGAGAGGGGGGAGAGGAAAAAAAACCGGACAAACTTCTCAGAGCGTTTGTTCAAGGACACACATACACACACTCCTCTGCATCCTGCTTGCAGCAAGAGCAGAGGAAGCAACTTTGTTTCTTTTTAGCCAGTTTTCAGCTCCTTTTCTCTGGGGGGAGATGGAGAGTTGAACTTTGTTTTCCTGGGACTTTGGGGTTTTTTTTCCCTTCTTCTCTTCTTGACTGTTTCAACATCAGACCACATTGGGAGAATTTTCTCCCGAGGTGGGGGCCCTGAATGTGGGCCCATGAGCCAGCTGCAAGGAGGAGGAGAGAGACTGCACCTACGGAAGTTTTGGGGTTCCTCCCCCCTGCCATGAGGTCATGGGAGAGGGGACCCTGGGGTAGAGGCATGGCCTGGGCACGGGGTCTCCCTGCTCCCTGCTGACATGTGCCCTAATCCTGTTCAGCACTGCTTATTTTGTGTTGCCTTGTGCCAGGAGGGCCCTGGTTGTGCCGTGATTGCTCAGTTCTTTGGCAGTGCCCCGCCCATGTGGCTGGAGAAGAAAGAGCTCTGAAACTTCTCTCATGAATGGCTCCCTATTTCTTTGCACGGGCCTCGCTGTCTATGGATGTTTCAGGAGACCCCACCGAAACACGGAAGGACTCTCAAATTATCCCAGCTTTCTCTGCACAGCGAGAGCTTTTAATATTTAGCATTGTTCTCCTTTTCCTGGGTGTTTGTTAAAAAATGGTTTTTATCTCTTTCACTTTCTTCCCAGGAAAATTCTTTTTTCCCGAAGCTGGTGGGGGAGGGCTGGGTGTAACCTGCCTTCTATCAGAGGATATTTTCCTCCACATTTGTCCAAACCGGCACAGCCTGTCCTTTCCTGGGTCTCTGTTGCAGATGGAAGCTGCTGGTGCCATTGTCAGCTTGAAGCCCTCTTTTGATGCAAGCAGATGTTGCCAGGTGTGTTCAGCAGCTGTTGCTCAATGCTTATGCCAAGCTATTGTGTTCCTCATGGAACCAAGGAGCCATTGTGACACTGCAGGGGCTGATGGCATCAAGGAGACAATTGTGACAGTACAGAACCTCCTAGAAACAAGGCTCCATTGTGACACCGTGGGGAATCATGGAATCACGGAGCCCATTGTGACACGGCCAGGCCGCATGGAACCAATGGTCCATGGTTACACGGCGGATTCAAGAAGAGCACGGTGACACCACGCAACATCATGGAACCATAGGTCCATTGTGACACAGCGGGGCCTCATGGAAACAAGGGGACCATTGTGGCAAAGCAGGGCCTAATGGAAGCATGGAGAGCATTGTGACATTGTGGGGAATCATGGAAGCATGGAGAGCATTGTGACACTAAGGAAACTCCTGGAACCAAGATGACCACTGGCACATAATGGAACCTCATGGAACCAAGCCTCCATGATGACTTTGGAGGGCCTCAGGGACCACAGGACCCATTGTGACACAGCAGGACCTGGTGGAACCAAGGAGCCTTTGTGATGCTCCAGATCCACATGGAAGCCAGGGTGCACTGAGACACAGCGGGGCCTTGTTGGAACCAAAGACACCTCTGCAAAAAGCAGGCTAGCTCATAGAAGCAAGGAGTCCATTGTTACAACATCAAACCTATGGAAGCAAGGGACCATTGTGACACTGCGGGGCCTCATGGAACCAATTGTCCATGATGACAGTGCGGATCAAAAGAGACCATGGTGACACTGCGGAACCCGATGGAACCAAGGAGCCATTGTGACACAGTGGGGCCTCATGGAATCAAGGAGACCATTGTGACCCAGGTGTTGCATGTGAAGGCAAGGAGCCATTGTGACACTTTGGGCTTCTTCCCTTGAGCTCTGCAGCTGGCTGTCCCAGCCCAGCGCACCATGTGCCACCTGCTCTCCTCAGGGCTCTGCCTGCACACAGCCCCAGGAGAAGTTTTCCTGTTTGGAAGGAAAGAATGGAAAAGCCGGAGCAGGTTTCCTAAACAACAAACCCCACTCAGGAGCCACATGCTCAGTACAGGCTGCCGGGAACGATGTCCCCTTTCTACAAGGGTCAGGGTGAGCAGAATTCTCTGGGAGCAGAATTCTCGGAGTCTTTCCACTGAATTCTCTGTCCCCGTGTCTTGGGGTGACTTTATCATGTGTATCCCCTATCGCTGCTCTATGCCCAGAAGTGAACTTTGTGCATTTCTGTGCCTTTCAACTGAGCCTGAGAGGGGGGAGAGGAAAAAAAACCGGACAAACTTCTCAGAGCGTTTGTTCAAGGACACACATACACACACTCCTCTGCATCCTGCTTGCAGCAAGAGCAGAGGAAGCAACTTTGTTTCTTTTTAGCCAGTTTTCAGCTCCTTTTCTCTGGGGGGAGATGGAGAGTTGAACTTTGTTTTCCTGGGACTTTGGGGTTTTTTTTCCCTTCTTCTCTTCTTGACTCTTTCAACATCAGACCACATTGGGAGAATTTTCTCCCGAGGTGGGGGCCCTGAATGTGGGCCCATGAGCCAGCTGCAAGGAGGAGGAGAGAGACTGCACCTACGGAAGTTTTGGGGTTCCTCCCCCCTGCCATGAGGTCATGGGAGAGGGGACCCTGGGGTAGAGGCATGGCCTGGGCACGGGGTCTCCCTGCTCCCTGCTGACATGTGCCCTAATCCTGTTCAGCACTGCTTATTTTGTGTTGCCTTGTGCCAGGAGGGCCCTGGTTGTGCCGTGATTGCTCAGTTCTTTGGCAGTGCCCCGCCCATGTGGCTGGAGAAGAAAGAGCTCTGAAACTTCTCTCATGAATGGCTCCCTATTTCTTTGCACGGGCCTCGCTGTCTATGGATGTTTCAGGAGACCCCACCGAAACACGGAAGGACTCTCAAATTATCCCAGCTTTCTCTGCACAGCGAGAGCTTTTAATATTTAGCATTGTTCTCCTTTTCCTGGGTGTTTGTTAAAAAATGGTTTTTATCTCTTTCACTTTCTTCCCAGGAAAATTCTTTTTTCCCGAAGCTGGTGGGGGAGGGCTGGGTGTAACCTGCCTTCTATCAGAGGATATTTTCCTCCACATTTGTCCAAACCGGCACAGCCTGTCCTTTCCTGGGTCTCTGTTGCAGATGGAAGCTGCTGGTGCCATTGTCAGCTTGAAGCCCTCTTTTGATGCAAGCAGATGTTGCCAGGTGTGTTCAGCAGCTGTTGCTCAATGCTTATGCCAAGCTATTGTGTTCCTCATGGAACCAAGGAGCCATTGTGACACTGCAGGGGCTGATGGCATCAAGGAGACAATTGTGACAGTACAGAACCTCCTAGAAACAAGGCTCCATTGTGACACCGTGGGGAATCATGGAATCACGGAGCCCATTGTGACACGGCCAGGCCGCATGGAACCAATGGTCCATGGTTACACGGCGGATTCAAGAAGAGCACGGTGACACCACGCAACATCATGGAACCATAGGTCCATTGTGACACAGCGGGGCCTCATGGAAACAAGGGGACCATTGTGGCAAAGCAGGGCCTAATGGAAGCATGGAGAGCATTGTGACATTGTGGGGAATCATGGAAGCATGGAGAGCATTGTGACACTAAGGAAACTCCTGGAACCAAGATGACCACTGGCACATAATGGAACCTCATGGAACCAAGCCTCCATGATGACTTTGGAGGGCCTCAGGGACCACAGGACCCATTGTGACACAGCAGGACCTGGTGGAACCAAGGAGCCTTTGTGATGCTCCAGATCCACATGGAAGCCAGGGTGCACTGAGACACAGCGGGGCCTTGTTGGAACCAAAGACACCTCTGCAAAAAGCAGGCTAGCTCATAGAAGCAAGGAGTCCATTGTTACAACATCAAACCTATGGAACCAAGGGACCATTGTGACACTGCGGGGCCTCATGGAACCAATTGTCCATGATGACAGTGCGGATCAAAAGAGACCATGGTGACACTGCGGAACCCGATGGAACCAAGGAGCCATTGTGACACAGTGGGGCCTCATGGAATCAAGGAGACCATTGTGACCCAGGTGTTGCATGTGAAGGCAAGGAGCCATTGTGACACTTTGGGCTTCTTCCCTTGAGCTCTGCAGCTGGCTGTCCCAGCCCAGCGCACCATGTGCCACCTGCTCTCCTCAGGGCTCTGCCTGCACACAGCCCCAGGAGAAGTTTTCCTGTTTGGAAGGAAAGAATGGAAAAGCCGGAGCAGGTTTCCTAAACAACAAACCCCACTCAGGAGCCACATGCTCAGTACAGGCTGCCGGGAACGATGTCCCCTTTCTACAAGGGTCAGGGTGAGCAGAATTCTCTGGGAGCAGAATTCTCGGAGTCTTTCCACTGAATTCTCTGTCCCCGTGTCTTGGGGTGACTTTATCATGTGTATCCCCTATCGCTGCTCTATGCCCAGAAGTGAACTTTGTGCATTTCTGTGCCTTTCAACTGAGCCTGAGAGGGGGGAGAGGAAAAAAAAACCGGACAAACTTCTCAGAGCGTTTGTTCAAGGACACACATACACACTCCTCTGCATCCTGCTTGCAGCAAGAGCAGAGGAAGCAACTTTGTTTCTTTTTAGCCAGTTTTCAGCTCCTTTTCTCTGGGGGGAGATGGAGAGTTGAACTTTGTTTTCCTGGGACTTTGGGGTTTTTTTTCCCTTCTTCTCTTCTTGACTCTTTCAACATCAGACCACATTGGGAGAATTTTCTCCCGAGGTGGGGGCCCTGAATGTGGGCCCATGAGCGAGCTCCAAGGAGGAGGAGAGAGACTACACCTCCGGAAGTGTTGGGGTTCCTCCCCCCTGCCATGAGGTCATGGGAGAGGGGACCCTGGGGTAGAGGCATGGCCTGGGCACGGGGGTCTCCCTGCTCCCTGCTGACATGTGCCCTAATCCTGTTCAGCACTGCTTATTTTGTGTTGCCTTGTGCCAGGAGGGCCCTGGTTGTGCCGTGATTGCTCAGTTCTTTGGCAGTGCCCCGCCCATGTGGCTGGAGAAGAAAGAGCTCTGAAACTTCTCTCAAGAATGGCTCCCTATTTCTTTGCACGGGCCTCGCTGTCTATGGATGTTTCAGGAGACCCCACCGAAACACGGAAGGACTCTCAAATTATCCCAGCTTTCTCTGCACAGCGAGAGCTTTTAATATTTAGCATTGTTCTCCTTTTCCTGGGTGTTTGTTAAAAAATGGTTTTTATCTCTTTCACTTTCTTCCCAGGAAAATTCTTTTTTCCCGAAGCTGGTGGGGGAGGGCTGGGTGTAACCTGCCTTCTATCAGAGGATATTTTCCTCCACATTTGTCCAAACCGGCACAGCCTGTCCTTTCCTGGGTCTCTGTTGCAGATGGAAGCTGCTGGTGCCATTGTCAGCTTGAAGCCCTCTTTTGATGCAAGCAGATGTTGCCAGGTGTGTTCAGCAGCTGTTGCTCAATGCTTATGCCAAGCTATTGTGTTCCTCATGGAACCAAGGAGCCATTGTGACACTGCAGGGGCTGATGGCATCAAGGAGGCAATTGTGACAGTACAGAACCTCCTAGAAACAAGGCTCCATTGTGACACCGTGGGGAATCATGGAATCACGGAGCCCATTGTGACACGGCCAGGCTGCATGGAACCAATGGTCCATGGTTCCACTGCGGATTCAAGAAGAGCACGGTGACACCACGCAACATCCTGGAACCATAGGTCCATTGTGACACAGCGGGGCCTCATGGAAACAAGGGGACCATTGTGGCAAAGCAGGGCCTAATGGAAGCATGGAGAGCATTGTGACATTGTGGGGAATCATGGAAGCATGGAGAGCATTGTGACACTAAGGAAACTCCTGGAACCAAGATGACCACTGGCACATAATGGAACCTCATGGAAGCAAGCCTCCATGATGACTTTGGAGGGCTTCAGGGACCACAGGACCCATTGTGACACAGCAGGACCTGGTGGAACCAAGGAGCCTTTGTGATGCTCCAGATCCACATGGAAGCCAGGGTGCACTGAGACACAGCGGGGCCTTGTTGGAACCAAAGACACCTCTGCAAAAAGCAGGCTAGCTCATAGAAGCAAGGAGTCCTTTGTTACAACGTAAAAGCTATGCAACCAAGGGACCATTGTGACACTGCGGGGCCTCATGGAACCAATTGTCCATGATGACAATGCGGATCAAAAGAGACCATGGTGACAATGCGGAACCTGATGGAACCAAGGAGCCATTGTGACACAGTGGGGCCTCATGGAATCAAGGAGACCATTGTGACCCAGGTGTTGCATGTGAAGGCAAGGAGCCATTGTGACACTTTGGGCTTCTTCCCTTGAGCTCTGCAGCTGGCTGTCCCAGCCCAGCGCACCATGTGCCACCTGCTCTCCTCAGGGCTCTGCCTGCACACAGCCCCAGGAGAAGTTTTCCTGTTTGGAAGGAAAGAATGGAAAAGCCGGAGCAGGTTTCCTAAACAACAAACCCCACTCAGGAGCCACATGCTCAGTACAGGCTGCCGGGAACGATGTCCCCTTTCTACAAGGGTCAGGGTGAGCAGAATTCTCTGGGAGCAGAATTCTCGGAGTCTTTCCACTGAATTCTCTGTCCCTGTGTCTTGGGGTGACTTTATCATGTGTATCCCCTATTGCTGCTCTATGCCCAGAAGTGAACTTTGTGCATTTCTGTGCCTTTCAACTGAGCCTGAGAGGGGGGAGAGGAAAAAAAAGCCAGACAAACTTCTCAGAGCGTTTGTTCAAGGACACACATACACACTCCTCTGCATCCTGCTTGCAGCAAGAGCAGAGGAAGCAACTTTGTTTCTTTTTAGCCAGTTTTCAGCTCCTTTTCTCTGGGGGGAGATGGAGAGTTGAACTTTGTTTTCCTGGGACTTTGGGGTTTTTTTTCCCTTCTTCTCTTCTTGACTCTTTCAACATCAGACCACATTGGGAGAATTTTCTCCCGAGGTGGGGGCCCTGAATGTGGGCCCATGAGCCAGCTGCAAGGAGGAGGAGAGAGACTACACCTCCGGAAGTGTTGGGGTTCCTCCCCCCTGCCATGAGGTCATGGGAGAGGGGACCCTGGGGTAGAGGCATGGCCTGGGCACGGGGGTCTCCCTGCTCCCTGCTGACATGTGCCCTAATCCTGTTCAGCACTGCTTATTTTGTGTTGCCCTGTGCCAGGAGGGCCCTGGTTGTGCCATGATTGCTCAGTTCTTTGGCAGTGCCCCGCCCATGTGGCTGGAGAAGAAAGAGCTCTGAAACTTCTCTCAAGAATGGCTCCCTATTTCTTTGCACGGGCCTCGCTGTCTATGGATGTTTCAGGAGACCCCACCGAAACACGGAAGGACTCTCAAATTATCCCAGCTTTCTCTGCACAGCGAGAGCTTTTAATATTTAGCATTGTTCTCCTTTTCCTGGGTGTTTGTTAAAAAAATAGTTTTTATCTCTTTCACTTTCTTCCCAGGAAAATTCTTTTTTCCCGAAGCTGGTGGGGGAGGGCTGGGTGTAACCTGCCTTCTATCAGAGGATATTTTCCTCCACATTTGTCCAAACCGGCACAGCCTGTCCTTTCCCTGGGTGTCTGTTGCAGATGGAAGCTGCTGGTGCCATTGTCAGCTTGAAGCCCTCTTTTGATGCAAGCAGATGTTGCCAGGTGTGTTCAGCAGCTGTTGCTCAATGCTTATGCCAAGCTATTGTGTTCCTCATGGAACCAAGGAGCCATTGTGACACTGCAGGGGCTGATGGCATCAAGGAGACAATTGTGACAGTACAGAACCTCCTAGAAACAAGGCTCCATTGTGACACCGTGGGGAATCATGGAATCACGGAGCCCATTGTGACACGGCCAGGCCGCATGGAACCAATGGTCCATGGTTACACGGCGGATTCAAGAAGAGCACGGTGACACCACGCAACATCATAGAACCATAGGTCCATTGTGACACAGCGGGGCCTCATGGAAACAAGGGGACCATTGTGGCAAAGCAGGGCCTAATGGAAGCATGGAGAGCATTGTGACATTGTGGGGAATCATGGAAGCATGGAGAGCATTGTGACACTAAGGAAACTCCTGGAACCAAGATGACCACTGGCACATAATGGAACCTCATGGAAGCAAGCCTCCATGATGACTTTGGAGGGCCTCGGGGACCACAGGACCCATTGTGACACAGCAGGACCTGGTGGAACCAAGGAGCCTTTGTGATGCTCCAGATCCACATGGAAGCCAGGGTGCACTGAGACACAGCGGGGCCTTGTTGGAACCAAAGACACCTCTGCAAAAAGCAGGCTAGCTCATAGAAGCAAGGAGTCCATTGTTACAACATCAAACCTATGGAAGCAAGGGACCATTGTGACACTGCGGGGCCTCATGGAACCAATTGTCCATGATGACAGTGCGGATCAAAAGAGACCATGGTGACACTGCGGAACCGCATGGAACCAAGGAGCCATTGTGACACAGTGGGGCCTCATGGAATCAAGGAGACCATTGTGACCGAGGTGTTGCATGTGAAGGCAAGGAGCCATTGTGACACTTTGGGCTTCTTCCCTTGAGCTCTGCAGCTGGCTGTCCCAGCCCAGCGCACCATGTGCCACCTGCTCTCCTCAGGGCTCTGCCTGCACACAGCCCCAGGAGAAGTTTTCCTGTTTGGAAGGAAAGAATGGAAAAGCCGGAGCAGGTTTCCCAAACAACAAACCCCACTCAGGAGCCACATGCTCAGTACAGGCTGCCGGGAACGATGTCCCCTTTCTACAAGGGTCAGGGTGAGCAGAATTCTCTGGGAGCAGAATTCTCGGAGTCTTTCCACTGAATTCTCTGTCCCCGTGTCTTGGGGTGACTTTATCATGTGTATCCCCTATCGCTGCTCTATGCCCAGAAGTGAACTTTGTGCATTTCTGTGCCTTTCAACTGAGCCTGAGAGGGGGGAGAGGAAAAAAAAACCGGACAAACTTCTCAGAGCGTTTGTTCAAGGACACACATACACACTCCTCTGCATCCTGCTTGCAGCAAGAGCAGAGGAAGCAACTTTGTTTCTTTTTAGCCAGTTTTCAGCTCCTTTTCTCTGGGGGGAGATGGAGAGTTGAACTTTGTTTTCCTGGGACTTTGGGGTTTTTTTTCCCTTCTTCTCTTCTTGACTCTTTCAACATCAGACCACATTGGGAGAATTTTCTCCCGAGGTGGGGGCCCTGAATGTGGGCCCATGAGCGAGCTCCAAGGAGGAGGAGAGAGACTACACCTCCGGAAGTGTTGGGGTTCCTCCCCCCTGCCATGAGGTCATGGGAGAGGGGACCCTGGGGTAGAGGCATGGCCTGGGCACGGGGGTCTCCCTGCTCCCTGCTGACATGTGCCCTAATCCTGTTCAGCACTGCTTATTTTGTGTTGCCTTGTGCCAGGAGGGCCCTGGTTGTGCCGTGATTGCTCAGTTCTTTGGCAGTGCCCCGCCCATGTGGCTGGAGAAGAAAGAGCTCTGAAACTTCTCTCAAGAATGGCTCCCTATTTCTTTGCACGGGCCTCGCTGTCTATGGATGTTTCAGGAGACCCCACCGAAACACGGAAGGACTCTCAAATTATCCCAGCTTTCTCTGCACAGCGAGAGCTTTTAATATTTAGCATTGTTCTCCTTTTCCTGGGTGTTTGTTAAAAAATGGTTTTTATCTCTTTCACTTTCTTCCCAGGAAAATTCTTTTTTCCCGAAGCTGGTGGGGGAGGGCTGGGTGTAACCTGCCTTCTATCAGAGGATATTTTCCTCCACATTTGTCCAAACCGGCACAGCCTGTCCTTTCCTGGGTCTCTGTTGCAGATGGAAGCTGCTGGTGCCATTGTCAGCTTGAAGCCCTCTTTTGATGCAAGCAGATGTTGCCAGGTGTGTTCAGCAGCTGTTGCTCAATGCTTATGCCAAGCTATTGTGTTCCTCATGGAACCAAGGAGCCATTGTGACACTGCAGGGGCTGATGGCATCAAGGAGGCAATTGTGACAGTACAGAACCTCCTAGAAACAAGGCTCCATTGTGACACCGTGGGGAATCATGGAATCACGGAGCCCATTGTGACACGGCCAGGCTGCATGGAACCAATGGTCCATGGTTCCACTGCGGATTCAAGAAGAGCACGGTGACACCACGCAACATCCTGGAACCATAGGTCCATTGTGACACAGCGGGGCCTCATGGAAACAAGGGGACCATTGTGGCAAAGCAGGGCCTAATGGAAGCATGGAGAGCATTGTGACATTGTGGGGAATCATGGAAGCATGGAGAGCATTGTGACACTAAGGAAACTCCTGGAACCAAGATGACCACTGGCACATAATGGAACCTCATGGAAGCAAGCCTCCATGATGACTTTGGAGGGCTTCAGGGACCACAGGACCCATTGTGACACAGCAGGACCTGGTGGAACCAAGGAGCCTTTGTGATGCTCCAGATCCACATGGAAGCCAGGGTGCACTGAGACACAGCGGGGCCTTGTTGGAACCAAAGACACCTCTGCAAAAAGCAGGCTAGCTCATAGAAGCAAGGAGTCCTTTGTTACAACGTAAAAGCTATGCAACCAAGGGACCATTGTGACACTGCGGGGCCTCATGGAACCAATTGTCCATGATGACAATGCGGATCAAAAGAGACCATGGTGACAATGCGGAACCTGATGGAACCAAGGAGCCATTGTGACACAGTGGGGCCTCATGGAATCAAGGAGACCATTGTGACCCAGGTGTTGCATGTGAAGGCAAGGAGCCATTGTGACACTTTGGGCTTCTTCCCTTGAGCTCTGCAGCTGGCTGTCCCAGCCCAGCGCACCATGTGCCACCTGCTCTCCTCAGGGCTCTGCCTGCACACAGCCCCAGGAGAAGTTTTCCTGTTTGGAAGGAAAGAATGGAAAAGCCGGAGCAGGTTTCCTAAACAACAAACCCCACTCAGGAGCCACATGCTCAGTACAGGCTGCCGGGAACGATGTCCCCTTTCTACAAGGGTCAGGGTGAGCAGAATTCTCTGGGAGCAGAATTCTCGGAGTCTTTCCACTGAATTCTCTGTCCCTGTGTCTTGGGGTGACTTTATCATGTGTATCCCCTATTGCTGCTCTATGCCCAGAAGTGAACTTTGTGCATTTCTGTGCCTTTCAACTGAGCCTGAGAGGGGGGAGAGGAAAAAAAAGCCAGACAAACTTCTCAGAGCGTTTGTTCAAGGACACACATACACACTCCTCTGCATCCTGCTTGCAGCAAGAGCAGAGGAAGCAACTTTGTTTCTTTTTAGCCAGTTTTCAGCTCCTTTTCTCTGGGGGGAGATGGAGAGTTGAACTTTGTTTTCCTGGGACTTTGGGGTTTTTTTTCCCTTCTTCTCTTCTTGACTCTTTCAACATCAGACCACATTGGGAGAATTTTCTCCCGAGGTGGGGGCCCTGAATGTGGGCCCATGAGCCAGCTGCAAGGAGGAGGAGAGAGACTACACCTCCGGAAGTGTTGGGGTTCCTCCCCCCTGCCATGAGGTCATGGGAGAGGGGACCCTGGGGTAGAGGCATGGCCTGGGCACGGGGTCTCCCTGCTCCCTGCTCACATGTGCCCTAATCCTGTTCAGCACTGCTTATTTTGTGTTGCCTTGTGCCAGGAGGGCCCTGGTTGTGCCGTGATTGCTCAGTTCTTTGGCAGTGCCCCGCCCATGTGGCTGGAGAAGAAAGAGCTCTGAAACTTCTCTCAAGAATGGCTCCCTATTTCTTTGCACGGGCCTCGCTGTCTATGGATGTTTCAGGAGACCCCACCGAAACACGGAAGGACTCTCAAATTATCCCAGCTTTCTCTGCACAGCGAGAGCTTTTAATATTTAGCATTGTTCTCCTTTTCCTGGGTGTTTGTTAAAAAATGGTTTTTATCTCTTTCACTTTCTTCCCAGGAAAATTCTTTTTTCCCGAAGCTGGTGGGGGAGGGCTGGGTGTAACCTGCCTTCTATCAGAGGATATTTTCCTCCACATTTGTCCAAACCGGCACAGCCTGTCCTTTCCTGGGTCTCTGTTGCAGATGGAAGCTGCTGGTGCCATTGTCAGCTTGAAGCCCTCTTTTGATGCAAGCAGATGTTGCCAGGTGTGTTCAGCAGCTGTTGCTCAATGCTTATGCCAAGCTATTGTGTTCCTCATGGAACCAAGGAGCCATTGTGACACTGCAGGGGCTGATGGCATCAAGGAGGCAATTGTGACAGTACAGAACCTCCTAGAAACAAGGCTCCATTGTGACACCGTGGGGAATCATGGAATCACGGAGCCCATTGTGACACGGCCAGGCCGCATGGAACCAATGGTCCATGGTTACACGGCGGATTCAAGAAGAGCACGGTGACACCACGCAACATCATGGAACCATAGGTCCATTGTGACACAGCGGGGCCTCATGGAAACAAGGGGACCATTGTGGCAAAGCAGGGCCTAATGGAAGCATGGAGAGCATTGTGACATTGTGGGGAATCATGGAAGCATGGAGAGCATTGTGACACTAAGGAAACTCCTGGAACCAAGATGACCACTGGCACATAATGGAACCTCATGGAAGCAAGCCTCCATGATGACTTTGGAGGGCCTCAGGGACCACAGGACCCATTGTGACACAGCAGGACCTGGTGGAACCAAGGAGCCTTTGTGATGCTCCAGATCCACATGGAAGCCAGGGTGCACTGAGACACAGCGGGGCCTTGTTGGAACCAAAGACACCTCTGCAAAAAGCAGGCTAGCTCATAGAAGCAAGGAGTCCATTGTTACAACATCAAACCTATGGAAGCAAGGGACCATTGTGACACTGCGGGGCCTCATGGAACCAATTGTCTATGATGACAATGCGGATCAAAAGAGACCATGGTGACACTGCGGAACCCGATGGAACCAAGGAGCCATTGTGACACAGTGGGGCCTCATGGAATCAAGGAGACCATTGTGACCCAGGTGTTGCATGTGAAGGCAAGGAGCCATTGTGACACTTTGGGCTTCTTCCCTTGAGCTCTGCAGCTGGCTGTCCCAGCCCAGCGCACCATGTGCCACCTGCTCTCCTCAGGGCTCTGCCTGCACACAGCCCCAGGAGAAGTTTTCCTGTTTGGAAGGAAAGAATGGAAAAGCCGGAGCAGGTTTCCTAAACAACAAACCCCACTCAGGAGCCACATGCTCAGTACAGGCTGCCGGGAACGATGTCCCCTTTCTACAAGGGTCAGGGTGAGCAGAATTCTCTGGGAGCAGAATTCTCGGAGTCTTTCCACTGAATTCTCTGTCCCTGTGTCTTGGGGTGACTTTATCATGTGTATCCCCTATCGCTGCTCTATGCCCAGAAGTGAACTTTGTGCATTTCTGTGCCTTTCAACTGAGCCTGAGAGGGGGGAGAGGAAAAAAAACCGGACAAACTTCTCAGAGCGTTTGTTCAAGGACACACATACACACACTCCTCTGCATCCTGCTTGCAGCAAGAGCAGAGGAAGCAACTTTGTTTCTTTTTAGCCAGTTTTCAGCTCCTTTTCTCTGGGGGGAGATGGAGAGTTGAACTTTGTTTTCCTGGGACTTTGGGGTTTTTTTTCCCTTCTTCTCTTCTTGACTCTTTCAACATCAGACCACATTGGGAGAATTTTCTCCCGAGGTGGGGGCCCTGAATGTGGGCCCGTGAGCCAGCTGCAAGGAGGAGGAGAGAGACTACACCTCCGGAAGTGTTGGGGTTCCTCCCCCCTGCCATGAGGTCATGGGAGAGGGGACCCTGGGGTAGAGGCATGGCCTGGGCACGGGGGTCTCCCTGCTCCCTGCTGACATGTGCCCTAATCCTGTTCAGCACTGCTTATTTTGTGTTGCCCTGTGCCAGGAGGGCCCTGGTTGTGCCGTGATTGCTCAGTTCTTTGGCAGTGCCCCGCCCATGTGGCTGGAGAAGAAAGAGCTCTGAAACTTCTCTCAAGAATGGCTCCCTATTTCTTTGCACGGGCCTCGCTGTCTATGGATGTTTCAGGAGACCCCACCGAAACACGGAAGGACTCTCAAATTATCCCAGCTTTCTCTGCACAGCGAGAGCTTTTAATATTTAGCATTGTTCTCCTTTTCCTGGGTGTTTGTTAAAAAAATAGTTTTTATCTCTTTCACTTTCTTCCCAGGAAAATTCTTTTTTCCCGAAGCTGGTGGGGGAGGGCTGGGTGTAACCTGCCTTCTATCAGAGGATATTTTCCTCCACATTTGTCCAAACCGGCACAGCCTGTCCTTTCCTGGGTCTCTGTTGCAGATGGAAGCTGCTGGTGCCATTGTCAGCTTGAAGCCCTCTTTTGATGCAAGCAGATGTTGCCAGGTGTGTTCAGCAGCTGTTGCTCAATGCTTATGCCAAGCTATTGTGTTCCTCATGGAACCAAGGAGCCATTGTGACACTGCAGGGGCTGATGGCATCAAGGAAACAATTGTGACAGTACAGAACCTCCTAGAAACAAGGCTCCATTGTGACACCGCGGGGAATCATGGAATCACGGAGCCCATTGTGACACGGCCAGGCCGCATGGAACCAATGGTCCATGGTTACTTGGCGGATTCAAGAAGAGCACGGTGACACCACGCAACATCATGGAACCATAGGTCCATTGTGACACAGCGGGGCCTCATGGAAACAAGGGGACCATTGTGGCAAAGCAGGGCCTAATGGAAGCATGGAGAGCATTGTGACATTGTGGGGAATCATGGAAGCATGGAGAGCATTGTGACACTAAGGAAACTCCTGGAACCAAGATGACCACTGGCACATAATGGAACCTCATGGAAGCAAGCCTCCATGATGACTTTGGAGGGCCTCGGGGACCACAGGACCCATTGTGACACAGCAGGACCTGGTGGAACCAAGGAGCCTTTGTGATGCTCCAGATCCACATGGAAGCCAGGGTGCACTGAGACACAGCGGGGCCTTGTTGGAACCAAAGACACCTCTGCAAAAAGCAGGCTAGCTCATAGAAGCAAGGAGTCCTTTGTTACAACGTAAAAGCTATGCAACCAAGGGACCATTGTGACACTGCGGGGCCTCATGGAACCAATTGTCCATGATGACAATGCGGATCAAAAGAGACCATGGTGACAATGCGGAACCCGATGGAACCAAGGAGCCATTGTGACACAGTGGGGCCTCATGGAATCAAGGAGACCATTGTGACCCAGGTGTTGCATGTGAAGGCAAGGAGCCATTGTGACACTTTGGGCTTCTTCCCTTGAGCTCTGCAGCTGGCTGTCCCAGCCCAGCGCACCATGTGCCACCTGCTCTCCTCAGGGCTCTGCCTGCACACAGCCCCAGGAGAAGTTTTCCTGTTTGGAAGGAAAGAATGGAAAAGCCGGAGCAGGTTTCCTAAACAACAAACCCCACTCAGGAGCCACATGCTCAGTACAGGCTGCCGGGAACGATGTCCCCTTTCTACAAGGGTCAGGGTGAGCAGAATTCTCTGGGAGCAGAATTCTCGGAGTCTTTCCACTGAATTCTCTGTCCCCGTGTCTTGGGGTGACTTTATCATGTGTATCCCCTATCGCTGCTCTATGCCCAGAAGTGAACTTTGTGCATTTCTGTGCCTTTCAACTGAGCCTGAGAGGGGGGAGAGGAAAAAAAAGCCAGACAAACTTCTCAGAGCGTTTGTTCAAGGACACACATACACACTCCTCTGCATCCTGCTTGCAGCAAGAGCAGAGGAAGCAACTTTGTTTCTTTTTAGCCAGTTTTCAGCTCCTTTTCTCTGGGGGGAGATGGAGAGTTGAACTTTGTTTTCCTGGGACTTTGGGGTTTTTTTTCCCTTCTTCTCTTCTTGACTCTTTCAACATCAGACCACATTGGGAGAATTTTCTCCCGAGGTGGGGGCCCTGAATGTGGGCCCATGAGCCAGCTGCAAGGAGGAGGAGAGAGACTACACCTCCGGAAGTGTTGGGGTTCCTCCCCCCTGCCATGAGGTCATGGGAGAGGGGACCCTGGGGTAGAGGCATGGCCTGGGCACGGGGGTCTCCCTGCTCCCTGCTGACATGTGCCCTAATCCTGTTCAGCACTGCTTATTTTGTGTTGCCCTGTGCCAGGAGGGCCCTGGTTGTGCCATGATTGCTCAGTTCTTTGGCAGTGCCCCGCCCATGTGGCTGGAGAAGAAAGAGCTCTGAAACTTCTCTCAAGAATGGCTCCCTATTTCTTTGCACGGGCCTCGCTGTCTATGGATGTTTCAGGAGACCCCACCGAAACACGGAAGGACTCTCAAATTATCCCAGCTTTCTCTGCACAGCGAGAGCTTTTAATATTTAGCATTGTTCTCCTTTTCCTGGGTGTTTGTTAAAAAAATAGTTTTTATCTCTTTCACTTTCTTCCCAGGAAAATTCTTTTTTCCCGAAGCTGGTGGGGGAGGGCTGGGTGTAACCTGCCTTCTATCAGAGGATATTTTCCTCCACATTTGTCCAAACCGGCACAGCCTGTCCTTTCCCTGGGTGTCTGTTGCAGATGGAAGCTGCTGGTGCCATTGTCAGCTTGAAGCCCTCTTTTGATGCAAGCAGATGTTGCCAGGTGTGTTCAGCAGCTGTTGCTCAATGCTTATGCCAAGCTATTGTGTTCCTCATGGAACCAAGGAGCCATTGTGACACTGCAGGGGCTGATGGCATCAAGGAGGCAATTGTGACAGTACAGAACCTCCTAGAAACAAGGCTCCATTGTGACACCGTGGGGAATCATGGAATCACGGAGCCCATTGTGACACGGCCAGGCCGCATGGAACCAATGGTCCATGGTTACACGGCGGATTCAAGAAGAGCACGGTGACACCACGCAACATCATGGAACCATAGGTCCATTGTGACACAGCGGGGCCTCATGGAAACAAGGGGACCATTGTGGCAAAGCAGGGCCTAATGGAAGCATGGAGAGCATTGTGACATTGTGGGGAATCATGGAAGCATGGAGAGCATTGTGACACTAAGGAAACTCCTGGAACCAAGATGACCACTGGCACATAATGGAACCTCATGGAAGCAAGCCTCCATGATGACTTTGGAGGGCCTCAGGGACCACAGGACCCATTGTGACACAGCAGGACCTGGTGGAACCAAGGAGCCTTTGTGATGCTCCAGATCCACATGGAAGCCAGGGTGCACTGAGACACAGCGGGGCCTTGTTGGAACCAAAGACACCTCTGCAAAAAGCAGGCTAGCTCATAGAAGCAAGGAGTCCATTGTTACAACATCAAACCTATGGAAGCAAGGGACCATTGTGACACTGCGGGGCCTCATGGAACCAATTGTCTATGATGACAATGCGGATCAAAAGAGACCATGGTGACACTGCGGAACCCGATGGAACCAAGGAGCCATTGTGACACAGTGGGGCCTCATGGAATCAAGGAGACCATTGTGACCCAGGTGTTGCATGTGAAGGCAAGGAGCCATTGTGACACTTTGGGCTTCTTCCCTTGAGCTCTGCAGCTGGCTGTCCCAGCCCAGCGCACCATGTGCCACCTGCTCTCCTCAGGGCTCTGCCTGCACACAGCCCCAGGAGAAGTTTTCCTGTTTGGAAGGAAAGAATGGAAAAGCCGGAGCAGGTTTCCTAAACAACAAACCCCACTCAGGAGCCACATGCTCAGTACAGGCTGCCGGGAACGATGTCCCCTTTCTACAAGGGTCAGGGTGAGCAGAATTCTCTGGGAGCAGAATTCTCGGAGTCTTTCCACTGAATTCTCTGTCCCTGTGTCTTGGGGTGACTTTATCATGTGTATCCCCTATCGCTGCTCTATGCCCAGAAGTGAACTTTGTGCATTTCTGTGCCTTTCAACTGAGCCTGAGAGGGGGGAGAGGAAAAAAAACCGGACAAACTTCTCAGAGCGTTTGTTCAAGGACACACATACACACACTCCTCTGCATCCTGCTTGCAGCAAGAGCAGAGGAAGCAACTTTGTTTCTTTTTAGCCAGTTTTCAGCTCCTTTTCTCTGGGGGGAGATGGAGAGTTGAACTTTGTTTTCCTGGGACTTTGGGGTTTTTTTTCCCTTCTTCTCTTCTTGACTCTTTCAACATCAGACCACATTGGGAGAATTTTCTCCCGAGGTGGGGGCCCTGAATGTGGGCCCGTGAGCCAGCTGCAAGGAGGAGGAGAGAGACTACACCTCCGGAAGTGTTGGGGTTCCTCCCCCCTGCCATGAGGTCATGGGAGAGGGGACCCTGGGGTAGAGGCATGGCCTGGGCACGGGGGTCTCCCTGCTCCCTGCTGACATGTGCCCTAATCCTGTTCAGCACTGCTTATTTTGTGTTGCCCTGTGCCAGGAGGGCCCTGGTTGTGCCGTGATTGCTCAGTTCTTTGGCAGTGCCCCGCCCATGTGGCTGGAGAAGAAAGAGCTCTGAAACTTCTCTCAAGAATGGCTCCCTATTTCTTTGCACGGGCCTCGCTGTCTATGGATGTTTCAGGAGACCCCACCGAAACACGGAAGGACTCTCAAATTATCCCAGCTTTCTCTGCACAGCGAGAGCTTTTAATATTTAGCATTGTTCTCCTTTTCCTGGGTGTTTGTTAAAAAAATAGTTTTTATCTCTTTCACTTTCTTCCCAGGAAAATTCTTTTTTCCCGAAGCTGGTGGGGGAGGGCTGGGTGTAACCTGCCTTCTATCAGAGGATATTTTCCTCCACATTTGTCCAAACCGGCACAGCCTGTCCTTTCCTGGGTGTCTGTTGCAGATGGAAGCTGCTGGTGCCATTGTCAGCTTGAAGCCCTCTTTTGATGCAAGCAGATGTTGCCAGGTGTGTTCAGCAGCTGTTGCTCAATGCTTATGCCAAGCTATTGTGTTCCTCATGGAACCAAGGAGCCATTGTGACACTGCAGGGGCTGATGGCATCAAGGAAACAATTGTGACAGTACAGAACCTCCTAGAAACAAGGCTCCATTGTGACACCGCGGGGAATCATGGAATCACGGAGCCCATTGTGACACGGCCAGGCCGCATGGAACCAATGGTCCATGGTTACTTGGCGGATTCAAGAAGAGCACGGTGACACCACGCAACATCATGGAACCATAGGTCCATTGTGACACAGCGGGGCCTCATGGAAACAAGGGGACCATTGTGGCAAAGCAGGGCCTAATGGAAGCATGGAGAGCATTGTGACATTGTGGGGAATCATGGAAGCATGGAGAGCATTGTGACACTAAGGAAACTCCTGGAACCAAGATGACCACTGGCACATAATGGAACCTCATGGAAGCAAGCCTCCATGATGACTTTGGAGGGCCTCGGGGACCACAGGACCCATTGTGACACAGCAGGACCTGGTGGAACCAAGGAGCCTTTGTGATGCTCCAGATCCACATGGAAGCCAGGGTGCACTGAGACACAGCGGGGCCTTGTTGGAACCAAAGACACCTCTGCAAAAAGCAGGCTAGCTCATAGAAGCAAGGAGTCCTTTGTTACAACGTAAAAGCTATGCAACCAAGGGACCATTGTGACACTGCGGGGCCTCATGGAACCAATTGTCCATGATGACAATGCGGATCAAAAGAGACCATGGTGACAATGCGGAACCCGATGGAACCAAGGAGCCATTGTGACACAGTGGGGCCTCATGGAATCAAGGAGACCATTGTGACCCAGGTGTTGCATGTGAAGGCAAGGAGCCATTGTGACACTTTGGGCTTCTTCCCTTGAGCTCTGCAGCTGGCTGTCCCAGCCCAGCGCACCATGTGCCACCTGCTCTCCTCAGGGCTCTGCCTGCACACAGCCCCAGGAGAAGTTTTCCTGTTTGGAAGGAAAGAATGGAAAAGCCGGAGCAGGTTTCCTAAACAACAAACCCCACTCAGGAGCCACATGCTCAGTACAGGCTGCCGGGAACGATGTCCCCTTTCTACAAGGGTCAGGGTGAGCAGAATTCTCTGGGAGCAGAATTCTCGGAGTCTTTCCACTGAATTCTCTGTCCCCGTGTCTTGGGGTGACTTTATCATGTGTATCCCCTATCGCTGCTCTATGCCCAGAAGTGAACTTTGTGCATTTCTGTGCCTTTCAACTGAGCCTGAGAGGGGGGAGAGGAAAAAAAAGCCAGACAAACTTCTCAGAGCGTTTGTTCAAGGACACACATACACACTCCTCTGCATCCTGCTTGCAGCAAGAGCAGAGGAAGCAACTTTGTTTCTTTTTAGCCAGTTTTCAGCTCCTTTTCTCTGGGGGGAGATGGAGAGTTGAACTTTGTTTTCCTGGGACTTTGGGGTTTTTTTTCCCTTCTTCTCTTCTTGACTCTTTCAACATCAGACCACATTGGGAGAATTTTCTCCCGAGGTGGGGGCCCTGAATGTGGGCCCATGAGCCAGCTGCAAGGAGGAGGAGAGAGACTACACCTCCGGAAGTGTTGGGGTTCCTCCCCCCTGCCATGAGGTCATGGGAGAGGGGACCCTGGGGTAGAGGCATGGCCTGGGCACGGGGGTCTCCCTGCTCCCTGCTGACATGTGCCCTAATCCTGTTCAGCACTGCTTATTTTGTGTTGCCCTGTGCCAGGAGGGCCCTGGTTGTGCCATGATTGCTCAGTTCTTTGGCAGTGCCCCGCCCATGTGGCTGGAGAAGAAAGAGCTCTGAAACTTCTCTCAAGAATGGCTCCCTATTTCTTTGCACGGGCCTCGCTGTCTATGGATGTTTCAGGAGACCCCACCGAAACACGGAAGGACTCTCAAATTATCCCAGCTTTCTCTGCACAGCGAGAGCTTTTAATATTTAGCATTGTTCTCCTTTTCCTGGGTGTTTGTTAAAAAAATAGTTTTTATCTCTTTCACTTTCTTCCCAGGAAAATTCTTTTTTCCCGAAGCTGGTGGGGGAGGGCTGGGTGTAACCTGCCTTCTATCAGAGGATATTTTCCTCCACATTTGTCCAAACCGGCACAGCCTGTCCTTTCCCTGGGTGTCTGTTGCAGATGGAAGCTGCTGGTGCCATTGTCAGCTTGAAGCCCTCTTTTGATGCAAGCAGATGTTGCCAGGTGTGTTCAGCAGCTGTTGCTCAATGCTTATGCCAAGCTATTGTGTTCCTCATGGAACCAAGGAGCCATTGTGACACTGCAGGGGCTGATGGCATCAAGGAGACAATTGTGACAGTACAGAACCTCCTAGAAACAAGGCTCCATTGTGACACCGTGGGGAATCATGGAATCACGGAGCCCATTGTGACACGGCCAGGCCGCATGGAACCAATGGTCCATGGTTACACGGCGGATTCAAGAAGAGCACGGTGACACCACGCAACATCATAGAACCATAGGTCCATTGTGACACAGCGGGGCCTCATGGAAACAAGGGGACCATTGTGGCAAAGCAGGGCCTAATGGAAGCATGGAGAGCATTGTGACATTGTGGGGAATCATGGAAGCATGGAGAGCATTGTGACACTAAGGAAACTCCTGGAACCAAGATGACCACTGGCACATAATGGAACCTCATGGAAGCAAGCCTCCATGATGACTTTGGAGGGCCTCGGGGACCACAGGACCCATTGTGACACAGCAGGACCTGGTGGAACCAAGGAGCCTTTGTGATACTCCAGATCCACATGGAAGCCAGGGTGCACTGAGACACAGCGGGGCCTTGTTGGAACCAAAGACACCTCTGCAAAAAGCAGGCTAGCTCATAGAAGCAAGGAGTCCATTGTTACAACATCAAACCTATGGAAGCAAGGGACCATTGTGACACTGCGGGGCCTCATGGAACCAATTGTCCATGATGACAGTGCGGATCAAAAGAGACCATGGTGACACTGCGGAACCGCATGGAACCAAGGAGCCATTGTGACACAGTGGGGCCTCATGGAATCAAGGAGACCATTGTGACCGAGGTGTTGCATGTGAAGGCAAGGAGCCATTGTGACACTTTGGGCTTCTTCCCTTGAGCTCTGCAGCTGGCTGTCCCAGCCCAGCGCACCATGTGCCACCTGCTCTCCTCAGGGCTCTGCCTGCACACAGCCCCAGGAGAAGTTTTCCTGTTTGGAAGGAAAGAATGGAAAAGCCGGAGCAGGTTTCCCAAACAACAAACCCCACTCAGGAGCCACATGCTCAGTACAGGCTGCCGGGAACGATGTCCCCTTTCTACAAGGGTCAGGGTGAGCAGAATTCTCTGGGAGCAGAATTCTCGGAGTCTTTCCACTGAATTCTCTGTCCCCGTGTCTTGGGGTGACTTTATCATGTGTATCCCCTATCGCTGCTCTATGCCCAGAAGTGAACTTTGTGCATTTCTGTGCCTTTCAACTGAGCCTGAGAGGGGGGAGAGGAAAAAAAACCGGACAAACTTCTCAGAGCGTTTGTTCAAGGACACACATACACACACTCCTCTGCATCCTGCTTGCAGCAAGAGCAGAGGAAGCAACTTTGTTTCTTTTTAGCCAGTTTTCAGCTCCTTTTCTCTGGGGGGAGATGGAGAGTTGAACTTTGTTTTCCTGGGACTTTGGGGTTTTTTTTCCCTTCTTCTCTTCTTGACTCTTTCAACATCAGACCACATTGGGAGAATTTTCTCCCGAGGTGGGGGCCCTGAATGTGGGCCCATGAGCCAGCTGCAAGGAGGAGGAGAGAGACTGCACCTACGGAAGTTTTGGGGTTCCTCCCCCCTGCCATGAGGTCATGGGAGAGGGGACCCTGGGGTAGAGGCATGGCCTGGGCACGGGGTCTCCCTGCTCCCTGCTGACATGTGCCCTAATCCTGTTCAGCACTGCTTATTTTGTGTTGCCCTGTGCCAGGAGGGCCCTGGTTGTGCCGTGATTGCTCAGTTCTTTGGCAGTGCCCCGCCCATGTGGCTGGAGAAGAAAGAGCTCTGAAACTTCTCTCATGAATGGCTCCCTATTTCTTTGCACGGGCCTCGCTGTCTATGGATGTTTCAGGAGACCCCACCGAAACACGGAAGGACTCTCAAATTATCCCAGCTTTCTCTGCACAGCGAGAGCTTTTAATATTTAGCATTGTTCTCCTTTTCCTGGGTGTTTGTTAAAAAATGGTTTTTATCTCTTTCACTTTCTTCCCAGGAAAATTCTTTTTTCCCGAAGCTGGTGGGGGAGGGCTGGGTGTAACCTGCCTTCTATCAGAGGATATTTTCCTCCACATTTGTCCAAACCGGCACAGCCTGTCCTTTCCTGGGTCTCTGTTGCAGATGGAAGCTGCTGGTGCCATTGTCAGCTTGAAGCCCTCTTTTGATGCAAGCAGATGTTGCCAGGTGTGTTCAGCAGCTGTTGCTCAATGCTTATGCCAAGCTATTGTGTTCCTCATGGAACCAAGGAGCCATTGTGACACTGCAGGGGCTGATGGCATCAAGGAGACAATTGTGACAGTACAGAACCTCCTAGAAACAAGGCTCCATTGTGACACCGTGGGGAATCATGGAATCACGGAGCCCATTGTGACACGGCCAGGCCGCATGGAACCAATGGTCCATGGTTACACGGTGGATTCAAGAAGAGCACGGTGACACCACGCAACATCATGGAACCATAGGTCCATTGTGACACAGCGGGGCCTCATGGAAACAAGGGGACCATTGTGGCAAAGCAGGGCCTAATGGAAGCATGGAGAGCATTGTGACATTGTGGGGAATCATGGAAGCATGGAGAGCATTGTGACACTAAGGAAACTCCTGGAACCAAGATGACCACTGGCACATAATGGAACCTCATGGAAGCAAGCCTCCATGATGACTTTGGAGGGCCTCGGGGACCACAGGACCCATTGTGACACAGCAGGACCTGGTGGAACCAAGGAGCCTTTGTGATGCTCCAGATCCACATGGAAGCCAGGGTGCACTGAGACACAGCGGGGCCTTGTTGGAACCAAAGACACCTCTGCAAAAAGCAGGCTAGCTCATAGAAGCAAGGAGTCCTTTGTTACAACGTAAAAGCTATGCAACCAAGGGACCATTGTGACACTGCGGGGCCTCATGGAACCAATTGTCCATGATGACAATGCGGATCAAAAGAGACCATGGTGACAATGCGGAACCCGATGGAACCAAGGAGCCATTGTGACACAGTGGGGCCTCATGGAATCAAGGAGACCATTGTGACCCAGGTGTTGCATGTGAAGGCAAGGAGCCATTGTGACACTTTGGGCTTCTTCCCTTGAGCTCTGCAGCTGGCTGTCCCAGCCCAGCGCACCATGTGCCACCTGCTCTCCTCAGGGCTCTGCCTGCACACAGCCCCAGGAGAAGTTTTCCTGTTTGGAAGGAAAGAATGGAAAAGCCGGAGCAGGTTTCCTAAACAACAAACCCCACTCAGGAGCCACATGCTCAGTACAGGCTGCCGGGAACGATGTCCCCTTTCTACAAGGGTCAGGGTGAGCAGAATTCTCTGGGAGCAGAATTCTCGGAGTCTTTCCACTGAATTCTCTGTCCCCGTGTCTTGGGGTGACTTTATCATGTGTATCCCCTATCGCTGCTCTATGCCCAGAAGTGAACTTTGTGCATTTCTGTGCCTTTCAACTGAGCCTGAGAGGGGGGAGAGGAAAAAAAAGCCAGACAAACTTCTCAGAGCGTTTGTTCAAGGACACACATACACACTCCTCTGCATCCTGCTTGCAGCAAGAGCAGAGGAAGCAACTTTGTTTCTTTTTAGCCAGTTTTCAGCTCCTTTTCTCTGGGGGGAGATGGAGAGTTGAACTTTGTTTTCCTGGGACTTTGGGGTTTTTTTTCCCTTCTTCTCTTCTTGACTCTTTCAACATCAGACCACATTGGGAGAATTTTCTCCCGAGGTGGGGGCCCTGAATGTGGGCCCATGAGCCAGCTGCAAGGAGGAGGAGAGAGACTACACCTCCGGAAGTGTTGGGGTTCCTCCCCCCTGCCATGAGGTCATGGGAGAGGGGACCCTGGGGTAGAGGCATGGCCTGGGCACGGGGGTCTCCCTGCTCCCTGCTGACATGTGCCCTACTCCTGTTCAGCACTGCTTATTTTGTGTTGCCCTGTGCCAGGAGGGCCCTGGTTGTGCCATGATTGCTCAGTTCTTTGGCAGTGCCCCGCCCATGTGGCTGGAGAAGAAAGAGCTCTGAAACTTCTCTCAAGAATGGCTCCCTATTTCTTTGCACGGGCCTCGCTGTCTATGGATGTTTCAGGAGACCCCACCGAAACACGGAAGGACTCTCAAATTATCCCAGCTTTCTCTGCACAGCGAGAGCTTTTAATATTTAGCATTGTTCTCCTTTTCCTGGGTGTTTGTTAAAAAAATAGTTTTTATCTCTTTCACTTTCTTCCCAGGAAAATTCTTTTTTCCCGAAGCTGGTGGGGGAGGGCTGGGTGTAACCTGCCTTCTATCAGAGGATATTTTCCTCCACATTTGTCCAAACCGGCACAGCCTGTCCTTTCCCTGGGTGTCTGTTGCAGATGGAAGCTGCTGGTGCCATTGTCAGCTTGAAGCCCTCTTTTGATGCAAGCAGATGTTGCCAGGTGTGTTCAGCAGCTGTTGCTCAATGCTTATGCCAAGCTATTGTGTTCCTCATGGAACCAAGGAGCCATTGTGACACTGCAGGGGCTGATGGCATCAAGGAGACAATTGTGACAGTACAGAACCTCCTAGAAACAAGGCTCCATTGTGACACCGTGGGGAATCATGGAATCACGGAGCCCATTGTGACACGGCCAGGCCGCATGGAACCAATGGTCCATGGTTACACGGCGGATTCAAGAAGAGCACGGTGACACCACGCAACATCATAGAACCATAGGTCCATTGTGACACAGCGGGGCCTCATGGAAACAAGGGGACCATTGTGGCAAAGCAGGGCCTAATGGAAGCATGGAGAGCATTGTGACATTGTGGGGAATCATGGAAGCATGGAGAGCATTGTGACACTAAGGAAACTCCTGGAACCAAGATGACCACTGGCACATAATGGAACCTCATGGAAGCAAGCCTCCATGATGACTTTGGAGGGCCTCGGGGACCACAGGACCCATTGTGACACAGCAGGACCTGGTGGAACCAAGGAGCCTTTGTGATACTCCAGATCCACATGGAAGCCAGGGTGCACTGAGACACAGCGGGGCCTTGTTGGAACCAAAGACACCTCTGCAAAAAGCAGGCTAGCTCATAGAAGCAAGGAGTCCATTGTTACAACATCAAACCTATGGAAGCAAGGGACCATTGTGACACTGCGGGGCCTCATGGAACCAATTGTCCATGATGACAGTGCGGATCAAAAGAGACCATGGTGACACTGCGGAACCGCATGGAACCAAGGAGCCATTGTGACACAGTGGGGCCTCATGGAATCAAGGAGACCATTGTGACCGAGGTGTTGCATGTGAAGGCAAGGAGCCATTGTGACACTTTGGGCTTCTTCCCTTGAGCTCTGCAGCTGGCTGTCCCAGCCCAGCGCACCATGTGCCACCTGCTCTCCTCAGGGCTCTGCCTGCACACAGCCCCAGGAGAAGTTTTCCTGTTTGGAAGGAAAGAATGGAAAAGCCGGAGCAGGTTTCCCAAACAACAAACCCCACTCAGGAGCCACATGCTCAGTACAGGCTGCCGGGAACGATGTCCCCTTTCTACAAGGGTCAGGGTGAGCAGAATTCTCTGGGAGCAGAATTCTCGGAGTCTTTCCACTGAATTCTCTGTCCCCGTGTCTTGGGGTGACTTTATCATGTGTATCCCCTATCGCTGCTCTATGCCCAGAAGTGAACTTTGTGCATTTCTGTGCCTTTCAACTGAGCCTGAGAGGGGGGAGAGGAAAAAAAACCGGACAAACTTCTCAGAGCGTTTGTTCAAGGACACACATACACACACTCCTCTGCATCCTGCTTGCAGCAAGAGCAGAGGAAGCAACTTTGTTTCTTTTTAGCCAGTTTTCAGCTCCTTTTCTCTGGGGGGAGATGGAGAGTTGAACTTTGTTTTCCTGGGACTTTGGGGTTTTTTTTCCCTTCTTCTCTTCTTGACTCTTTCAACATCAGACCACATTGGGAGAATTTTCTCCCGAGGTGGGGGCCCTGAATGTGGGCCCATGAGCCAGCTGCAAGGAGGAGGAGAGAGACTGCACCTACGGAAGTTTTGGGGTTCCTCCCCCCTGCCATGAGGTCATGGGAGAGGGGACCCTGGGGTAGAGGCATGGCCTGGGCACGGGGTCTCCCTGCTCCCTGCTCACATGTGCCCTAATCCTGTTCAGCACTGCTTATTTTGTGTTGCCTTGTGCCAGGAGGGCCCTGGTTGTGCCGTGATTGCTCAGTTCTTTGGCAGTGCCCCGCCCATGTGGCTGGAGAAGAAAGAGCTCTGAAACTTCTCTCATGAATGGCTCCCTATTTCTTTGCACGGGCCTCGCTGTCTATGGATGTTTCAGGAGACCCCACCGAAACACGGAAGGACTCTCAAATTATCCCAGCTTTCTCTGCACAGCGAGAGCTTTTAATATTTAGCATTGTTCTCCTTTTCCTGGGTGTTTGTTAAAAAATGGTTTTTATCTCTTTCACTTTCTTCCCAGGAAAATTCTTTTTTCCCGAAGCTGGTGGGGGAGGGCTGGGTGTAACCTGCCTTCTATCAGAGGATATTTTCCTCCACATTTGTCCAAACCGGCACAGCCTGTCCTTTCCTGGGTCTCTGTTGCAGATGGAAGCTGCTGGTGCCATTGTCAGCTTGAAGCCCTCTTTTGATGCAAGCAGATGTTGCCAGGTGTGTTCAGCAGCTGTTGCTCAATGCTTATGCCAAGCTATTGTGTTCCTCATGGAACCAAGGAGCCATTGTGACACTGCAGGGGCTGATGGCATCAAGGAGACAATTGTGACAGTACAGAACCTCCTAGAAACAAGGCTCCATTGTGACACCGTGGGGAATCATGGAATCACGGAGCCCATTGTGACACGGCCAGGCCGCATGGAACCAATGGTCCATGGTTACACGGTGGATTCAAGAAGAGCACGGTGACACCACGCAACATCATGGAACCATAGGTCCATTGTGACACAGCGGGGCCTCATGGAAACAAGGGGACCATTGTGGCAAAGCAGGGCCTAATGGAAGCATGGAGAGCATTGTGACATTGTGGGGAATCATGGAAGCATGGAGAGCATTGTGACACTAAGGAAACTCCTGGAACCAAGATGACCACTGGCACATAATGGAACCTCATGGAACCAAGCCTCCATGATGACTTTGGAGGGCTTCAGGGACCACAGGACCCATTGTGACACAGCAGGACCTGGTGGAACCAAGGAGCCTTTGTGATGCTCCAGATCCACATGGAAGCCAGGGTGCACTGAGACACAGCGGGGCCTTGTTGGAACCAAAGACACCTCTGCAAAAAGCAGGCTAGCTCATAGAAGCAAGGAGTCCATTGTTACAACATCAAACCTATGGAAGCAAGGGACCATTGTGACACTGCGGGGCCTCATGGAACCAATTGTCCATGATGACAGTGCGGATCAAAAGAGACCATGGTGACACTGCGGAACCCGATGGAACCAAGGAGCCATTGTGACACAGTGGGGCCTCATGGAATCAAGGAGACCATTGTGACCCAGGTGTTGCATGTGAAGGCAAGGAGCCATTGTGACACTTTGGGCTTCTTCCCTTGAGCTCTGCAGCTGGCTGTCCCAGCCCAGCGCACCATGTGCCACCTGCTCTCCTCAGGGCTCTGCCTGCACACAGCCCCAGGAGAAGTTTTCCTGTTTGGAAGGAAAGAATGGAAAAGCCGGAGCAGGTTTCCTAAACAACAAACCCCACTCAGGAGCCACATGCTCAGTACAGGCTGCCGGGAACGATGTCCCCTTTCTACAAGGGTCAGGGTGAGCAGAATTCTCTGGGAGCAGAATTCTCGGAGTCTTTCCACTGAATTCTCTGTCCCCGTGTCTTGGGGTGACTTTATCATGTGTATCCCCTATCGCTGCTCTATGCCCAGAAGTGAACTTTGTGCATTTCTGTGCCTTTCAACTGAGCCTGAGAGGGGGGAGAGGAAAAAAAAACCGGACAAACTTCTCAGAGCGTTTGTTCAAGGACACACATACACACTCCTCTGCATCCTGCTTGCAGCAAGAGCAGAGGAAGCAACTTTGTTTCTTTTTAGCCAGTTTTCAGCTCCTTTTCTCTGGGGGGAGATGGAGAGTTGAACTTTGTTTTCCTGGGACTTTGGGGTTTTTTTTCCCTTCTTCTCTTCTTGACTCTTTCAACATCAGACCACATTGGGAGAATTTTCTCCCGAGGTGGGGGCCCTGAATGTGGGCCCATGAGCGAGCTCCAAGGAGGAGGAGAGAGACTACACCTCCGGAAGTGTTGGGGTTCCTCCCCCCTGCCATGAGGTCATGGGAGAGGGGACCCTGGGGTAGAGGCATGGCCTGGGCACGGGGGTCTCCCTGCTCCCTGCTGACATGTGCCCTAATCCTGTTCAGCACTGCTTATTTTGTGTTGCCTTGTGCCAGGAGGGCCCTGGTTGTGCCGTGATTGCTCAGTTCTTTGGCAGTGCCCCGCCCATGTGGCTGGAGAAGAAAGAGCTCTGAAACTTCTCTCAAGAATGGCTCCCTATTTCTTTGCACGGGCCTCGCTGTCTATGGATGTTTCAGGAGACCCCACCGAAACACGGAAGGACTCTCAAATTATCCCAGCTTTCTCTGCACAGCGAGAGCTTTTAATATTTAGCATTGTTCTCCTTTTCCTGGGTGTTTGTTAAAAAATGGTTTTTATCTCTTTCACTTTCTTCCCAGGAAAATTCTTTTTTCCCGAAGCTGGTGGGGGAGGGCTGGGTGTAACCTGCCTTCTATCAGAGGATATTTTCCTCCACATTTGTCCAAACCGGCACAGCCTGTCCTTTCCTGGGTCTCTGTTGCAGATGGAAGCTGCTGGTGCCATTGTCAGCTTGAAGCCCTCTTTTGATGCAAGCAGATGTTGCCAGGTGTGTTCAGCAGCTGTTGCTCAATGCTTATGCCAAGCTATTGTGTTCCTCATGGAACCAAGGAGCCATTGTGACACTGCAGGGGCTGATGGCATCAAGGAGGCAATTGTGACAGTACAGAACCTCCTAGAAACAAGGCTCCATTGTGACACCGTGGGGAATCATGGAATCACGGAGCCCATTGTGACACGGCCAGGCTGCATGGAACCAATGGTCCATGGTTCCACTGCGGATTCAAGAAGAGCACGGTGACACCACGCAACATCCTGGAACCATAGGTCCATTGTGACACAGCGGGGCCTCATGGAAACAAGGGGACCATTGTGGCAAAGCAGGGCCTAATGGAAGCATGGAGAGCATTGTGACATTGTGGGGAATCATGGAAGCATGGAGAGCATTGTGACACTAAGGAAACTCCTGGAACCAAGATGACCACTGGCACATAATGGAACCTCATGGAAGCAAGCCTCCATGATGACTTTGGAGGGCTTCAGGGACCACAGGACCCATTGTGACACAGCAGGACCTGGTGGAACCAAGGAGCCTTTGTGATGCTCCAGATCCACATGGAAGCCAGGGTGCACTGAGACACAGCGGGGCCTTGTTGGAACCAAAGACACCTCTGCAAAAAGCAGGCTAGCTCATAGAAGCAAGGAGTCCTTTGTTACAACGTAAAAGCTATGCAACCAAGGGACCATTGTGACACTGCGGGGCCTCATGGAACCAATTGTCCATGATGACAATGCGGATCAAAAGAGACCATGGTGACAATGCGGAACCTGATGGAACCAAGGAGCCATTGTGACACAGTGGGGCCTCATGGAATCAAGGAGACCATTGTGACCCAGGTGTTGCATGTGAAGGCAAGGAGCCATTGTGACACTTTGGGCTTCTTCCCTTGAGCTCTGCAGCTGGCTGTCCCAGCCCAGCGCACCATGTGCCACCTGCTCTCCTCAGGGCTCTGCCTGCACACAGCCCCAGGAGAAGTTTTCCTGTTTGGAAGGAAAGAATGGAAAAGCCGGAGCAGGTTTCCTAAACAACAAACCCCACTCAGGAGCCACATGCTCAGTACAGGCTGCCGGGAACGATGTCCCCTTTCTACAAGGGTCAGGGTGAGCAGAATTCTCTGGGAGCAGAATTCTCGGAGTCTTTCCACTGAATTCTCTGTCCCTGTGTCTTGGGGTGACTTTATCATGTGTATCCCCTATTGCTGCTCTATGCCCAGAAGTGAACTTTGTGCATTTCTGTGCCTTTCAACTGAGCCTGAGAGGGGGGAGAGGAAAAAAAAGCCAGACAAACTTCTCAGAGCGTTTGTTCAAGGACACACATACACACTCCTCTGCATCCTGCTTGCAGCAAGAGCAGAGGAAGCAACTTTGTTTCTTTTTAGCCAGTTTTCAGCTCCTTTTCTCTGGGGGGAGATGGAGAGTTGAACTTTGTTTTCCTGGGACTTTGGGGTTTTTTTTCCCTTCTTCTCTTCTTGACTCTTTCAACATCAGACCACATTGGGAGAATTTTCTCCCGAGGTGGGGGCCCTGAATGTGGGCCCATGAGCCAGCTGCAAGGAGGAGGAGAGAGACTACACCTCCGGAAGTGTTGGGGTTCCTCCCCCCTGCCATGAGGTCATGGGAGAGGGGACCCTGGGGTAGAGGCATGGCCTGGGCACGGGGGTCTCCCTGCTCCCTGCTGACATGTGCCCTAATCCTGTTCAGCACTGCTTATTTTGTGTTGCCCTGTGCCAGGAGGGCCCTGGTTGTGCCATGATTGCTCAGTTCTTTGGCAGTGCCCCGCCCATGTGGCTGGAGAAGAAAGAGCTCTGAAACTTCTCTCAAGAATGGCTCCCTATTTCTTTGCACGGGCCTCGCTGTCTATGGATGTTTCAGGAGACCCCACCGAAACACGGAAGGACTCTCAAATTATCCCAGCTTTCTCTGCACAGCGAGAGCTTTTAATATTTAGCATTGTTATCCTTTTCCTGGGTGTTTGTTAAAAAAATAGTTTTTATCTCTTTCACTTTCTTCCCAGGAAAATTCTTTTTTCCCGAAGCTGGTGGGGGAGGGCTGGGTGTAACCTGCCTTCTATCAGAGGATATTTTCCTCCACATTTGTCCAAACCGGCACAGCCTGTCCTTTCCCTGGGTGTCTGTTGCAGATGGAAGCTGCTGGTGCCATTGTCAGCTTGAAGCCCTCTTTTGATGCAAGCAGATGTTGCCAGGTGTGTTCAGCAGCTGTTGCTCAATGCTTATGCCAAGCTATTGTGTTCCTCATGGAACCAAGGAGCCATTGTGACACTGCAGGGGCTGATGGCATCAAGGAGACAATTGTGACAGTACAGAACCTCCTAGAAACAAGGCTCCATTGTGACACCGTGGGGAATCATGGAATCACGGAGCCCATTGTGACACGGCCAGGCCGCATGGAACCAATGGTCCATGGTTACACGGCGGATTCAAGAAGAGCACGGTGACACCACGCAACATCATAGAACCATAGGTCCATTGTGACACAGCGGGGCCTCATGGAAACAAGGGGACCATTGTGGCAAAGCAGGGCCTAATGGAAGCATGGAGAGCATTGTGACATTGTGGGGAATCATGGAAGCATGGAGAGCATTGTGACACTAAGGAAACTCCTGGAACCAAGATGACCACTGGCACATAATGGAACCTCATGGAAGCAAGCCTCCATGATGACTTTGGAGGGCCTCGGGGACCACAGGACCCATTGTGACACAGCAGGACCTGGTGGAACCAAGGAGCCTTTGTGATGCTCCAGATCCACATGGAAGCCAGGGTGCACTGAGACACAGCGGGGCCTTGTTGGAACCAAAGACACCTCTGCAAAAAGCAGGCTAGCTCATAGAAGCAAGGAGTCCATTGTTACAACATCAAACCTATGGAAGCAAGGGACCATTGTGACACTGCGGGGCCTCATGGAACCAATTGTCCATGATCACAGTGCGGATCAAAAGAGACCATGGTGACACTGCGGAACCGCATGGAACCAAGGAGCCATTGTGACACAGTGGGGCCTCATGGAATCAAGGAGACCATTGTGACCCAGGTGTTGCATGTGAAGGCAAGGAGCCATTGTGACACTTTGGGCTTCTTCCCTTGAGCTCTGCAGCTGGCTGTCCCAGCCCAGCGCACCATGTGCCACCTGCTCTCCTCAGGGCTCTGCCTGCACACAGCCCCAGGAGAAGTTTTCCTGTTTGGAAGGAAAGAATGGAAAAGCCGGAGCAGGTTTCCTAAACAACAAACCCCACTCAGGAGCCACATGCTCAGTACAGGCTGCCGGGAACGATGTCCCCTTTCTACAAGGGTCAGGGTGAGCAGAATTCTCTGGGAGCAGAATTCTCGGAGTCTTTCCACTGAATTCTCTGTCCCTGTGTCTTGGGGTGACTTTATCATGTGTATCCCCTATTGCTGCTCTATGCCCAGAAGTGAACTTTGTGCATTTCTGTGCCTTTCAACTGAGCCTGAGAGGGGGGAGAGGAAAAAAAAGCCAGACAAACTTCTCAGAGCGTTTGTTCAAGGACACACATACACACTCCTCTGCATCCTGCTTGCAGCAAGAGCAGAGGAAGCAACTTTGTTTCTTTTTAGCCAGTTTTCAGCTCCTTTTCTCTGGGGGGAGATGGAGAGTTGAACTTTGTTTTCCTGGGACTTTGGGGTTTTTTTTCCCTTCTTCTCTTCTTGACTCTTTCAACATCAGACCACATTGGGAGAATTTTCTCCCGAGGTGGGGGCCCTGAATGTGGGCCCATGAGCCAGCTGCAAGGAGGAGGAGAGAGACTACACCTCCGGAAGTGTTGGGGTTCCTCCCCCCTGCCATGAGGTCATGGGAGAGGGGACCCTGGGGTAGAGGCATGGCCTGGGCACGGGGGTCTCCCTGCTCCCTGCTGACATGTGCCCTAATCCTGTTCAGCACTGCTTATTTTGTGTTGCCCTGTGCCAGGAGGGCCCTGGTTGTGCCATGATTGCTCAGTTCTTTGGCAGTGCCCCGCCCATGTGGCTGGAGAAGAAAGAGCTCTGAAACTTCTCTCAAGAATGGCTCCCTATTTCTTTGCACGGGCCTCGCTGTCTATGGATGTTTCAGGAGACCCCACCGAAACACGGAAGGACTCTCAAATTATCCCAGCTTTCTCTGCACAGCGAGAGCTTTTAATATTTAGCATTGTTATCCTTTTCCTGGGTGTTTGTTAAAAAAATAGTTTTTATCTCTTTCACTTTCTTCCCAGGAAAATTCTTTTTTCCCGAAGCTGGTGGGGGAGGGCTGGGTGTAACCTGCCTTCTATCAGAGGATATTTTCCTCCACATTTGTCCAAACCGGCACAGCCTGTCCTTTCCCTGGGTGTCTGTTGCAGATGGAAGCTGCTGGTGCCATTGTCAGCTTGAAGCCCTCTTTTGATGCAAGCAGATGTTGCCAGGTGTGTTCAGCAGCTGTTGCTCAATGCTTATGCCAAGCTATTGTGTTCCTCATGGAACCAAGGAGCCATTGTGACACTGCAGGGGCTGATGGCATCAAGGAGACAATTGTGACAGTACAGAACCTCCTAGAAACAAGGCTCCATTGTGACACCGTGGGGAATCATGGAATCACGGAGCCCATTGTGACACGGCCAGGCCGCATGGAACCAATGGTCCATGGTTACACGGCGGATTCAAGAAGAGCACGGTGACACCACGCAACATCATAGAACCATAGGTCCATTGTGACACAGCGGGGCCTCATGGAAACAAGGGGACCATTGTGGCAAAGCAGGGCCTAATGGAAGCATGGAGAGCATTGTGACATTGTGGGGAATCATGGAAGCATGGAGAGCATTGTGACACTAAGGAAACTCCTGGAACCAAGATGACCACTGGCACATAATGGAACCTCATGGAAGCAAGCCTCCATGATGACTTTGGAGGGCCTCGGGGACCACAGGACCCATTGTGACACAGCAGGACCTGGTGGAACCAAGGAGCCTTTGTGATGCTCCAGATCCACATGGAAGCCAGGGTGCACTGAGACACAGCGGGGCCTTGTTGGAACCAAAGACACCTCTGCAAAAAGCAGGCTAGCTCATAGAAGCAAGGAGTCCATTGTTACAACATCAAACCTATGGAAGCAAGGGACCATTGTGACACTGCGGGGCCTCATGGAACCAATTGTCCATGATGACAGTGCGGATCAAAAGAGACCATGGTGACACTGCGGAACCGCATGGAACCAAGGAGCCATTGTGACACAGTGGGGCCTCATGGAATCAAGGAGACCATTGTGACCGAGGTGTTGCATGTGAAGGCAAGGAGCCATTGTGACACTTTGGGCTTCTTCCCTTGAGCTCTGCAGCTGGCTGTCCCAGCCCAGCGCACCATGTGCCACCTGCTCTCCTCAGGGCTCTGCCTGCACACAGCCCCAGGAGAAGTTTTCCTGTTTGGAAGGAAAGAATGGAAAAGCCGGAGCAGGTTTCCCAAACAACAAACCCCACTCAGGAGCCACATGCTCAGTACAGGCTGCCGGGAACGATGTCCCCTTTCTACAAGGGTCAGGGTGAGCAGAATTCTCTGGGAGCAGAATTCTCGGAGTCTTTCCACTGAATTCTCTGTCCCCGTGTCTTGGGGTGACTTTATCATGTGTATCCCCTATCGCTGCTCTATGCCCAGAAGTGAACTTTGTGCATTTCTGTGCCTTTCAACTGAGCCTGAGAGGGGGGAGAGGAAAAAAAACCGGACAAACTTCTCAGAGCGTTTGTTCAAGGACACACATACACACACTCCTCTGCATCCTGCTTGCAGCAAGAGCAGAGGAAGCAACTTTGTTTCTTTTTAGCCAGTTTTCAGCTCCTTTTCTCTGGGGGGAGATGGAGAGTTGAACTTTGTTTTCCTGGGACTTTGGGGTTTTTTTTCCCTTCTTCTCTTCTTGACTCTTTCAACATCAGACCACATTGGGAGAATTTTCTCCCGAGGTGGGGGCCCTGAATGTGGGCCCATGAGCCAGCTGCAAGGAGGAGGAGAGAGACTGCACCTACGGAAGTTTTGGGGTTCCTCCCCCCTGCCATGAGGTCATGGGAGAGGGGACCCTGGGGTAGAGGCATGGCCTGGGCACGGGGTCTCCCTGCTCCCTGCTCACATGTGCCCTAATCCTGTTCAGCACTGCTTATTTTGTGTTGCCTTGTGCCAGGAGGGCCCTGGTTGTGCCGTGATTGCTCAGTTCTTTGGCAGTGCCCCGCCCATGTGGCTGGAGAAGAAAGAGCTCTGAAACTTCTCTCATGAATGGCTCCCTATTTCTTTGCACGGACCTCGCTGTCTATGGATGTTTCAGGAGACCCCACCGAAACACGGAAGGACTCTCAAATTATCCCAGCTTTCTCTGCACAGCGAGAGCTTTTAATATTTAGCATTGTTCTCCTTTTCCTGGGTGTTTGTTAAAAAATGGTTTTTATCTCTTTCACTTTCTTCCCAGGAAAATTCTTTTTTCCCGAAGCTGGTGGGGGAGGGCTGGGTGTAACCTGCCTTCTATCAGAGGATATTTTCCTCCACATTTGTCCAAACCGGCACAGCCTGTCCTTTCCTGGGTCTCTGTTGCAGATGGAAGCTGCTGGTGCCATTGTCAGCTTGAAGCCCTCTTTTGATGCAAGCAGATGTTGCCAGGTGTGTTCAGCAGCTGTTGCTCAATGCTTATGCCAAGCTATTGTGTTCCTCATGGAACCAAGGAGCCATTGTGACACTGCAGGGGCTGATGGCATCAAGGAGGCAATTGTGACAGTACAGAACCTCCTAGAAACAAGGCTCCATTGTGACACCGTGGGGAATCATGGAATCACGGAGCCCATTGTGACACGGCCAGGCCGCATGGAACCAATGGTCCATGGTTACACGGCGGATTCAAGAAGAGCACGGTGACACCACGCAACATCATGGAACCATAGGTCCATTGTGACACAGCGGGGCCTCATGGAAACAAGGGGACCATTGTGGCAAAGCAGGGCCTAATGGAAGCATGGAGAGCATTGTGACATTGTGGGGAATCATGGAAGCATGGAGAGCATTGTGACACTAAGGAAACTCCTGGAACCAAGATGACCACTGGCACATAATGGAACCTCATGGAACCAAGCCTCCATGATGACTTTGGAGGGCCTCAGGGACCACAGGACCCATTGTGACACAGCAGGACCTGGTGGAACCAAGGAGCCTTTGTGATGCTCCAGATCCACATGGAAGCCAGGGTGCACTGAGACACAGCGGGGCCTTGTTGGAACCAAAGACACCTCTGCAAAAAGCAGGCTAGCTCATAGAAGCAAGGAGTCCTTTGTTACAACGTAAAAGCTATGCAACCAAGGGACCATTGTGACACTGCGGGGCCTCATGGAACCAATTGTCCATGATGACAATGCGGATCAAAAGAGACCATGGTGACACTGCGGAACCCGATGGAACCAAGGAGCCATTGTGACACAGTGGGGCCTCATGGAATCAAGGAGACCATTGTGACCCAGGTGTTGCATGTGAAGGCAAGGAGCCATTGTGACACTTTGGGCTTCTTCCCTTGAGCTCTGCAGCTGGCTGTCCCAGCCCAGCGCACCATGTGCCACCTGCTCTCCTCAGGGCTCTGCCTGCACACAGCCCCAGGAGAAGTTTTCCTGTTTGGAAGGAAAGAATGGAAAAGCCGGAGCAGGTTTCCTAAACAACAAACCCCACTCAGGAGCCACATGCTCAGTACAGGCTGCCGGGAACGATGTCCCCTTTCTACAAGGGTCAGGGTGAGCAGAATTCTCTGGGAGCAGAATTCTCGGAGTCTTTCCACTGAATTCTCTGTCCCTGTGTCTTGGGGTGACTTTATCATGTGTATCCCCTATCGCTGCTCTATGCCCAGAAGTGAACTTTGTGCATTTCTGTGCCTTTCAACTGAGCCTGAGAGGGGGGAGAGGAAAAAAAACCGGACAAACTTCTCAGAGCGTTTGTTCAAGGACACACATACACACACTCCTCTGCATCCTGCTTGCAGCAAGAGCAGAGGAAGCAACTTTGTTTCTTTTTAGCCAGTTTTCAGCTCCTTTTCTCTGGGGGGAGATGGAGAGTTGAACTTTGTTTTCCTGGGACTTTGGGGTTTTTTTTCCCTTCTTCTCTTCTTGACTCTTTCAACATCAGACCACATTGGGAGAATTTTCTCCCGAGGTGGGGGCCCTGAATGTGGGCCCATGAGCCAGCTGCAAGGAGGAGGAGAGAGACTACACCTCTGGAAGTGTTGGGGTTCCTCCCCCCTGCCATGAGGTCATGGGAGAGGGGACCCTGGGGTAGAGGCATGGCCTGGGCACGGGGTCTCCCTGCTCCCTGCTGACATGTGCCCTAATCCTGTTCAGCACTGCTTATTTTGTGTTGCCCTGTGCCAGGAGGGCCCTGGTTGTGCCGTGATTGCTCAGTTCTTTGGCAGTGCCCCGCCCATGTGGCTGGAGAAGAAAGAGCTCTGAAACTTCTCTCAAGAATGGCTCCCTATTTCTTTGCACGGGCCTCGCTGTCTATGGATGTTTCAGGAGACCCCACCGAAACACGGAAGGACTCTCAAATTATCCCAGCTTTCTCTGCACAGCGAGAGCTTTTAATATTTAGCATTGTTCTCCTTTTCCTGGGTGTTTGTTAAAAAAATAGTTTTTATCTCTTTCACTTTCTTCCCAGGAAAATTCTTTTTTCCCGAAGCTGGTGGGGGAGGGCTGGGTGTAACCTGCCTTCTATCAGAGGATATTTTCCTCCACATTTGTCCAAACCGGCACAGCCTGTCCTTTCCTGGGTGTCTGTTGCAGATGGAAGCTGCTGGTGCCATTGTCAGCTTGAAGCCCTCTTTTGATGCAAGCAGATGTTGCCAGGTGTGTTCAGCAGCTGTTGCTCAATGCTTATGCCAAGCTATTGTGTTCCTCATGGAACCAAGGAGCCATTGTGACACTGCAGGGGCTGATGGCATCAAGGAGACAATTGTGACAGTACAGAACCTCCTAGAAACAAGGCTCCATTGTGACACCGTGGGGAATCATGGAATCACGGAGCCCATTGTGACACGGCCAGGCCGCATGGAACCAATGGTCCATGGTTACACGGCGGATTCAAGAAGAGCACGGTGACACCACGCAACATCATGGAACCATAGGTCCATTGTGACACAGCGGGGCCTCATGGAAACAAGGGGACCATTGTGGCAAAGCAGGGCCTAATGGAAGCATGGAGAGCATTGGGACATTGTGGGGAATCATGGAAGCATGGAGAGCATTGTGACACTAAGGAAACTCCTGGAACCAAGATGACCACTGGCACATAATGGAACCTCATGGAAGCAAGCCTCCATGATGACTTTGGAGGGCCTCGGGGACCACAGGACCCATTGTGACACAGCAGGACCTGGTGGAACCAAGGAGCCTTTGTGATGCTCCAGATCCACATGGAAGCCAGGGTGCACTGAGACACAGCGGGGCCTTGTTGGAACCAAAGACACCTCTGCAAAAAGCAGGCTAGCTCATAGAAGCAAGGAGTCCATTGTTACAACATCAAACCTATGGAAGCAAGGGACCATTGTGACACTGCGGGGCCTCATGGAACCAATTGTCCATGATGACAGTGCGGATCAAAAGAGACCATGGTGACACTGCGGAACCGCATGGAACCAAGGAGCCATTGTGACACAGTGGGGCCTCATGGAATCAAGGAGACCATTGTGACCCAGGTGTTGCATGTGAAGGCAAGGAGCCATTGTGACACTTTGGGCTTCTTCCCTTGAGCTCTGCAGCTGGCTGTCCCAGCCCAGCGCACCATGTGCCACCTGCTCTCCTCAGGGCTCTGCCTGCACACAGCCCCAGGAGAAGTTTTCCTGTTTGGAAGGAAAGAATGGAAAAGCCGGAGAAGGTTTCCCAAACAACAAACCCCACTCAGGAGCCACATGCTCAGTACAGGCTGCCGGGAACGATGTCCCCTTTCTACAAGGGTCAGGGTGAGCAGAATTCTCTGGGAGCAGAATTCTCGGAGTCTTTCCACTGAATTCTCTGTCCCCGTGTCTTGGGGTGACTTTATCATGTGTATCCCCTATTGCTGCTCTATGCCCAGAAGTGAACTTTGTGCATTTCTGTGCCTTTCAACTGAGCCTGAGAGGGGGGAGAGGAAAAAAAACCGGACAAACTTCTCAGAGCGTTTGTTCAAGGACACACATACACACTCCTCTGCATCCTGCTTGCAGCAAGAGCAGAGGAAGCAACTTTGTTTCTTGTTAGCCAGTTTTCAGCTCCTTTTCTCTGGGGGGAGATGGAGAGTTGAACTTTGTTTTCCTGGGACTTTGGGGTTTTTTTTCCCTTCTTCTCTTCTTGACTCTTTCAACATCAGACCACATTGGGAGAATTTTCTCCCGAGGTGGGGGCCCTGAATGTGGGCCCATGAGCCAGCTGCAAGGAGGAGGAGAGAGACTGCACCTCCGGAAGTGTTGGGGTTCCTCCCCCCTGCCATGAGGTCATGGGAGAGGGGACCCTGGGGTAGAGGCATGGCCTGGGCACGGGGGTCTCCCTGCTCCCTGCTGACATGTGCCCTAATCCTGTTCAGCACTGCTTATTTTGTGTTGCCTTGTGCCAGGAGGGCCCTGGTTGTGCCGTGATTGCTCAGTTCTTTGGCAGTGCCCCGCCCATGTGGCTGGAGAAGAAAGAGCTCTGAAACTTCTCTCAAGAATGGCTCCCTATTTCTTTGCACGGGCCTCGCTGTCTATGGATGTTTCAGGAGACCCCACCGAAACACGGAAGGACTCTCAAATTATCCCAGCTTTCTCTGCACAGCGAGAGCTTTTAATATTTAGCATTGTTCTCCTTTTCCTGGGTGTTTGTTAAAAAATGGTTTTTATCTCTTTCACTTTCTTCCCAGGAAAATTCTTTTTTCCCGAAGCTGGTGGGGGAGGGCTGGGTGTAACCTGCCTTCTATCAGAGGATATTTTCCTCCACATTTGTCCAAACCGGCACAGCCTGTCCTTTCCTGGGTCTCTGTTGCAGATGGAAGCTGCTGGTGCCATTGTCAGCTTGAAGCCCTCTTTTGATGCAAGCAGATGTTGCCAGGTGTGTTCAGCAGCTGTTGCTCAATGCTTATGCCAAGCTATTGTGTTCCTCATGGAACCAAGGAGCCATTGTGACACTGCAGGGGCTGATGGCATCAAGGAGACAATTGTGACAGTACAGAACCTCCTAGAAACAAGGCTCCATTGTGACACCGTGGGGAATCATGGAATCACGGAGCCCATTGTGACACGGCCAGGCCGCATGGAACCAATGGTCCATGGTAACACGGCGGATTCAAGAAGAGCACGGTGACACCACGCAACATCATGGAACCATAGGTCCATTGTGACACAGCGGGGCCTCATGGAAACAAGGGGACCATTGTGGCAAAGCAGGGCCTAATGGAAGCATGGAGAGCATTGTGACATTGTGGGGAATCATGGAAGCATGGAGAGCATTGTGACACTAAGGAAACTCCTGGAACCAAGATGACCACTGGCACATAATGGAACCTCATGGAAGCAAGCCTCCATGATGACTTTGGAGGGCCTCGGGGACCACAGGACCCATTGTGACACAGCAGGACCTGGTGGAACCAAGGAGCCTTTGTGATGCTCCAGATCCACATGGAAGCCAGGGTGCACTGAGACACAGCGGGGCCTTGTTGGAACCAAAGACACCTCTGCAAAAAGCAGGCTAGCTCATAGAAGCAAGGAGTCCATTGTTACAACATCAAACCTATGGAAGCAAGGGACCATTGTGACACTGCGGGGCCTCATGGAACCAATTGTCCATGATGACAATGCGGATCAAAAGAGACCATGGTGACACTGCGGAACCCGATGGAACCAAGGAGCCATTGTGACACAGTGGGGCCTCATGGAATCAAGGAGACCATTGTGACCCAGGTGTTGCATGTGAAGGCAAGGAGCCATTGTGACACTTTGGGCTTCTTCCCTTGAGCTCTGCAGCTGGCTGTCCCAGCCCAGCGCACCATGTGCCACCTGCTCTCCTCAGGGCTCTGCCTGCACACAGCCCCAGGAGAAGTTTTCCTGTTTGGAAGGAAAGAATGGAAAAGCCGGAGCAGGTTTCCTAAACAACAAACCCCACTCAGGAGCCACATGCTCAGTACAGGCTGCCGGGAACGATGTCCCCTTTCTACAAGGGTCAGGGTGAGCAGAATTCTCTGGGAGCAGAATTCTCGGAGTCTTTCCACTGAATTCTCTGTCCCCGTGTCTTGGGGTGACTTTATCATGTGTATCCCCTATCGCTGCTCTATGCCCAGAAGTGAACTTTGTGCATTTCTGTGCCTTTCAACTGAGCCTGAGAGGGGGGAGAGGAAAAAAAACCGGACAAACTTCTCAGAGCGTTTGTTCAAGGACACACATACACACACTCCTCTGCATCCTGCTTGCAGCAAGAGCAGAGGAAGCAACTTTGTTTCTTTTTAGCCAGTTTTCAGCTCCTTTTCTCTGGGGGGAGATGGAGAGTTGAACTTTGTTTTCCTGGGACTTTGGGGTTTTTTTTCCCTTCTTCTCTTCTTGACTCTTTCAACATCAGACCACATTGGGAGAATTTTCTCCCGAGGTGGGGGCCCTGAATGTGGGCCCATGAGCCAGCTGCAAGGAGGAGGAGAGAGACTGCACCTACGGAAGTTTTGGGGTTCCTCCCCCCTGCCATGAGGTCATGGGAGAGGGGACCCTGGGGTAGAGGCATGGCCTGGGCACGGGGTCACCCTGCTCCCTGCTCACATGTGCCCTAATCCTGTTCAGCACTGCTTATTTTGTGTTGCCTTGTGCCAGGAGGGCCCTGGTTGTGCCGTGATTGCTCAGTTCTTTGGCAGTGCCCCGCCCATGTGGCTGGAGAAGAAAGAGCTCTGAAACTTCTCTCATGAATGGCTCCCTATTTCTTTGCACGGGCCTCGCTGTCTATGGATGTTTCAGGAGACCCCACCGAAACACGGAAGGACTCTCAAATTATCCCAGCTTTCTCTGCACAGCGAGAGCTTTTAATATTTAGCATTGTTCTCCTTTTCCTGGGTGTTTGTTAAAAAATGGTTTTTATCTCTTTCACTTTCTTCCCAGGAAAATTCTTTTTTCCCGAAGCTGGTGGGGGAGGGCTGGGTGTAACCTGCCTTCTATCAGAGGATATTTTCCTCCACATTTGTCCAAACCGGCACAGCCTGTCCTTTCCTGGGTCTCTGTTGCAGATGGAAGCTGCTGGTGCCATTGTCAGCTTGAAGCCCTCTTTTGATGCAAGCAGATGTTGCCAGGTGTGTTCAGCAGCTGTTGCTCAATGCTTATGCCAAGCTATTGTGTTCCTCATGGAACCAAGGAGCCATTGTGACACTGCAGGGGCTGATGGCATCAAGGAGGCAATTGTGACAGTACAGAACCTCCTAGAAACAAGGCTCCATTGTGACACCGTGGGGAATCATGGAATCACGGAGCCCATTGTGACACGGCCAGGCCGCATGGAACCAATGGTCCATGGTTACACGGTGGATTCAAGAAGAGCACGGTGACACCACGCAACATCATGGAACCATAGGTCCATTGTGACACAGCGGGGCCTCATGGAAACAAGGGGACCATTGTGGCAAAGCAGGGCCTAATGGAAGCATGGAGAGCATTGTGACATTGTGGGGAATCATGGAAGCATGGAGAGCATTGTGACACTAAGGAAACTCCTGGAACCAAGATGACCACTGGCACATAATGGAACCTCATGGAAGCAAGCCTCCATGATGACTTTGGAGGGCCTCGGGGACCACAGGACCCATTGTGACACAGCAGGACCTGGTGGAACCAAGGAGCCTTTGTGATGCTCCAGATCCACATGGAAGCCAGGGTGCACTGAGACACAGCGGGGCCTTGTTGGAACCAAAGACACCTCTGCAAAAAGCAGGCTAGCTCATAGAAGCAAGGAGTCCATTGTTACAACATCAAACCTATGGAAGCAAGGGACCATTGTGACACTGCGGGGCCTCATGGAACCAATTGTCCATGATGACAATGCGGATCAAAAGAGACCATGGTGACACTGCGGAACCCGATGGAACCAAGGAGCCATTGTGACACAGTGGGGCCTCATGGAATCAAGGAGACCATTGTGACCCAGGTGTTGCATGTGAAGGCAAGGAGCCATTGTGACACTTTGGGCTTCTTCCCTTGAGCTCTGCAGCTGGCTGTCCCAGCCCAGCGCACCATGTGCCACCTGCTCTCCTCAGGGCTCTGCCTGCACACAGCCCCAGGAGAAGTTTTCCTGTTTGGAAGGAAAGAATGGAAAAGCCGGAGCAGGTTTCCTAAACAACAAACCCCACTCAGGAGCCACATGCTCAGTACAGGCTGCCGGGAACGATGTCCCCTTTCTACAAGGGTCAGGGTGAGCAGAATTCTCTGGGAGCAGAATTCTCGGAGTCTTTCCACTGAATTCTCTGTCCCTGTGTCTTGGGGTGACTTTATCATGTGTATCCCCTATCGCTGCTCTATGCCCAGAAGTGAACTTTGTGCATTTCTGTGCCTTTCAACTGAGCCTGAGAGGGGGGAGAGGAAAAAAAACCGGACAAACTTCTCAGAGCGTTTGTTCAAGGACACACATACACACACTCCTCTGCATCCTGCTTGCAGCAAGAGCAGAGGAAGCAACTTTGTTTCTTTTTAGCCAGTTTTCAGCTCCTTTTCTCTGGGGGGAGATGGAGAGTTGAACTTTGTTTTCCTGGGACTTTGGGGTTTTTTTTCCCTTCTTCTCTTCTTGACTCTTTCAACATCAGACCACATTGGGAGAATTTTCTCCCGAGGTGGGGGCCCTGAATGTGGGCCCATGAGCCAGCTGCAAGGAGGAGGAGAGAGACTACACCTCCGGAAGTGTTGGGGTTCCTCCCCCCTGCCATGAGGTCATGGGAGAGGGGACCCTGGGGTAGAGGCATGGCCTGGGCACGGGGTCTCCCTGCTCCCTGCTGACATGTGCCCTAATCCTGTTCAGCACTGCTTATTTTGTGTTGCCCTGTGCCAGGAGGGCCCTGGTTGTGCCGTGATTGCTCAGTTCTTTGGCAGTGCCCCGCCCATGTGGCTGGAGAAGAAAGAGCTCTGAAACTTCTCTCAAGAATGGCTCCCTATTTCTTTGCACGGGCCTCGCTGTCTATGGATGTTTCAGGAGACCCCACCGAAACACGGAAGGACTCTCAAATTATCCCAGCTTTCTCTGCACAGCGAGAGCTTTTAATATTTAGCATTGTTCTCCTTTTCCTGGGTGTTTGTTAAAAAAATAGTTTTTATCTCTTTCACTTTCTTCCCAGGAAAATTCTTTTTTCCCGAAGCTGGTGGGGGAGGGCTGGGTGTAACCTGCCTTCTATCAGAGGATATTTTCCTCCACATTTGTCCAAACCGGCACAGCCTGTCCTTTCCTGGGTGTCTGTTGCAGATGGAAGCTGCTGGTGCCATTGTCAGCTTGAAGCCCTCTTTTGATGCAAGCAGATGTTGCCAGGTGTGTTCAGCAGCTGTTGCTCAATGCTTATGCCAAGCTATTGTGTTCCTCATGGAACCAAGGAGCCATTGTGACACTGCAGGGGCTGATGGCATCAAGGAGACAATTGTGACAGTACAGAACCTCCTAGAAACAAGGCTCCATTGTGACACCGTGGGGAATCATGGAATCACGGAGCCCATTGTGACACGGCCAGGCCGCATGGAACCAATGGTCCATGGTTACACGGCGGATTCAAGAAGAGCACGGTGACACCACGCAACATCATGGAACCATAGGTCCATTGTGACACAGCGGGGCCTCATGGAAACAAGGGGACCATTGTGGCAAAGCAGGGCCTAATGGAAGCATGGAGAGCATTGTGACATTGTGGGGAATCATGGAAGCATGGAGAGCATTGTGACACTAAGGAAACTCCTGGAACCAAGATGACCACTGGCACATAATGGAACCTCATGGAAGCAAGCCTCCATGATGACTTTGGAGGGCCTCAGGGACCACAGGACCCATTGTGACACAGCAGGACCTGGTGGAACCAAGGAGCCTTTGTGATGCTCCAGATCCACATGGAAGCCAGGGTGCACTGAGACACAGCGGGGCCTTGTTGGAACCAAAGACACCTCTGCAAAAAGCAGGCTAGCTCATAGAAGCAAGGAGTCCATTGTTACAACATCAAACCTATGGAAGCAAGGGACCATTGTGACACTGCGGGGCCTCATGGAACCAATTGTCCATGATGACAGTGCGGATCAAAAGAGACCATGGTGACACTGCGGAACCCGATGGAACCAAGGAGCCATTGTGACACAGTGGGGCCTCATGGAATCAAGGAGACCATTGTGACCCAGGTGTTGCATGTGAAGGCAAGGAGCCATTGTGACACTTTGGGCTTCTTCCCTTGAGCTCTGCAGCTGGCTGTCCCAGCCCAGCGCACCATGTGCCACCTGCTCTCCTCAGGGCTCTGCCTGCACACAGCCCCAGGAGAAGTTTTCCTGTTTGGAAGGAAAGAATGGAAAAGCCGGAGCAGGTTTCCCAAACAACAAACCCCACTCAGGAGCCACATGCTCAGTACAGGCTGCCGGGAACGATGTCCCCTTTCTACAAGGGTCAGGGTGAGCAGAATTCTCTGGGAGCAGAATTCTCGGAGTCTTTCCACTGAATTCTCTGTCCCCGTGTCTTGGGGTGACTTTATCATGTGTATCCCCTATCGCTGCTCTATGCCCAGAAGTGAACTTTGTGCATTTCTGTGCCTTTCAACTGAGCCTGAGAGGGGGGAGAGGAAAAAAAACCGGACAAACTTCTCAGAGCGTTTGTTCAAGGACACACATACACACACTCCTCTGCATCCTGCTTGCAGCAAGAGCAGAGGAAGCAACTTTGTTTCTTTTTAGCCAGTTTTCAGCTCCTTTTCTCTGGGGGGAGATGGAGAGTTGAACTTTGTTTTCCTGGGACTTTGGGGTTTTTTTTCCCTTCTTCTCTTCTTGACTCTTTCAACATCAGACCACATTGGGAGAATTTTCTCCCGAGGTGGGGGCCCTGAATGTGGGCCCATGAGCCAGCTGCAAGGAGGAGGAGAGAGACTGCACCTACGGAAGTTTTGGGGTTCCTCCCCCCTGCCATGAGGTCATGGGAGAGGGGACCCTGGGGTAGAGGCATGGCCTGGGCACGGGGTCTCCCTGCTCCCTGCTCACATGTGCCCTAATCCTGTTCAGCACTGCTTATTTTGTGTTGCCTTGTGCCAGGAGGGCCCTGGTTGTGCCGTGATTGCTCAGTTCTTTGGCAGTGCCCCGCCCATGTGGCTGGAGAAGAAAGAGCTCTGAAACTTCTCTCATGAATGGCTCCCTATTTCTTTGCACGGACCTCGCTGTCTATGGATGTTTCAGGAGACCCCACCGAAACACGGAAGGACTCTCAAATTATCCCAGCTTTCTCTGCACAGCGAGAGCTTTTAATATTTAGCATTGTTCTCCTTTTCCTGGGTGTTTGTTAAAAAATGGTTTTTATCTCTTTCACTTTCTTCCCAGGAAAATTCTTTTTTCCCGAAGCTGGTGGGGGAGGGCTGGGTGTAACCTGCCTTCTATCAGAGGATATTTTCCTCCACATTTGTCCAAACCGGCACAGCCTGTCCTTTCCTGGGTCTCTGTTGCAGATGGAAGCTGCTGGTGCCATTGTCAGCTTGAAGCCCTCTTTTGATGCAAGCAGATGTTGCCAGGTGTGTTCAGCAGCTGTTGCTCAATGCTTATGCCAAGCTATTGTGTTCCTCATGGAACCAAGGAGCCATTGTGACACTGCAGGGGCTGATGGCATCAAGGAGGCAATTGTGACAGTACAGAACCTCCTAGAAACAAGGCTCCATTGTGACACCGTGGGGAATCATGGAATCACGGAGCCCATTGTGACACGGCCAGGCCGCATGGAACCAATGGTCCATGGTTACACGGCGGATTCAAGAAGAGCACGGTGACACCACGCAACATCATGGAACCATAGGTCCATTGTGACACAGCGGGGCCTCATGGAAACAAGGGGACCATTGTGGCAAAGCAGGGCCTAATGGAAGCATGGAGAGCATTGTGACATTGTGGGGAATCATGGAAGCATGGAGAGCATTGTGACACTAAGGAAACTCCTGGAACCAAGATGACCACTGGCACATAATGGAACCTCATGGAACCAAGCCTCCATGATGACTTTGGAGGGCCTCAGGGACCACAGGACCCATTGTGACACAGCAGGACCTGGTGGAACCAAGGAGCCTTTGTGATGCTCCAGATCCACATGGAAGCCAGGGTGCACTGAGACACAGCGGGGCCTTGTTGGAACCAAAGACACCTCTGCAAAAAGCAGGCTAGCTCATAGAAGCAAGGAGTCCATTGTTACAACATCAAACCTATGGAAGCAAGGGACCATTGTGACACTGCGGGGCCTCATGGAACCAATTGTCCATGATGACAATGCGGATCAAAAGAGACCATGGTGACACTGCGGAACCCGATGGAACCAAGGAGCCATTGTGACACAGTGGGGCCTCATGGAATCAAGGAGACCATTGTGACCCAGGTGTTGCATGTGAAGGCAAGGAGCCATTGTGACACTTTGGGCTTCTTCCCTTGAGCTCTGCAGCTGGCTGTCCCAGCCCAGCGCACCATGTGCCACCTGCTCTCCTCAGGGCTCTGCCTGCACACAGCCCCAGGAGAAGTTTTCCTGTTTGGAAGGAAAGAATGGAAAAGCCGGAGCAGGTTTCCTAAACAACAAACCCCACTCAGGAGCCACATGCTCAGTACAGGCTGCCGGGAACGATGTCCCCTTTCTACAAGGGTCAGGGTGAGCAGAATTCTCTGGGAGCAGAATTCTCGGAGTCTTTCCACTGAATTCTCTGTCCCTGTGTCTTGGGGTGACTTTATCATGTGTATCCCCTATCGCTGCTCTATGCCCAGAAGTGAACTTTGTGCATTTCTGTGCCTTTCAACTGAGCCTGAGAGGGGGGAGAGGAAAAAAAACCGGACAAACTTCTCAGAGCGTTTGTTCAAGGACACACATACACACACTCCTCTGCATCCTGCTTGCAGCAAGAGCAGAGGAAGCAACTTTGTTTCTTTTTAGCCAGTTTTCAGCTCCTTTTCTCTGGGGGGAGATGGAGAGTTGAACTTTGTTTTCCTGGGACTTTGGGGTTTTTTTTCCCTTCTTCTCTTCTTGACTCTTTCAACATCAGACCACATTGGGAGAATTTTCTCCCGAGGTGGGGGCCCTGAATGTGGGCCCATGAGCCAGCTGCAAGGAGGAGGAGAGAGACTACACCTCTGGAAGTGTTGGGGTTCCTCCCCCCTGCCATGAGGTCATGGGAGAGGGGACCCTGGGGTAGAGGCATGGCCTGGGCACGGGGTCTCCCTGCTCCCTGCTGACATGTGCCCTAATCCTGTTCAGCACTGCTTATTTTGTGTTGCCCTGTGCCAGGAGGGCCCTGGTTGTGCCGTGATTGCTCAGTTCTTTGGCAGTGCCCCGCCCATGTGGCTGGAGAAGAAAGAGCTCTGAAACTTCTCTCAAGAATGGCTCCCTATTTCTTTGCACGGGCCTCGCTGTCTATGGATGTTTCAGGAGACCCCACCGAAACACGGAAGGACTCTCAAATTATCCCAGCTTTCTCTGCACAGCGAGAGCTTTTAATATTTAGCATTGTTCTCCTTTTCCTGGGTGTTTGTTAAAAAAATAGTTTTTATCTCTTTCACTTTCTTCCCAGGAAAATTCTTTTTTCCCGAAGCTGGTGGGGGAGGGCTGGGTGTAACCTGCCTTCTATCAGAGGATATTTTCCTCCACATTTGTCCAAACCGGCACAGCCTGTCCTTTCCTGGGTGTCTGTTGCAGATGGAAGCTGCTGGTGCCATTGTCAGCTTGAAGCCCTCTTTTGATGCAAGCAGATGTTGCCAGGTGTGTTCAGCAGCTGTTGCTCAATGCTTATGCCAAGCTATTGTGTTCCTCATGGAACCAAGGAGCCATTGTGACACTGCAGGGGCTGATGGCATCAAGGAGACAATTGTGACAGTACAGAACCTCCTAGAAACAAGGCTCCATTGTGACACCGTGGGGAATCATGGAATCACGGAGCCCATTGTGACACGGCCAGGCCGCATGGAACCAATGGTCCATGGTTACACGGCGGATTCAAGAAGAGCACGGTGACACCACGCAACATCATGGAACCATAGGTCCATTGTGACACAGCGGGGCCTCATGGAAACAAGGGGACCATTGTGGCAAAGCAGGGCCTAATGGAAGCATGGAGAGCATTGGGACATTGTGGGGAATCATGGAAGCATGGAGAGCATTGTGACACTAAGGAAACTCCTGGAACCAAGATGAGCACTGGCACATAATGGAACCTCATGGAAGCAAGCCTCCATGATGACTTTGGAGGGCCTCGGGGACCACAGGACCCATTGTGACACAGCAGGACCTGGTGGAACCAAGGAGCCTTTGTGATGCTCCAGATCCACATGGAAGCCAGGGTGCACTGAGACACAGCGGGGCCTTGTTGGAACCAAAGACACCTCTGCAAAAAGCAGGCTAGCTCATAGAAGCAAGGAGTCCATTGTTACAACATCAAACCTATGGAAGCAAGGGACCATTGTGACACTGCGGGGCCTCATGGAACCAATTGTCCATGATGACAGTGCGGATCAAAAGAGACCATGGTGACACTGCGGAACCGCATGGAACCAAGGAGCCATTGTGACACAGTGGGGCCTCATGGAATCAAGGAGACCATTGTGACCCAGGTGTTGCATGTGAAGGCAAGGAGCCATTGTGACACTTTGGGCTTCTTCCCTTGAGCTCTGCAGCTGGCTGTCCCAGCCCAGCGCACCATGTGCCACCTGCTCTCCTCAGGGCTCTGCCTGCACACAGCCCCAGGAGAAGTTTTCCTGTTTGGAAGGAAAGAATGGAAAAGCCGGAGAAGGTTTCCCAAACAACAAACCCCACTCAGGAGCCACATGCTCAGTACAGGCTGCCGGGAACGATGTCCCCTTTCTACAAGGGTCAGGGTGAGCAGAATTCTCTGGGAGCAGAATTCTCGGAGTCTTTCCACTGAATTCTCTGTCCCCGTGTCTTGGGGTGACTTTATCATGTGTATCCCCTATTGCTGCTCTATGCCCAGAAGTGAACTTTGTGCATTTCTGTGCCTTTCAACTGAGCCTGAGAGGGGGGAGAGGAAAAAAAACCGGACAAACTTCTCAGAGCGTTTGTTCAAGGACACACATACACACTCCTCTGCATCCTGCTTGCAGCAAGAGCAGAGGAAGCAACTTTGTTTCTTGTTAGCCAGTTTTCAGCTCCTTTTCTCTGGGGGGAGATGGAGAGTTGAACTTTGTTTTCCTGGGACTTTGGGGTTTTTTTTCCCTTCTTCTCTTCTTGACTCTTTCAACATCAGACCACATTGGGAGAATTTTCTCCCGAGGTGGGGGCCCTGAATGTGGGCCCATGAGCCAGCTGCAAGGAGGAGGAGAGAGACTGCACCTCCGGAAGTGTTGGGGTTCCTCCCCCCTGCCATGAGGTCATGGGAGAGGGGACCCTGGGGTAGAGGCATGGCCTGGGCACGGGGGTCTCCCTGCTCCCTGCTGACATGTGCCCTAATCCTGTTCAGCACTGCTTATTTTGTGTTGCCTTGTGCCAGGAGGGCCCTGGTTGTGCCGTGATTGCTCAGTTCTTTGGCAGTGCCCCGCCCATGTGGCTGGAGAAGAAAGAGCTCTGAAACTTCTCTCAAGAATGGCTCCCTATTTCTTTGCACGGGCCTCGCTGTCTATGGATGTTTCAGGAGACCCCACCGAAACACGGAAGGACTCTCAAATTATCCCAGCTTTCTCTGCACAGCGAGAGCTTTTAATATTTAGCATTGTTCTCCTTTTCCTGGGTGTTTGTTAAAAAATGGTTTTTATCTCTTTCACTTTCTTCCCAGGAAAATTCTTTTTTCCCGAAGCTGGTGGGGGAGGGCTGGGTGTAACCTGCCTTCTATCAGAGGATATTTTCCTCCACATTTGTCCAAACCGGCACAGCCTGTCCTTTCCTGGGTCTCTGTTGCAGATGGAAGCTGCTGGTGCCATTGTCAGCTTGAAGCCCTCTTTTGATGCAAGCAGATGTTGCCAGGTGTGTTCAGCAGCTGTTGCTCAATGCTTATGCCAAGCTATTGTGTTCCTCATGGAACCAAGGAGCCATTGTGACACTGCAGGGGCTGATGGCATCAAGGAGACAATTGTGACAGTACAGAACCTCCTAGAAACAAGGCTCCATTGTGACACCGTGGGGAATCATGGAATCACGGAGCCCATTGTGACACGGCCAGGCCGCATGGAACCAATGGTCCATGGTAACACGGCGGATTCAAGAAGAGCACGGTGACACCACGCAACATCATGGAACCATAGGTCCATTGTGACACAGCGGGGCCTCATGGAAACAAGGGGACCATTGTGGCAAAGCAGGGCCTAATGGAAGCATGGAGAGCATTGTGACATTGTGGGGAATCATGGAAGCATGGAGAGCATTGTGACACTAAGGAAACTCCTGGAACCAAGATGACCACTGGCACATAATGGAACCTCATGGAAGCAAGCCTCCATGATGACTTTGGAGGGCCTCGGGGACCACAGGACCCATTGTGACACAGCAGGACCTGGTGGAACCAAGGAGCCTTTGTGATGCTCCAGATCCACATGGAAGCCAGGGTGCACTGAGACACAGCGGGGCCTTGTTGGAACCAAAGACACCTCTGCAAAAAGCAGGCTAGCTCATAGAAGCAAGGAGTCCATTGTTACAACATCAAACCTATGGAAGCAAGGGACCATTGTGACACTGCGGGGCCTCATGGAACCAATTGTCCATGATGACAATGCGGATCAAAAGAGACCATGGTGACACTGCGGAACCCGATGGAACCAAGGAGCCATTGTGACACAGTGGGGCCTCATGGAATCAAGGAGACCATTGTGACCCAGGTGTTGCATGTGAAGGCAAGGAGCCATTGTGACACTTTGGGCTTCTTCCCTTGAGCTCTGCAGCTGGCTGTCCCAGCCCAGCGCACCATGTGCCACCTGCTCTCCTCAGGGCTCTGCCTGCACACAGCCCCAGGAGAAGTTTTCCTGTTTGGAAGGAAAGAATGGAAAAGCCGGAGCAGGTTTCCTAAACAACAAACCCCACTCAGGAGCCACATGCTCAGTACAGGCTGCCGGGAACGATGTCCCCTTTCTACAAGGGTCAGGGTGAGCAGAATTCTCTGGGAGCAGAATTCTCGGAGTCTTTCCACTGAATTCTCTGTCCCCGTGTCTTGGGGTGACTTTATCATGTGTATCCCCTATCGCTGCTCTATGCCCAGAAGTGAACTTTGTGCATTTCTGTGCCTTTCAACTGAGCCTGAGAGGGGGGAGAGGAAAAAAAACCGGACAAACTTCTCAGAGCGTTTGTTCAAGGACACACATACACACACTCCTCTGCATCCTGCTTGCAGCAAGAGCAGAGGAAGCAACTTTGTTTCTTTTTAGCCAGTTTTCAGCTCCTTTTCTCTGGGGGGAGATGGAGAGTTGAACTTTGTTTTCCTGGGACTTTGGGGTTTTTTTTCCCTTCTTCTCTTCTTGACTCTTTCAACATCAGACCACATTGGGAGAATTTTCTCCCGAGGTGGGGGCCCTGAATGTGGGCCCATGAGCCAGCTGCAAGGAGGAGGAGAGAGACTGCACCTACGGAAGTTTTGGGGTTCCTCCCCCCTGCCATGAGGTCATGGGAGAGGGGACCCTGGGGTAGAGGCATGGCCTGGGCACGGGGTCACCCTGCTCCCTGCTCACATGTGCCCTAATCCTGTTCAGCACTGCTTATTTTGTGTTGCCTTGTGCCAGGAGGGCCCTGGTTGTGCCGTGATTGCTCAGTTCTTTGGCAGTGCCCCGCCCATGTGGCTGGAGAAGAAAGAGCTCTGAAACTTCTCTCATGAATGGCTCCCTATTTCTTTGCACGGGCCTCGCTGTCTATGGATGTTTCAGGAGACCCCACCGAAACACGGAAGGACTCTCAAATTATCCCAGCTTTCTCTGCACAGCGAGAGCTTTTAATATTTAGCATTGTTCTCCTTTTCCTGGGTGTTTGTTAAAAAATGGTTTTTATCTCTTTCACTTTCTTCCCAGGAAAATTCTTTTTTCCCGAAGCTGGTGGGGGAGGGCTGGGTGTAACCTGCCTTCTATCAGAGGATATTTTCCTCCACATTTGTCCAAACCGGCACAGCCTGTCCTTTCCTGGGTCTCTGTTGCAGATGGAAGCTGCTGGTGCCATTGTCAGCTTGAAGCCCTCTTTTGATGCAAGCAGATGTTGCCAGGTGTGTTCAGCAGCTGTTGCTCAATGCTTATGCCAAGCTATTGTGTTCCTCATGGAACCAAGGAGCCATTGTGACACTGCAGGGGCTGATGGCATCAAGGAGGCAATTGTGACAGTACAGAACCTCCTAGAAACAAGGCTCCATTGTGACACCGTGGGGAATCATGGAATCACGGAGCCCATTGTGACACGGCCAGGCCGCATGGAACCAATGGTCCATGGTTACACGGTGGATTCAAGAAGAGCACGGTGACACCACGCAACATCATGGAACCATAGGTCCATTGTGACACAGCGGGGCCTCATGGAAACAAGGGGACCATTGTGGCAAAGCAGGGCCTAATGGAAGCATGGAGAGCATTGTGACATTGTGGGGAATCATGGAAGCATGGAGAGCATTGTGACACTAAGGAAACTCCTGGAACCAAGATGACCACTGGCACATAATGGAACCTCATGGAAGCAAGCCTCCATGATGACTTTGGAGGGCCTCGGGGACCACAGGACCCATTGTGACACAGCAGGACCTGGTGGAACCAAGGAGCCTTTGTGATGCTCCAGATCCACATGGAAGCCAGGGTGCACTGAGACACAGCGGGGCCTTGTTGGAACCAAAGACACCTCTGCAAAAAGCAGGCTAGCTCATAGAAGCAAGGAGTCCATTGTTACAACATCAAACCTATGGAAGCAAGGGACCATTGTGACACTGCGGGGCCTCATGGAACCAATTGTCCATGATGACAATGCGGATCAAAAGAGACCATGGTGACACTGCGGAACCCGATGGAACCAAGGAGCCATTGTGACACAGTGGGGCCTCATGGAATCAAGGAGACCATTGTGACCCAGGTGTTGCATGTGAAGGCAAGGAGCCATTGTGACACTTTGGGCTTCTTCCCTTGAGCTCTGCAGCTGGCTGTCCCAGCCCAGCGCACCATGTGCCACCTGCTCTCCTCAGGGCTCTGCCTGCACACAGCCCCAGGAGAAGTTTTCCTGTTTGGAAGGAAAGAATGGAAAAGCCGGAGCAGGTTTCCTAAACAACAAACCCCACTCAGGAGCCACATGCTCAGTACAGGCTGCCGGGAACGATGTCCCCTTTCTACAAGGGTCAGGGTGAGCAGAATTCTCTGGGAGCAGAATTCTCGGAGTCTTTCCACTGAATTCTCTGTCCCTGTGTCTTGGGGTGACTTTATCATGTGTATCCCCTATCGCTGCTCTATGCCCAGAAGTGAACTTTGTGCATTTCTGTGCCTTTCAACTGAGCCTGAGAGGGGGGAGAGGAAAAAAAACCGGACAAACTTCTCAGAGCGTTTGTTCAAGGACACACATACACACACTCCTCTGCATCCTGCTTGCAGCAAGAGCAGAGGAAGCAACTTTGTTTCTTTTTAGCCAGTTTTCAGCTCCTTTTCTCTGGGGGGAGATGGAGAGTTGAACTTTGTTTTCCTGGGACTTTGGGGTTTTTTTTCCCTTCTTCTCTTCTTGACTCTTTCAACATCAGACCACATTGGGAGAATTTTCTCCCGAGGTGGGGGCCCTGAATGTGGGCCCATGAGCCAGCTGCAAGGAGGAGGAGAGAGACTACACCTCCGGAAGTGTTGGGGTTCCTCCCCCCTGCCATGAGGTCATGGGAGAGGGGACCCTGGGGTAGAGGCATGGCCTGGGCACGGGGTCTCCCTGCTCCCTGCTGACATGTGCCCTAATCCTGTTCAGCACTGCTTATTTTGTGTTGCCCTGTGCCAGGAGGGCCCTGGTTGTGCCGTGATTGCTCAGTTCTTTGGCAGTGCCCCGCCCATGTGGCTGGAGAAGAAAGAGCTCTGAAACTTCTCTCAAGAATGGCTCCCTATTTCTTTGCACGGGCCTCGCTGTCTATGGATGTTTCAGGAGACCCCACCGAAACACGGAAGGACTCTCAAATTATCCCAGCTTTCTCTGCACAGCGAGAGCTTTTAATATTTAGCATTGTTCTCCTTTTCCTGGGTGTTTGTTAAAAAAATAGTTTTTATCTCTTTCACTTTCTTCCCAGGAAAATTCTTTTTTCCCGAAGCTGGTGGGGGAGGGCTGGGTGTAACCTGCCTTCTATCAGAGGATATTTTCCTCCACATTTGTCCAAACCGGCACAGCCTGTCCTTTCCTGGGTGTCTGTTGCAGATGGAAGCTGCTGGTGCCATTGTCAGCTTGAAGCCCTCTTTTGATGCAAGCAGATGTTGCCAGGTGTGTTCAGCAGCTGTTGCTCAATGCTTATGCCAAGCTATTGTGTTCCTCATGGAACCAAGGAGCCATTGTGACACTGCAGGGGCTGATGGCATCAAGGAGACAATTGTGACAGTACAGAACCTCCTAGAAACAAGGCTCCATTGTGACACCGTGGGGAATCATGGAATCACGGAGCCCATTGTGACACGGCCAGGCCGCATGGAACCAATGGTCCATGGTTACACGGCGGATTCAAGAAGAGCACGGTGACACCACGCAACATCATGGAACCATAGGTCCATTGTGACACAGCGGGGCCTCATGGAAACAAGGGGACCATTGTGGCAAAGCAGGGCCTAATGGAAGCATGGAGAGCATTGTGACATTGTGGGGAATCATGGAAGCATGGAGAGCATTGTGACACTAAGGAAACTCCTGGAACCAAGATGACCACTGGCACATAATGGAACCTCATGGAAGCAAGCCTCCATGATGACTTTGGAGGGCCTCAGGGACCACAGGACCCATTGTGACACAGCAGGACCTGGTGGAACCAAGGAGCCTTTGTGATGCTCCAGATCCACATGGAAGCCAGGGTGCACTGAGACACAGCGGGGCCTTGTTGGAACCAAAGACACCTCTGCAAAAAGCAGGCTAGCTCATAGAAGCAAGGAGTCCATTGTTACAACATCAAACCTATGGAAGCAAGGGACCATTGTGACACTGCGGGGCCTCATGGAACCAATTGTCCATGATGACAGTGCGGATCAAAAGAGACCATGGTGACACTGCGGAACCCGATGGAACCAAGGAGCCATTGTGACACAGTGGGGCCTCATGGAATCAAGGAGACCATTGTGACCCAGGTGTTGCATGTGAAGGCAAGGAGCCATTGTGACACTTTGGGCTTCTTCCCTTGAGCTCTGCAGCTGGCTGTCCCAGCCCAGCGCACCATGTGCCACCTGCTCTCCTCAGGGCTCTGCCTGCACACAGCCCCAGGAGAAGTTTTCCTGTTTGGAAGGAAAGAATGGAAAAGCCGGAGCAGGTTTCCTAAACAACAAACCCCACTCAGGAGCCACATGCTCAGTACAGGCTGCCGGGAACGATGTCCCCTTTCTACAAGGGTCAGGGTGAGCAGAATTCTCTGGGAGCAGAATTCTCGGAGTCTTTCCACTGAATTCTCTGTCCCCGTGTCTTGGGGTGACTTTATCATGTGTATCCCCTATCGCTGCTCTATGCCCAGAAGTGAACTTTGTGCATTTCTGTGCCTTTCAACTGAGCCTGAGAGGGGGGAGAGGAAAAAAAACCGGACAAACTTCTCAGAGCGTTTGTTCAAGGACACACATACACACACTCCTCTGCATCCTGCTTGCAGCAAGAGCAGAGGAAGCAACTGTGTTTCTTTTTAGCCAGTTTTCAGCTCCTTTTCTCTGGGGGGAGATGGAGAGTTGAACTTTGTTTTCCTGGGACTTTGGGGTTTTTTTTCCCTTCTTCTCTTCTTGACTCTTTCAACATCAGACCACATTGGGAGAATTTTCTCCCGAGGTGGGGGCCCTGAATGTGGGCCCATGAGCCAGCTGCAAGGAGGAGGAGAGAGACTACACCTCCGGAAGTGTTGGGGTTCCTCCCCCCTGCCATGAGGTCATGGGAGAGGGGACCCTGGGGTAGAGGCATGGCCTGGGCACGGGGTCTCCCTGCTCCCTGCTGACATGTGCCCTAATCCTGTTCAGCACTGCTTATTTTGTGTTGCCCTGTGCCAGGAGGGCCCTGGTTGTGCCGTGATTGCTCAGTTCTTTGGCAGTGCCCCGCCCATGTGGCTGGAGAAGAAAGAGCTCTGAAACTTCTCTCAAGAATGGCTCCCTATTTCTTTGCACGGGCCTCGCTGTCTATGGATGTTTCAGGAGACCCCACCGAAACACGGAAGGACTCTCAAATTATCCCAGCTTTCTCTGCACAGCGAGAGCTTTTAATATTTAGCATTGTTCTCCTTTTCCTGGGTGTTTGTTAAAAAAATAGTTTTTATCTCTTTCACTTTCTTCCCAGGAAAATTCTTTTTTCCCGAAGCTGGTGGGGGAGGGCTGGGTGTAACCTGCCTTCTATCAGAGGATATTTTCCTCCACATTTGTCCAAACCGGCACAGCCTGTCCTTTCCTGGGTGTCTGTTGCAGATGGAAGCTGCTGGTGCCATTGTCAGCTTGAAGCCCTCTTTTGATGCAAGCAGATGTTGCCAGGTGTGTTCAGCAGCTGTTGCTCAATGCTTATGCCAAGCTATTGTGTTCCTCATGGAACCAAGGAGCCATTGTGACACTGCAGGGGCTGATGGCATCAAGGAGACAATTGTGACAGTACAGAACCTCCTAGAAACAAGGCTCCATTGTGACACCGTGGGGAATCATGGAATCACGGAGCCCATTGTGACACGGCCAGGCCGCATGGAACCAATGGTCCATGGTTACACGGCGGATTCAAGAAGAGCACGGTGACACCACGCAACATCATGGAACCATAGGTCCATTGTGACACAGCGGGGCCTCATGGAAACAAGGGGACCATTGTGGCAAAGCAGGGCCTAATGGAAGCATGGAGAGCATTGTGACATTGTGGGGAATCATGGAAGCATGGAGAGCATTGTGACACTAAGGAAACTCCTGGAACCAAGATGACCACTGGCACATAATGGAACCTCATGGAAGCAAGCCTCCATGATGACTTTGGAGGGCCTCGGGGACCACAGGACCCATTGTGACACAGCAGGACCTGGTGGAACCAAGGAGCCTTTGTGATGCTCCAGATCCACATGGAAGCCAGGGTGCACTGAGACACAGCGGGGCCTTGTTGGAACCAAAGACACCTCTGCAAAAAGCAGGCTAGCTCATAGAAGCAAGGAGTCCATTGTTACAACATCAAACCTATGGAAGCAAGGGACCATTGTGACACTGCGGGGCCTCATGGAACCAATTGTCCATGATGACAATGCGGATCAAAAGAGACCATGGTGACACTGCGGAACCCGATGGAACCAAGGAGCCATTGTGACACAGTGGGGCCTCATGGAATCAAGGAGACCATTGTGACCCAGGTGTTGCATGTGAAGGCAAGGAGCCATTGTGACACTTTGGGCTTCTTCCCTTGAGCTCTGCAGCTGGCTGTCCCAGCCCAGCGCACCATGTGCCACCTGCTCTCCTCAGGGCTCTGCCTGCACACAGCCCCAGGAGAAGTTTTCCTGTTTGGAAGGAAAGAATGGAAAAGCCGGAGCAGGTTTCCTAAACAACAAACCCCACTCAGGAGCCACATGCTCAGTACAGGCTGCCGGGAACGATGTCCCCTTTCTACAAGGGTCAGGGTGAGCAGAATTCTCTGGGAGCAGAATTCTCGGAGTCTTTCCACTGAATTCTCTGTCCCTGTGTCTTGGGGTGACTTTATCATGTGTATCCCCTATCGCTGCTCTATGCCCAGAAGTGAACTTTGTGCATTTCTGTGCCTTTCAACTGAGCCTGAGAGGGGGGAGAGGAAAAAAAACCGGACAAACTTCTCAGAGCGTTTGTTCAAGGACACACATACACACACTCCTCTGCATCCTGCTTGCAGCAAGAGCAGAGGAAGCAACTTTGTTTCTTTTTAGCCAGTTTTCAGCTCCTTTTCTCTGGGGGGAGATGGAGAGTTGAACTTTGTTTTCCTGGGACTTTGGGGTTTTTTTTCCCTTCTTCTCTTCTTGACTCTTTCAACATCAGACCACATTGGGAGAATTTTCTCCCGAGGTGGGGGCCCTGAATGTGGGCCCATGAGCCAGCTGCAAGGAGGAGGAGAGAGACTACACCTCTGGAAGTGTTGGGGTTCCTCCCCCCTGCCATGAGGTCATGGGAGAGGGGACCCTGGGGTAGAGGCATGGCCTGGGCACGGGGTCTCCCTGCTCCCTGCTGACATGTGCCCTAATCCTGTTCAGCACTGCTTATTTTGTGTTGCCCTGTGCCAGGAGGGCCCTGGTTGTGCCGTGATTGCTCAGTTCTTTGGCAGTGCCCCGCCCATGTGGCTGGAGAAGAAAGAGCTCTGAAACTTCTCTCAAGAATGGCTCCCTATTTCTTTGCACGGGCCTCGCTGTCTATGGATGTTTCAGGAGACCCCACCGAAACACGGAAGGACTCTCAAATTATCCCAGCTTTCTCTGCACAGCGAGAGCTTTTAATATTTAGCATTGTTCTCCTTTTCCTGGGTGTTTGTTAAAAAAATAGTTTTTATCTCTTTCACTTTCTTCCCAGGAAAATTCTTTTTTCCCGAAGCTGGTGGGGGAGGGCTGGGTGTAACCTGCCTTCTATCAGAGGATATTTTCCTCCACATTTGTCCAAACCGGCACAGCCTGTCCTTTCCTGGGTGTCTGTTGCAGATGGAAGCTGCTGGTGCCATTGTCAGCTTGAAGCCCTCTTTTGATGCAAGCAGATGTTGCCAGGTGTGTTCAGCAGCTGTTGCTCAATGCTTATGCCAAGCTATTGTGTTCCTCATGGAACCAAGGAGCCATTGTGACACTGCAGGGGCTGATGGCATCAAGGAGACAATTGTGACAGTACAGAACCTCCTAGAAACAAGGCTCCATTGTGACACCGTGGGGAATCATGGAATCACGGAGCCCATTGTGACACGGCCAGGCCGCATGGAACCAATGGTCCATGGTTACACGGCGGATTCAAGAAGAGCACGGTGACACCACGCAACATCATGGAACCATAGGTCCATTGTGACACAGCGGGGCCTCATGGAAACAAGGGGACCATTGTGGCAAAGCAGGGCCTAATGGAAGCATGGAGAGCATTGTGACATTGTGGGGAATCATGGAAGCATGGAGAGCATTGTGACACTAAGGAAACTCCTGGAACCAAGATGACCACTGGCACATAATGGAACCTCATGGAAGCAAGCCTCCATGATGACTTTGGAGGGCCTCGGGGACCACAGGACCCATTGTGACACAGCAGGACCTGGTGGAACCAAGGAGCCTTTGTGATGCTCCAGATCCACATGGAAGCCAGGGTGCACTGAGACACAGCGGGGCCTTGTTGGAACCAAAGACACCTCTGCAAAAAGCAGGCTAGCTCATAGAAGCAAGGAGTCCATTGTTACAACATCAAACCTATGGAAGCAAGGGACCATTGTGACACTGCGGGGCCTCATGGAACCAATTGTCCATGATGACAGTGCGGATCAAAAGAGACCATGGTGACACTGCGGAACCGCATGGAACCAAGGAGCCATTGTGACACAGTGGGGCCTCATGGAATCAAGGAGACCATTGTGACCCAGGTGTTGCATGTGAAGGCAAGGAGCCATTGTGACACTTTGGGCTTCTTCCCTTGAGCTCTGCAGCTGGCTGTCCCAGCCCAGCGCACCATGTGCCACCTGCTCTCCTCAGGGCTCTGCCTGCACACAGCCCCAGGAGAAGTTTTCCTGTTTGGAAGGAAAGAATGGAAAAGCCGGAGAAGGTTTCCCAAACAACAAACCCCACTCAGGAGCCACATGCTCAGTACAGGCTGCCGGGAACGATGTCCCCTTTCTACAAGGGTCAGGGTGAGCAGAATTCTCTGGGAGCAGAATTCTCGGAGTCTTTCCACTGAATTCTCTGTCCCCGTGTCTTGGGGTGACTTTATCATGTGTATCCCCTATCGCTGCTCTATGCCCAGAAGTGAACTTTGTGCATTTCTGTGCCTTTCAACTGAGCCTGAGAGGGGGGAGAGGAAAAAAAACCGGACAAACTTCTCAGAGCGTTTGTTCAAGGACACACATACACACTCCTCTGCATCCTGCTTGCAGCAAGAGCAGAGGAAGCAACTTTGTTTCTTTTTAGCCAGTTTTCAGCTCCTTTTCTCTGGGGGGAGATGGAGAGTTGAACTTTGTTTTCCTGGGACTTTGGGGTTTTTTTTCCCTTCTTCTCTTCTTGACTCTTTCAACATCAGACCACATTGGGAGAATTTTCTCCCGAGGTGGGGGCCCTGAATGTGGGCCCATGAGCCAGCTGCAAGGAGGAGGAGAGAGACTGCACCTCCGGAAGTGTTGGGGTTCCTCCCCCCTGCCATGAGGTCATGGGAGAGGGGACCCTGGGGTAGAGGCATGGCCTGGGCACGGGGGTCTCCCTGCTCCCTGCTGACATGTGCCCTAATCCTGTTCAGCACTGCTTATTTTGTGTTGCCTTGTGCCAGGAGGGCCCTGGTTGTGCCGTGATTGCTCAGTTCTTTGGCAGTGCCCCGCCCATGTGGCTGGAGAAGAAAGAGCTCTGAAACTTCTCTCAAGAATGGCTCCCTATTTCTTTGCACGGGCCTCGCTGTCTATGGATGTTTCAGGAGACCCCACCGAAACACGGAAGGACTCTCAAATTATCCCAGCTTTCTCTGCACAGCGAGAGCTTTTAATATTTAGCATTGTTCTCCTTTTCCTGGGTGTTTGTTAAAAAATGGTTTTTATCTCTTTCACTTTCTTCCCAGGAAAATTCTTTTTTCCCGAAGCTGGTGGGGGAGGGCTGGGTGTAACCTGCCTTCTATCAGAGGATATTTTCCTCCACATTTGTCCAAACCGGCACAGCCTGTCCTTTCCTGGGTCTCTGTTGCAGATGGAAGCTGCTGGTGCCATTGTCAGCTTGAAGCCCTCTTTTGATGCAAGCAGATGTTGCCAGGTGTGTTCAGCAGCTGTTGCTCAATGCTTATGCCAAGCTATTGTGTTCCTCATGGAACCAAGGAGCCATTGTGACACTGCAGGGGCTGATGGCATCAAGGAGACAATTGTGACAGTACAGAACCTCCTAGAAACAAGGCTCCATTGTGACACCGTGGGGAATCATGGAATCACGGAGCCCATTGTGACACGGCCAGGCCGCATGGAACCAATGGTCCATGGTAACACGGCGGATTCAAGAAGAGCACGGTGACACCACGCAACATCATGGAACCATAGGTCCATTGTGACACAGCGGGGCCTCATGGAAACAAGGGGACCATTGTGGCAAAGCAGGGCCTAATGGAAGCATGGAGAGCATTGTGACATTGTGGGGAATCATGGAAGCATGGAGAGCATTGTGACACTAAGGAAACTCCTGGAACCAAGATGAGCACTGGCACATAATGGAACCTCATGGAAGCAAGCCTCCATGATGACTTTGGAGGGCCTCGGGGACCACAGGACCCATTGTGACACAGCAGGACCTGGTGGAACCAAGGAGCCTTTGTGATGCTCCAGATCCACATGGAAGCCAGGGTGCACTGAGACACAGCGGGGCCTTGTTGGAACCAAAGACACCTCTGCAAAAAGCAGGCTAGCTCATAGAAGCAAGGAGTCCATTGTTACAACATCAAACCTATGGAAGCAAGGGACCATTGTGACACTGCGGGGCCTCATGGAACCAATTGTCCATGATGACAATGCGGATCAAAAGAGACCATGGTGACACTGCGGAACCCGATGGAACCAAGGAGCCATTGTGACACAGTGGGGCCTCATGGAATCAAGGAGACCATTGTGACCCAGGTGTTGCATGTGAAGGCAAGGAGCCATTGTGACACTTTGGGCTTCTTCCCTTGAGCTCTGCAGCTGGCTGTCCCAGCCCAGCGCACCATGTGCCACCTGCTCTCCTCAGGGCTCTGCCTGCACACAGCCCCAGGAGAAGTTTTCCTGTTTGGAAGGAAAGAATGGAAAAGCCGGAGCAGGTTTCCTAAACAACAAACCCCACTCAGGAGCCACATGCTCAGTACAGGCTGCCGGGAACGATGTCCCCTTTCTACAAGGGTCAGGGTGAGCAGAATTCTCTGGGAGCAGAATTCTCGGAGTCTTTCCACTGAATTCTCTGTCCCCGTGTCTTGGGGTGACTTTATCATGTGTATCCCCTATCGCTGCTCTATGCCCAGAAGTGAACTTTGTGCATTTCTGTGCCTTTCAACTGAGCCTGAGAGGGGGGAGAGGAAAAAAAACCGGACAAACTTCTCAGAGCGTTTGTTCAAGGACACACATACACACACTCCTCTGCATCCTGCTTGCAGCAAGAGCAGAGGAAGCAACTTTGTTTCTTTTTAGCCAGTTTTCAGCTCCTTTTCTCTGGGGGGAGATGGAGAGTTGAACTTTGTTTTCCTGGGACTTTGGGGTTTTTTTTCCCTTCTTCTCTTCTTGACTCTTTCAACATCAGACCACATTGGGAGAATTTTCTCCCGAGGTGGGGGCCCTGAATGTGGGCCCATGAGCCAGCTGCAAGGAGGAGGAGAGAGACTGCACCTACGGAAGTTTTGGGGTTCCTCCCCCCTGCCATGAGGTCATGGGAGAGGGGACCCTGGGGTAGAGGCATGGCCTGGGCACGGGGTCACCCTGCTCCCTGCTCACATGTGCCCTAATCCTGTTCAGCACTGCTTATTTTGTGTTGCCTTGTGCCAGGAGGGCCCTGGTTGTGCCGTGATTGCTCAGTTCTTTGGCAGTGCCCCGCCCATGTGGCTGGAGAAGAAAGAGCTCTGAAACTTCTCTCATGAATGGCTCCCTATTTCTTTGCACGGGCCTCGCTGTCTATGGATGTTTCAGGAGACCCCACCGAAACACGGAAGGACTCTCAAATTATCCCAGCTTTCTCTGCACAGCGAGAGCTTTTAATATTTAGCATTGTTCTCCTTTTCCTGGGTGTTTGTTAAAAAATGGTTTTTATCTCTTTCACTTTCTTCCCAGGAAAATTCTTTTTTCCCGAAGCTGGTGGGGGAGGGCTGGGTGTAACCTGCCTTCTATCAGAGGATATTTTCCTCCACATTTGTCCAAACCGGCACAGCCTGTCCTTTCCTGGGTCTCTGTTGCAGATGGAAGCTGCTGGTGCCATTGTCAGCTTGAAGCCCTCTTTTGATGCAAGCAGATGTTGCCAGGTGTGTTCAGCAGCTGTTGCTCAATGCTTATGCCAAGCTATTGTGTTCCTCATGGAACCAAGGAGCCATTGTGACACTGCAGGGGCTGATGGCATCAAGGAGGCAATTGTGACAGTACAGAACCTCCTAGAAACAAGGCTCCATTGTGACACCGTGGGGAATCATGGAATCACGGAGCCCATTGTGACACGGCCAGGCCGCATGGAACCAATGGTCCATGGTTACACGGTGGATTCAAGAAGAGCACGGTGACACCACGCAACATCATGGAACCATAGGTCCATTGTGACACAGCGGGGCCTCATGGAAACAAGGGGACCATTGTGGCAAAGCAGGGCCTAATGGAAGCATGGAGAGCATTGTGACATTGTGGGGAATCATGGAAGCATGGAGAGCATTGTGACACTAAGGAAACTCCTGGAACCAAGATGACCACTGGCACATAATGGAACCTCATGGAACCAAGCCTCCATGATGACTTTGGAGGGCCTCGGGGACCACAGGACCCATTGTGACACAGCAGGACCTGGTGGAACCAAGGAGCCTTTGTGATGCTCCAGATCCACATGGAAGCCAGGGTGCACTGAGACACAGCGGGGCCTTGTTGGAACCAAAGACACCTCTGCAAAAAGCAGGCTAGCTCATAGAAGCAAGGAGTCCATTGTTACAACATCAAACCTATGGAAGCAAGGGACCATTGTGACACTGCGGGGCCTCATGGAACCAATTGTCCATGATGACAATGCGGATCAAAAGAGACCATGGTGACACTGCGGAACCCGATGGAACCAAGGAGCCATTGTGACACAGTGGGGCCTCATGGAATCAAGGAGACCATTGTGACCCAGGTGTTGCATGTGAAGGCAAGGAGCCATTGTGACACTTTGGGCTTCTTCCCTTGAGCTCTGCAGCTGGCTGTCCCAGCCCAGCGCACCATGTGCCACCTGCTCTCCTCAGGGCTCTGCCTGCACACAGCCCCAGGAGAAGTTTTCCTGTTTGGAAGGAAAGAATGGAAAAGCCGGAGCAGGTTTCCTAAACAACAAACCCCACTCAGGAGCCACATGCTCAGTACAGGCTGCCGGGAACGATGTCCCCTTTCTACAAGGGTCAGGGTGAGCAGAATTCTCTGGGAGCAGAATTCTCGGAGTCTTTCCACTGAATTCTCTGTCCCTGTGTCTTGGGGTGACTTTATCATGTGTATCCCCTATCGCTGCTCTATGCCCAGAAGTGAACTTTGTGCATTTCTGTGCCTTTCAACTGAGCCTGAGAGGGGGGAGAGGAAAAAAAACCGGACAAACTTCTCAGAGCGTTTGTTCAAGGACACACATACACACACTCCTCTGCATCCTGCTTGCAGCAAGAGCAGAGGAAGCAACTTTGTTTCTTTTTAGCCAGTTTTCAGCTCCTTTTCTCTGGGGGGAGATGGAGAGTTGAACTTTGTTTTCCTGGGACTTTGGGGTTTTTTTTCCCTTCTTCTCTTCTTGACTCTTTCAACATCAGACCACATTGGGAGAATTTTCTCCCGAGGTGGGGGCCCTGAATGTGGGCCCATGAGCCAGCTGCAAGGAGGAGGAGAGAGACTACACCTCCGGAAGTGTTGGGGTTCCTCCCCCCTGCCATGAGGTCATGGGAGAGGGGACCCTGGGGTAGAGGCATGGCCTGGGCACGGGGTCTCCCTGCTCCCTGCTGACATGTGCCCTAATCCTGTTCAGCACTGCTTATTTTGTGTTGCCCTGTGCCAGGAGGGCCCTGGTTGTGCCGTGATTGCTCAGTTCTTTGGCAGTGCCCCGCCCATGTGGCTGGAGAAGAAAGAGCTCTGAAACTTCTCTCAAGAATGGCTCCCTATTTCTTTGCACGGGCCTCGCTGTCTATGGATGTTTCAGGAGACCCCACCGAAACACGGAAGGACTCTCAAATTATCCCAGCTTTCTCTGCACAGCGAGAGCTTTTAATATTTAGCATTGTTCTCCTTTTCCTGGGTGTTTGTTAAAAAAATAGTTTTTATCTCTTTCACTTTCTTCCCAGGAAAATTCTTTTTTCCCGAAGCTGGTGGGGGAGGGCTGGGTGTAACCTGCCTTCTATCAGAGGATATTTTCCTCCACATTTGTCCAAACCGGCACAGCCTGTCCTTTCCTGGGTGTCTGTTGCAGATGGAAGCTGCTGGTGCCATTGTCAGCTTGAAGCCCTCTTTTGATGCAAGCAGATGTTGCCAGGTGTGTTCAGCAGCTGTTGCTCAATGCTTATGCCAAGCTATTGTGTTCCTCATGGAACCAAGGAGCCATTGTGACACTGCAGGGGCTGATGGCATCAAGGAGACAATTGTGACAGTACAGAACCTCCTAGAAACAAGGCTCCATTGTGACACCGTGGGGAATCATGGAATCACGGAGCCCATTGTGACACGGCCAGGCCGCATGGAACCAATGGTCCATGGTTACACGGCGGATTCAAGAAGAGCACGGTGACACCACGCAACATCATGGAACCATAGGTCCATTGTGACACAGCGGGGCCTCATGGAAACAAGGGGACCATTGTGGCAAAGCAGGGCCTAATGGAAGCATGGAGAGCATTGTGACATTGTGGGGAATCATGGAAGCATGGAGAGCATTGTGACACTAAGGAAACTCCTGGAACCAAGATGACCACTGGCACATAATGGAACCTCATGGAACCAAGCCTCCATGATGACTTTGGAGGGCCTCAGGGACCACAGGACCCATTGTGACACAGCAGGACCTGGTGGAACCAAGGAGCCTTTGTGATGCTCCAGATCCACATGGAAGCCAGGGTGCACTGAGACACAGCGGGGCCTTGTTGGAACCAAAGACACCTCTGCAAAAAGCAGGCTAGCTCATAGAAGCAAGGAGTCCATTGTTACAACATCAAACCTATGGAAGCAAGGGACCATTGTGACACTGCGGGGCCTCATGGAACCAATTGTCCATGATGACAGTGCGGATCAAAAGAGACCATGGTGACACTGCGGAACCCGATGGAACCAAGGAGCCATTGTGACACAGTGGGGCCTCATGGAATCAAGGAGACCATTGTGACCCAGGTGTTGCATGTGAAGGCAAGGAGCCATTGTGACACTTTGGGCTTCTTCCCTTGAGCTCTGCAGCTGGCTGTCCCAGCCCAGCGCACCATGTGCCACCTGCTCTCCTCAGGGCTCTGCCTGCACACAGCCCCAGGAGAAGTTTTCCTGTTTGGAAGGAAAGAATGGAAAAGCCGGAGCAGGTTTCCTAAACAACAAACCCCACTCAGGAGCCACATGCTCAGTACAGGCTGCCGGGAACGATGTCCCCTTTCTACAAGGGTCAGGGTGAGCAGAATTCTCTGGGAGCAGAATTCTCGGAGTCTTTCCACTGAATTCTCTGTCCCCGTGTCTTGGGGTGACTTTATCATGTGTATCCCCTATCGCTGCTCTATGCCCAGAAGTGAACTTTGTGCATTTCTGTGCCTTTCAACTGAGCCTGAGAGGGGGGAGAGGAAAAAAAACCGGACAAACTTCTCAGAGCGTTTGTTCAAGGACACACATACACACACTCCTCTGCATCCTGCTTGCAGCAAGAGCAGAGGAAGCAACTTTGTTTCTTTTTAGCCAGTTTTCAGCTCCTTTTCTCTGGGGGGAGATGGAGAGTTGAACTTTGTTTTCCTGGGACTTTGGGGTTTTTTTTCCCTTCTTCTCTTCTTGACTCTTTCAACATCAGACCACATTGGGAGAATTTTCTCCCGAGGTGGGGGCCCTGAATGTGGGCCCATGAGCCAGCTGCAAGGAGGAGGAGAGAGACTACACCTCCGGAAGTGTTGGGGTTCCTCCCCCCTGCCATGAGGTCATGGGAGAGGGGACCCTGGGGTAGAGGCATGGCCTGGGCACGGGGTCTCCCTGCTCCCTGCTGACATGTGCCCTAATCCTGTTCAGCACTGCTTATTTTGTGTTGCCCTGTGCCAGGAGGGCCCTGGTTGTGCCGTGATTGCTCAGTTCTTTGGCAGTGCCCCGCCCATGTGGCTGGAGAAGAAAGAGCTCTGAAACTTCTCTCAAGAATGGCTCCCTATTTCTTTGCACGGGCCTCGCTGTCTATGGATGTTTCAGGAGACCCCACCGAAACACGGAAGGACTCTCAAATTATCCCAGCTTTCTCTGCACAGCGAGAGCTTTTAATATTTAGCATTGTTCTCCTTTTCCTGGGTGTTTGTTAAAAAAATAGTTTTTATCTCTTTCACTTTCTTCCCAGGAAAATTCTTTTTTCCCGAAGCTGGTGGGGGAGGGCTGGGTGTAACCTGCCTTCTATCAGAGGATATTTTCCTCCACATTTGTCCAAACCGGCACAGCCTGTCCTTTCCTGGGTGTCTGTTGCAGATGGAAGCTGCTGGTGCCATTGTCAGCTTGAAGCCCTCTTTTGATGCAAGCAGATGTTGCCAGGTGTGTTCAGCAGCTGTTGCTCAATGCTTATGCCAAGCTATTGTGTTCCTCATGGAACCAAGGAGCCATTGTGACACTGCAGGGGCTGATGGCATCAAGGAGACAATTGTGACAGTACAGAACCTCCTAGAAACAAGGCTCCATTGTGACACCGTGGGGAATCATGGAATCACGGAGCCCATTGTGACACGGCCAGGCCGCATGGAACCAATGGTCCATGGTTACACGGCGGATTCAAGAAGAGCACGGTGACACCACGCAACATCATGGAACCATAGGTCCATTGTGACACAGCGGGGCCTCATGGAAACAAGGGGACCATTGTGGCAAAGCAGGGCCTAATGGAAGCATGGAGAGCATTGTGACATTGTGGGGAATCATGGAAGCATGGAGAGCATTGTGACACTAAGGAAACTCCTGGAACCAAGATGACCACTGGCACATAATGGAACCTCATGGAAGCAAGCCTCCATGATGACTTTGGAGGGCCTCGGGGACCACAGGACCCATTGTGACACAGCAGGACCTGGTGGAACCAAGGAGCCTTTGTGATGCTCCAGATCCACATGGAAGCCAGGGTGCACTGAGACACAGCGGGGCCTTGTTGGAACCAAAGACACCTCTGCAAAAAGCAGGCTAGCTCATAGAAGCAAGGAGTCCATTGTTACAACATCAAACCTATGGAAGCAAGGGACCATTGTGACACTGCGGGGCCTCATGGAACCAATTGTCCATGATGACAGTGCGGATCAAAAGAGACCATGGTGACACTGCGGAACCGCATGGAACCAAGGAGCCATTGTGACACAGTGGGGCCTCATGGAATCAAGGAGACCATTGTGACCCAGGTGTTGCATGTGAAGGCAAGGAGCCATTGTGACACTTTGGGCTTCTTCCCTTGAGCTCTGCAGCTGGCTGTCCCAGCCCAGCGCACCATGTGCCACCTGCTCTCCTCAGGGCTCTGCCTGCACACAGCCCCAGGAGAAGTTTTCCTGTTTGGAAGGAAAGAATGGAAAAGCCGGAGAAGGTTTCCCAAACAACAAACCCCACTCAGGAGCCACATGCTCAGTACAGGCTGCCGGGAACGATGTCCCCTTTCTACAAGGGTCAGGGTGAGCAGAATTCTCTGGGAGCAGAATTCTCGGAGTCTTTCCACTGAATTCTCTGTCCCCGTGTCTTGGGGTGACTTTATCATGTGTATCCCCTATCGCTGCTCTATGCCCAGAAGTGAACTTTGTGCATTTCTGTGCCTTTCAACTGAGCCTGAGAGGGGGGAGAGGAAAAAAAACCGGACAAACTTCTCAGAGCGTTTGTTCAAGGACACACATACACACTCCTCTGCATCCTGCTTGCAGCAAGAGCAGAGGAAGCAACTTTGTTTCTTTTTAGCCAGTTTTCAGCTCCTTTTCTCTGGGGGGAGATGGAGAGTTGAACTTTGTTTTCCTGGGACTTTGGGGTTTTTTTTCCCTTCTTCTCTTCTTGACTCTTTCAACATCAGACCACATTGGGAGAATTTTCTCCCGAGGTGGGGGCCCTGAATGTGGGCCCATGAGCCAGCTGCAAGGAGGAGGAGAGAGACTGCACCTCCGGAAGTGTTGGGGTTCCTCCCCCCTGCCATGAGGTCATGGGAGAGGGGACCCTGGGGTAGAGGCATGGCCTGGGCACGGGGGTCTCCCTGCTCCCTGCTGACATGTGCCCTAATCCTGTTCAGCACTGCTTATTTTGTGTTGCCTTGTGCCAGGAGGGCCCTGGTTGTGCCGTGATTGCTCAGTTCTTTGGCAGTGCCCCGCCCATGTGGCTGGAGAAGAAAGAGCTCTGAAACTTCTCTCAAGAATGGCTCCCTATTTCTTTGCACGGGCCTCGCTGTCTATGGATGTTTCAGGAGACCCCACCGAAACACGGAAGGACTCTCAAATTATCCCAGCTTTCTCTGCACAGCGAGAGCTTTTAATATTTAGCATTGTTCTCCTTTTCCTGGGTGTTTGTTAAAAAATGGTTTTTATCTCTTTCACTTTCTTCCCAGGAAAATTCTTTTTTCCCGAAGCTGGTGGGGGAGGGCTGGGTGTAACCTGCCTTCTATCAGAGGATATTTTCCTCCACATTTGTCCAAACCGGCACAGCCTGTCCTTTCCTGGGTCTCTGTTGCAGATGGAAGCTGCTGGTGCCATTGTCAGCTTGAAGCCCTCTTTTGATGCAAGCAGATGTTGCCAGGTGTGTTCAGCAGCTGTTGCTCAATGCTTATGCCAAGCTATTGTGTTCCTCATGGAACCAAGGAGCCATTGTGACACTGCAGGGGCTGATGGCATCAAGGAGACAATTGTGACAGTACAGAACCTCCTAGAAACAAGGCTCCATTGTGACACCGTGGGGAATCATGGAATCACGGAGCCCATTGTGACACGGCCAGGCCGCATGGAACCAATGGTCCATGGTAACACGGCGGATTCAAGAAGAGCACGGTGACACCACGCAACATCATGGAACCATAGGTCCATTGTGACACAGCGGGGCCTCATGGAAACAAGGGGACCATTGTGGCAAAGCAGGGCCTAATGGAAGCATGGAGAGCATTGTGACATTGTGGGGAATCATGGAAGCATGGAGAGCATTGTGACACTAAGGAAACTCCTGGAACCAAGATGAGCACTGGCACATAATGGAACCTCATGGAAGCAAGCCTCCATGATGACTTTGGAGGGCCTCGGGGACCACAGGACCCATTGTGACACAGCAGGACCTGGTGGAACCAAGGAGCCTTTGTGATGCTCCAGATCCACATGGAAGCCAGGGTGCACTGAGACACAGCGGGGCCTTGTTGGAACCAAAGACACCTCTGCAAAAAGCAGGCTAGCTCATAGAAGCAAGGAGTCCATTGTTACAACATCAAACCTATGGAAGCAAGGGACCATTGTGACACTGCGGGGCCTCATGGAACCAATTGTCCATGATGACAATGCGGATCAAAAGAGACCATGGTGACACTGCGGAACCCGATGGAACCAAGGAGCCATTGTGACACAGTGGGGCCTCATGGAATCAAGGAGACCATTGTGACCCAGGTGTTGCATGTGAAGGCAAGGAGCCATTGTGACACTTTGGGCTTCTTCCCTTGAGCTCTGCAGCTGGCTGTCCCAGCCCAGCGCACCATGTGCCACCTGCTCTCCTCAGGGCTCTGCCTGCACACAGCCCCAGGAGAAGTTTTCCTGTTTGGAAGGAAAGAATGGAAAAGCCGGAGCAGGTTTCCTAAACAACAAACCCCACTCAGGAGCCACATGCTCAGTACAGGCTGCCGGGAACGATGTCCCCTTTCTACAAGGGTCAGGGTGAGCAGAATTCTCTGGGAGCAGAATTCTCGGAGTCTTTCCACTGAATTCTCTGTCCCCGTGTCTTGGGGTGACTTTATCATGTGTATCCCCTATCGCTGCTCTATGCCCAGAAGTGAACTTTGTGCATTTCTGTGCCTTTCAACTGAGCCTGAGAGGGGGGAGAGGAAAAAAAACCGGACAAACTTCTCAGAGCGTTTGTTCAAGGACACACATACACACACTCCTCTGCATCCTGCTTGCAGCAAGAGCAGAGGAAGCAACTTTGTTTCTTTTTAGCCAGTTTTCAGCTCCTTTTCTCTGGGGGGAGATGGAGAGTTGAACTTTGTTTTCCTGGGACTTTGGGGTTTTTTTTCCCTTCTTCTCTTCTTGACTCTTTCAACATCAGACCACATTGGGAGAATTTTCTCCCGAGGTGGGGGCCCTGAATGTGGGCCCATGAGCCAGCTGCAAGGAGGAGGAGAGAGACTGCACCTACGGAAGTTTTGGGGTTCCTCCCCCCTGCCATGAGGTCATGGGAGAGGGGACCCTGGGGTAGAGGCATGGCCTGGGCACGGGGTCACCCTGCTCCCTGCTCACATGTGCCCTAATCCTGTTCAGCACTGCTTATTTTGTGTTGCCTTGTGCCAGGAGGGCCCTGGTTGTGCCGTGATTGCTCAGTTCTTTGGCAGTGCCCCGCCCATGTGGCTGGAGAAGAAAGAGCTCTGAAACTTCTCTCATGAATGGCTCCCTATTTCTTTGCACGGGCCTCGCTGTCTATGGATGTTTCAGGAGACCCCACCGAAACACGGAAGGACTCTCAAATTATCCCAGCTTTCTCTGCACAGCGAGAGCTTTTAATATTTAGCATTGTTCTCCTTTTCCTGGGTGTTTGTTAAAAAATGGTTTTTATCTCTTTCACTTTCTTCCCAGGAAAATTCTTTTTTCCCGAAGCTGGTGGGGGAGGGCTGGGTGTAACCTGCCTTCTATCAGAGGATATTTTCCTCCACATTTGTCCAAACCGGCACAGCCTGTCCTTTCCTGGGTCTCTGTTGCAGATGGAAGCTGCTGGTGCCATTGTCAGCTTGAAGCCCTCTTTTGATGCAAGCAGATGTTGCCAGGTGTGTTCAGCAGCTGTTGCTCAATGCTTATGCCAAGCTATTGTGTTCCTCATGGAACCAAGGAGCCATTGTGACACTGCAGGGGCTGATGGCATCAAGGAGGCAATTGTGACAGTACAGAACCTCCTAGAAACAAGGCTCCATTGTGACACCGTGGGGAATCATGGAATCACGGAGCCCATTGTGACACGGCCAGGCCGCATGGAACCAATGGTCCATGGTTACACGGTGGATTCAAGAAGAGCACGGTGACACCACGCAACATCATGGAACCATAGGTCCATTGTGACACAGCGGGGCCTCATGGAAACAAGGGGACCATTGTGGCAAAGCAGGGCCTAATGGAAGCATGGAGAGCATTGTGACATTGTGGGGAATCATGGAAGCATGGAGAGCATTGTGACACTAAGGAAACTCCTGGAACCAAGATGACCACTGGCACATAATGGAACCTCATGGAACCAAGCCTCCATGATGACTTTGGAGGGCCTCGGGGACCACAGGACCCATTGTGACACAGCAGGACCTGGTGGAACCAAGGAGCCTTTGTGATGCTCCAGATCCACATGGAAGCCAGGGTGCACTGAGACACAGCGGGGCCTTGTTGGAACCAAAGACACCTCTGCAAAAAGCAGGCTAGCTCATAGAAGCAAGGAGTCCATTGTTACAACATCAAACCTATGGAAGCAAGGGACCATTGTGACACTGCGGGGCCTCATGGAACCAATTGTCCATGATGACAATGCGGATCAAAAGAGACCATGGTGACACTGCGGAACCCGATGGAACCAAGGAGCCATTGTGACACAGTGGGGCCTCATGGAATCAAGGAGACCATTGTGACCCAGGTGTTGCATGTGAAGGCAAGGAGCCATTGTGACACTTTGGGCTTCTTCCCTTGAGCTCTGCAGCTGGCTGTCCCAGCCCAGCGCACCATGTGCCACCTGCTCTCCTCAGGGCTCTGCCTGCACACAGCCCCAGGAGAAGTTTTCCTGTTTGGAAGGAAAGAATGGAAAAGCCGGAGCAGGTTTCCTAAACAACAAACCCCACTCAGGAGCCACATGCTCAGTACAGGCTGCCGGGAACGATGTCCCCTTTCTACAAGGGTCAGGGTGAGCAGAATTCTCTGGGAGCAGAATTCTCGGAGTCTTTCCACTGAATTCTCTGTCCCTGTGTCTTGGGGTGACTTTATCATGTGTATCCCCTATCGCTGCTCTATGCCCAGAAGTGAACTTTGTGCATTTCTGTGCCTTTCAACTGAGCCTGAGAGGGGGGAGAGGAAAAAAAACCGGACAAACTTCTCAGAGCGTTTGTTCAAGGACACACATACACACACTCCTCTGCATCCTGCTTGCAGCAAGAGCAGAGGAAGCAACTTTGTTTCTTTTTAGCCAGTTTTCAGCTCCTTTTCTCTGGGGGGAGATGGAGAGTTGAACTTTGTTTTCCTGGGACTTTGGGGTTTTTTTTCCCTTCTTCTCTTCTTGACTCTTTCAACATCAGACCACATTGGGAGAATTTTCTCCCGAGGTGGGGGCCCTGAATGTGGGCCCATGAGCCAGCTGCAAGGAGGAGGAGAGAGACTACACCTCCGGAAGTGTTGGGGTTCCTCCCCCCTGCCATGAGGTCATGGGAGAGGGGACCCTGGGGTAGAGGCATGGCCTGGGCACGGGGTCTCCCTGCTCCCTGCTGACATGTGCCCTAATCCTGTTCAGCACTGCTTATTTTGTGTTGCCCTGTGCCAGGAGGGCCCTGGTTGTGCCGTGATTGCTCAGTTCTTTGGCAGTGCCCCGCCCATGTGGCTGGAGAAGAAAGAGCTCTGAAACTTCTCTCAAGAATGGCTCCCTATTTCTTTGCACGGGCCTCGCTGTCTATGGATGTTTCAGGAGACCCCACCGAAACACGGAAGGACTCTCAAATTATCCCAGCTTTCTCTGCACAGCGAGAGCTTTTAATATTTAGCATTGTTCTCCTTTTCCTGGGTGTTTGTTAAAAAAATAGTTTTTATCTCTTTCACTTTCTTCCCAGGAAAATTCTTTTTTCCCGAAGCTGGTGGGGGAGGGCTGGGTGTAACCTGCCTTCTATCAGAGGATATTTTCCTCCACATTTGTCCAAACCGGCACAGCCTGTCCTTTCCTGGGTGTCTGTTGCAGATGGAAGCTGCTGGTGCCATTGTCAGCTTGAAGCCCTCTTTTGATGCAAGCAGATGTTGCCAGGTGTGTTCAGCAGCTGTTGCTCAATGCTTATGCCAAGCTATTGTGTTCCTCATGGAACCAAGGAGCCATTGTGACACTGCAGGGGCTGATGGCATCAAGGAGACAATTGTGACAGTACAGAACCTCCTAGAAACAAGGCTCCATTGTGACACCGTGGGGAATCATGGAATCACGGAGCCCATTGTGACACGGCCAGGCCGCATGGAACCAATGGTCCATGGTTACACGGCGGATTCAAGAAGAGCACGGTGACACCACGCAACATCATGGAACCATAGGTCCATTGTGACACAGCGGGGCCTCATGGAAACAAGGGGACCATTGTGGCAAAGCAGGGCCTAATGGAAGCATGGAGAGCATTGTGACATTGTGGGGAATCATGGAAGCATGGAGAGCATTGTGACACTAAGGAAACTCCTGGAACCAAGATGACCACTGGCACATAATGGAACCTCATGGAACCAAGCCTCCATGATGACTTTGGAGGGCCTCAGGGACCACAGGACCCATTGTGACACAGCAGGACCTGGTGGAACCAAGGAGCCTTTGTGATGCTCCAGATCCACATGGAAGCCAGGGTGCACTGAGACACAGCGGGGCCTTGTTGGAACCAAAGACACCTCTGCAAAAAGCAGGCTAGCTCATAGAAGCAAGGAGTCCATTGTTACAACATCAAACCTATGGAAGCAAGGGACCATTGTGACACTGCGGGGCCTCATGGAACCAATTGTCCATGATGACAGTGCGGATCAAAAGAGACCATGGTGACACTGCGGAACCCGATGGAACCAAGGAGCCATTGTGACACAGTGGGGCCTCATGGAATCAAGGAGACCATTGTGACCCAGGTGTTGCATGTGAAGGCAAGGAGCCATTGTGACACTTTGGGCTTCTTCCCTTGAGCTCTGCAGCTGGCTGTCCCAGCCCAGCGCACCATGTGCCACCTGCTCTCCTCAGGGCTCTGCCTGCACACAGCCCCAGGAGAAGTTTTCCTGTTTGGAAGGAAAGAATGGAAAAGCCGGAGCAGGTTTCCTAAACAACAAACCCCACTCAGGAGCCACATGCTCAGTACAGGCTGCCGGGAACGATGTCCCCTTTCTACAAGGGTCAGGGTGAGCAGAATTCTCTGGGAGCAGAATTCTCGGAGTCTTTCCACTGAATTCTCTGTCCCCGTGTCTTGGGGTGACTTTATCATGTGTATCCCCTATCGCTGCTCTATGCCCAGAAGTGAACTTTGTGCATTTCTGTGCCTTTCAACTGAGCCTGAGAGGGGGGAGAGGAAAAAAAACCGGACAAACTTCTCAGAGCGTTTGTTCAAGGACACACATACACACACTCCTCTGCATCCTGCTTGCAGCAAGAGCAGAGGAAGCAACTTTGTTTCTTTTTAGCCAGTTTTCAGCTCCTTTTCTCTGGGGGGAGATGGAGAGTTGAACTTTGTTTTCCTGGGACTTTGGGGTTTTTTTTCCCTTCTTCTCTTCTTGACTCTTTCAACATCAGACCACATTGGGAGAATTTTCTCCCGAGGTGGGGGCCCTGAATGTGGGCCCATGAGCCAGCTGCAAGGAGGAGGAGAGAGACTACACCTCCGGAAGTGTTGGGGTTCCTCCCCCCTGCCATGAGGTCATGGGAGAGGGGACCCTGGGGTAGAGGCATGGCCTGGGCACGGGGTCTCCCTGCTCCCTGCTGACATGTGCCCTAATCCTGTTCAGCACTGCTTATTTTGTGTTGCCCTGTGCCAGGAGGGCCCTGGTTGTGCCGTGATTGCTCAGTTCTTTGGCAGTGCCCCGCCCATGTGGCTGGAGAAGAAAGAGCTCTGAAACTTCTCTCAAGAATGGCTCCCTATTTCTTTGCACGGGCCTCGCTGTCTATGGATGTTTCAGGAGACCCCACCGAAACACGGAAGGACTCTCAAATTATCCCAGCTTTCTCTGCACAGCGAGAGCTTTTAATATTTAGCATTGTTCTCCTTTTCCTGGGTGTTTGTTAAAAAAATAGTTTTTATCTCTTTCACTTTCTTCCCAGGAAAATTCTTTTTTCCCGAAGCTGGTGGGGGAGGGCTGGGTGTAACCTGCCTTCTATCAGAGGATATTTTCCTCCACATTTGTCCAAACCGGCACAGCCTGTCCTTTCCTGGGTCTCTGTTGCAGATGGAAGCTGCTGGTGCCATTGTCAGCTTGAAGCCCTCTTTTGATGCAAGCAGATGTTGCCAGGTGTGTTCAGCAGCTGTTGCTCAATGCTTATGCCAAGCTATTGTGTTCCTCATGGAACCAAGGAGCCATTGTGACACTGCAGGGGCTGATGGCATCAAGGAGACAATTGTGACAGTACAGAACCTCCTAGAAACAAGGCTCCATTGTGACACCGTGGGGAATCATGGAATCACGGAGCCCATTGTGACACGGCCAGGCCGCATGGAACCAATGGTCCATGGTTACACGGCGGATTCAAGAAGAGCACGGTGACACCACGCAACATCATGGAACCATAGGTCCATTGTGACACAGCGGGGCCTCATGGAAACAAGGGGACCATTGTGGCAAAGCAGGGCCTAATGGAAGCATGGAGAGCATTGTGACATTGTGGGGAATCATGGAAGCATGGAGAGCATTGTGACACTAAGGAAACTCCTGGAACCAAGATGACCACTGGCACATAATGGAACCTCATGGAAGCAAGCCTCCATGATGACTTTGGAGGGCCTCAGGGACCACAGGACCCATTGTGACACAGCAGGACCTGGTGGAACCAAGGAGCCTTTGTGATGCTCCAGATCCACATGGAAGCCAGGGTGCACTGAGACACAGCGGGGCCTTGTTGGAACCAAAGACACCTCTGCAAAAAGCAGGCTAGCTCATAGAAGCAAGGAGTCCATTGTTACAACATCAAACCTATGGAAGCAAGGGACCATTGTGACACTGCGGGGCCTCATGGAACCAATTGTCCATGATGACAGTGCGGATCAAAAGAGACCATGGTGACACTGCGGAACCCGATGGAACCAAGGAGCCATTGTGACACAGTGGGGCCTCATGGAATCAAGGAGACCATTGTGACCCAGGTGTTGCATGTGAAGGCAAGGAGCCATTGTGACACTTTGGGCTTCTTCCCTTGAGCTCTGCAGCTGGCTGTCCCAGCCCAGCGCACCATGTGCCACCTGCTCTCCTCAGGGCTCTGCCTGCACACAGCCCCAGGAGAAGTTTTCCTGTTTGGAAGGAAAGAATGGAAAAGCCGGAGCAGGTTTCCTAAACAACAAACCCCACTCAGGAGCCACATGCTCAGTACAGGCTGCCGGGAACGATGTCCCCTTTCTACAAGGGTCAGGGTGAGCAGAATTCTCTGGGAGCAGAATTCTCGGAGTCTTTCCACTGAATTCTCTGTCCCCGTGTCTTGGGGTGACTTTATCATGTGTATCCCCTATCGCTGCTCTATGCCCAGAAGTGAACTTTGTGCATTTCTGTGCCTTTCAACTGAGCCTGAGAGGGGGGAGAGGAAAAAAAACCGGACAAACTTCTCAGAGCGTTTGTTCAAGGACACACATACACACACTCCTCTGCATCCTGCTTGCAGCAAGAGCAGAGGAAGCAACTTTGTTTCTTTTTAGCCAGTTTTCAGCTCCTTTTCTCTGGGGGGAGATGGAGAGTTGAACTTTGTTTTCCTGGGACTTTGGGGTTTTTTTTCCCTTCTTCTCTTCTTGACTCTTTCAACATCAGACCACATTGGGAGAATTTTCTCCCGAGGTGGGGGCCCTGAATGTGGGCCCATGAGCCAGCTGCAAGGAGGAGGAGAGAGACTACACCTCCGGAAGTGTTGGGGTTCCTCCCCCCTGCCATGAGGTCATGGGAGAGGGGACCCTGGGGTAGAGGCATGGCCTGGGCACGGGGTCTCCCTGCTCCCTGCTGACATGTGCCCTAATCCTGTTCAGCACTGCTTATTTTGTGTTGCCCTGTGCCAGGAGGGCCCTGGTTGTGCCGTGATTGCTCAGTTCTTTGGCAGTGCCCCGCCCATGTGGCTGGAGAAGAAAGAGCTCTGAAACTTCTCTCAAGAATGGCTCCCTATTTCTTTGCACGGGCCTCGCTGTCTATGGATGTTTCAGGAGACCCCACCGAAACACGGAAGGACTCTCAAATTATCCCAGCTTTCTCTGCACAGCGAGAGCTTTTAATATTTAGCATTGTTATCCTTTTCCTGGGTGTTTGTTAAAAAAATAGTTTTTATCTCTTTCACTTTCTTCCCAGGAAAATTCTTTTTTCCCGAAGCTGGTGGGGGAGGGCTGGGTGTAACCTGCCTTCTATCAGAGGATATTTTCCTCCACATTTGTCCAAACCGGCACAGCCTGTCCTTTCCTGGGTGTCTGTTGCAGATGGAAGCTGCTGGTGCCATTGTCAGCTTGAAGCCCTCTTTTGATGCAAGCAGATGTTGCCAGGTGTGTTCAGCAGCTGTTGCTCAATGCTTATGCCAAGCTATTGTGTTCCTCATGGAACCAAGGAGCCATTGTGACACTGCAGGGGCTGATGGCATCAAGGAGACAATTGTGACAGTACAGAACCTCCTAGAAACAAGGCTCCATTGTGACACCGTGGGGAATCATGGAATCACGGAGCCCATTGTGACACGGCCAGGCCGCATGGAACCAATGGTCCATGGTTACACGGCGGATTCAAGAAGAGCACGGTGACACCACGCAACATCATGGAACCATAGGTCCATTGTGACACAGCGGGGCCTCATGGAAACAAGGGGACCATTGTGGCAAAGCAGGGCCTAATGGAAGCATGGAGAGCATTGTGACATTGTGGGGAATCATGGAAGCATGGAGAGCATTGTGACACTAAGGAAACTCCTGGAACCAAGATGACCACTGGCACATAATGGAACCTCATGGAAGCAAGCCTCCATGATGACTTTGGAGGGCCTCAGGGACCACAGGACCCATTGTGACACAGCAGGACCTGGTGGAACCAAAGAGCCTTTGTGATGCTCCAGATCCACATGGAAGCCAGGGTGCACTGAGACACAGCGGGGCCTTGTTGGAACCAAAGACACCTCTGCAAAAAGCAGGCTAGCTCATAGAAGCAAGGAGTCCATTGTTACAACATCAAACCTATGGAAGCAAGGGACCATTGTGACACTGCGGGGCCTCATGGAACCAATTGTCCATGATGACAGTGCGGATCAAAAGAGACCATGGTGACACTGCGGAACCCGATGGAACCAAGGAGCCATTGTGACACAGTGGGGCCTCATGGAATCAAGGAGACCATTGTGACCCAGGTGTTGCATGTGAAGGCAAGGAGCCATTGTGACACTTTGGGCTTCTTCCCTTGAGCTCTGCAGCTGGCTGTCCCAGCCCAGCGCACCATGTGCCACCTGCTCTCCTCAGGGCTCTGCCTGCACACAGCCCCAGGAGAAGTTTTCCTGTTTGGAAGGAAAGAATGGAAAAGCCGGAGCAGGTTTCCTAAACAACAAACCCCACTCAGGAGCCACATGCTCAGTACAGGCTGCCGGGAACGATGTCCCCTTTCTACAAGGGTCAGGGTGAGCAGAATTCTCTGGGAGCAGAATTCTCGGAGTCTTTCCACTGAATTCTCTGTCCCCGTGTCTTGGGGTGACTTTATCATGTGTATCCCCTATCGCTGCTCTATGCCCAGAAGTGAACTTTGTGCATTTCTGTGCCTTTCAACTGAGCCTGAGAGGGGGGAGAGGAAAAAAAACCGGACAAACTTCTCAGAGCGTTTGTTCAAGGACACACATACACACACTCCTCTGCATCCTGCTTGCAGCAAGAGCAGAGGAAGCAACTTTGTTTCTTTTTAGCCAGTTTTCAGCTCCTTTTCTCTGGGGGGAGATGGAGAGTTGAACTTTGTTTTCCTGGGACTTTGGGGTTTTTTTTCCCTTCTTCTCTTCTTGACTCTTTCAACATCAGACCACATTGGGAGAATTTTCTCCCGAGGTGGGGGCCCTGAATGTGGGCCCATGAGCCAGCTGCAAGGAGGAGGAGAGAGACTACACCTCCGGAAGTGTTGGGGTTCCTCCCCCCTGCCATGAGGTCATGGGAGAGGGGACCCTGGGGTAGAGGCATGGCCTGGGCACGGGGGTCTCCCTGCTCCCTGCTGACATGTGCCCTAATCCTGTTCAGCACTGCTTATTTTGTGTTGCCCTGTGCCAGGAGGGCCCTGGTTGTGCCGTGATTGCTCAGTTCTTTGGCAGTGCCCCGCCCATGTGGCTGGAGAAGAAAGAGCTCTGAAACTTCTCTCAAGAATGGCTCCCTATTTCTTTGCACGGGCCTCGCTGTCTATGGATGTTTCAGGAGACCCCACCGAAACACGGAAGGACTCTCAAATTATCCCAGCTTTCTCTGCACAGCGAGAGCTTTTAATATTTAGCATTGTTATCCTTTTCCTGGGTGTTTGTTAAAAAAATAGTTTTTATCTCTTTCACTTTCTTCCCAGGAAAATTCTTTTTTCCCAAAGCTGGTGGGGGAGGGCTGGGTGTAACCTGCCTTCTATCAGAGGATATTTTCCTCCACATTTGTCCAAACCGGCACAGCCTGTCCTTTCCTGGGTGTCTGTTGCAGATGGAAGCTGCTGGTGCCATTGTCAGCTTGAAGCCCTCTTTTGATGCAAGCAGATGTTGCCAGGTGTGTTCAGCAGCTGTTGCTCAATGCTTATGCCAAGCTATTGTGTTCCTCATGGAACCAAGGAGCCATTGTGACACTGCAGGGGCTGATGGCATCAAGGAAACAATTGTGACAGTACAGAACCTCCTAGAAACAAGGCTCCATTGTGACACCGCGGGGAATCATGGAATCACGGAGCCCATTGTGACACGGCCAGGCCGCATGGAACCAATGGTCCATGGTTACTTGGCGGATTCAAGAAGAGCACGGTGACACCACGCAACATCATGGAACCATAGGTCCATTGTGACACAGCGGGGCCTCATGGAAACAAGGGGACCATTGTGGCAAAGCAGGGCCTAATGGAAGCATGGAGAGCATTGTGACATTGTGGGGAATCATGGAAGCATGGAGAGCATTGTGACACTAAGGAAACTCCTGGAACCAAGATGACCACTGGCACATAATGGAACCTCATGGAAGCAAGCCTCCATGATGACTTTGGAGGGCCTCGGGGACCACAGGACCCATTGTGACACAGCAGGACCTGGTGGAACCAAGGAGCCTTTGTGATGCTCCAGATCCACATGGAAGCCAGGGTGCACTGAGACACAGCGGGGCCTTGTTGGAACCAAAGACACCTCTGCAAAAAGCAGGCTAGCTCATAGAAGCAAGGAGTCCATTGTTACAACATCAAACCTATGGAACCAAGGGACCATTGTGACACTGCGGGGCCTCATGGAACCAATTGTCCATGATGACAGTGCGGATCAAAAGAGACCATGGTGACACTGCGGAACCCGATGGAACCAAGGAGCCATTGTGACACAGTGGGGCCTCATGGAATCAAGGAGACCATTGTGACCCAGGTGTTGCATGTGAAGGCAAGGAGCCATTGTGACACTTTGGGCTTCTTCCCTTGAGCTCTGCAGCTGGCTGTCCCAGCCCAGCGCACCATGTGCCACCTGCTCTCCTCAGGGCTCTGCCTGCACACAGCCCCAGGAGAAGTTTTCCTGTTTGGAAGGAAAGAATGGAAAAGCCGGAGCAGGTTTCCTAAACAACAAACCCCACTCAGGAGCCACATGCTCAGTACAGGCTGCCGGGAACGATGTCCCCTTTCTACAAGGGTCAGGGTGAGCAGAATTCTCTGGGAGCAGAATTCTCGGAGTCTTTCCACTGAATTCTCTGTCCCCGTGTCTTGGGGTGACTTTATCATGTGTATCCCCTATCGCTGCTCTATGCCCAGAAGTGAACTTTGTGCATTTCTGTGCCTTTCAACTGAGCCTGAGAGGGGGGAGAGGAAAAAAAACCGGACAAACTTCTCAGAGCGTTTGTTCAAGGACACACATACACACACTCCTCTGCATCCTGCTTGCAGCAAGAGCAGAGGAAGCAACTTTGTTTCTTTTTAGCCAGTTTTCAGCTCCTTTTCTCTGGGGGGAGATGGAGAGTTGAACTTTGTTTTCCTGGGACTTTGGGGTTTTTTTTCCCTTCTTCTCTTCTTGACTCTTTCAACATCAGACCACATTGGGAGAATTTTCTCCCGAGGTGGGGGCCCTGAATGTGGGCCCATGAGCCAGCTGCAAGGAGGAGGAGAGAGACTGCACCTACGGAAGTTTTGGGGTTCCTCCCCCCTGCCATGAGGTCATGGGAGAGGGGACCCTGGGGTAGAGGCATGGCCTGGGCACGGGGTCTCCCTGCTCCCTGCTCACATGTGCCCTAATCCTGTTCAGCACTGCTTATTTTGTGTTGCCTTGTGCCAGGAGGGCCCTGGTTGTGCCGTGATTGCTCAGTTCTTTGGCAGTGCCCCGCCCATGTGGCTGGAGAAGAAAGAGCTCTGAAACTTCTCTCATGAATGGCTCCCTATTTCTTTGCACGGACCTCGCTGTCTATGGATGTTTCAGGAGACCCCACCGAAACACGGAAGGACTCTCAAATTATCCCAGCTTTCTCTGCACAGCGAGAGCTTTTAATATTTAGCATTGTTCTCCTTTTCCTGGGTGTTTGTTAAAAAATGGTTTTTATCTCTTTCACTTTCTTCCCAGGAAAATTCTTTTTTCCCGAAGCTGGTGGGGGAGGGCTGGGTGTAACCTGCCTTCTATCAGAGGATATTTTCCTCCACATTTGTCCAAACCGGCACAGCCTGTCCTTTCCTGGGTCTCTGTTGCAGATGGAAGCTGCTGGTGCCATTGTCAGCTTGAAGCCCTCTTTTGATGCAAGCAGATGTTGCCAGGTGTGTTCAGCAGCTGTTGCTCAATGCTTATGCCAAGCTATTGTGTTCCTCATGGAACCAAGGAGCCATTGTGACACTGCAGGGGCTGATGGCATCAAGGAGGCAATTGTGACAGTACAGAACCTCCTAGAAACAAGGCTCCATTGTGACACCGTGGGGAATCATGGAATCACGGAGCCCATTGTGACACGGCCAGGCCGCATGGAACCAATGGTCCATGGTTACACGGCGGATTCAAGAAGAGCACGGTGACACCACGCAACATCATGGAACCATAGGTCCATTGTGACACAGCGGGGCCTCATGGAAACAAGGGGACCATTGTGGCAAAGCAGGGCCTAATGGAAGCATGGAGAGCATTGTGACATTGTGGGGAATCATGGAAGCATGGAGAGCATTGTGACACTAAGGAAACTCCTGGAACCAAGATGACCACTGGCACATAATGGAACCTCATGGAACCAAGCCTCCATGATGACTTTGGAGGGCCTCAGGGACCACAGGACCCATTGTGACACTAAGGAAACTCCTGGAACCAAGATGACCACTGGCACATAATGGAACCTCATGGAACCAAGCCTCCATGATGACTTTGGAGGGCCTCAGGGACCACAGGACCCATTGTGACACAGCAGGACCTGGTGGAACCAAGGAGCCTTTGTGATGCTCCAGATCCACATGGAAGCCAGGGTGCACTGAGACACAGCGGGGCCTTGTTGGAACCAAAGACACCTCTGCAAAAAGCAGGCTAGCTCATAGAAGCAAGGAGTCCATTGTTACAACATCAAACCTATGGAAGCAAGGGACCATTGTGACACTGCGGGGCCTCATGGAACCAATTGTCCATGATGACAATGCGGATCAAAAGAGACCATGGTGACACTGCGGAACCCGATGGAACCAAGGAGCCATTGTGACACAGTGGGGCCTCATGGAATCAAGGAGACCATTGTGACCCAGGTGTTGCATGTGAAGGCAAGGAGCCATTGTGACACTTTGGGCTTCTTCCCTTGAGCTCTGCAGCTGGCTGTCCCAGCCCAGCGCACCATGTGCCACCTGCTCTCCTCAGGGCTCTGCCTGCACACAGCCCCAGGAGAAGTTTTCCTGTTTGGAAGGAAAGAATGGAAAAGCCGGAGCAGGTTTCCTAAACAACAAACCCCACTCAGGAGCCACATGCTCAGTACAGGCTGCCGGGAACGATGTCCCCTTTCTACAAGGGTCAGGGTGAGCAGAATTCTCTGGGAGCAGAATTCTCGGAGTCTTTCCACTGAATTCTCTGTCCCCGTGTCTTGGGGTGACTTTATCATGTGTATCCCCTATCGCTGCTCTATGCCCAGAAGTGAACTTTGTGCATTTCTGTGCCTTTCAACTGAGCCTGAGAGGGGGGAGAGGAAAAAAAACCGGACAAACTTCTCAGAGCGTTTGTTCAAGGACACACATACACACACTCCTCTGCATCCTGCTTGCAGCAAGAGCAGAGGAAGCAACTTTGTTTCTTTTTAGCCAGTTTTCAGCTCCTTTTCTCTGGGGGGAGATGGAGAGTTGAACTTTGTTTTCCTGGGACTTTGGGGTTTTTTTTCCCTTCTTCTCTTCTTGACTCTTTCAACATCAGACCACATTGGGAGAATTTTCTCCCGAGGTGGGGGCCCTGAATGTGGGCCCATGAGCCAGCTGCAAGGAGGAGGAGAGAGACTACACCTCCGGAAGTGTTGGGGTTCCTCCCCCCTGCCATGAGGTCATGGGAGAGGGGACCCTGGGGTAGAGGCATGGCCTGGGCACGGGGTCTCCCTGCTCCCTGCTGACATGTGCCCTAATCCTGTTCAGCACTGCTTATTTTGTGTTGCCCTGTGCCAGGAGGGCCCTGGTTGTGCCGTGATTGCTCAGTTCTTTGGCAGTGCCCCGCCCATGTGGCTGGAGAAGAAAGAGCTCTGAAACTTCTCTCAAGAATGGCTCCCTATTTCTTTGCACGGGCCTCGCTGTCTATGGATGTTTCAGGAGACCCCACCGAAACACGGAAGGACTCTCAAATTATCCCAGCTTTCTCTGCACAGCGAGAGCTTTTAATATTTAGCATTGTTATCCTTTTCCTGGGTGTTTGTTAAAAAAATAGTTTTTATCTCTTTCACTTTCTTCCCAGGAAAATTCTTTTTTCCCGAAGCTGGTGGGGGAGGGCTGGGTGTAACCTGCCTTCTATCAGAGGATATTTTCCTCCACATTTGTCCAAACCGGCACAGCCTGTCCTTTCCTGGGTGTCTGTTGCAGATGGAAGCTGCTGGTGCCATTGTCAGCTTGAAGCCCTCTTTTGATGCAAGCAGATGTTGCCAGGTGTGTTCAGCAGCTGTTGCTCAATGCTTATGCCAAGCTATTGTGTTCCTCATGGAACCAAGGAGCCATTGTGACACTGCAGGGGCTGATGGCATCAAGGAGACAATTGTGACAGTACAGAACCTCCTAGAAACAAGGCTCCATTGTGACACCGTGGGGAATCATGGAATCACGGAGCCCATTGTGACACGGCCAGGCCGCATGGAACCAATGGTCCATGGTTACACGGCGGATTCAAGAAGAGCACGGTGACACCACGCAACATCATGGAACCATAGGTCCATTGTGACACAGCGGGGCCTCATGGAAACAAGGGGACCATTGTGGCAAAGCAGGGCCTAATGGAAGCATGGAGAGCATTGTGACATTGTGGGGAATCATGGAAGCATGGAGAGCATTGTGACACTAAGGAAACTCCTGGAACCACTGGCACATAATGGAACCTCATGGAAGCAAGCCTCCATGATGACTTTGGAGGGCCTCAGGGACCACAGGACCCATTGTGACACAGCAGGACCTGGTGGAACCAAGGAGCCTTTGTGATGCTCCAGATCCACATGGAAGCCAGGGTGCACTGAGACACAGCGGGGCCTTGTTGGAACCAAAGACACCTCTGCAAAAAGCAGGCTAGCTCATAGAAGCAAGGAGTCCATTGTTACAACATCAAACCTATGGAAGCAAGGGACCATTGTGACACTGCGGGGCCTCATGGAACCAATTGTCCATGATGACAATGCGGATCAAAAGAGACCATGGTGACACTGCGGAACCCGATGGAACCAAGGAGCCATTGTGACACAGTGGGGCCTCATGGAATCAAGGAGACCATTGTGACCCAGGTGTTGCATGTGAAGGCAAGGAGCCATTGTGACACTTTGGGCTTCTTCCCTTGAGCTCTGCAGCTGGCTGTCCCAGCCCAGCGCACCATGTGCCACCTGCTCTCCTCAGGGCTCTGCCTGCACACAGCCCCAGGAGAAGTTTTCCTGTTTGGAAGGAAAGAATGGAAAAGCCGGAGCAGGTTTCCTAAACAACAAACCCCACTCAGGAGCCACATGCTCAGTACAGGCTGCCGGGAACGATGTCCCCTTTCTACAAGGGTCAGGGTGAGCAGAATTCTCTGGGAGCAGAATTCTCGGAGTCTTTCCACTGAATTCTCTGTCCCCGTGTCTTGGGGTGACTTTATCATGTGTATCCCCTATCGCTGCTCTATGCCCAGAAGTGAACTTTGTGCATTTCTGTGCCTTTCAACTGAGCCTGAGAGGGGGGAGAGGAAAAAAAACCGGACAAACTTCTCAGAGCGTTTGTTCAAGGACACACATACACACACTCCTCTGCATCCTGCTTGCAGCAAGAGCAGAGGAAGCAACTTTGTTTCTTTTTAGCCAGTTTTCAGCTCCTTTTCTCTGGGGGGAGATGGAGAGTTGAACTTTGTTTTCCTGGGACTTTGGGGTTTTTTTTCCCTTCTTCTCTTCTTGACTCTTTCAACATCAGACCACATTGGGAGAATTTTCTCCCGAGGTGGGGGCCCTGAATGTGGGCCCATGAGCCAGCTGCAAGGAGGAGGAGAGAGACTGCACCTCCGGAAGTTTTGGGGTTCCTCCCCCCTGCCATGAGGTCATGGGAGAGGGGACCCTGGGGTAGAGGCATGGCCTGGGCACGGGGTCACCCTGCTCCCTGCTCACATGTGCCCTAATCCTGTTCAGCACTGCTTATTTTGTGTTGCCTTGTGCCAGGAGGGCCCTGGTTGTGCCGTGATTGCTCAGTTCTTTGGCAGTGCCCCGCCCATGTGGCTGGAGAAGAAAGAGCTCTGAAACTTCTCTCATGAATGGCTCCCTATTTCTTTGCACGGGCCTCGCTGTCTATGGATGTTTCAGGAGACCCCACCGAAACACGGAAGGACTCTCAAATTATCCCAGCTTTCTCTGCACAGCGAGAGCTTTTAATATTTAGCATTGTTCTCCTTTTCCTGGGTGTTTGTTAAAAAATGGTTTTTATCTCTTTCACTTTCTTCCCAGGAAAATTCTTTTTTCCCGAAGCTGGTGGGGGAGGGCTGGGTGTAACCTGCCTTCTATCAGAGGATATTTTCCTCCACATTTGTCCAAACCGGCACAGCCTGTCCTTTCCTGGGTGTCTGTTGCAGATGGAAGCTGCTGGTGCCATTGTCAGCTTGAAGCCCTCTTTTGATGCAAGCAGATGTTGCCAGGTGTGTTCAGCAGCTGTTGCTCAATGCTTATGCCAAGCTATTGTGTTCCTCATGGAACCAAGGAGCCATTGTGACACTGCAGGGGCTGATGGCATCAAGGAGACAATTGTGACAGTACAGAACCTCCTAGAAACAAGGCTCCATTGTGACACCGTGGGGAATCATGGAATCACGGAGCCCATTGTGACACGGCCAGGCCGCATGGAACCAATGGTCCATGGTTACACGGCGGATTCAAGAAGAGCACGGTGACACCACGCAACATCATGGAACCATAGGTCCATTGTGACACAGCGGGGCCTCATGGAAACAAGGGGACCATTGTGGCAAAGCAGGGCCTAATGGAAGCATGGAGAGCATTGTGACATTGTGGGGAATCATGGAAGCATGGAGAGCATTGTGACACTAAGGAAACTCCTGGAACCAAGATGACCACTGGCACATAATGGAACCTCATGGAAGCAAGCCTCCATGATGACTTTGGAGGGCCTCAGGGACCACAGGACCCATTGTGACACAGCAGGACCTGGTGGAACCAAAGAGCCTTTGTGATGCTCCAGATCCACATGGAAGCCAGGGTGCACTGAGACACAGCGGGGCCTTGTTGGAACCAAAGACACCTCTGCAAAAAGCAGGCTAGCTCATAGAAGCAAGGAGTCCATTGTTACAACATCAAACCTATGGAAGCAAGGGACCATTGTGACACTGCGGGGCCTCATGGAACCAATTGTCCATGATGACAGTGCGGATCAAAAGAGACCATGGTGACACTGCGGAACCCGATGGAACCAAGGAGCCATTGTGACACAGTGGGGCCTCATGGAATCAAGGAGACCATTGTGACCCAGGTGTTGCATGTGAAGGCAAGGAGCCATTGTGACACTTTGGGCTTCTTCCCTTGAGCTCTGCAGCTGGCTGTCCCAGCCCAGCGCACCATGTGCCACCTGCTCTCCTCAGGGCTCTGCCTGCACACAGCCCCAGGAGAAGTTTTCCTGTTTGGAAGGAAAGAATGGAAAAGCCGGAGCAGGTTTCCTAAACAACAAACCCCACTCAGGAGCCACATGCTCAGTACAGGCTGCCGGGAACGATGTCCCCTTTCTACAAGGGTCAGGGTGAGCAGAATTCTCTGGGAGCAGAATTCTCGGAGTCTTTCCACTGAATTCTCTGTCCCCGTGTCTTGGGGTGACTTTATCATGTGTATCCCCTATCGCTGCTCTATGCCCAGAAGTGAACTTTGTGCATTTCTGTGCCTTTCAACTGAGCCTGAGAGGGGGGAGAGGAAAAAAAACCGGACAAACTTCTCAGAGCGTTTGTTCAAGGACACACATACACACACTCCTCTGCATCCTGCTTGCAGCAAGAGCAGAGGAAGCAACTTTGTTTCTTTTTAGCCAGTTTTCAGCTCCTTTTCTCTGGGGGGAGATGGAGAGTTGAACTTTGTTTTCCTGGGACTTTGGGGTTTTTTTTCCCTTCTTCTCTTCTTGACTCTTTCAACATCAGACCACATTGGGAGAATTTTCTCCCGAGGTGGGGGCCCTGAATGTGGGCCCATGAGCCAGCTGCAAGGAGGAGGAGAGAGACTACACCTCCGGAAGTGTTGGGGTTCCTCCCCCCTGCCATGAGGTCATGGGAGAGGGGACCCTGGGGTAGAGGCATGGCCTGGGCACGGGGGTCTCCCTGCTCCCTGCTGACATGTGCCCTAATCCTGTTCAGCACTGCTTATTTTGTGTTGCCCTGTGCCAGGAGGGCCCTGGTTGTGCCGTGATTGCTCAGTTCTTTGGCAGTGCCCCGCCCATGTGGCTGGAGAAGAAAGAGCTCTGAAACTTCTCTCAAGAATGGCTCCCTATTTCTTTGCACGGGCCTCGCTGTCTATGGATGTTTCAGGAGACCCCACCGAAACACGGAAGGACTCTCAAATTATCCCAGCTTTCTCTGCACAGCGAGAGCTTTTAATATTTAGCATTGTTATCCTTTTCCTGGGTGTTTGTTAAAAAAATAGTTTTTATCTCTTTCACTTTCTTCCCAGGAAAATTCTTTTTTCCCAAAGCTGGTGGGGGAGGGCTGGGTGTAACCTGCCTTCTATCAGAGGATATTTTCCTCCACATTTGTCCAAACCGGCACAGCCTGTCCTTTCCTGGGTGTCTGTTGCAGATGGAAGCTGCTGGTGCCATTGTCAGCTTGAAGCCCTCTTTTGATGCAAGCAGATGTTGCCAGGTGTGTTCAGCAGCTGTTGCTCAATGCTTATGCCAAGCTATTGTGTTCCTCATGGAACCAAGGAGCCATTGTGACACTGCAGGGGCTGATGGCATCAAGGAAACAATTGTGACAGTACAGAACCTCCTAGAAACAAGGCTCCATTGTGACACCGCGGGGAATCATGGAATCACGGAGCCCATTGTGACACGGCCAGGCCGCATGGAACCAATGGTCCATGGTTACTTGGCGGATTCAAGAAGAGCACGGTGACACCACGCAACATCATGGAACCATAGGTCCATTGTGACACAGCGGGGCCTCATGGAAACAAGGGGACCATTGTGGCAAAGCAGGGCCTAATGGAAGCATGGAGAGCATTGTGACATTGTGGGGAATCATGGAAGCATGGAGAGCATTGTGACACTAAGGAAACTCCTGGAACCAAGATGACCACTGGCACATAATGGAACCTCATGGAAGCAAGCCTCCATGATGACTTTGGAGGGCCTCGGGGACCACAGGACCCATTGTGACACAGCAGGACCTGGTGGAACCAAGGAGCCTTTGTGATGCTCCAGATCCACATGGAAGCCAGGGTGCACTGAGACACAGCGGGGCCTTGTTGGAACCAAAGACACCTCTGCAAAAAGCAGGCTAGCTCATAGAAGCAAGGAGTCCATTGTTACAACATCAAACCTATGGAACCAAGGGACCATTGTGACACTGCGGGGCCTCATGGAACCAATTGTCCATGATGACAGTGCGGATCAAAAGAGACCATGGTGACACTGCGGAACCCGATGGAACCAAGGAGCCATTGTGACACAGTGGGGCCTCATGGAATCAAGGAGACCATTGTGACCCAGGTGTTGCATGTGAAGGCAAGGAGCCATTGTGACACTTTGGGCTTCTTCCCTTGAGCTCTGCAGCTGGCTGTCCCAGCCCAGCGCACCATGTGCCACCTGCTCTCCTCAGGGCTCTGCCTGCACACAGCCCCAGGAGAAGTTTTCCTGTTTGGAAGGAAAGAATGGAAAAGCCGGAGCAGGTTTCCTAAACAACAAACCCCACTCAGGAGCCACATGCTCAGTACAGGCTGCCGGGAACGATGTCCCCTTTCTACAAGGGTCAGGGTGAGCAGAATTCTCTGGGAGCAGAATTCTCGGAGTCTTTCCACTGAATTCTCTGTCCCCGTGTCTTGGGGTGACTTTATCATGTGTATCCCCTATCGCTGCTCTATGCCCAGAAGTGAACTTTGTGCATTTCTGTGCCTTTCAACTGAGCCTGAGAGGGGGGAGAGGAAAAAAAACCGGACAAACTTCTCAGAGCGTTTGTTCAAGGACACACATACACACACTCCTCTGCATCCTGCTTGCAGCAAGAGCAGAGGAAGCAACTTTGTTTCTTTTTAGCCAGTTTTCAGCTCCTTTTCTCTGGGGGGAGATGGAGAGTTGAACTTTGTTTTCCTGGGACTTTGGGGTTTTTTTTCCCTTCTTCTCTTCTTGACTCTTTCAACATCAGACCACATTGGGAGAATTTTCTCCCGAGGTGGGGGCCCTGAATGTGGGCCCATGAGCCAGCTGCAAGGAGGAGGAGAGAGACTGCACCTACGGAAGTTTTGGGGTTCCTCCCCCCTGCCATGAGGTCATGGGAGAGGGGACCCTGGGGTAGAGGCATGGCCTGGGCACGGGGTCTCCCTGCTCCCTGCTCACATGTGCCCTAATCCTGTTCAGCACTGCTTATTTTGTGTTGCCTTGTGCCAGGAGGGCCCTGGTTGTGCCGTGATTGCTCAGTTCTTTGGCAGTGCCCCGCCCATGTGGCTGGAGAAGAAAGAGCTCTGAAACTTCTCTCATGAATGGCTCCCTATTTCTTTGCACGGACCTCGCTGTCTATGGATGTTTCAGGAGACCCCACCGAAACACGGAAGGACTCTCAAATTATCCCAGCTTTCTCTGCACAGCGAGAGCTTTTAATATTTAGCATTGTTCTCCTTTTCCTGGGTGTTTGTTAAAAAATGGTTTTTATCTCTTTCACTTTCTTCCCAGGAAAATTCTTTTTTCCCGAAGCTGGTGGGGGAGGGCTGGGTGTAACCTGCCTTCTATCAGAGGATATTTTCCTCCACATTTGTCCAAACCGGCACAGCCTGTCCTTTCCTGGGTCTCTGTTGCAGATGGAAGCTGCTGGTGCCATTGTCAGCTTGAAGCCCTCTTTTGATGCAAGCAGATGTTGCCAGGTGTGTTCAGCAGCTGTTGCTCAATGCTTATGCCAAGCTATTGTGTTCCTCATGGAACCAAGGAGCCATTGTGACACTGCAGGGGCTGATGGCATCAAGGAGGCAATTGTGACAGTACAGAACCTCCTAGAAACAAGGCTCCATTGTGACACCGTGGGGAATCATGGAATCACGGAGCCCATTGTGACACGGCCAGGCCGCATGGAACCAATGGTCCATGGTTACACGGCGGATTCAAGAAGAGCACGGTGACACCACGCAACATCATGGAACCATAGGTCCATTGTGACACAGCGGGGCCTCATGGAAACAAGGGGACCATTGTGGCAAAGCAGGGCCTAATGGAAGCATGGAGAGCATTGTGACATTGTGGGGAATCATGGAAGCATGGAGAGCATTGTGACACTAAGGAAACTCCTGGAACCAAGATGACCACTGGCACATAATGGAACCTCATGGAACCAAGCCTCCATGATGACTTTGGAGGGCCTCAGGGACCACAGGACCCATTGTGACACTAAGGAAACTCCTGGAACCAAGATGACCACTGGCACATAATGGAACCTCATGGAACCAAGCCTCCATGATGACTTTGGAGGGCCTCAGGGACCACAGGACCCATTGTGACACAGCAGGACCTGGTGGAACCAAGGAGCCTTTGTGATGCTCCAGATCCACATGGAAGCCAGGGTGCACTGAGACACAGCGGGGCCTTGTTGGAACCAAAGACACCTCTGCAAAAAGCAGGCTAGCTCATAGAAGCAAGGAGTCCATTGTTACAACATCAAACCTATGGAAGCAAGGGACCATTGTGACACTGCGGGGCCTCATGGAACCAATTGTCCATGATGACAATGCGGATCAAAAGAGACCATGGTGACACTGCGGAACCCGATGGAACCAAGGAGCCATTGTGACACAGTGGGGCCTCATGGAATCAAGGAGACCATTGTGACCCAGGTGTTGCATGTGAAGGCAAGGAGCCATTGTGACACTTTGGGCTTCTTCCCTTGAGCTCTGCAGCTGGCTGTCCCAGCCCAGCGCACCATGTGCCACCTGCTCTCCTCAGGGCTCTGCCTGCACACAGCCCCAGGAGAAGTTTTCCTGTTTGGAAGGAAAGAATGGAAAAGCCGGAGCAGGTTTCCTAAACAACAAACCCCACTCAGGAGCCACATGCTCAGTACAGGCTGCCGGGAACGATGTCCCCTTTCTACAAGGGTCAGGGTGAGCAGAATTCTCTGGGAGCAGAATTCTCGGAGTCTTTCCACTGAATTCTCTGTCCCCGTGTCTTGGGGTGACTTTATCATGTGTATCCCCTATCGCTGCTCTATGCCCAGAAGTGAACTTTGTGCATTTCTGTGCCTTTCAACTGAGCCTGAGAGGGGGGAGAGGAAAAAAAACCGGACAAACTTCTCAGAGCGTTTGTTCAAGGACACACATACACACACTCCTCTGCATCCTGCTTGCAGCAAGAGCAGAGGAAGCAACTTTGTTTCTTTTTAGCCAGTTTTCAGCTCCTTTTCTCTGGGGGGAGATGGAGAGTTGAACTTTGTTTTCCTGGGACTTTGGGGTTTTTTTTCCCTTCTTCTCTTCTTGACTCTTTCAACATCAGACCACATTGGGAGAATTTTCTCCCGAGGTGGGGGCCCTGAATGTGGGCCCATGAGCCAGCTGCAAGGAGGAGGAGAGAGACTACACCTCCGGAAGTGTTGGGGTTCCTCCCCCCTGCCATGAGGTCATGGGAGAGGGGACCCTGGGGTAGAGGCATGGCCTGGGCACGGGGTCTCCCTGCTCCCTGCTGACATGTGCCCTAATCCTGTTCAGCACTGCTTATTTTGTGTTGCCCTGTGCCAGGAGGGCCCTGGTTGTGCCGTGATTGCTCAGTTCTTTGGCAGTGCCCCGCCCATGTGGCTGGAGAAGAAAGAGCTCTGAAACTTCTCTCAAGAATGGCTCCCTATTTCTTTGCACGGGCCTCGCTGTCTATGGATGTTTCAGGAGACCCCACCGAAACACGGAAGGACTCTCAAATTATCCCAGCTTTCTCTGCACAGCGAGAGCTTTTAATATTTAGCATTGTTATCCTTTTCCTGGGTGTTTGTTAAAAAAATAGTTTTTATCTCTTTCACTTTCTTCCCAGGAAAATTCTTTTTTCCCGAAGCTGGTGGGGGAGGGCTGGGTGTAACCTGCCTTCTATCAGAGGATATTTTCCTCCACATTTGTCCAAACCGGCACAGCCTGTCCTTTCCTGGGTGTCTGTTGCAGATGGAAGCTGCTGGTGCCATTGTCAGCTTGAAGCCCTCTTTTGATGCAAGCAGATGTTGCCAGGTGTGTTCAGCAGCTGTTGCTCAATGCTTATGCCAAGCTATTGTGTTCCTCATGGAACCAAGGAGCCATTGTGACACTGCAGGGGCTGATGGCATCAAGGAGACAATTGTGACAGTACAGAACCTCCTAGAAACAAGGCTCCATTGTGACACCGTGGGGAATCATGGAATCACGGAGCCCATTGTGACACGGCCAGGCCGCATGGAACCAATGGTCCATGGTTACACGGCGGATTCAAGAAGAGCACGGTGACACCACGCAACATCATGGAACCATAGGTCCATTGTGACACAGCGGGGCCTCATGGAAACAAGGGGACCATTGTGGCAAAGCAGGGCCTAATGGAAGCATGGAGAGCATTGTGACATTGTGGGGAATCATGGAAGCATGGAGAGCATTGTGACACTAAGGAAACTCCTGGAACCACTGGCACATAATGGAACCTCATGGAAGCAAGCCTCCATGATGACTTTGGAGGGCCTCAGGGACCACAGGACCCATTGTGACACAGCAGGACCTGGTGGAACCAAGGAGCCTTTGTGATGCTCCAGATCCACATGGAAGCCAGGGTGCACTGAGACACAGCGGGGCCTTGTTGGAACCAAAGACACCTCTGCAAAAAGCAGGCTAGCTCATAGAAGCAAGGAGTCCATTGTTACAACATCAAACCTATGGAAGCAAGGGACCATTGTGACACTGCGGGGCCTCATGGAACCAATTGTCCATGATGACAATGCGGATCAAAAGAGACCATGGTGACACTGCGGAACCCGATGGAACCAAGGAGCCATTGTGACACAGTGGGGCCTCATGGAATCAAGGAGACCATTGTGACCCAGGTGTTGCATGTGAAGGCAAGGAGCCATTGTGACACTTTGGGCTTCTTCCCTTGAGCTCTGCAGCTGGCTGTCCCAGCCCAGCGCACCATGTGCCACCTGCTCTCCTCAGGGCTCTGCCTGCACACAGCCCCAGGAGAAGTTTTCCTGTTTGGAAGGAAAGAATGGAAAAGCCGGAGCAGGTTTCCTAAACAACAAACCCCACTCAGGAGCCACATGCTCAGTACAGGCTGCCGGGAACGATGTCCCCTTTCTACAAGGGTCAGGGTGAGCAGAATTCTCTGGGAGCAGAATTCTCGGAGTCTTTCCACTGAATTCTCTGTCCCCGTGTCTTGGGGTGACTTTATCATGTGTATCCCCTATCGCTGCTCTATGCCCAGAAGTGAACTTTGTGCATTTCTGTGCCTTTCAACTGAGCCTGAGAGGGGGGAGAGGAAAAAAAACCGGACAAACTTCTCAGAGCGTTTGTTCAAGGACACACATACACACACTCCTCTGCATCCTGCTTGCAGCAAGAGCAGAGGAAGCAACTTTGTTTCTTTTTAGCCAGTTTTCAGCTCCTTTTCTCTGGGGGGAGATGGAGAGTTGAACTTTGTTTTCCTGGGACTTTGGGGTTTTTTTTCCCTTCTTCTCTTCTTGACTCTTTCAACATCAGACCACATTGGGAGAATTTTCTCCCGAGGTGGGGGCCCTGAATGTGGGCCCATGAGCCAGCTGCAAGGAGGAGGAGAGAGACTGCACCTACGGAAGTTTTGGGGTTCCTCCCCCCTGCCATGAGGTCATGGGAGAGGGGACCCTGGGGTAGAGGCATGGCCTGGGCACGGGGTCACCCTGCTCCCTGCTCACATGTGCCCTAATCCTGTTCAGCACTGCTTATTTTGTGTTGCCTTGTGCCAGGAGGGCCCTGGTTGTGCCGTGATTGCTCAGTTCTTTGGCAGTGCCCCGCCCATGTGGCTGGAGAAGAAAGAGCTCTGAAACTTCTCTCATGAATGGCTCCCTATTTCTTTGCACGGGCCTCGCTGTCTATGGATGTTTCAGGAGACCCCACCGAAACACGGAAGGACTCTCAAATTATCCCAGCTTTCTCTGCACAGCGAGAGCTTTTAATATTTAGCATTGTTCTCCTTTTCCTGGGTGTTTGTTAAAAAATGGTTTTTATCTCTTTCACTTTCTTCCCAGGAAAATTCTTTTTTCCCGAAGCTGGTGGGGGAGGGCTGGGTGTAACCTGCCTTCTATCAGAGGATATTTTCCTCCACATTTGTCCAAACCGGCACAGCCTGTCCTTTCCTGGGTCTCTGTTGCAGATGGAAGCTGCTGGTGCCATTGTCAGCTTGAAGCCCTCTTTTGATGCAAGCAGATGTTGCCAGGTGTGTTCAGCAGCTGTTGCTCAATGCTTATGCCAAGCTATTGTGTTCCTCATGGAACCAAGGAGCCATTGTGACACTGCAGGGGCTGATGGCATCAAGGAGGCAATTGTGACAGTACAGAACCTCCTAGAAACAAGGCTCCATTGTGACACCGTGGGGAATCATGGAATCACGGAGCCCATTGTGACACGGCCAGGCCGCATGGAACCAATGGTCCATGGTTACACGGTGGATTCAAGAAGAGCACGGTGACACCACGCAACATCATGGAACCATAGGTCCATTGTGACACAGCGGGGCCTCATGGAAACAAGGGGACCATTGTGGCAAAGCAGGGCCTAATGGAAGCATGGAGAGCATTGTGACATTGTGGGGAATCATGGAAGCATGGAGAGCATTGTGACACTAAGGAAACTCCTGGAACCAAGATGACCACTGGCACATAATGGAACCTCATGGAAGCAAGCCTCCATGATGACTTTGGAGGGCCTCGGGGACCACAGGACCCATTGTGACACAGCAGGACCTGGTGGAACCAAGGAGCCTTTGTGATGCTCCAGATCCACATGGAAGCCAGGGTGCACTGAGACACAGCGGGGCCTTGTTGGAACCAAAGACACCTCTGCAAAAAGCAGGCTAGCTCATAGAAGCAAGGAGTCCATTGTTACAACATCAAACCTATGGAAGCAAGGGACCATTGTGACACTGCGGGGCCTCATGGAACCAATTGTCCATGATGACAATGCGGATCAAAAGAGACCATGGTGACACTGCGGAACCCGATGGAACCAAGGAGCCATTGTGACACAGTGGGGCCTCATGGAATCAAGGAGACCATTGTGACCCAGGTGTTGCATGTGAAGGCAAGGAGCCATTGTGACACTTTGGGCTTCTTCCCTTGAGCTCTGCAGCTGGCTGTCCCAGCCCAGCGCACCATGTGCCACCTGCTCTCCTCAGGGCTCTGCCTGCACACAGCCCCAGGAGAAGTTTTCCTGTTTGGAAGGAAAGAATGGAAAAGCCGGAGCAGGTTTCCTAAACAACAAACCCCACTCAGGAGCCACATGCTCAGTACAGGCTGCCGGGAACGATGTCCCCTTTCTACAAGGGTCAGGGTGAGCAGAATTCTCTGGGAGCAGAATTCTCGGAGTCTTTCCACTGAATTCTCTGTCCCTGTGTCTTGGGGTGACTTTATCATGTGTATCCCCTATCGCTGCTCTATGCCCAGAAGTGAACTTTGTGCATTTCTGTGCCTTTCAACTGAGCCTGAGAGGGGGGAGAGGAAAAAAAACCGGACAAACTTCTCAGAGCGTTTGTTCAAGGACACACATACACACACTCCTCTGCATCCTGCTTGCAGCAAGAGCAGAGGAAGCAACTTTGTTTCTTTTTAGCCAGTTTTCAGCTCCTTTTCTCTGGGGGGAGATGGAGAGTTGAACTTTGTTTTCCTGGGACTTTGGGGTTTTTTTTCCCTTCTTCTCTTCTTGACTCTTTCAACATCAGACCACATTGGGAGAATTTTCTCCCGAGGTGGGGGCCCTGAATGTGGGCCCATGAGCCAGCTGCAAGGAGGAGGAGAGAGACTACACCTCCGGAAGTGTTGGGGTTCCTCCCCCCTGCCATGAGGTCATGGGAGAGGGGACCCTGGGGTAGAGGCATGGCCTGGGCACGGGGTCTCCCTGCTCCCTGCTGACATGTGCCCTAATCCTGTTCAGCACTGCTTATTTTGTGTTGCCCTGTGCCAGGAGGGCCCTGGTTGTGCCGTGATTGCTCAGTTCTTTGGCAGTGCCCCGCCCATGTGGCTGGAGAAGAAAGAGCTCTGAAACTTCTCTCAAGAATGGCTCCCTATTTCTTTGCACGGGCCTCGCTGTCTATGGATGTTTCAGGAGACCCCACCGAAACACGGAAGGACTCTCAAATTATCCCAGCTTTCTCTGCACAGCGAGAGCTTTTAATATTTAGCATTGTTCTCCTTTTCCTGGGTGTTTGTTAAAAAAATAGTTTTTATCTCTTTCACTTTCTTCCCAGGAAAATTCTTTTTTCCCGAAGCTGGTGGGGGAGGGCTGGGTGTAACCTGCCTTCTATCAGAGGATATTTTCCTCCACATTTGTCCAAACCGGCACAGCCTGTCCTTTCCTGGGTGTCTGTTGCAGATGGAAGCTGCTGGTGCCATTGTCAGCTTGAAGCCCTCTTTTGATGCAAGCAGATGTTGCCAGGTGTGTTCAGCAGCTGTTGCTCAATGCTTATGCCAAGCTATTGTGTTCCTCATGGAACCAAGGAGCCATTGTGACACTGCAGGGGCTGATGGCATCAAGGAGACAATTGTGACAGTACAGAACCTCCTAGAAACAAGGCTCCATTGTGACACCGTGGGGAATCATGGAATCACGGAGCCCATTGTGACACGGCCAGGCCGCATGGAACCAATGGTCCATGGTTACACGGCGGATTCAAGAAGAGCACGGTGACACCACGCAACATCATGGAACCATAGGTCCATTGTGACACAGCGGGGCCTCATGGAAACAAGGGGACCATTGTGGCAAAGCAGGGCCTAATGGAAGCATGGAGAGCATTGTGACATTGTGGGGAATCATGGAAGCATGGAGAGCATTGTGACACTAAGGAAACTCCTGGAACCAAGATGACCACTGGCACATAATGGAACCTCATGGAACCAAGCCTCCATGATGACTTTGGAGGGCCTCAGGGACCACAGGACCCATTGTGACACAGCAGGACCTGGTGGAACCAAGGAGCCTTTGTGATGCTCCAGATCCACATGGAAGCCAGGGTGCACTGAGACACAGCGGGGCCTTGTTGGAACCAAAGACACCTCTGCAAAAAGCAGGCTAGCTCATAGAAGCAAGGAGTCCATTGTTACAACATCAAACCTATGGAAGCAAGGGACCATTGTGACACTGCGGGGCCTCATGGAACCAATTGTCCATGATGACAGTGCGGATCAAAAGAGACCATGGTGACACTGCGGAACCCGATGGAACCAAGGAGCCATTGTGACACAGTGGGGCCTCATGGAATCAAGGAGACCATTGTGACCCAGGTGTTGCATGTGAAGGCAAGGAGCCATTGTGACACTTTGGGCTTCTTCCCTTGAGCTCTGCAGCTGGCTGTCCCAGCCCAGCGCACCATGTGCCACCTGCTCTCCTCAGGGCTCTGCCTGCACACAGCCCCAGGAGAAGTTTTCCTGTTTGGAAGGAAAGAATGGAAAAGCCGGAGCAGGTTTCCTAAACAACAAACCCCACTCAGGAGCCACATGCTCAGTACAGGCTGCCGGGAACGATGTCCCCTTTCTACAAGGGTCAGGGTGAGCAGAATTCTCTGGGAGCAGAATTCTCGGAGTCTTTCCACTGAATTCTCTGTCCCCGTGTCTTGGGGTGACTTTATCATGTGTATCCCCTATCGCTGCTCTATGCCCAGAAGTGAACTTTGTGCATTTCTGTGCCTTTCAACTGAGCCTGAGAGGGGGGAGAGGAAAAAAAACCGGACAAACTTCTCAGAGCGTTTGTTCAAGGACACACATACACACACTCCTCTGCATCCTGCTTGCAGCAAGAGCAGAGGAAGCAACTTTGTTTCTTTTTAGCCAGTTTTCAGCTCCTTTTCTCTGGGGGGAGATGGAGAGTTGAACTTTGTTTTCCTGGGACTTTGGGGTTTTTTTTCCCTTCTTCTCTTCTTGACTCTTTCAACATCAGACCACATTGGGAGAATTTTCTCCCGAGGTGGGGGCCCTGAATGTGGGCCCATGAGCCAGCTGCAAGGAGGAGGAGAGAGACTGCACCTACGGAAGTTTTGGGGTTCCTCCCCCCTGCCATGAGGTCATGGGAGAGGGGACCCTGGGGTAGAGGCATGGCCTGGGCACGGGGTCTCCCTGCTCCCTGCTCACATGTGCCCTAATCCTGTTCAGCACTGCTTATTTTGTGTTGCCTTGTGCCAGGAGGGCCCTGGTTGTGCCGTGATTGCTCAGTTCTTTGGCAGTGCCCCGCCCATGTGGCTGGAGAAGAAAGAGCTCTGAAACTTCTCTCATGAATGGCTCCCTATTTCTTTGCACGGACCTCGCTGTCTATGGATGTTTCAGGAGACCCCACCGAAACACGGAAGGACTCTCAAATTATCCCAGCTTTCTCTGCACAGCGAGAGCTTTTAATATTTAGCATTGTTCTCCTTTTCCTGGGTGTTTGTTAAAAAATGGTTTTTATCTCTTTCACTTTCTTCCCAGGAAAATTCTTTTTTCCCGAAGCTGGTGGGGGAGGGCTGGGTGTAACCTGCCTTCTATCAGAGGATATTTTCCTCCACATTTGTCCAAACCGGCACAGCCTGTCCTTTCCTGGGTCTCTGTTGCAGATGGAAGCTGCTGGTGCCATTGTCAGCTTGAAGCCCTCTTTTGATGCAAGCAGATGTTGCCAGGTGTGTTCAGCAGCTGTTGCTCAATGCTTATGCCAAGCTATTGTGTTCCTCATGGAACCAAGGAGCCATTGTGACACTGCAGGGGCTGATGGCATCAAGGAGACAATTGTGACAGTACAGAACCTCCTAGAAACAAGGCTCCATTGTGACACCGTGGGGAATCATGGAATCACGGAGCCCATTGTGACACGGCCAGGCCGCATGGAACCAATGGTCCATGGTTACACGGCGGATTCAAGAAGAGCACGGTGACACCACGCAACATCATGGAACCATAGGTCCATTGTGACACAGCGGGGCCTCATGGAAACAAGGGGACCATTGTGGCAAAGCAGGGCCTAATGGAAGCATGGAGAGCATTGTGACATTGTGGGGAATCATGGAAGCATGGAGAGCATTGTGACACTAAGGAAACTCCTGGAACCAAGATGACCACTGGCACATAATGGAACCTCATGGAACCAAGCCTCCATGATGACTTTGGAGGGCCTCAGGGACCACAGGACCCATTGTGACACAGCAGGACCTGGTGGAACCAAGGAGCCTTTGTGATGCTCCAGATCCACATGGAAGCCAGGGTGCACTGAGACACAGCGGGGCCTTGTTGGAACCAAAGACACCTCTGCAAAAAGCAGGCTAGCTCATAGAAGCAAGGAGTCCATTGTTACAACATCAAACCTATGGAAGCAAGGGACCATTGTGACACTGCGGGGCCTCATGGAACCAATTGTCCATGATGACAATGCGGATCAAAAGAGACCATGGTGACACTGCGGAACCCGATGGAACCAAGGAGCCATTGTGACACAGTGGGGCCTCATGGAATCAAGGAGACCATTGTGACCCAGGTGTTGCATGTGAAGGCAAGGAGCCATTGTGACACTTTGGGCTTCTTCCCTTGAGCTCTGCAGCTGGCTGTCCCAGCCCAGCGCACCATGTGCCACCTGCTCTCCTCAGGGCTCTGCCTGCACACAGCCCCAGGAGAAGTTTTCCTGTTTGGAAGGAAAGAATGGAAAAGCCGGAGCAGGTTTCCTAAACAACAAACCCCACTCAGGAGCCACATGCTCAGTACAGGCTGCCGGGAACGATGTCCCCTTTCTACAAGGGTCAGGGTGAGCAGAATTCTCTGGGAGCAGAATTCTCGGAGTCTTTCCACTGAATTCTCTGTCCCCGTGTCTTGGGGTGACTTTATCATGTGTATCCCCTATCGCTGCTCTATGCCCAGAAGTGAACTTTGTGCATTTCTGTGCCTTTCAACTGAGCCTGAGAGGGGGGAGAGGAAAAAAAACCGGACAAACTTCTCAGAGCGTTTGTTCAAGGACACACATACACACACTCCTCTGCATCCTGCTTGCAGCAAGAGCAGAGGAAGCAACTTTGTTTCTTTTTAGCCAGTTTTCAGCTCCTTTTCTCTGGGGGGAGATGGAGAGTTGAACTTTGTTTTCCTGGGACTTTGGGGTTTTTTTTCCCTTCTTCTCTTCTTGACTCTTTCAACATCAGACCACATTGGGAGAATTTTCTCCCGAGGTGGGGGCCCTGAATGTGGGCCCATGAGCCAGCTGCAAGGAGGAGGAGAGAGACTACACCTCCGGAAGTGTTGGGGTTCCTCCCCCCTGCCATGAGGTCATGGGAGAGGGGACCCTGGGGTAGAGGCATGGCCTGGGCACGGGGTCTCCCTGCTCCCTGCTGACATGTGCCCTAATCCTGTTCAGCACTGCTTATTTTGTGTTGCCCTGTGCCAGGAGGGCCCTGGTTGTGCCGTGATTGCTCAGTTCTTTGGCAGTGCCCCGCCCATGTGGCTGGAGAAGAAAGAGCTCTGAAACTTCTCTCAAGAATGGCTCCCTATTTCTTTGCACGGGCCTCGCTGTCTATGGATGTTTCAGGAGACCCCACCGAAACACGGAAGGACTCTCAAATTATCCCAGCTTTCTCTGCACAGCGAGAGCTTTTAATATTTAGCATTGTTATCCTTTTCCTGGGTGTTTGTTAAAAAAATAGTTTTTATCTCTTTCACTTTCTTCCCAGGAAAATTCTTTTTTCCCGAAGCTGGTGGGGGAGGGCTGGGTGTAACCTGCCTTCTATCAGAGGATATTTTCCTCCACATTTGTCCAAACCGGCACAGCCTGTCCTTTCCTGGGTGTCTGTTGCAGATGGAAGCTGCTGGTGCCATTGTCAGCTTGAAGCCCTCTTTTGATGCAAGCAGATGTTGCCAGGTGTGTTCAGCAGCTGTTGCTCAATGCTTATGCCAAGCTATTGTGTTCCTCATGGAACCAAGGAGCCATTGTGACACTGCAGGGGCTGATGGCATCAAGGAGACAATTGTGACAGTACAGAACCTCCTAGAAACAAGGCTCCATTGTGACACCGTGGGGAATCATGGAATCACGGAGCCCATTGTGACACGGCCAGGCCGCATGGAACCAATGGTCCATGGTTACACGGCGGATTCAAGAAGAGCACGGTGACACCACGCAACATCATGGAACCATAGGTCCATTGTGACACAGCGGGGCCTCATGGAAACAAGGGGACCATTGTGGCAAAGCAGGGCCTAATGGAAGCATGGAGAGCATTGTGACATTGTGGGGAATCATGGAAGCATGGAGAGCATTGTGACACTAAGGAAACTCCTGGAACCAAGATGACCACTGGCACATAATGGAACCTCATGGAAGCAAGCCTCCATGATGACTTTGGAGGGCCTCAGGGACCACAGGACCCATTGTGACACAGCAGGACCTGGTGGAACCAAGGAGCCTTTGTGATGCTCCAGATCCACATGGAAGCCAGGGTGCACTGAGACACAGCGGGGCCTTGTTGGAACCAAAGACACCTCTGCAAAAAGCAGGCTAGCTCATAGAAGCAAGGAGTCCATTGTTACAACATCAAACCTATGGAAGCAAGGGACCATTGTGACACTGCGGGGCCTCATGGAACCAATTGTCCATGATGACAATGCGGATCAAAAGAGACCATGGTGACACTGCGGAACCCGATGGAACCAAGGAGCCATTGTGACACAGTGGGGCCTCATGGAATCAAGGAGACCATTGTGACCCAGGTGTTGCATGTGAAGGCAAGGAGCCATTGTGACACTTTGGGCTTCTTCCCTTGAGCTCTGCAGCTGGCTGTCCCAGCCCAGCGCACCATGTGCCACCTGCTCTCCTCAGGGCTCTGCCTGCACACAGCCCCAGGAGAAGTTTTCCTGTTTGGAAGGAAAGAATGGAAAAGCCGGAGCAGGTTTCCTAAACAACAAACCCCACTCAGGAGCCACATGCTCAGTACAGGCTGCCGGGAACGATGTCCCCTTTCTACAAGGGTCAGGGTGAGCAGAATTCTCTGGGAGCAGAATTCTCGGAGTCTTTCCACTGAATTCTCTGTCCCCGTGTCTTGGGGTGACTTTATCATGTGTATCCCCTATCGCTGCTCTATGCCCAGAAGTGAACTTTGTGCATTTCTGTGCCTTTCAACTGAGCCTGAGAGGGGGGAGAGGAAAAAAAACCGGACAAACTTCTCAGAGCGTTTGTTCAAGGACACACATACACACACTCCTCTGCATCCTGCTTGCAGCAAGAGCAGAGGAAGCAACTTTGTTTCTTTTTAGCCAGTTTTCAGCTCCTTTTCTCTGGGGGGAGATGGAGAGTTGAACTTTGTTTTCCTGGGACTTTGGGGTTTTTTTTCCCTTCTTCTCTTCTTGACTCTTTCAACATCAGACCACATTGGGAGAATTTTCTCCCGAGGTGGGGGCCCTGAATGTGGGCCCATGAGCCAGCTGCAAGGAGGAGGAGAGAGACTGCACCTCCGGAAGTGTTGGGGTTCCTCCCCCCTGCCATGAGGTCATGGGAGAGGGGACCCTGGGGTAGAGGCATGGCCTGGGCACGGGGTCACCCTGCTCCCTGCTCACATGTGCCCTAATCCTGTTCAGCACTGCTTATTTTGTGTTGCCTTGTGCCAGGAGGGCCCTGGTTGTGCCGTGATTGCTCAGTTCTTTGGCAGTGCCCCGCCCATGTGGCTGGAGAAGAAAGAGCTCTGAAACTTCTCTCATGAATGGCTCCCTATTTCTTTGCACGGGCCTCGCTGTCTATGGATGTTTCAGGAGACCCCACCGAAACACGGAAGGACTCTCAAATTATCCCAGCTTTCTCTGCACAGCGAGAGCTTTTAATATTTAGCATTGTTCTCCTTTTCCTGGGTGTTTGTTAAAAAATGGTTTTTATCTCTTTCACTTTCTTCCCAGGAAAATTCTTTTTTCCCGAAGCTGGTGGGGGAGGGCTGGGTGTAACCTGCCTTCTATCAGAGGATATTTTCCTCCACATTTGTCCAAACCGGCACAGCCTGTCCTTTCCTGGGTCTCTGTTGCAGATGGAAGCTGCTGGTGCCATTGTCAGCTTGAAGCCCTCTTTTGATGCAAGCAGATGTTGCCAGGTGTGTTCAGCAGCTGTTGCTCAATGCTTATGCCAAGCTATTGTGTTCCTCATGGAACCAAGGAGCCATTGTGACACTGCAGGGGCTGATGGCATCAAGGAGGCAATTGTGACAGTACAGAACCTCCTAGAAACAAGGCTCCATTGTGACACCGTGGGGAATCATGGAATCACGGAGCCCATTGTGACACGGCCAGGCCGCATGGAACCAATGGTCCATGGTTACACGGTGGATTCAAGAAGAGCACGGTGACACCACGCAACATCATGGAACCATAGGTCCATTGTGACACAGCGGGGCCTCATGGAAACAAGGGGACCATTGTGGCAAAGCAGGGCCTAATGGAAGCATGGAGAGCATTGTGACATTGTGGGGAATCATGGAAGCATGGAGAGCATTGTGACACTAAGGAAACTCCTGGAACCAAGATGACCACTGGCACATAATGGAACCTCATGGAACCAAGCCTCCATGATGACTTTGGAGGGCCTCGGGGACCACAGGACCCATTGTGACACAGCAGGACCTGGTGGAACCAAGGAGCCTTTGTGATGCTCCAGATCCACATGGAAGCCAGGGTGCACTGAGACACAGCGGGGCCTTGTTGGAACCAAAGACACCTCTGCAAAAAGCAGGCTAGCTCATAGAAGCAAGGAGTCCATTGTTACAACATCAAACCTATGGAAGCAAGGGACCATTGTGACACTGCGGGGCCTCATGGAACCAATTGTCCATGATGACAATGCGGATCAAAAGAGACCATGGTGACACTGCGGAACCCGATGGAACCAAGGAGCCATTGTGACACAGTGGGGCCTCATGGAATCAAGGAGACCATTGTGACCCAGGTGTTGCATGTGAAGGCAAGGAGCCATTGTGACACTTTGGGCTTCTTCCCTTGAGCTCTGCAGCTGGCTGTCCCAGCCCAGCGCACCATGTGCCACCTGCTCTCCTCAGGGCTCTGCCTGCACACAGCCCCAGGAGAAGTTTTCCTGTTTGGAAGGAAAGAATGGAAAAGCCGGAGCAGGTTTCCTAAACAACAAACCCCACTCAGGAGCCACATGCTCAGTACAGGCTGCCGGGAACGATGTCCCCTTTCTACAAGGGTCAGGGTGAGCAGAATTCTCTGGGAGCAGAATTCTCGGAGTCTTTCCACTGAATTCTCTGTCCCTGTGTCTTGGGGTGACTTTATCATGTGTATCCCCTATCGCTGCTCTATGCCCAGAAGTGAACTTTGTGCATTTCTGTGCCTTTCAACTGAGCCTGAGAGGGGGGAGAGGAAAAAAAACCGGACAAACTTCTCAGAGCGTTTGTTCAAGGACACACATACACACACTCCTCTGCATCCTGCTTGCAGCAAGAGCAGAGGAAGCAACTTTGTTTCTTTTTAGCCAGTTTTCAGCTCCTTTTCTCTGGGGGGAGATGGAGAGTTGAACTTTGTTTTCCTGGGACTTTGGGGTTTTTTTTCCCTTCTTCTCTTCTTGACTCTTTCAACATCAGACCACATTGGGAGAATTTTCTCCCGAGGTGGGGGCCCTGAATGTGGGCCCATGAGCCAGCTGCAAGGAGGAGGAGAGAGACTACACCTCCGGAAGTGTTGGGGTTCCTCCCCCCTGCCATGAGGTCATGGGAGAGGGGACCCTGGGGTAGAGGCATGGCCTGGGCACGGGGTCTCCCTGCTCCCTGCTGACATGTGCCCTAATCCTGTTCAGCACTGCTTATTTTGTGTTGCCCTGTGCCAGGAGGGCCCTGGTTGTGCCGTGATTGCTCAGTTCTTTGGCAGTGCCCCGCCCATGTGGCTGGAGAAGAAAGAGCTCTGAAACTTCTCTCAAGAATGGCTCCCTATTTCTTTGCACGGGCCTCGCTGTCTATGGATGTTTCAGGAGACCCCACCGAAACACGGAAGGACTCTCAAATTATCCCAGCTTTCTCTGCACAGCGAGAGCTTTTAATATTTAGCATTGTTCTCCTTTTCCTGGGTGTTTGTTAAAAAAATAGTTTTTATCTCTTTCACTTTCTTCCCAGGAAAATTCTTTTTTCCCGAAGCTGGTGGGGGAGGGCTGGGTGTAACCTGCCTTCTATCAGAGGATATTTTCCTCCACATTTGTCCAAACCGGCACAGCCTGTCCTTTCCTGGGTGTCTGTTGCAGATGGAAGCTGCTGGTGCCATTGTCAGCTTGAAGCCCTCTTTTGATGCAAGCAGATGTTGCCAGGTGTGTTCAGCAGCTGTTGCTCAATGCTTATGCCAAGCTATTGTGTTCCTCATGGAACCAAGGAGCCATTGTGACACTGCAGGGGCTGATGGCATCAAGGAGACAATTGTGACAGTACAGAACCTCCTAGAAACAAGGCTCCATTGTGACACCGTGGGGAATCATGGAATCACGGAGCCCATTGTGACACGGCCAGGCCGCATGGAACCAATGGTCCATGGTTACACGGCGGATTCAAGAAGAGCACGGTGACACCACGCAACATCATGGAACCATAGGTCCATTGTGACACAGCGGGGCCTCATGGAAACAAGGGGACCATTGTGGCAAAGCAGGGCCTAATGGAAGCATGGAGAGCATTGTGACATTGTGGGGAATCATGGAAGCATGGAGAGCATTGTGACACTAAGGAAACTCCTGGAACCAAGATGACCACTGGCACATAATGGAACCTCATGGAACCAAGCCTCCATGATGACTTTGGAGGGCCTCAGGGACCACAGGACCCATTGTGACACAGCAGGACCTGGTGGAACCAAGGAGCCTTTGTGATGCTCCAGATCCACATGGAAGCCAGGGTGCACTGAGACACAGCGGGGCCTTGTTGGAACCAAAGACACCTCTGCAAAAAGCAGGCTAGCTCATAGAAGCAAGGAGTCCATTGTTACAACATCAAACCTATGGAAGCAAGGGACCATTGTGACACTGCGGGGCCTCATGGAACCAATTGTCCATGATGACAGTGCGGATCAAAAGAGACCATGGTGACACTGCGGAACCCGATGGAACCAAGGAGCCATTGTGACACAGTGGGGCCTCATGGAATCAAGGAGACCATTGTGACCCAGGTGTTGCATGTGAAGGCAAGGAGCCATTGTGACACTTTGGGCTTCTTCCCTTGAGCTCTGCAGCTGGCTGTCCCAGCCCAGCGCACCATGTGCCACCTGCTCTCCTCAGGGCTCTGCCTGCACACAGCCCCAGGAGAAGTTTTCCTGTTTGGAAGGAAAGAATGGAAAAGCCGGAGCAGGTTTCCTAAACAACAAACCCCACTCAGGAGCCACATGCTCAGTACAGGCTGCCGGGAACGATGTCCCCTTTCTACAAGGGTCAGGGTGAGCAGAATTCTCTGGGAGCAGAATTCTCGGAGTCTTTCCACTGAATTCTCTGTCCCCGTGTCTTGGGGTGACTTTATCATGTGTATCCCCTATCGCTGCTCTATGCCCAGAAGTGAACTTTGTGCATTTCTGTGCCTTTCAACTGAGCCTGAGAGGGGGGAGAGGAAAAAAAACCGGACAAACTTCTCAGAGCGTTTGTTCAAGGACACACATACACACACTCCTCTGCATCCTGCTTGCAGCAAGAGCAGAGGAAGCAACTTTGTTTCTTTTTAGCCAGTTTTCAGCTCCTTTTCTCTGGGGGGAGATGGAGAGTTGAACTTTGTTTTCCTGGGACTTTGGGGTTTTTTTTCCCTTCTTCTCTTCTTGACTCTTTCAACATCAGACCACATTGGGAGAATTTTCTCCCGAGGTGGGGGCCCTGAATGTGGGCCCATGAGCCAGCTGCAAGGAGGAGGAGAGAGACTACACCTCCGGAAGTGTTGGGGTTCCTCCCCCCTGCCATGAGGTCATGGGAGAGGGGACCCTGGGGTAGAGGCATGGCCTGGGCACGGGGTCTCCCTGCTCCCTGCTGACATGTGCCCTAATCCTGTTCAGCACTGCTTATTTTGTGTTGCCCTGTGCCAGGAGGGCCCTGGTTGTGCCGTGATTGCTCAGTTCTTTGGCAGTGCCCCGCCCATGTGGCTGGAGAAGAAAGAGCTCTGAAACTTCTCTCAAGAATGGCTCCCTATTTCTTTGCACGGGCCTCGCTGTCTATGGATGTTTCAGGAGACCCCACCGAAACACGGAAGGACTCTCAAATTATCCCAGCTTTCTCTGCACAGCGAGAGCTTTTAATATTTAGCATTGTTCTCCTTTTCCTGGGTGTTTGTTAAAAAAATAGTTTTTATCTCTTTCACTTTCTTCCCAGGAAAATTCTTTTTTCCCGAAGCTGGTGGGGGAGGGCTGGGTGTAACCTGCCTTCTATCAGAGGATATTTTCCTCCACATTTGTCCAAACCGGCACAGCCTGTCCTTTCCTGGGTGTCTGTTGCAGATGGAAGCTGCTGGTGCCATTGTCAGCTTGAAGCCCTCTTTTGATGCAAGCAGATGTTGCCAGGTGTGTTCAGCAGCTGTTGCTCAATGCTTATGCCAAGCTATTGTGTTCCTCATGGAACCAAGGAGCCATTGTGACACTGCAGGGGCTGATGGCATCAAGGAGACAATTGTGACAGTACAGAACCTCCTAGAAACAAGGCTCCATTGTGACACCGTGGGGAATCATGGAATCACGGAGCCCATTGTGACACGGCCAGGCCGCATGGAACCAATGGTCCATGGTTACACGGCGGATTCAAGAAGAGCACGGTGACACCACGCAACATCATGGAACCATAGGTCCATTGTGACACAGCGGGGCCTCATGGAAACAAGGGGACCATTGTGGCAAAGCAGGGCCTAATGGAAGCATGGAGAGCATTGTGACATTGTGGGGAATCATGGAAGCATGGAGAGCATTGTGACACTAAGGAAACTCCTGGAACCAAGATGACCACTGGCACATAATGGAACCTCATGGAAGCAAGCCTCCATGATGACTTTGGAGGGCCTCAGGGACCACAGGACCCATTGTGACACAGCAGGACCTGGTGGAACCAAGGAGCCTTTGTGATGCTCCAGATCCACATGGAAGCCAGGGTGCACTGAGACACAGCGGGGCCTTGTTGGAACCAAAGACACCTCTGCAAAAAGCAGGCTAGCTCATAGAAGCAAGGAGTCCATTGTTACAACATCAAACCTATGGAAGCAAGGGACCATTGTGACACTGCGGGGCCTCATGGAACCAATTGTCCATGATGACAGTGCGGATCAAAAGAGACCATGGTGACACTGCGGAACCCGATGGAACCAAGGAGCCATTGTGACACAGTGGGGCCTCATGGAATCAAGGAGACCATTGTGACCCAGGTGTTGCATGTGAAGGCAAGGAGCCATTGTGACACTTTGGGCTTCTTCCCTTGAGCTCTGCAGCTGGCTGTCCCAGCCCAGCGCACCATGTGCCACCTGCTCTCCTCAGGGCTCTGCCTGCACACAGCCCCAGGAGAAGTTTTCCTGTTTGGAAGGAAAGAATGGAAAAGCCGGAGCAGGTTTCCTAAACAACAAACCCCACTCAGGAGCCACATGCTCAGTACAGGCTGCCGGGAACGATGTCCCCTTTCTACAAGGGTCAGGGTGAGCAGAATTCTCTGGGAGCAGAATTCTCGGAGTCTTTCCACTGAATTCTCTGTCCCCGTGTCTTGGGGTGACTTTATCATGTGTATCCCCTATCGCTGCTCTATGCCCAGAAGTGAACTTTGTGCATTTCTGTGCCTTTCAACTGAGCCTGAGAGGGGGGAGAGGAAAAAAAACCGGACAAACTTCTCAGAGCGTTTGTTCAAGGACACACATACACACACTCCTCTGCATCCTGCTTGCAGCAAGAGCAGAGGAAGCAACTTTGTTTCTTTTTAGCCAGTTTTCAGCTCCTTTTCTCTGGGGGGAGATGGAGAGTTGAACTTTGTTTTCCTGGGACTTTGGGGTTTTTTTTCCCTTCTTCTCTTCTTGACTCTTTCAACATCAGACCACATTGGGAGAATTTTCTCCCGAGGTGGGGGCCCTGAATGTGGGCCCATGAGCCAGCTGCAAGGAGGAGGAGAGAGACTACACCTCCGGAAGTGTTGGGGTTCCTCCCCCCTGCCATGAGGTCATGGGAGAGGGGACCCTGGGGTAGAGGCATGGCCTGGGCACGGGGTCTCCCTGCTCCCTGCTCACATGTGCCCTAATCCTGTTCAGCACTGCTTATTTTGTGTTGCCCTGTGCCAGGAGGGCCCTGGTTGTGCCGTGATTGCTCAGTTCTTTGGCAGTGCCCCGCCCATGTGGCTGGAGAAGAAAGAGCTCTGAAACTTCTCTCAAGAATGGCTCCCTATTTCTTTGCACGGGCCTCGCTGTCTATGGATGTTTCAGGAGACCCCACCGAAACACGGAAGGACTCTCAAATTATCCCAGCTTTCTCTGCACAGCGAGAGCTTTTAATATTTAGCATTGTTCTCCTTTTCCTGGGTGTTTGTTAAAAAAATAGTTTTTATCTCTTTCACTTTCTTCCCAGGAAAATTCTTTTTTCCCGAAGCTGGTGGGGGAGGGCTGGGTGTAACCTGCCTTCTATCAGAGGATATTTTCCTCCACATTTGTCCAAACCGGCACAGCCTGTCCTTTCCTGGGTGTCTGTTGCAGATGGAAGCTGCTGGTGCCATTGTCAGCTTGAAGCCCTCTTTTGATGCAAGCAGATGTTGCCAGGTGTGTTCAGCAGCTGTTGCTCAATGCTTATGCCAAGCTATTGTGTTCCTCATGGAACCAAGGAGCCATTGTGACACTGCAGGGGCTGATGGCATCAAGGAGACAATTGTGACAGTACAGAACCTCCTAGAAACAAGGCTCCATTGTGACACCGTGGGGAATCATGGAATCACGGAGCCCATTGTGACACGGCCAGGCCGCATGGAACCAATGGTCCATGGTTACACGGCGGATTCAAGAAGAGCACGGTGACACCACGCAACATCATGGAACCATAGGTCCATTGTGACACAGCGGGGCCTCATGGAAACAAGGGGACCATTGTGGCAAAGCAGGGCCTAATGGAAGCATGGAGAGCATTGTGACATTGTGGGGAATCATGGAAGCATGGAGAGCATTGTGACACTAAGGAAACTCCTGGAACCAAGATGACCACTGGCACATAATGGAACCTCATGGAAGCAAGCCTCCATGATGACTTTGGAGGGCCTCAGGGACCACAGGACCCATTGTGACACAGCAGGACCTGGTGGAACCAAGGAGCCTTTGTGATGCTCCAGATCCACATGGAAGCCAGGGTGCACTGAGACACAGCGGGGCCTTGTTGGAACCAAAGACACCTCTGCAAAAAGCAGGCTAGCTCATAGAAGCAAGGAGTCCATTGTTACAACATCAAACCTATGGAAGCAAGGGACCATTGTGACACTGCGGGGCCTCATGGAACCAATTGTCCATGATGACAGTGCGGATCAAAAGAGACCATGGTGACACTGCGGAACCCGATGGAACCAAGGAGCCATTGTGACACAGTGGGGCCTCATGGAATCAAGGAGACCATTGTGACCCAGGTGTTGCATGTGAAGGCAAGGAGCCATTGTGACACTTTGGGCTTCTTCCCTTGAGCTCTGCAGCTGGCTGTCCCAGCCCAGCGCACCATGTGCCACCTGCTCTCCTCAGGGCTCTGCCTGCACACAGCCCCAGGAGAAGTTTTCCTGTTTGGAAGGAAAGAATGGAAAAGCCGGAGCAGGTTTCCTAAACAACAAACCCCACTCAGGAGCCACATGCTCAGTACAGGCTGCCGGGAACGATGTCCCCTTTCTACAAGGGTCAGGGTGAGCAGAATTCTCTGGGAGCAGAATTCTCGGAGTCTTTCCACTGAATTCTCTGTCCCCGTGTCTTGGGGTGACTTTATCATGTGTATCCCCTATCGCTGCTCTATGCCCAGAAGTGAACTTTGTGCATTTCTGTGCCTTTCAACTGAGCCTGAGAGGGGGGAGAGGAAAAAAAACCGGACAAACTTCTCAGAGCGTTTGTTCAAGGACACACATACACACTCCTCTGCATCCTGCTTGCAGCAAGAGCAGAGGAAGCAACTTTGTTTCTTTTTAGCCAGTTTTCAGCTCCTTTTCTCTGGGGGGAGATGGAGAGTTGAACTTTGTTTTCCTGGGACTTTGGGGTTTTTTTTCCCTTCTTCTCTTCTTGACTCTTTCAACATCAGACCACATTGGGAGAATTTTCTCCCGAGGTGGGGGCCCTGAATGTGGGCCCATGAGCCAGCTGCAAGGAGGAGGAGAGAGACTACACCTCCGGAAGTGTTGGGGTTCCTCCCCCCTGCCATGAGGTCATGGGAGAGGGGACCCTGGGGTAGAGGCATGGCCTGGGCACGGGGTCTCCCTGCTCCCTGCTCACATGTGCCCTAATCCTGTTCAGCACTGCTTATTTTGTGTTGCCCTGTGCCAGGAGGGCCCTGGTTGTGCCGTGATTGCTCAGTTCTTTGGCAGTGCCCCGCCCATGTGGCTGGAGAAGAAAGAGCTCTGAAACTTCTCTCAAGAATGGCTCCCTATTTCTTTGCACGGGCCTCGCTGTCTATGGATGTTTCAGGAGACCCCACCGAAACACGGAAGGACTCTCAAATTATCCCAGCTTTCTCTGCACAGCGAGAGCTTTTAATATTTAGCATTGTTCTCCTTTTCCTGGGTGTTTGTTAAAAAAATAGTTTTTATCTCTTTCACTTTCTTCCCAGGAAAATTCTTTTTTCCCGAAGCTGGTGGGGGAGGGCTGGGTGTAACCTGCCTTCTATCAGAGGATATTTTCCTCCACATTTGTCCAAACCGGCACAGCCTGTCCTTTCCTGGGTCTCTGTTGCAGATGGAAGCTGCTGGTGCCATTGTCAGCTTGAAGCCCTCTTTTGATGCAAGCAGATGTTGCCAGGTGTGTTCAGCAGCTGTTGCTCAATGCTTATGCCAAGCTATTGTGTTCCTCATGGAACCAAGGAGCCATTGTGACACTGCAGGGGCTGATGGCATCAAGGAAACAATTGTGACAGTACAGAACCTCCTAGAAACAAGGCTCCATTGTGACACCGCGGGGAATCATGGAATCACGGAGCCCATTGTGACACGGCCAGGCCGCATGGAACCAATGGTCCATGGTTACACGGCGGATTCAAGAAGAGCACGGTGACACCACGCAACATCATGGAACCATAGGTCCATTGTGACACAGCGGGGCCTCATGGAAACAAGGGGACCATTGTGGCAAAGCAGGGCCTAATGGAAGCATGGAGAGCATTGTGACATTGTGGGGAATCATGGAAGCATGGAGAGCATTGTGACACTAAGGAAACTCCTGGAACCAAGATGACCACTGGCACATAATGGAACCTCATGGAAGCAAGCCTCCATGATGACTTTGGAGGGCCTCAGGGACCACAGGACCCATTGTGACACAGCAGGACCTGGTGGAACCAAGGAGCCTTTGTGATGCTCCAGATCCACATGGAAGCCAGGGTGCACTGAGACACAGCGGGGCCTTGTTGGAACCAAAGACACCTCTGCAAAAAGCAGGCTAGCTCATAGAAGCAAGGAGTCCATTGTTACAACATCAAACCTATGGAAGCAAGGGACCATTGTGACACTGCGGGGCCTCATGGAACCAATTGTCCATGATGACAGTGCGGATCAAAAGAGACCATGGTGACACTGCGGAACCCGATGGAACCAAGGAGCCATTGTGACACAGTGGGGCCTCATGGAATCAAGGAGACCATTGTGACCCAGGTGTTGCATGTGAAGGCAAGGAGCCATTGTGACACTTTGGGCTTCTTCCCTTGAGCTCTGCAGCTGGCTGTCCCAGCCCAGCGCACCATGTGCCACCTGCTCTCCTCAGGGCTCTGCCTGCACACAGCCCCAGGAGAAGTTTTCCTGTTTGGAAGGAAAGAATGGAAAAGCCGGAGCAGGTTTCCTAAACAACAAACCCCACTCAGGAGCCACATGCTCAGTACAGGCTGCCGGGAACGATGTCCCCTTTCTACAAGGGTCAGGGTGAGCAGAATTCTCTGGGAGCAGAATTCTCGGAGTCTTTCCACTGAATTCTCTGTCCCCGTGTCTTGGGGTGACTTTATCATGTGTATCCCCTATCGCTGCTCTATGCCCAGAAGTGAACTTTGTGCATTTCTGTGCCTTTCAACTGAGCCTGAGAGGGGGGAGAGGAAAAAAAACCGGACAAACTTCTCAGAGCGTTTGTTCAAGGACACACATACACACACTCCTCTGCATCCTGCTTGCAGCAAGAGCAGAGGAAGCAACTTTGTTTCTTTTTAGCCAGTTTTCAGCTCCTTTTCTCTGGGGGGAGATGGAGAGTTGAACTTTGTTTTCCTGGGACTTTGGGGTTTTTTTTCCCTTCTTCTCTTCTTGACTGTTTCAACATCAGACCACATTGGGAGAATTTTCTCCCGAGGTGGGGGCCCTGAATGTGGGCCCATGAGCCAGCTGCAAGGAGGAGGAGAGAGACTACACCTCCGGAAGTGTTGGGGTTCCTCCCCCCTGCCATGAGGTCATGGGAGAGGGGACCCTGGGGTAGAGGCATGGCCTGGGCACGGGGGTCTCCCTGCTCCCTGCTGACATGTGCCCTAATCCTGTTCAGCACTGCTTATTTTGTGTTGCCCTGTGCCAGGAGGGCCCTGGTTGTGCCGTGATTGCTCAGTTCTTTGGCAGTGCCCCGCCCATGTGGCTGGAGAAGAAAGAGCTCTGAAACTTCTCTCAAGAATGGCTCCCTATTTCTTTGCACGGGCCTCGCTGTCTATGGATGTTTCAGGAGACCCCACCGAAACACGGAAGGACTCTCAAATTATCCCAGCTTTCTCTGCACAGCGAGAGCTTTTAATATTTAGCATTGTTATCCTTTTCCTGGGTGTTTGTTAAAAAAATAGTTTTTATCTCTTTCACTTTCTTCCCAGGAAAATTCTTTTTTCCCAAAGCTGGTGGGGGAGGGCTGGGTGTAACCTGCCTTCTATCAGAGGATATTTTCCTCCACATTTGTCCAAACCGGCACAGCCTGTCCTTTCCTGGGTGTCTGTTGCAGATGGAAGCTGCTGGTGCCATTGTCAGCTTGAAGCCCTCTTTTGATGCAAGCAGATGTTGCCAGGTGTGTTCAGCAGCTGTTGCTCAATGCTTATGCCAAGCTATTGTGTTCCTCATGGAACCAAGGAGCCATTGTGACACTGCAGGGGCTGATGGCATCAAGGAAACAATTGTGACAGTACAGAACCTCCTAGAAACAAGGCTCCATTGTGACACCGCGGGGAATCATGGAATCACGGAGCCCATTGTGACACGGCCAGGCCGCATGGAACCAATGGTCCATGGTTACACGGCGGATTCAAGAAGAGCACGGTGACACCACGCAACATCATGGAACCATAGGTCCATTGTGACACAGCGGGGCCTCATGGAAACAAGGGGACCATTGTGGCAAAGCAGGGCCTAATGGAAGCATGGAGAGCATTGTGACATTGTGGGGAATCATGGAAGCATGGAGAGCATTGTGACACTAAGGAAACTCCTGGAACCAAGATGACCACTGGCACATAATGGAACCTCATGGAAGCAAGCCTCCATGATGACTTTGGAGGGCCTCAGGGACCACAGGACCCATTGTGACACAGCAGGACCTGGTGGAACCAAGGAGCCTTTGTGATGCTCCAGATCCACATGGAAGCCAGGGTGCACTGAGACACAGCGGGGCCTTGTTGGAACCAAAGACACCTCTGCAAAAAGCAGGCTAGCTCATAGAAGCAAGGAGTCCATTGTTACAACATCAAACCTATGGAAGCAAGGGACCATTGTGACACTGCGGGGCCTCATGGAACCAATTGTCCATGATGACAGTGCGGATCAAAAGAGACCATGGTGACACTGCGGAACCCGATGGAACCAAGGAGCCATTGTGACACAGTGGGGCCTCATGGAATCAAGGAGACCATTGTGACCCAGGTGTTGCATGTGAAGGCAAGGAGCCATTGTGACACTTTGGGCTTCTTCCCTTGAGCTCTGCAGCTGGCTGTCCCAGCCCAGCGCACCATGTGCCACCTGCTCTCCTCAGGGCTCTGCCTGCACACAGCCCCAGGAGAAGTTTTCCTGTTTGGAAGGAAAGAATGGAAAAGCCGGAGCAGGTTTCCTAAACAACAAACCCCACTCAGGAGCCACATGCTCAGTACAGGCTGCCGGGAACGATGTCCCCTTTCTACAAGGGTCAGGGTGAGCAGAATTCTCTGGGAGCAGAATTCTCGGAGTCTTTCCACTGAATTCTCTGTCCCCGTGTCTTGGGGTGACTTTATCATGTGTATCCCCTATCGCTGCTCTATGCCCAGAAGTGAACTTTGTGCATTTCTGTGCCTTTCAACTGAGCCTGAGAGGGGGGAGAGGAAAAAAAACCGGACAAACTTCTCAGAGCGTTTGTTCAAGGACACACATACACACTCCTCTGCATCCTGCTTGCAGCAAGAGCAGAGGAAGCAACTTTGTTTCTTTTTAGCCAGTTTTCAGCTCCTTTTCTCTGGGGGGAGATGGAGAGTTGAACTTTGTTTTCCTGGGACTTTGGGGTTTTTTTTCCCTTCTTCTCTTCTTGACTCTTTCAACATCAGACCACATTGGGAGAATTTTCTCCCGAGGTGGGGGCCCTGAATGTGGGCCCATGAGCCAGCTGCAAGGAGGAGGAGAGAGACTACACCTCCGGAAGTGTTGGGGTTCCTCCCCCCTGCCATGAGGTCATGGGAGAGGGGACCCTGGGGTAGAGGCATGGCCTGGGCACGGGGTCTCCCTGCTCCCTGCTCACATGTGCCCTAATCCTGTTCAGCACTGCTTATTTTGTGTTGCCCTGTGCCAGGAGGGCCCTGGTTGTGCCGTGATTGCTCAGTTCTTTGGCAGTGCCCCGCCCATGTGGCTGGAGAAGAAAGAGCTCTGAAACTTCTCTCAAGAATGGCTCCCTATTTCTTTGCACGGGCCTCGCTGTCTATGGATGTTTCAGGAGACCCCACCGAAACACGGAAGGACTCTCAAATTATCCCAGCTTTCTCTGCACAGCGAGAGCTTTTAATATTTAGCATTGTTATCCTTTTCCTGGGTGTTTGTTAAAAAAATAGTTTTTATCTCTTTCACTTTCTTCCCAGGAAAATTCTTTTTTCCCGAAGCTGGTGGGGGAGGGCTGGGTGTAACCTGCCTTCTATCAGAGGATATTTTCCTCCACATTTGTCCAAACCGGCACAGCCTGTCCTTTCCTGGGTGTCTGTTGCAGATGGAAGCTGCTGGTGCCATTGTCAGCTTGAAGCCCTCTTTTGATGCAAGCAGATGTTGCCAGGTGTGTTCAGCAGCTGTTGCTCAATGCTTATGCCAAGCTATTGTGTTCCTCATGGAACCAAGGAGCCATTGTGACACTGCAGGGGCTGATGGCATCAAGGAGACAATTGTGACAGTACAGAACCTCCTAGAAACAAGGCTCCATTGTGACACCGTGGGGAATCATGGAATCACGGAGCCCATTGTGACACGGCCAGGCCGCATGGAACCAATGGTCCATGGTTACACGGCGGATTCAAGAAGAGCACGGTGACACCACGCAACATCATGGAACCATAGGTCCATTGTGACACAGCGGGGCCTCATGGAAACAAGGGGACCATTGTGGCAAAGCAGGGCCTAATGGAAGCATGGAGAGCATTGTGACATTGTGGGGAATCATGGAAGCATGGAGAGCATTGTGACACTAAGGAAACTCCTGGAACCAAGATGACCACTGGCACATAATGGAACCTCATGGAAGCAAGCCTCCATGATGACTTTGGAGGGCCTCAGGGACCACAGGACCCATTGTGACACAGCAGGACCTGGTGGAACCAAGGAGCCTTTGTGATGCTCCAGATCCACATGGAAGCCAGGGTGCACTGAGACACAGCGGGGCCTTGTTGGAACCAAAGACACCTCTGCAAAAAGCAGGCTAGCTCATAGAAGCAAGGAGTCCATTGTTACAACATCAAACCTATGGAAGCAAGGGACCATTGTGACACTGCGGGGCCTCATGGAACCAATTGTCCATGATGACAGTGCGGATCAAAAGAGACCATGGTGACACTGCGGAACCCGATGGAACCAAGGAGCCATTGTGACACAGTGGGGCCTCATGGAATCAAGGAGACCATTGTGACCCAGGTGTTGCATGTGAAGGCAAGGAGCCATTGTGACACTTTGGGCTTCTTCCCTTGAGCTCTGCAGCTGGCTGTCCCAGCCCAGCGCACCATGTGCCACCTGCTCTCCTCAGGGCTCTGCCTGCACACAGCCCCAGGAGAAGTTTTCCTGTTTGGAAGGAAAGAATGGAAAAGCCGGAGCAGGTTTCCTAAACAACAAACCCCACTCAGGAGCCACATGCTCAGTACAGGCTGCCGGGAACGATGTCCCCTTTCTACAAGGGTCAGGGTGAGCAGAATTCTCTGGGAGCAGAATTCTCGGAGTCTTTCCACTGAATTCTCTGTCCCCGTGTCTTGGGGTGACTTTATCATGTGTATCCCCTATCGCTGCTCTATGCCCAGAAGTGAACTTTGTGCATTTCTGTGCCTTTCAACTGAGCCTGAGAGGGGGGAGAGGAAAAAAAACCGGACAAACTTCTCAGAGCGTTTGTTCAAGGACACACATACACACACTCCTCTGCATCCTGCTTGCAGCAAGAGCAGAGGAAGCAACTTTGTTTCTTTTTAGCCAGTTTTCAGCTCCTTTTCTCTGGGGGGAGATGGAGAGTTGAACTTTGTTTTCCTGGGACTTTGGGGTTTTTTTTCCCTTCTTCTCTTCTTGACTGTTTCAACATCAGACCACATTGGGAGAATTTTCTCCCGAGGTGGGGGCCCTGAATGTGGGCCCATGAGCCAGCTGCAAGGAGGAGGAGAGAGACTACACCTCCGGAAGTGTTGGGGTTCCTCCCCCCTGCCATGAGGTCATGGGAGAGGGGACCCTGGGGTAGAGGCATGGCCTGGGCACGGGGGTCTCCCTGCTCCCTGCTGACATGTGCCCTAATCCTGTTCAGCACTGCTTATTTTGTGTTGCCCTGTGCCAGGAGGGCCCTGGTTGTGCCGTGATTGCTCAGTTCTTTGGCAGTGCCCCGCCCATGTGGCTGGAGAAGAAAGAGCTCTGAAACTTCTCTCAAGAATGGCTCCCTATTTCTTTGCACGGGCCTCGCTGTCTATGGATGTTTCAGGAGACCCCACCGAAACACGGAAGGACTCTCAAATTATCCCAGCTTTCTCTGCACAGCGAGAGCTTTTAATATTTAGCATTGTTATCCTTTTCCTGGGTGTTTGTTAAAAAAATAGTTTTTATCTCTTTCACTTTCTTCCCAGGAAAATTCTTTTTTCCCAAAGCTGGTGGGGGAGGGCTGGGTGTAACCTGCCTTCTATCAGAGGATATTTTCCTCCACATTTGTCCAAACCGGCACAGCCTGTCCTTTCCTGGGTGTCTGTTGCAGATGGAAGCTGCTGGTGCCATTGTCAGCTTGAAGCCCTCTTTTGATGCAAGCAGATGTTGCCAGGTGTGTTCAGCAGCTGTTGCTCAATGCTTATGCCAAGCTATTGTGTTCCTCATGGAACCAAGGAGCCATTGTGACACTGCAGGGGCTGATGGCATCAAGGAAACAATTGTGACAGTACAGAACCTCCTAGAAACAAGGCTCCATTGTGACACCGCGGGGAATCATGGAATCACGGAGCCCATTGTGACACGGCCAGGCCGCATGGAACCAATGGTCCATGGTTACTTGGCGGATTCAAGAAGAGCACGGTGACACCACGCAACATCATGGAACCATAGGTCCATTGTGACACAGCGGGGCCTCATGGAAACAAGGGGACCATTGTGGCAAAGCAGGGCCTAATGGAAGCATGGAGAGCATTGGGACATTGTGGGGAATCATGGAAGCATGGAGAGCATTGTGACACTAAGGAAACTCCTGGAACCAAGATGACCACTGGCACATAATGGAACCTCATGGAAGCAAGCCTCCATGATGACTTTGGAGGGCCTCAGGGACCACAGGACCCATTGTGACACAGCAGGACCTGGTGGAACCAAGGAGCCTTTGTGATGCTCCAGATCCACATGGAAGCCAGGGTGCACTGAGACACAGCGGGGCCTTGTTGGAACCAAAGACACCTCTGCAAAAAGCAGGCTAGCTCATAGAAGCAAGGAGTCCATTGTTACAACATCAAACCTATGGAACCAAGGGACCATTGTGACACTGCGGGGCCTCATGGAACCAATTGTCCATGATGACAGTGCGGATCAAAAGAGACCATGGTGACACTGCGGAACCCGATGGAACCAAGGAGCCATTGTGACACAGTGGGGCCTCATGGAATCAAGGAGACCATTGTGACCCAGGTGTTGCATGTGAAGGCAAGGAGCCATTGTGACACTTTGGGCTTCTTCCCTTGAGCTCTGCAGCTGGCTGTCCCAGCCCAGCGCACCATGTGCCACCTGCTCTCCTCAGGGCTCTGCCTGCACACAGCCCCAGGAGAAGTTTTCCTGTTTGGAAGGAAAGAATGGAAAAGCCGGAGCAGGTTTCCTAAACAACAAACCCCACTCAGGAGCCACATGCTCAGTACAGGCTGCCGGGAACGATGTCCCCTTTCTACAAGGGTCAGGGTGAGCAGAATTCTCTGGGAGCAGAATTCTCGGAGTCTTTCCACTGAATTCTCTGTCCCCGTGTCTTGGGGTGACTTTATCATGTGTATCCCCTATCGCTGCTCTATGCCCAGAAGTGAACTTTGTGCATTTCTGTGCCTTTCAACTGAGCCTGAGAGGGGGGAGAGGAAAAAAAACCGGACAAACTTCTCAGAGCGTTTGTTCAAGGACACACATACACACACTCCTCTGCATCCTGCTTGCAGCAAGAGCAGAGGAAGCAACTTTGTTTCTTTTTAGCCAGTTTTCAGCTCCTTTTCTCTGGGGGGAGATGGAGAGTTGAACTTTGTTTTCCTGGGACTTTGGGGTTTTTTTTCCCTTCTTCTCTTCTTGACTCTTTCAACATCAGACCACATTGGGAGAATTTTCTCCCGAGGTGGGGGCCCTGAATGTGGGCCCATGAGCCAGCTGCAAGGAGGAGGAGAGAGACTGCACCTACGGAAGTTTTGGGGTTCCTCCCCCCTGCCATGAGGTCATGGGAGAGGGGACCCTGGGGTAGAGGCATGGCCTGGGCACGGGGTCTCCCTGCTCCCTGCTCACATGTGCCCTAATCCTGTTCAGCACTGCTTATTTTGTGTTGCCTTGTGCCAGGAGGGCCCTGGTTGTGCCGTGATTGCTCAGTTCTTTGGCAGTGCCCCGCCCATGTGGCTGGAGAAGAAAGAGCTCTGAAACTTCTCTCATGAATGGCTCCCTATTTCTTTGCACGGACCTCGCTGTCTATGGATGTTTCAGGAGACCCCACCGAAACACGGAAGGACTCTCAAATTATCCCAGCTTTCTCTGCACAGCGAGGGCTTTTAATATTTAGCATTGTTCTCCTTTTCCTGGGTGTTTGTTAAAAAATGGTTTTTATCTCTTTCACTTTCTTCCCAGGAAAATTCTTTTTTCCCGAAGCTGGTGGGGGAGGGCTGGGTGTAACCTGCCTTCTATCAGAGGATATTTTCCTCCACATTTGTCCAAACCGGCACAGCCTGTCCTTTCCTGGGTCTCTGTTGCAGATGGAAGCTGCTGGTGCCATTGTCAGCTTGAAGCCCTCTTTTGATGCAAGCAGATGTTGCCAGGTGTGTTCAGCAGCTGTTGCTCAATGCTTATGCCAAGCTATTGTGTTCCTCATGGAACCAAGGAGCCATTGTGACACTGCAGGGGCTGATGGCATCAAGGAGACAATTGTGACAGTACAGAACCTCCTAGAAACAAGGCTCCATTGTGACACCGTGGGGAATCATGGAATCACGGAGCCCATTGTGACACGGCCAGGCCGCATGGAACCAATGGTCCATGGTTACACGGCGGATTCAAGAAGAGCACGGTGACACCACGCAACATCATGGAACCATAGGTCCATTGTGACACAGCGGGGCCTCATGGAAACAAGGGGACCATTGTGGCAAAGCAGGGCCTAATGGAAGCATGGAGAGCATTGTGACATTGTGGGGAATCATGGAAGCATGGAGAGCATTGTGACACTAAGGAAACTCCTGGAACCAAGATGACCACTGGCACATAATGGAACCTCATGGAAGCAAGCCTCCATGATGACTTTGGAGGGCCTCAGGGACCACAGGACCCATTGTGACACAGCAGGACCTGGTGGAACCAAGGAGCCTTTGTGATGCTCCAGATCCACATGGAAGCCAGGGTGCACTGAGACACAGCGGGGCCTTGTTGGAACCAAAGACACCTCTGCAAAAAGCAGGCTAGCTCATAGAAGCAAGGAGTCCATTGTTACAACATCAAACCTATGGAAGCAAGGGACCATTGTGACACTGCGGGGCCTCATGGAACCAATTGTCCATGATGACAGTGCGGATCAAAAGAGACCATGGTGACACTGCGGAACCCGATGGAACCAAGGAGCCATTGTGACACAGTGGGGCCTCATGGAATCAAGGAGACCATTGTGACCCAGGTGTTGCATGTGAAGGCAAGGAGCCATTGTGACACTTTGGGCTTCTTCCCTTGAGCTCTGCAGCTGGCTGTCCCAGCCCAGCGCACCATGTGCCACCTGCTCTCCTCAGGGCTCTGCCTGCACACAGCCCCAGGAGAAGTTTTCCTGTTTGGAAGGAAAGAATGGAAAAGCCGGAGCAGGTTTCCTAAACAACAAACCCCACTCAGGAGCCACATGCTCAGTACAGGCTGCCGGGAACGATGTCCCCTTTCTACAAGGGTCAGGGTGAGCAGAATTCTCTGGGAGCAGAATTCTCGGAGTCTTTCCACTGAATTCTCTGTCCCCGTGTCTTGGGGTGACTTTATCATGTGTATCCCCTATCGCTGCTCTATGCCCAGAAGTGAACTTTGTGCATTTCTGTGCCTTTCAACTGAGCCTGAGAGGGGGGAGAGGAAAAAAAACCGGACAAACTTCTCAGAGCGTTTGTTCAAGGACACACATACACACACTCCTCTGCATCCTGCTTGCAGCAAGAGCAGAGGAAGCAACTTTGTTTCTTTTTAGCCAGTTTTCAGCTCCTTTTCTCTGGGGGGAGATGGAGAGTTGAACTTTGTTTTCCTGGGACTTTGGGGTTTTTTTTCCCTTCTTCTCTTCTTGACTCTTTCAACATCAGACCACATTGGGAGAATTTTCTCCCGAGGTGGGGGCCCTGAATGTGGGCCCATGAGCCAGCTGCAAGGAGGAGGAGAGAGACTACACCTCCGGAAGTGTTGGGGTTCCTCCCCCCTGCCATGAGGTCATGGGAGAGGGGACCCTGGGGTAGAGGCATGGCCTGGGCACGGGGTCTCCCTGCTCCCTGCTGACATGTGCCCTAATCCTGTTCAGCACTGCTTATTTTGTGTTGCCCTGTGCCAGGAGGGCCCTGGTTGTGCCGTGATTGCTCAGTTCTTTGGCAGTGCCCCGCCCATGTGGCTGGAGAAGAAAGAGCTCTGAAACTTCTCTCAAGAATGGCTCCCTATTTCTTTGCACGGGCCTCGCTGTCTATGGATGTTTCAGGAGACCCCACCGAAACACGGAAGGACTCTCAAATTATCCCAGCTTTCTCTGCACAGCGAGAGCTTTTAATATTTAGCATTGTTCTCCTTTTCCTGGGTGTTTGTTAAAAAAATAGTTTTTATCTCTTTCACTTTCTTCCCAGGAAAATTCTTTTTTCCCGAAGCTGGTGGGGGAGGGCTGGGTGTAACCTGCCTTCTATCAGAGGATATTTTCCTCCACATTTGTCCAAACCGGCACAGCCTGTCCTTTCCTGGGTGTCTGTTGCAGATGGAAGCTGCTGGTGCCATTGTCAGCTTGAAGCCCTCTTTTGATGCAAGCAGATGTTGCCAGGTGTGTTCAGCAGCTGTTGCTCAATGCTTATGCCAAGCTATTGTGTTCCTCATGGAACCAAGGAGCCATTGTGACACTGCAGGGGCTGATGGCATCAAGGAGACAATTGTGACAGTACAGAACCTCCTAGAAACAAGGCTCCATTGTGACACCGTGGGGAATCATGGAATCACGGAGCCCATTGTGACACGGCCAGGCCGCATGGAACCAATGGTCCATGGTTACACGGCGGATTCAAGAAGAGCACGGTGACACCACGCAACATCATGGAACCATAGGTCCATTGTGACACAGCGGGGCCTCATGGAAACAAGGGGACCATTGTGGCAAAGCAGGGCCTAATGGAAGCATGGAGAGCATTGTGACATTGTGGGGAATCATGGAAGCATGGAGAGCATTGTGACACTAAGGAAACTCCTGGAACCAAGATGACCACTGGCACATAATGGAACCTCATGGAAGCAAGCCTCCATGATGACTTTGGAGGGCCTCAGGGACCACAGGACCCATTGTGACACAGCAGGACCTGGTGGAACCAAGGAGCCTTTGTGATGCTCCAGATCCACATGGAAGCCAGGGTGCACTGAGACACAGCGGGGCCTTGTTGGAACCAAAGACACCTCTGCAAAAAGCAGGCTAGCTCATAGAAGCAAGGAGTCCATTGTTACAACATCAAACCTATGGAAGCAAGGGACCATTGTGACACTGCGGGGCCTCATGGAACCAATTGTCCATGATGACAGTGCGGATCAAAAGAGACCATGGTGACACTGCGGAACCCGATGGAACCAAGGAGCCATTGTGACACAGTGGGGCCTCATGGAATCAAGGAGACCATTGTGACCCAGGTGTTGCATGTGAAGGCAAGGAGCCATTGTGACACTTTGGGCTTCTTCCCTTGAGCTCTGCAGCTGGCTGTCCCAGCCCAGCGCACCATGTGCCACCTGCTCTCCTCAGGGCTCTGCCTGCACACAGCCCCAGGAGAAGTTTTCCTGTTTGGAAGGAAAGAATGGAAAAGCCGGAGCAGGTTTCCTAAACAACAAACCCCACTCAGGAGCCACATGCTCAGTACAGGCTGCCGGGAACGATGTCCCCTTTCTACAAGGGTCAGGGTGAGCAGAATTCTCTGGGAGCAGAATTCTCGGAGTCTTTCCACTGAATTCTCTGTCCCCGTGTCTTGGGGTGACTTTATCATGTGTATCCCCTATCGCTGCTCTATGCCCAGAAGTGAACTTTGTGCATTTCTGTGCCTTTCAACTGAGCCTGAGAGGGGGGAGAGGAAAAAAAACCGGACAAACTTCTCAGAGCGTTTGTTCAAGGACACACATACACACACTCCTCTGCATCCTGCTTGCAGCAAGAGCAGAGGAAGCAACTTTGTTTCTTTTTAGCCAGTTTTCAGCTCCTTTTCTCTGGGGGGAGATGGAGAGTTGAACTTTGTTTTCCTGGGACTTTGGGGTTTTTTTTCCCTTCTTCTCTTCTTGACTCTTTCAACATCAGACCACATTGGGAGAATTTTCTCCCGAGGTGGGGGCCCTGAATGTGGGCCCATGAGCCAGCTGCAAGGAGGAGGAGAGAGACTACACCTCCGGAAGTGTTGGGGTTCCTCCCCCCTGCCATGAGGTCATGGGAGAGGGGACCCTGGGGTAGAGGCATGGCCTGGGCACGGGGTCTCCCTGCTCCCTGCTGACATGTGCCCTAATCCTGTTCAGCACTGCTTATTTTGTGTTGCCCTGTGCCAGGAGGGCCCTGGTTGTGCCGTGATTGCTCAGTTCTTTGGCAGTGCCCCGCCCATGTGGCTGGAGAAGAAAGAGCTCTGAAACTTCTCTCAAGAATGGCTCCCTATTTCTTTGCACGGGCCTCGCTGTCTATGGATGTTTCAGGAGACCCCACCGAAACACGGAAGGACTCTCAAATTATCCCAGCTTTCTCTGCACAGCGAGAGCTTTTAATATTTAGCATTGTTCTCCTTTTCCTGGGTGTTTGTTAAAAAAATAGTTTTTATCTCTTTCACTTTCTTCCCAGGAAAATTCTTTTTTCCCGAAGCTGGTGGGGGAGGGCTGGGTGTAACCTGCCTTCTATCAGAGGATATTTTCCTCCACATTTGTCCAAACCGGCACAGCCTGTCCTTTCCTGGGTGTCTGTTGCAGATGGAAGCTGCTGGTGCCATTGTCAGCTTGAAGCCCTCTTTTGATGCAAGCAGATGTTGCCAGGTGTGTTCAGCAGCTGTTGCTCAATGCTTATGCCAAGCTATTGTGTTCCTCATGGAACCAAGGAGCCATTGTGACACTGCAGGGGCTGATGGCATCAAGGAGACAATTGTGACAGTACAGAACCTCCTAGAAACAAGGCTCCATTGTGACACCGTGGGGAATCATGGAATCACGGAGCCCATTGTGACACGGCCAGGCCGCATGGAACCAATGGTCCATGGTTACACGGCGGATTCAAGAAGAGCACGGTGACACCACGCAACATCATGGAACCATAGGTCCATTGTGACACAGCGGGGCCTCATGGAAACAAGGGGACCATTGTGGCAAAGCAGGGCCTAATGGAAGCATGGAGAGCATTGTGACATTGTGGGGAATCATGGAAGCATGGAGAGCATTGTGACACTAAGGAAACTCCTGGAACCAAGATGACCACTGGCACATAATGGAACCTCATGGAAGCAAGCCTCCATGATGACTTTGGAGGGCCTCAGGGACCACAGGACCCATTGTGACACAGCAGGACCTGGTGGAACCAAGGAGCCTTTGTGATGCTCCAGATCCACATGGAAGCCAGGGTGCACTGAGACACAGCGGGGCCTTGTTGGAACCAAAGACACCTCTGCAAAAAGCAGGCTAGCTCATAGAAGCAAGGAGTCCATTGTTACAACATCAAACCTATGGAAGCAAGGGACCATTGTGACACTGCGGGGCCTCATGGAACCAATTGTCCATGATGACAGTGCGGATCAAAAGAGACCATGGTGACACTGCGGAACCCGATGGAACCAAGGAGCCATTGTGACACAGTGGGGCCTCATGGAATCAAGGAGACCATTGTGACCCAGGTGTTGCATGTGAAGGCAAGGAGCCATTGTGACACTTTGGGCTTCTTCCCTTGAGCTCTGCAGCTGGCTGTCCCAGCCCAGCGCACCATGTGCCACCTGCTCTCCTCAGGGCTCTGCCTGCACACAGCCCCAGGAGAAGTTTTCCTGTTTGGAAGGAAAGAATGGAAAAGCCGGAGCAGGTTTCCTAAACAACAAACCCCACTCAGGAGCCACATGCTCAGTACAGGCTGCCGGGAACGATGTCCCCTTTCTACAAGGGTCAGGGTGAGCAGAATTCTCTGGGAGCAGAATTCTCGGAGTCTTTCCACTGAATTCTCTGTCCCCGTGTCTTGGGGTGACTTTATCATGTGTATCCCCTATCGCTGCTCTATGCCCAGAAGTGAACTTTGTGCATTTCTGTGCCTTTCAACTGAGCCTGAGAGGGGGGAGAGGAAAAAAAACCGGACAAACTTCTCAGAGCGTTTGTTCAAGGACACACATACACACACTCCTCTGCATCCTGCTTGCAGCAAGAGCAGAGGAAGCAACTTTGTTTCTTTTTAGCCAGTTTTCAGCTCCTTTTCTCTGGGGGGAGATGGAGAGTTGAACTTTGTTTTCCTGGGACTTTGGGGTTTTTTTTCCCTTCTTCTCTTCTTGACTCTTTCAACATCAGACCACATTGGGAGAATTTTCTCCCGAGGTGGGGGCCCTGAATGTGGGCCCATGAGCCAGCTGCAAGGAGGAGGAGAGAGACTACACCTCCGGAAGTGTTGGGGTTCCTCCCCCCTGCCATGAGGTCATGGGAGAGGGGACCCTGGGGTAGAGGCATGGCCTGGGCACGGGGTCTCCCTGCTCCCTGCTCACATGTGCCCTAATCCTGTTCAGCACTGCTTATTTTGTGTTGCCCTGTGCCAGGAGGGCCCTGGTTGTGCCGTGATTGCTCAGTTCTTTGGCAGTGCCCCGCCCATGTGGCTGGAGAAGAAAGAGCTCTGAAACTTCTCTCAAGAATGGCTCCCTATTTCTTTGCACGGGCCTCGCTGTCTATGGATGTTTCAGGAGACCCCACCGAAACACGGAAGGACTCTCAAATTATCCCAGCTTTCTCTGCACAGCGAGAGCTTTTAATATTTAGCATTGTTATCCTTTTCCTGGGTGTTTGTTAAAAAAATAGTTTTTATCTCTTTCACTTTCTTCCCAGGAAAATTCTTTTTTCCCAAAGCTGGTGGGGGAGGGCTGGGTGTAACCTGCCTTCTATCAGAGGATATTTTCCTCCACATTTGTCCAAACCGGCACAGCCTGTCCTTTCCTGGGTCTCTGTTGCAGATGGAAGCTGCTGGTGCCATTGTCAGCTTGAAGCCCTCTTTTGATGCAAGCAGATGTTGCCAGGTGTGTTCAGCAGCTGTTGCTCAATGCTTATGCCAAGCTATTGTGTTCCTCATGGAACCAAGGAGCCATTGTGACACTGCAGGGGCTGATGGCATCAAGGAAACAATTGTGACAGTACAGAACCTCCTAGAAACAAGGCTCCATTGTGACACCGCGGGGAATCATGGAATCACGGAGCCCATTGTGACACGGCCAGGCCGCATGGAACCAATGGTCCATGGTTACACGGCGGATTCAAGAAGAGCACGGTGACACCACGCAACATCATGGAACCATAGGTCCATTGTGACACAGCGGGGCCTCATGGAAACAAGGGGACCATTGTGGCAAAGCAGGGCCTAATGGAAGCATGGAGAGCATTGTGACATTGTGGGGAATCATGGAAGCATGGAGAGCATTGTGACACTAAGGAAACTCCTGGAACCAAGATGACCACTGGCACATAATGGAACCTCATGGAAGCAAGCCTCCATGATGACTTTGGAGGGCCTCAGGGACCACAGGACCCATTGTGACACAGCAGGACCTGGTGGAACCAAGGAGCCTTTGTGATGCTCCAGATCCACATGGAAGCCAGGGTGCACTGAGACACAGCGGGGCCTTGTTGGAACCAAAGACACCTCTGCAAAAAGCAGGCTAGCTCATAGAAGCAAGGAGTCCATTGTTACAACATCAAACCTATGGAAGCAAGGGACCATTGTGACACTGCGGGGCCTCATGGAACCAATTGTCCATGATGACAGTGCGGATCAAAAGAGACCATGGTGACACTGCGGAACCCGATGGAACCAAGGAGCCATTGTGACACAGTGGGGCCTCATGGAATCAAGGAGACCATTGTGACCCAGGTGTTGCATGTGAAGGCAAGGAGCCATTGTGACACTTTGGGCTTCTTCCCTTGAGCTCTGCAGCTGGCTGTCCCAGCCCAGCGCACCATGTGCCACCTGCTCTCCTCAGGGCTCTGCCTGCACACAGCCCCAGGAGAAGTTTTCCTGTTTGGAAGGAAAGAATGGAAAAGCCGGAGCAGGTTTCCTAAACAACAAACCCCACTCAGGAGCCACATGCTCAGTACAGGCTGCCGGGAACGATGTCCCCTTTCTACAAGGGTCAGGGTGAGCAGAATTCTCTGGGAGCAGAATTCTCGGAGTCTTTCCACTGAATTCTCTGTCCCCGTGTCTTGGGGTGACTTTATCATGTGTATCCCCTATCGCTGCTCTATGCCCAGAAGTGAACTTTGTGCATTTCTGTGCCTTTCAACTGAGCCTGAGAGGGGGGAGAGGAAAAAAAACCGGACAAACTTCTCAGAGCGTTTGTTCAAGGACACACATACACACACTCCTCTGCATCCTGCTTGCAGCAAGAGCAGAGGAAGCAACTTTGTTTCTTTTTAGCCAGTTTTCAGCTCCTTTTCTCTGGGGGGAGATGGAGAGTTGAACTTTGTTTTCCTGGGACTTTGGGGTTTTTTTTCCCTTCTTCTCTTCTTGACTGTTTCAACATCAGACCACATTGGGAGAATTTTCTCCCGAGGTGGGGGCCCTGAATGTGGGCCCATGAGCCAGCTGCAAGGAGGAGGAGAGAGACTACACCTCCGGAAGTGTTGGGGTTCCTCCCCCCTGCCATGAGGTCATGGGAGAGGGGACCCTGGGGTAGAGGCATGGCCTGGGCACGGGGGTCTCCCTGCTCCCTGCTGACATGTGCCCTAATCCTGTTCAGCACTGCTTATTTTGTGTTGCCCTGTGCCAGGAGGGCCCTGGTTGTGCCGTGATTGCTCAGTTCTTTGGCAGTGCCCCGCCCATGTGGCTGGAGAAGAAAGAGCTCTGAAACTTCTCTCAAGAATGGCTCCCTATTTCTTTGCACGGGCCTCGCTGTCTATGGATGTTTCAGGAGACCCCACCGAAACACGGAAGGACTCTCAAATTATCCCAGCTTTCTCTGCACAGCGAGAGCTTTTAATATTTAGCATTGTTATCCTTTTCCTGGGTGTTTGTTAAAAAAATAGTTTTTATCTCTTTCACTTTCTTCCCAGGAAAATTCTTTTTTCCCAAAGCTGGTGGGGGAGGGCTGGGTGTAACCTGCCTTCTATCAGAGGATATTTTCCTCCACATTTGTCCAAACCGGCACAGCCTGTCCTTTCCTGGGTGTCTGTTGCAGATGGAAGCTGCTGGTGCCATTGTCAGCTTGAAGCCCTCTTTTGATGCAAGCAGATGTTGCCAGGTGTGTTCAGCAGCTGTTGCTCAATGCTTATGCCAAGCTATTGTGTTCCTCATGGAACCAAGGAGCCATTGTGACACTGCAGGGGCTGATGGCATCAAGGAAACAATTGTGACAGTACAGAACCTCCTAGAAACAAGGCTCCATTGTGACACCGCGGGGAATCATGGAATCACGGAGCCCATTGTGACACGGCCAGGCCGCATGGAACCAATGGTCCATGGTTACACGGCGGATTCAAGAAGAGCACGGTGACACCACGCAACATCATGGAACCATAGGTCCATTGTGACACAGCGGGGCCTCATGGAAACAAGGGGACCATTGTGGCAAAGCAGGGCCTAATGGAAGCATGGAGAGCATTGTGACATTGTGGGGAATCATGGAAGCATGGAGAGCATTGTGACACTAAGGAAACTCCTGGAACCAAGATGACCACTGGCACATAATGGAACCTCATGGAAGCAAGCCTCCATGATGACTTTGGAGGGCCTCAGGGACCACAGGACCCATTGTGACACAGCAGGACCTGGTGGAACCAAGGAGCCTTTGTGATGCTCCAGATCCACATGGAAGCCAGGGTGCACTGAGACACAGCGGGGCCTTGTTGGAACCAAAGACACCTCTGCAAAAAGCAGGCTAGCTCATAGAAGCAAGGAGTCCATTGTTACAACATCAAACCTATGGAAGCAAGGGACCATTGTGACACTGCGGGGCCTCATGGAACCAATTGTCCATGATGACAGTGCGGATCAAAAGAGACCATGGTGACACTGCGGAACCCGATGGAACCAAGGAGCCATTGTGACACAGTGGGGCCTCATGGAATCAAGGAGACCATTGTGACCCAGGTGTTGCATGTGAAGGCAAGGAGCCATTGTGACACTTTGGGCTTCTTCCCTTGAGCTCTGCAGCTGGCTGTCCCAGCCCAGCGCACCATGTGCCACCTGCTCTCCTCAGGGCTCTGCCTGCACACAGCCCCAGGAGAAGTTTTCCTGTTTGGAAGGAAAGAATGGAAAAGCCGGAGCAGGTTTCCTAAACAACAAACCCCACTCAGGAGCCACATGCTCAGTACAGGCTGCCGGGAACGATGTCCCCTTTCTACAAGGGTCAGGGTGAGCAGAATTCTCTGGGAGCAGAATTCTCGGAGTCTTTCCACTGAATTCTCTGTCCCCGTGTCTTGGGGTGACTTTATCATGTGTATCCCCTATCGCTGCTCTATGCCCAGAAGTGAACTTTGTGCATTTCTGTGCCTTTCAACTGAGCCTGAGAGGGGGGAGAGGAAAAAAAACCGGACAAACTTCTCAGAGCGTTTGTTCAAGGACACACATACACACACTCCTCTGCATCCTGCTTGCAGCAAGAGCAGAGGAAGCAACTTTGTTTCTTTTTAGCCAGTTTTCAGCTCCTTTTCTCTGGGGGGAGATGGAGAGTTGAACTTTGTTTTCCTGGGACTTTGGGGTTTTTTTTCCCTTCTTCTCTTCTTGACTCTTTCAACATCAGACCACATTGGGAGAATTTTCTCCCGAGGTGGGGGCCCTGAATGTGGGCCCATGAGCCAGCTGCAAGGAGGAGGAGAGAGACTACACCTCCGGAAGTGTTGGGGTTCCTCCCCCCTGCCATGAGGTCATGGGAGAGGGGACCCTGGGGTAGAGGCATGGCCTGGGCACGGGGTCTCCCTGCTCCCTGCTCACATGTGCCCTAATCCTGTTCAGCACTGCTTATTTTGTGTTGCCCTGTGCCAGGAGGGCCCTGGTTGTGCCGTGATTGCTCAGTTCTTTGGCAGTGCCCCGCCCATGTGGCTGGAGAAGAAAGAGCTCTGAAACTTCTCTCAAGAATGGCTCCCTATTTCTTTGCACGGGCCTCGCTGTCTATGGATGTTTCAGGAGACCCCACCGAAACACGGAAGGACTCTCAAATTATCCCAGCTTTCTCTGCACAGCGAGAGCTTTTAATATTTAGCATTGTTATCCTTTTCCTGGGTGTTTGTTAAAAAAATAGTTTTTATCTCTTTCACTTTCTTCCCAGGAAAATTCTTTTTTCCCGAAGCTGGTGGGGGAGGGCTGGGTGTAACCTGCCTTCTATCAGAGGATATTTTCCTCCACATTTGTCCAAACCGGCACAGCCTGTCCTTTCCTGGGTGTCTGTTGCAGATGGAAGCTGCTGGTGCCATTGTCAGCTTGAAGCCCTCTTTTGATGCAAGCAGATGTTGCCAGGTGTGTTCAGCAGCTGTTGCTCAATGCTTATGCCAAGCTATTGTGTTCCTCATGGAACCAAGGAGCCATTGTGACACTGCAGGGGCTGATGGCATCAAGGAGACAATTGTGACAGTACAGAACCTCCTAGAAACAAGGCTCCATTGTGACACCGTGGGGAATCATGGAATCACGGAGCCCATTGTGACACGGCCAGGCCGCATGGAACCAATGGTCCATGGTTACACGGCGGATTCAAGAAGAGCACGGTGACACCACGCAACATCATGGAACCATAGGTCCATTGTGACACAGCGGGGCCTCATGGAAACAAGGGGACCATTGTGGCAAAGCAGGGCCTAATGGAAGCATGGAGAGCATTGTGACATTGTGGGGAATCATGGAAGCATGGAGAGCATTGTGACACTAAGGAAACTCCTGGAACCAAGATGACCACTGGCACATAATGGAACCTCATGGAAGCAAGCCTCCATGATGACTTTGGAGGGCCTCAGGGACCACAGGACCCATTGTGACACAGCAGGACCTGGTGGAACCAAGGAGCCTTTGTGATGCTCCAGATCCACATGGAAGCCAGGGTGCACTGAGACACAGCGGGGCCTTGTTGGAACCAAAGACACCTCTGCAAAAAGCAGGCTAGCTCATAGAAGCAAGGAGTCCATTGTTACAACATCAAACCTATGGAAGCAAGGGACCATTGTGACACTGCGGGGCCTCATGGAACCAATTGTCCATGATGACAGTGCGGATCAAAAGAGACCATGGTGACACTGCGGAACCCGATGGAACCAAGGAGCCATTGTGACACAGTGGGGCCTCATGGAATCAAGGAGACCATTGTGACCCAGGTGTTGCATGTGAAGGCAAGGAGCCATTGTGACACTTTGGGCTTCTTCCCTTGAGCTCTGCAGCTGGCTGTCCCAGCCCAGCGCACCATGTGCCACCTGCTCTCCTCAGGGCTCTGCCTGCACACAGCCCCAGGAGAAGTTTTCCTGTTTGGAAGGAAAGAATGGAAAAGCCGGAGCAGGTTTCCTAAACAACAAACCCCACTCAGGAGCCACATGCTCAGTACAGGCTGCCGGGAACGATGTCCCCTTTCTACAAGGGTCAGGGTGAGCAGAATTCTCTGGGAGCAGAATTCTCGGAGTCTTTCCACTGAATTCTCTGTCCCCGTGTCTTGGGGTGACTTTATCATGTGTATCCCCTATCGCTGCTCTATGCCCAGAAGTGAACTTTGTGCATTTCTGTGCCTTTCAACTGAGCCTGAGAGGGGGGAGAGGAAAAAAAACCGGACAAACTTCTCAGAGCGTTTGTTCAAGGACACACATACACACACTCCTCTGCATCCTGCTTGCAGCAAGAGCAGAGGAAGCAACTTTGTTTCTTTTTAGCCAGTTTTCAGCTCCTTTTCTCTGGGGGGAGATGGAGAGTTGAACTTTGTTTTCCTGGGACTTTGGGGTTTTTTTTCCCTTCTTCTCTTCTTGACTGTTTCAACATCAGACCACATTGGGAGAATTTTCTCCCGAGGTGGGGGCCCTGAATGTGGGCCCATGAGCCAGCTGCAAGGAGGAGGAGAGAGACTACACCTCCGGAAGTGTTGGGGTTCCTCCCCCCTGCCATGAGGTCATGGGAGAGGGGACCCTGGGGTAGAGGCATGGCCTGGGCACGGGGGTCTCCCTGCTCCCTGCTGACATGTGCCCTAATCCTGTTCAGCACTGCTTATTTTGTGTTGCCCTGTGCCAGGAGGGCCCTGGTTGTGCCGTGATTGCTCAGTTCTTTGGCAGTGCCCCGCCCATGTGGCTGGAGAAGAAAGAGCTCTGAAACTTCTCTCAAGAATGGCTCCCTATTTCTTTGCACGGGCCTCGCTGTCTATGGATGTTTCAGGAGACCCCACCGAAACACGGAAGGACTCTCAAATTATCCCAGCTTTCTCTGCACAGCGAGAGCTTTTAATATTTAGCATTGTTATCCTTTTCCTGGGTGTTTGTTAAAAAAATAGTTTTTATCTCTTTCACTTTCTTCCCAGGAAAATTCTTTTTTCCCAAAGCTGGTGGGGGAGGGCTGGGTGTAACCTGCCTTCTATCAGAGGATATTTTCCTCCACATTTGTCCAAACCGGCACAGCCTGTCCTTTCCTGGGTGTCTGTTGCAGATGGAAGCTGCTGGTGCCATTGTCAGCTTGAAGCCCTCTTTTGATGCAAGCAGATGTTGCCAGGTGTGTTCAGCAGCTGTTGCTCAATGCTTATGCCAAGCTATTGTGTTCCTCATGGAACCAAGGAGCCATTGTGACACTGCAGGGGCTGATGGCATCAAGGAGACAATTGTGACAGTACAGAACCTCCTAGAAACAAGGCTCCATTGTGACACCGCGGGGAATCATGGAATCACGGAGCCCATTGTGACACGGCCAGGCCGCATGGAACCAATGGTCCATGGTTACTTGGCGGATTCAAGAAGAGCACGGTGACACCACGCAACATCATGGAACCATAGGTCCATTGTGACACAGCGGGGCCTCATGGAAACAAGGGGACCATTGTGGCAAAGCAGGGCCTAATGGAAGCATGGAGAGCATTGGGACATTGTGGGGAATCATGGAAGCATGGAGAGCATTGTGACACTAAGGAAACTCCTGGAACCAAGATGACCACTGGCACATAATGGAACCTCATGGAAGCAAGCCTCCATGATGACTTTGGAGGGCCTCGGGGACCACAGGACCCATTGTGACACAGCAGGACCTGGTGGAACCAAGGAGCCTTTGTGATGCTCCAGATCCACATGGAAGCCAGGGTGCACTGAGACACAGCGGGGCCTTGTTGGAACCAAAGACACCTCTGCAAAAAGCAGGCTAGCTCATAGAAGCAAGGAGTCCATTGTTACAACATCAAACCTATGGAACCAAGGGACCATTGTGACACTGCGGGGCCTCATGGAACCAATTGTCCATGATGACAGTGCGGATCAAAAGAGACCATGGTGACACTGCGGAACCCGATGGAACCAAGGAGCCATTGTGACACAGTGGGGCCTCATGGAATCAAGGAGACCATTGTGACCCAGGTGTTGCATGTGAAGGCAAGGAGCCATTGTGACACTTTGGGCTTCTTCCCTTGAGCTCTGCAGCTGGCTGTCCCAGCCCAGCGCACCATGTGCCACCTGCTCTCCTCAGGGCTCTGCCTGCACACAGCCCCAGGAGAAGTTTTCCTGTTTGGAAGGAAAGAATGGAAAAGCCGGAGCAGGTTTCCTAAACAACAAACCCCACTCAGGAGCCACATGCTCAGTACAGGCTGCCGGGAACGATGTCCCCTTTCTACAAGGGTCAGGGTGAGCAGAATTCTCTGGGAGCAGAATTCTCGGAGTCTTTCCACTGAATTCTCTGTCCCCGTGTCTTGGGGTGACTTTATCATGTGTATCCCCTATCGCTGCTCTATGCCCAGAAGTGAACTTTGTGCATTTCTGTGCCTTTCAACTGAGCCTGAGAGGGGGGAGAGGAAAAAAAACCGGACAAACTTCTCAGAGCGTTTGTTCAAGGACACACATACACACACTCCTCTGCATCCTGCTTGCAGCAAGAGCAGAGGAAGCAACTTTGTTTCTTTTTAGCCAGTTTTCAGCTCCTTTTCTCTGGGGGGAGATGGAGAGTTGAACTTTGTTTTCCTGGGACTTTGGGGTTTTTTTTCCCTTCTTCTCTTCTTGACTCTTTCAACATCAGACCACATTGGGAGAATTTTCTCCCGAGGTGGGGGCCCTGAATGTGGGCCCATGAGCCAGCTGCAAGGAGGAGGAGAGAGACTGCACCTACGGAAGTTTTGGGGTTCCTCCCCCCTGCCATGAGGTCATGGGAGAGGGGACCCTGGGGTAGAGGCATGGCCTGGGCACGGGGTCTCCCTGCTCCCTGCTCACATGTGCCCTAATCCTGTTCAGCACTGCTTATTTTGTGTTGCCTTGTGCCAGGAGGGCCCTGGTTGTGCCGTGATTGCTCAGTTCTTTGGCAGTGCCCCGCCCATGTGGCTGGAGAAGAAAGAGCTCTGAAACTTCTCTCATGAATGGCTCCCTATTTCTTTGCACGGACCTCGCTGTCTATGGATGTTTCAGGAGACCCCACCGAAACACGGAAGGACTCTCAAATTATCCCAGCTTTCTCTGCACAGCGAGAGCTTTTAATATTTAGCATTGTTCTCCTTTTCCTGGGTGTTTGTTAAAAAATGGTTTTTATCTCTTTCACTTTCTTCCCAGGAAAATTCTTTTTTCCCGAAGCTGGTGGGGGAGGGCTGGGTGTAACCTGCCTTCTATCAGAGGATATTTTCCTCCACATTTGTCCAAACCGGCACAGCCTGTCCTTTCCTGGGTCTCTGTTGCAGATGGAAGCTGCTGGTGCCATTGTCAGCTTGAAGCCCTCTTTTGATGCAAGCAGATGTTGCCAGGTGTGTTCAGCAGCTGTTGCTCAATGCTTATGCCAAGCTATTGTGTTCCTCATGGAACCAAGGAGCCATTGTGACACTGCAGGGGCTGATGGCATCAAGGAGGCAATTGTGACAGTACAGAACCTCCTAGAAACAAGGCTCCATTGTGACACCGTGGGGAATCATGGAATCACGGAGCCCATTGTGACACGGCCAGGCCGCATGGAACCAATGGTCCATGGTTACACGGCGGATTCAAGAAGAGCACGGTGACACCACGCAACATCATGGAACCATAGGTCCATTGTGACACAGCGGGGCCTCATGGAAACAAGGGGACCATTGTGGCAAAGCAGGGCCTAATGGAAGCATGGAGAGCATTGTGACATTGTGGGGAATCATGGAAGCATGGAGAGCATTGTGACACTAAGGAAACTCCTGGAACCAAGATGACCACTGGCACATAATGGAACCTCATGGAACCAAGCCTCCATGATGACTTTGGAGGGCCTCAGGGACCACAGGACCCATTGTGACACAGCAGGACCTGGTGGAACCAAGGAGCCTTTGTGATGCTCCAGATCCACATGGAAGCCAGGGTGCACTGAGACACAGCGGGGCCTTGTTGGAACCAAAGACACCTCTGCAAAAAGCAGGCTAGCTCATAGAAGCAAGGAGTCCATTGTTACAACATCAAACCTATGGAAGCAAGGGACCATTGTGACACTGCGGGGCCTCATGGAACCAATTGTCCATGATGACAATGCGGATCAAAAGAGACCATGGTGACACTGCGGAACCCGATGGAACCAAGGAGCCATTGTGACACAGTGGGGCCTCATGGAATCAAGGAGACCATTGTGACCCAGGTGTTGCATGTGAAGGCAAGGAGCCATTGTGACACTTTGGGCTTCTTCCCTTGAGCTCTGCAGCTGGCTGTCCCAGCCCAGCGCACCATGTGCCACCTGCTCTCCTCAGGGCTCTGCCTGCACACAGCCCCAGGAGAAGTTTTCCTGTTTGGAAGGAAAGAATGGAAAAGCCGGAGCAGGTTTCCTAAACAACAAACCCCACTCAGGAGCCACATGCTCAGTACAGGCTGCCGGGAACGATGTCCCCTTTCTACAAGGGTCAGGGTGAGCAGAATTCTCTGGGAGCAGAATTCTCGGAGTCTTTCCACTGAATTCTCTGTCCCCGTGTCTTGGGGTGACTTTATCATGTGTATCCCCTATCGCTGCTCTATGCCCAGAAGTGAACTTTGTGCATTTCTGTGCCTTTCAACTGAGCCTGAGAGGGGGGAGAGGAAAAAAAACCGGACAAACTTCTCAGAGCGTTTGTTCAAGGACACACATACACACACTCCTCTGCATCCTGCTTGCAGCAAGAGCAGAGGAAGCAACTTTGTTTCTTTTTAGCCAGTTTTCAGCTCCTTTTCTCTGGGGGGAGATGGAGAGTTGAACTTTGTTTTCCTGGGACTTTGGGGTTTTTTTTCCCTTCTTCTCTTCTTGACTCTTTCAACATCAGACCACATTGGGAGAATTTTCTCCCGAGGTGGGGGCCCTGAATGTGGGCCCATGAGCCAGCTGCAAGGAGGAGGAGAGAGACTACACCTCCGGAAGTGTTGGGGTTCCTCCCCCCTGCCATGAGGTCATGGGAGAGGGGACCCTGGGGTAGAGGCATGGCCTGGGCACGGGGTCTCCCTGCTCCCTGCTGACATGTGCCCTAATCCTGTTCAGCACTGCTTATTTTGTGTTGCCCTGTGCCAGGAGGGCCCTGGTTGTGCCGTGATTGCTCAGTTCTTTGGCAGTGCCCCGCCCATGTGGCTGGAGAAGAAAGAGCTCTGAAACTTCTCTCAAGAATGGCTCCCTATTTCTTTGCACGGGCCTCGCTGTCTATGGATGTTTCAGGAGACCCCACCGAAACACGGAAGGACTCTCAAATTATCCCAGCTTTCTCTGCACAGCGAGAGCTTTTAATATTTAGCATTGTTATCCTTTTCCTGGGTGTTTGTTAAAAAAATAGTTTTTATCTCTTTCACTTTCTTCCCAGGAAAATTCTTTTTTCCCGAAGCTGGTGGGGGAGGGCTGGGTGTAACCTGCCTTCTATCAGAGGATATTTTCCTCCACATTTGTCCAAACCGGCACAGCCTGTCCTTTCCTGGGTGTCTGTTGCAGATGGAAGCTGCTGGTGCCATTGTCAGCTTGAAGCCCTCTTTTGATGCAAGCAGATGTTGCCAGGTGTGTTCAGCAGCTGTTGCTCAATGCTTATGCCAAGCTATTGTGTTCCTCATGGAACCAAGGAGCCATTGTGACACTGCAGGGGCTGATGGCATCAAGGAGACAATTGTGACAGTACAGAACCTCCTAGAAACAAGGCTCCATTGTGACACCGTGGGGAATCATGGAATCACGGAGCCCATTGTGACACGGCCAGGCCGCATGGAACCAATGGTCCATGGTTACTTGGCGGATTCAAGAAGAGCACGGTGACACCACGCAACATCATGGAACCATAGGTCCATTGTGACACAGCGGGGCCTCATGGAAACAAGGGGACCATTGTGGCAAAGCAGGGCCTAATGGAAGCATGGAGAGCATTGTGACATTGTGGGGAATCATGGAAGCATGGAGAGCATTGTGACACTAAGGAAACTCCTGGAACCAAGATGACCACTGGCACATAATGGAACCTCATGGAAGCAAGCCTCCATGATGACTTTGGAGGGCCTCAGGGACCACAGGACCCATTGTGACACAGCAGGACCTGGTGGAACCAAGGAGCCTTTGTGATGCTCCAGATCCACATGGAAGCCAGGGTGCACTGAGACACAGCGGGGCCTTGTTGGAACCAAAGACACCTCTGCAAAAAGCAGGCTAGCTCATAGAAGCAAGGAGTCCATTGTTACAACATCAAACCTATGGAAGCAAGGGACCATTGTGACACTGCGGGGCCTCATGGAACCAATTGTCCATGATGACAGTGCGGATCAAAAGAGACCATGGTGACACTGCGGAACCCGATGGAACCAAGGAGCCATTGTGACACAGTGGGGCCTCATGGAATCAAGGAGACCATTGTGACCCAGGTGTTGCATGTGAAGGCAAGGAGCCATTGTGACACTTTGGGCTTCTTCCCTTGAGCTCTGCAGCTGGCTGTCCCAGCCCAGCGCACCATGTGCCACCTGCTCTCCTCAGGGCTCTGCCTGCACACAGCCCCAGGAGAAGTTTTCCTGTTTGGAAGGAAAGAATGGAAAAGCCGGAGCAGGTTTCCTAAACAACAAACCCCACTCAGGAGCCACATGCTCAGTACAGGCTGCCGGGAACGATGTCCCCTTTCTACAAGGGTCAGGGTGAGCAGAATTCTCTGGGAGCAGAATTCTCGGAGTCTTTCCACTGAATTCTCTGTCCCCGTGTCTTGGGGTGACTTTATCATGTGTATCCCCTATCGCTGCTCTATGCCCAGAAGTGAACTTTGTGCATTTCTGTGCCTTTCAACTGAGCCTGAGAGGGGGGAGAGGAAAAAAAACCGGACAAACTTCTCAGAGCGTTTGTTCAAGGACACACATACACACACTCCTCTGCATCCTGCTTGCAGCAAGAGCAGAGGAAGCAACTTTGTTTCTTTTTAGCCAGTTTTCAGCTCCTTTTCTCTGGGGGGAGATGGAGAGTTGAACTTTGTTTTCCTGGGACTTTGGGGTTTTTTTTCCCTTCTTCTCTTCTTGACTGTTTCAACATCAGACCACATTGGGAGAATTTTCTCCCGAGGTGGGGGCCCTGAATGTGGGCCCATGAGCCAGCTGCAAGGAGGAGGAGAGAGACTACACCTCCGGAAGTGTTGGGGTTCCTCCCCCCTGCCATGAGGTCATGGGAGAGGGGACCCTGGGGTAGAGGCATGGCCTGGGCACGGGGGTCTCCCTGCTCCCTGCTGACATGTGCCCTAATCCTGTTCAGCACTGCTTATTTTGTGTTGCCCTGTGCCAGGAGGGCCCTGGTTGTGCCGTGATTGCTCAGTTCTTTGGCAGTGCCCCGCCCATGTGGCTGGAGAAGAAAGAGCTCTGAAACTTCTCTCAAGAATGGCTCCCTATTTCTTTGCACGGGCCTCGCTGTCTATGGATGTTTCAGGAGACCCCACCGAAACACGGAAGGACTCTCAAATTATCCCAGCTTTCTCTGCACAGCGAGAGCTTTTAATATTTAGCATTGTTATCCTTTTCCTGGGTGTTTGTTAAAAAAATAGTTTTTATCTCTTTCACTTTCTTCCCAGGAAAATTCTTTTTTCCCAAAGCTGGTGGGGGAGGGCTGGGTGTAACCTGCCTTCTATCAGAGGATATTTTCCTCCACATTTGTCCAAACCGGCACAGCCTGTCCTTTCCTGGGTCTCTGTTGCAGATGGAAGCTGCTGGTGCCATTGTCAGCTTGAAGCCCTCTTTTGATGCAAGCAGATGTTGCCAGGTGTGTTCAGCAGCTGTTGCTCAATGCTTATGCCAAGCTATTGTGTTCCTCATGGAACCAAGGAGCCATTGTGACACTGCAGGGGCTGATGGCATCAAGGAAACAATTGTGACAGTACAGAACCTCCTAGAAACAAGGCTCCATTGTGACACCGCGGGGAATCATGGAATCACGGAGCCCATTGTGACACGGCCAGGCCGCATGGAACCAATGGTCCATGGTTACTTGGCGGATTCAAGAAGAGCACGGTGACACCACGCAACATCATGGAACCATAGGTCCATTGTGACACAGCGGGGCCTCATGGAAACAAGGGGACCATTGTGGCAAAGCAGGGCCTAATGGAAGCATGGAGAGCATTGGGACATTGTGGGGAATCATGGAAGCATGGAGAGCATTGTGACACTAAGGAAACTCCTGGAACCAAGATGACCACTGGCACATAATGGAACCTCATGGAAGCAAGCCTCCATGATGACTTTGGAGGGCCTCGGGGACCACAGGACCCATTGTGACACAGCAGGACCTGGTGGAACCAAGGAGCCTTTGTGATGCTCCAGATCCACATGGAAGCCAGGGTGCACTGAGACACAGCGGGGCCTTGTTGGAACCAAAGACACCTCTGCAAAAAGCAGGCTAGCTCATAGAAGCAAGGAGTCCATTGTTACAACATCAAACCTATGGAAGCAAGGGACCATTGTGACACTGCGGGGCCTCATGGAACCAATTGTCCATGATGACAGTGCGGATCAAAAGAGACCATGGTGACACTGCGGAACCCGATGGAACCAAGGAGCCATTGTGACACAGTGGGGCCTCATGGAATCAAGGAGACCATTGTGACCCAGGTGTTGCATGTGAAGGCAAGGAGCCATTGTGACACTTTGGGCTTCTTCCCTTGAGCTCTGCAGCTGGCTGTCCCAGCCCAGCGCACCATGTGCCACCTGCTCTCCTCAGGGCTCTGCCTGCACACAGCCCCAGGAGAAGTTTTCCTGTTTGGAAGGAAAGAATGGAAAAGCCGGAGCAGGTTTCCTAAACAACAAACCCCACTCAGGAGCCACATGCTCAGTACAGGCTGCCGGGAACGATGTCCCCTTTCTACAAGGGTCAGGGTGAGCAGAATTCTCTGGGAGCAGAATTCTCGGAGTCTTTCCACTGAATTCTCTGTCCCCGTGTCTTGGGGTGACTTTATCATGTGTATCCCCTATCGCTGCTCTATGCCCAGAAGTGAACTTTGTGCATTTCTGTGCCTTTCAACTGAGCCTGAGAGGGGGGAGAGGAAAAAAAACCGGACAAACTTCTCAGAGCGTTTGTTCAAGGACACACATACACACACTCCTCTGCATCCTGCTTGCAGCAAGAGCAGAGGAAGCAACTTTGTTTCTTTTTAGCCAGTTTTCAGCTCCTTTTCTCTGGGGGGAGATGGAGAGTTGAACTTTGTTTTCCTGGGACTTTGGGGTTTTTTTTCCCTTCTTCTCTTCTTGACTCTTTCAACATCAGACCACATTGGGAGAATTTTCTCCCGAGGTGGGGGCCCTGAATGTGGGCCCATGAGCCAGCTGCAAGGAGGAGGAGAGAGACTGCACCTACGGAAGTTTTGGGGTTCCTCCCCCCTGCCATGAGGTCATGGGTGAGGGGACCCTGGGGTAGAGGCATGGCCTGGGCACGGGGTCTCCCTGCTCCCTGCTCACATGTGCCCTAATCCTGTTCAGCACTGCTTATTTTGTGTTGCCTTGTGCCAGGAGGGCCCTGGTTGTGCCGTGATTGCTCAGTTCTTTGGCAGTGCCCCGCCCATGTGGCTGGAGAAGAAAGAGCTCTGAAACTTCTCTCATGAATGGCTCCCTATTTCTTTGCACGGACCTCGCTGTCTATGGATGTTTCAGGAGACCCCACCGAAACACGGAAGGACTCTCAAATTATCCCAGCTTTCTCTGCACAGCGAGAGCTTTTAATATTTAGCATTGTTCTCCTTTTCCTGGGTGTTTGTTAAAAAATGGTTTTTATCTCTTTCACTTTCTTCCCAGGAAAATTCTTTTTTCCCGAAGCTGGTGGGGGAGGGCTGGGTGTAACCTGCCTTCTATCAGAGGATATTTTCCTCCACATTTGTCCAAACCGGCACAGCCTGTCCTTTCCTGGGTCTCTGTTGCAGATGGAAGCTGCTGGTGCCATTGTCAGCTTGAAGCCCTCTTTTGATGCAAGCAGATGTTGCCAGGTGTGTTCAGCAGCTGTTGCTCAATGCTTATGCCAAGCTATTGTGTTCCTCATGGAACCAAGGAGCCATTGTGACACTGCAGGGGCTGATGGCATCAAGGAGACAATTGTGACAGTACAGAACCTCCTAGAAACAAGGCTCCATTGTGACACCGTGGGGAATCATGGAATCACGGAGCCCATTGTGACACGGCCAGGCCGCATGGAACCAATGGTCCATGGTAACACGGCGGATTCAAGAAGAGCACGGTGACACCACGCAACATCATGGAACCATAGGTCCATTGTGACACAGCGGGGCCTCATGGAAACAAGGGGACCATTGTGGCAAAGCAGGGCCTAATGGAAGCATGGAGAGCATTGTGACATTGTGGGGAATCATGGAAGCATGGAGAGCATTGTGACACTAAGGAAACTCCTGGAACCAAGATGACCACTGGCACATAATGGAACCTCATGGAAGCAAGCCTCCATGATGACTTTGGAGGGCCTCGGGGACCACAGGACCCATTGTGACACAGCAGGACCTGGTGGAACCAAGGAGCCTTTGTGATGCTCCAGATCCACATGGAAGCCAGGGTGCACTGAGACACAGCGGGGCCTTGTTGGAACCAAAGACACCTCTGCAAAAAGCAGGCTAGCTCATAGAAGCAAGGAGTCCATTGTTACAACATCAAACCTATGGAAGCAAGGGACCATTGTGACACTGCGGGGCCTCATGGAACCAATTGTCCATGATGACAATGCGGATCAAAAGAGACCATGGTGACACTGCGGAACCCGATGGAACCAAGGAGCCATTGTGACACAGTGGGGCCTCATGGAATCAAGGAGACCATTGTGACCCAGGTGTTGCATGTGAAGGCAAGGAGACATTGTGACACTTTGGGCTTCTTCCCTTGAGCTCTGCAGCTGGCTGTCCCAGCCCAGCGCACCATGTGCCACCTGCTCTCCTCAGGGCTCTGCCTGCACACAGCCCCAGGAGAAGTTTTCCTGTTTGGAAGGAAAGAATGGAAAAGCCGGAGCAGGTTTCCTAAACAACAAACCCCACTCAGGAGCCACATGCTCAGTACAGGCTGCCGGGAACGATGTCCCCTTTCTACAAGGGTCAGGGTGAGCAGAATTCTCTGGGAGCAGAATTCTCGGAGTCTTTCCACTGAATTCTCTGTCCCCGTGTCTTGGGGTGACTTTATCATGTGTATCCCCTATCGCTGCTCTATGCCCAGAAGTGAACTTTGTGCATTTCTGTGCCTTTCAACTGAGCCTGAGAGGGGGGAGAGGAAAAAAAACCGGACAAACTTCTCAGAGCGTTTGTTCAAGGACACACATACACACACTCCTCTGCATCCTGCTTGCAGCAAGAGCAGAGGAAGCAACTTTGTTTCTTTTTAGCCAGTTTTCAGCTCCTTTTCTCTGGGGGGAGATGGAGAGTTGAACTTTGTTTTCCTGGGACTTTGGGGTTTTTTTTCCCTTCTTCTCTTCTTGACTCTTTCAACATCAGACCACATTGGGAGAATTTTCTCCCGAGGTGGGGGCCCTGAATGTGGGCCCATGAGCCAGCTGCAAGGAGGAGGAGAGAGACTGCACCTACGGAAGTTTTGGGGTTCCTCCCCCCTGCCATGAGGTCATGGGAGAGGGGACCCTGGGGTAGAGGCATGGCCTGGGCACGGGGTCACCCTGCTCCCTGCTCACATGTGCCCTAATCCTGTTCAGCACTGCTTATTTTGTGTTGCCTTGTGCCAGGAGGGCCCTGGTTGTGCCGTGATTGCTCAGTTCTTTGGCAGTGCCCCGCCCATGTGGCTGGAGAAGAAAGAGCTCTGAAACTTCTCTCATGAATGGCTCCCTATTTCTTTGCACGGGCCTCGCTGTCTATGGATGTTTCAGGAGACCCCACCGAAACACGGAAGGACTCTCAAATTATCCCAGCTTTCTCTGCACAGCGAGAGCTTTTAATATTTAGCATTGTTCTCCTTTTCCTGGGTGTTTGTTAAAAAATGGTTTTTATCTCTTTCACTTTCTTCCCAGGAAAATTCTTTTTTCCCGAAGCTGGTGGGGGAGGGCTGGGTGTAACCTGCCTTCTATCAGAGGATATTTTCCTCCACATTTGTCCAAACCGGCACAGCCTGTCCTTTCCTGGGTCTCTGTTGCAGATGGAAGCTGCTGGTGCCATTGTCAGCTTGAAGCCCTCTTTTGATGCAAGCAGATGTTGCCAGGTGTGTTCAGCAGCTGTTGCTCAATGCTTATGCCAAGCTATTGTGTTCCTCATGGAACCAAGGAGCCATTGTGACACTGCAGGGGCTGATGGCATCAAGGAGGCAATTGTGACAGTACAGAACCTCCTAGAAACAAGGCTCCATTGTGACACCGTGGGGAATCATGGAATCACGGAGCCCATTGTGACACGGCCAGGCCGCATGGAACCAATGGTCCATGGTTACACGGTGGATTCAAGAAGAGCACGGTGACACCACACAACATCATGGAACCATAGGTCCATTGTGACACAGCGGGGCCTCATGGAAACAAGGGGACCATTGTGGCAAAGCAGGGCCTAATGGAAGCATGGAGAGCATTGGGACATTGTGGGGAATCATGGAAGCATGGAGAGCATTGTGACACTAAGGAAACTCCTGGAACCAAGATGACCACTGGCACATAATGGAACCTCATGGAACCAAGCCTCCATGATGACTTTGGAGGGCCTCAGGGACCACAGGACCCATTGTGACACAGCAGGACCTGGTGGAACCAAGGAGCCTTTGTGATGCTCCAGATCCACATGGAAGCCAGGGTGCACTGAGACACAGCGGGGCCTTGTTGGAACCAAAGACACCTCTGCAAAAAGCAGGCTAGCTCATAGAAGCAAGGAGTCCATTGTTACAACATCAAACCTATGGAAGCAAGGGACCATTGTGACACTGCGGGGCCTCATGGAACCAATTGTCCATGATGACAATGCGGATCAAAAGAGACCATGGTGACACTGCGGAACCCGATGGAACCAAGGAGCCATTGTGACACAGTGGGGCCTCATGGAATCAAGGAGACCATTGTGACCCAGGTGTTGCATGTGAAGGCAAGGAGCCATTGTGACACTTTGGGCTTCTTCCCTTGAGCTCTGCAGCTGGCTGTCCCAGCCCAGCGCACCATGTGCCACCTGCTCTCCTCAGGGCTCTGCCTGCACACAGCCCCAGGAGAAGTTTTCCTGTTTGGAAGGAAAGAATGGAAAAGCCGGAGCAGGTTTCCTAAACAACAAACCCCACTCAGGAGCCACATGCTCAGTACAGGCTGCCGGGAACGATGTCCCCTTTCTACAAGGGTCAGGGTGAGCAGAATTCTCTGGGAGCAGAATTCTCGGAGTCTTTCCACTGAATTCTCTGTCCCTGTGTCTTGGGGTGACTTTATCATGTGTATCCCCTATCGCTGCTCTATGCCCAGAAGTGAACTTTGTGCATTTCTGTGCCTTTCAACTGAGCCTGAGAGGGGGGAGAGGAAAAAAAACCGGACAAACTTCTCAGAGCGTTTGTTCAAGGACACACATACACACACTCCTCTGCATCCTGCTTGCAGCAAGAGCAGAGGAAGCAACTTTGTTTCTTTTTAGCCAGTTTTCAGCTCCTTTTCTCTGGGGGGAGATGGAGAGTTGAACTTTGTTTTCCTGGGACTTTGGGGTTTTTTTTCCCTTCTTCTCTTCTTGACTCTTTCAACATCAGACCACATTGGGAGAATTTTCTCCCGAGGTGGGGGCCCTGAATGTGGGCCCATGAGCCAGCTGCAAGGAGGAGGAGAGAGACTACACCTCCGGAAGTGTTGGGGTTCCTCCCCCCTGCCATGAGGTCATGGGAGAGGGGACCCTGGGGTAGAGGCATGGCCTGGGCACGGGGTCTCCCTGCTCCCTGCTGACATGTGCCCTAATCCTGTTCAGCACTGCTTATTTTGTGTTGCCCTGTGCCAGGAGGGCCCTGGTTGTGCCGTGATTGCTCAGTTCTTTGGCAGTGCCCCGCCCATGTGGCTGGAGAAGAAAGAGCTCTGAAACTTCTCTCAAGAATGGCTCCCTATTTCTTTGCACGGGCCTCGCTGTCTATGGATGTTTCAGGAGACCCCACCGAAACACGGAAGGACTCTCAAATTATCCCAGCTTTCTCTGCACAGCGAGAGCTTTTAATATTTAGCATTGTTCTCCTTTTCCTGGGTGTTTGTTAAAAAAATAGTTTTTATCTCTTTCACTTTCTTCCCAGGAAAATTCTTTTTTCCCGAAGCTGGTGGGGGAGGGCTGGGTGTAACCTGCCTTCTATCAGAGGATATTTTCCTCCACATTTGTCCAAACCGGCACAGCCTGTCCTTTCCTGGGTGTCTGTTGCAGATGGAAGCTGCTGGTGCCATTGTCAGCTTGAAGCCCTCTTTTGATGCAAGCAGATGTTGCCAGGTGTGTTCAGCAGCTGTTGCTCAATGCTTATGCCAAGCTATTGTGTTCCTCATGGAACCAAGGAGCCATTGTGACACTGCAGGGGCTGATGGCATCAAGGAGACAATTGTGACAGTACAGAACCTCCTAGAAACAAGGCTCCATTGTGACACCGTGGGGAATCATGGAATCACGGAGCCCATTGTGACACGGCCAGGCCGCATGGAACCAATGGTCCATGGTTACTTGGCGGATTCAAGAAGAGCACGGTGACACCACGCAACATCATGGAACCATAGGTCCATTGTGACACAGCGGGGCCTCATGGAAACAAGGGGACCATTGTGGCAAAGCAGGGCCTAATGGAAGCATGGAGAGCATTGTGACATTGTGGGGAATCATGGAAGCATGGAGAGCATTGTGACACTAAGGAAACTCCTGGAACCAAGATGACCACTGGCACATAATGGAACCTCATGGAACCAAGCCTCCATGATGACTTTGGAGGGCCTCAGGGACCACAGGACCCATTGTGACACAGCAGGACCTGGTGGAACCAAGGAGCCTTTGTGATGCTCCAGATCCACATGGAAGCCAGGGTGCACTGAGACACAGCGGGGCCTTGTTGGAACCAAAGACACCTCTGCAAAAAGCAGGCTAGCTCATAGAAGCAAGGAGTCCATTGTTACAACATCAAACCTATGGAAGCAAGGGACCATTGTGACACTGCGGGGCCTCATGGAACCAATTGTCCATGATGACAGTGCGGATCAAAAGAGACCATGGTGACACTGCGGAACCCGATGGAACCAAGGAGCCATTGTGACACAGTGGGGCCTCATGGAATCAAGGAGACCATTGTGACCCAGGTGTTGCATGTGAAGGCAAGGAGCCATTGTGACACTTTGGGCTTCTTCCCTTGAGCTCTGCAGCTGGCTGTCCCAGCCCAGCGCACCATGTGCCACCTGCTCTCCTCAGGGCTCTGCCTGCACACAGCCCCAGGAGAAGTTTTCCTGTTTGGAAGGAAAGAATGGAAAAGCCGGAGCAGGTTTCCTAAACAACAAACCCCACTCAGGAGCCACATGCTCAGTACAGGCTGCCGGGAACGATGTCCCCTTTCTACAAGGGTCAGGGTGAGCAGAATTCTCTGGGAGCAGAATTCTCGGAGTCTTTCCACTGAATTCTCTGTCCCCGTGTCTTGGGGTGACTTTATCATGTGTATCCCCTATCGCTGCTCTATGCCCAGAAGTGAACTTTGTGCATTTCTGTGCCTTTCAACTGAGCCTGAGAGGGGGGAGAGGAAAAAAAACCGGACAAACTTCTCAGAGCGTTTGTTCAAGGACACACATACACACACTCCTCTGCATCCTGCTTGCAGCAAGAGCAGAGGAAGCAACTTTGTTTCTTTTTAGCCAGTTTTCAGCTCCTTTTCTCTGGGGGGAGATGGAGAGTTGAACTTTGTTTTCCTGGGACTTTGGGGTTTTTTTTCCCTTCTTCTCTTCTTGACTCTTTCAACATCAGACCACATTGGGAGAATTTTCTCCCGAGGTGGGGGCCCTGAATGTGGGCCCATGAGCCAGCTGCAAGGAGGAGGAGAGAGACTACACCTCCGGAAGTGTTGGGGTTCCTCCCCCCTGCCATGAGGTCATGGGAGAGGGGACCCTGGGGTAGAGGCATGGCCTGGGCACGGGGTCTCCCTGCTCCCTGCTGACATGTGCCCTAATCCTGTTCAGCACTGCTTATTTTGTGTTGCCCTGTGCCAGGAGGGCCCTGGTTGTGCCGTGATTGCTCAGTTCTTTGGCAGTGCCCCGCCCATGTGGCTGGAGAAGAAAGAGCTCTGAAACTTCTCTCAAGAATGGCTCCCTATTTCTTTGCACGGGCCTCGCTGTCTATGGATGTTTCAGGAGACCCCACCGAAACACGGAAGGACTCTCAAATTATCCCAGCTTTCTCTGCACAGCGAGAGCTTTTAATATTTAGCATTGTTATCCTTTTCCTGGGTGTTTGTTAAAAAAATAGTTTTTATCTCTTTCACTTTCTTCCCAGGAAAATTCTTTTTTCCCGAAGCTGGTGGGGGAGGGCTGGGTGTAACCTGCCTTCTATCAGAGGATATTTTCCTCCACATTTGTCCAAACCGGCACAGCCTGTCCTTTCCTGGGTGTCTGTTGCAGATGGAAGCTGCTGGTGCCATTGTCAGCTTGAAGCCCTCTTTTGATGCAAGCAGATGTTGCCAGGTGTGTTCAGCAGCTGTTGCTCAATGCTTATGCCAAGCTATTGTGTTCCTCATGGAACCAAGGAGCCATTGTGACACTGCAGGGGCTGATGGCATCAAGGAGACAATTGTGACAGTACAGAACCTCCTAGAAACAAGGCTCCATTGTGACACCGTGGGGAATCATGGAATCACGGAGCCCATTGTGACACGGCCAGGCCGCATGGAACCAATGGTCCATGGTTACACGGCGGATTCAAGAAGAGCACGGTGACACCACGCAACATCATGGAACCATAGGTCCATTGTGACACAGCGGGGCCTCATGGAAACAAGGGGACCATTGTGGCAAAGCAGGGCCTAATGGAAGCATGGAGAGCATTGTGACATTGTGGGGAATCATGGAAGCATGGAGAGCATTGTGACACTAAGGAAACTCCTGGAACCAAGATGACCACTGGCACATAATGGAACCTCATGGAAGCAAGCCTCCATGATGACTTTGGAGGGCCTCAGGGACCACAGGACCCATTGTGACACAGCAGGACCTGGTGGAACCAAGGAGCCTTTGTGATGCTCCAGATCCACATGGAAGCCAGGGTGCACTGAGACACAGCGGGGCCTTGTTGGAACCAAAGACACCTCTGCAAAAAGCAGGCTAGCTCATAGAAGCAAGGAGTCCATTGTTACAACATCAAACCTATGGAACCAAGGGACCATTGTGACACTGCGGGGCCTCATGGAACCAATTGTCCATGATGACAGTGCGGATCAAAAGAGACCATGGTGACACTGCGGAACCCGATGGAACCAAGGAGCCATTGTGACACAGTGGGGCCTCATGGAATCAAGGAGACCATTGTGACCCAGGTGTTGCATGTGAAGGCAAGGAGCCATTGTGACACTTTGGGCTTCTTCCCTTGAGCTCTGCAGCTGGCTGTCCCAGCCCAGCGCACCATGTGCCACCTGCTCTCCTCAGGGCTCTGCCTGCACACAGCCCCAGGAGAAGTTTTCCTGTTTGGAAGGAAAGAATGGAAAAGCCGGAGCAGGTTTCCTAAACAACAAACCCCACTCAGGAGCCACATGCTCAGTACAGGCTGCCGGGAACGATGTCCCCTTTCTACAAGGGTCAGGGTGAGCAGAATTCTCTGGGAGCAGAATTCTCGGAGTCTTTCCACTGAATTCTCTGTCCCCGTGTCTTGGGGTGACTTTATCATGTGTATCCCCTATCGCTGCTCTATGCCCAGAAGTGAACTTTGTGCATTTCTGTGCCTTTCAACTGAGCCTGAGAGGGGGGAGAGGAAAAAAAACCGGACAAACTTCTCAGAGCGTTTGTTCAAGGACACACATACACACACTCCTCTGCATCCTGCTTGCAGCAAGAGCAGAGGAAGCAACTTTGTTTCTTTTTAGCCAGTTTTCAGCTCCTTTTCTCTGGGGGGAGATGGAGAGTTGAACTTTGTTTTCCTGGGACTTTGGGGTTTTTTTTCCCTTCTTCTCTTCTTGACTGTTTCAACATCAGACCACATTGGGAGAATTTTCTCCCGAGGTGGGGGCCCTGAATGTGGGCCCATGAGCCAGCTGCAAGGAGGAGGAGAGAGACTACACCTCCGGAAGTGTTGGGGTTCCTCCCCCCTGCCATGAGGTCATGGGAGAGGGGACCCTGGGGTAGAGGCATGGCCTGGGCACGGGGGTCTCCCTGCTCCCTGCTGACATGTGCCCTAATCCTGTTCAGCACTGCTTATTTTGTGTTGCCCTGTGCCAGGAGGGCCCTGGTTGTGCCGTGATTGCTCAGTTCTTTGGCAGTGCCCCGCCCATGTGGCTGGAGAAGAAAGAGCTCTGAAACTTCTCTCAAGAATGGCTCCCTATTTCTTTGCACGGGCCTCGCTGTCTATGGATGTTTCAGGAGACCCCACCGAAACACGGAAGGACTCTCAAATTATCCCAGCTTTCTCTGCACAGCGAGAGCTTTTAATATTTAGCATTGTTATCCTTTTCCTGGGTGTTTGTTAAAAAAATAGTTTTTATCTCTTTCACTTTCTTCCCAGGAAAATTCTTTTTTCCCAAAGCTGGTGGGGGAGGGCTGGGTGTAACCTGCCTTCTATCAGAGGATATTTTCCTCCACATTTGTCCAAACCGGCACAGCCTGTCCTTTCCTGGGTGTCTGTTGCAGATGGAAGCTGCTGGTGCCATTGTCAGCTTGAAGCCCTCTTTTGATGCAAGCAGATGTTGCCAGGTGTGTTCAGCAGCTGTTGCTCAATGCTTATGCCAAGCTATTGTGTTCCTCATGGAACCAAGGAGCCATTGTGACACTGCAGGGGCTGATGGCATCAAGGAAACAATTGTGACAGTACAGAACCTCCTAGAAACAAGGCTCCATTGTGACACCGCGGGGAATCATGGAATCACGGAGCCCATTGTGACACGGCCAGGCCGCATGGAACCAATGGTCCATGGTTACTTGGCGGATTCAAGAAGAGCACGGTGACACCACGCAACATCATGGAACCATAGGTCCATTGTGACACAGCGGGGCCTCATGGAAACAAGGGGACCATTGTGGCAAAGCAGGGCCTAATGGAAGCATGGAGAGCATTGGGACATTGTGGGGAATCATGGAAGCATGGAGAGCATTGTGACACTAAGGAAACTCCTGGAACCAAGATGACCACTGGCACATAATGGAACCTCATGGAAGCAAGCCTCCATGATGACTTTGGAGGGCCTCGGGGACCACAGGACCCATTGTGACACAGCAGGACCTGGTGGAACCAAGGAGCCTTTGTGATGCTCCAGATCCACATGGAAGCCAGGGTGCACTGAGACACAGCGGGGCCTTGTTGGAACCAAAGACACCTCTGCAAAAAGCAGGCTAGCTCATAGAAGCAAGGAGTCCATTGTTACAACATCAAACCTATGGAACCAAGGGACCATTGTGACACTGCGGGGCCTCATGGAACCAATTGTCCATGATGACAGTGCGGATCAAAAGAGACCATGGTGACACTGCGGAACCCGATGGAACCAAGGAGCCATTGTGACACAGTGGGGCCTCATGGAATCAAGGAGACCATTGTGACCCAGGTGTTGCATGTGAAGGCAAGGAGCCATTGTGACACTTTGGGCTTCTTCCCTTGAGCTCTGCAGCTGGCTGTCCCAGCCCAGCGCACCATGTGCCACCTGCTCTCCTCAGGGCTCTGCCTGCACACAGCCCCAGGAGAAGTTTTCCTGTTTGGAAGGAAAGAATGGAAAAGCCGGAGCAGGTTTCCTAAACAACAAACCCCACTCAGGAGCCACATGCTCAGTACAGGCTGCCGGGAACGATGTCCCCTTTCTACAAGGGTCAGGGTGAGCAGAATTCTCTGGGAGCAGAATTCTCGGAGTCTTTCCACTGAATTCTCTGTCCCCGTGTCTTGGGGTGACTTTATCATGTGTATCCCCTATCGCTGCTCTATGCCCAGAAGTGAACTTTGTGCATTTCTGTGCCTTTCAACTGAGCCTGAGAGGGGGGAGAGGAAAAAAAACCGGACAAACTTCTCAGAGCGTTTGTTCAAGGACACACATACACACACTCCTCTGCATCCTGCTTGCAGCAAGAGCAGAGGAAGCAACTTTGTTTCTTTTTAGCCAGTTTTCAGCTCCTTTTCTCTGGGGGGAGATGGAGAGTTGAACTTTGTTTTCCTGGGACTTTGGGGTTTTTTTTCCCTTCTTCTCTTCTTGACTCTTTCAACATCAGACCACATTGGGAGAATTTTCTCCCGAGGTGGGGGCCCTGAATGTGGGCCCATGAGCCAGCTGCAAGGAGGAGGAGAGAGACTGCACCTACGGAAGTTTTGGGGTTCCTCCCCCCTGCCATGAGGTCATGGGAGAGGGGACCCTGGGGTAGAGGCATGGCCTGGGCACGGGGTCTCCCTGCTCCCTGCTCACATGTGCCCTAATCCTGTTCAGCACTGCTTATTTTGTGTTGCCTTGTGCCAGGAGGGCCCTGGTTGTGCCGTGATTGCTCAGTTCTTTGGCAGTGCCCCGCCCATGTGGCTGGAGAAGAAAGAGCTCTGAAACTTCTCTCATGAATGGCTCCCTATTTCTTTGCACGGACCTCGCTGTCTATGGATGTTTCAGGAGACCCCACCGAAACACGGAAGGACTCTCAAATTATCCCAGCTTTCTCTGCACAGCGAGAGCTTTTAATATTTAGCATTGTTCTCCTTTTCCTGGGTGTTTGTTAAAAAATGGTTTTTATCTCTTTCACTTTCTTCCCAGGAAAATTCTTTTTTCCCGAAGCTGGTGGGGGAGGGCTGGGTGTAACCTGCCTTCTATCAGAGGATATTTTCCTCCACATTTGTCCAAACCGGCACAGCCTGTCCTTTCCTGGGTGTCTGTTGCAGATGGAAGCTGCTGGTGCCATTGTCAGCTTGAAGCCCTCTTTTGATGCAAGCAGATGTTGCCAGGTGTGTTCAGCAGCTGTTGCTCAATGCTTATGCCAAGCTATTGTGTTCCTCATGGAACCAAGGAGCCATTGTGACACTGCAGGGGCTGATGGCATCAAGGAGGCAATTGTGACAGTACAGAACCTCCTAGAAACAAGGCTCCATTGTGACACCGTGGGGAATCATGGAATCACGGAGCCCATTGTGACACGGCCAGGCCGCATGGAACCAATGGTCCATGGTTACACGGCGGATTCAAGAAGAGCACGGTGACACCACGCAACATCATGGAACCATAGGTCCATTGTGACACAGCGGGGCCTCATGGAAACAAGGGGACCATTGTGGCAAAGCAGGGCCTAATGGAAGCATGGAGAGCATTGTGACATTGTGGGGAATCATGGAAGCATGGAGAGCATTGTGACACTAAGGAAACTCCTGGAACCAAGATGACCACTGGCACATAATGGAACCTCATGGAACCAAGCCTCCATGATGACTTTGGAGGGCCTCAGGGACCACAGGACCCATTGTGACACAGCAGGACCTGGTGGAACCAAGGAGCCTTTGTGATGCTCCAGATCCACATGGAAGCCAGGGTGCACTGAGACACAGCGGGGCCTTGTTGGAACCAAAGACACCTCTGCAAAAAGCAGGCTAGCTCATAGAAGCAAGGAGTCCATTGTTACAACATCAAACCTATGGAACCAAGGGACCATTGTGACACTGCGGGGCCTCATGGAACCAATTGTCCATGATGACAATGCGGATCAAAAGAGACCATGGTGACACTGCGGAACCCGATGGAACCAAGGAGCCATTGTGACACAGTGGGGCCTCATGGAATCAAGGAGACCATTGTGACCCAGGTGTTGCATGTGAAGGCAAGGAGCCATTGTGACACTTTGGGCTTCTTCCCTTGAGCTCTGCAGCTGGCTGTCCCAGCCCAGCGCACCATGTGCCACCTGCTCTCCTCAGGGCTCTGCCTGCACACAGCCCCAGGAGAAGTTTTCCTGTTTGGAAGGAAAGAATGGAAAAGCCGGAGCAGGTTTCCTAAACAACAAACCCCACTCAGGAGCCACATGCTCAGTACAGGCTGCCGGGAACGATGTCCCCTTTCTACAAGGGTCAGGGTGAGCAGAATTCTCTGGGAGCAGAATTCTCGGAGTCTTTCCACTGAATTCTCTGTCCCCGTGTCTTGGGGTGACTTTATCATGTGTATCCCCTATCGCTGCTCTATGCCCAGAAGTGAACTTTGTGCATTTCTGTGCCTTTCAACTGAGCCTGAGAGGGGGGAGAGGAAAAAAAACCGGACAAACTTCTCAGAGCGTTTGTTCAAGGACACACATACACACACTCCTCTGCATCCTGCTTGCAGCAAGAGCAGAGGAAGCAACTTTGTTTCTTTTTAGCCAGTTTTCAGCTCCTTTTCTCTGGGGGGAGATGGAGAGTTGAACTTTGTTTTCCTGGGACTTTGGGGTTTTTTTTCCCTTCTTCTCTTCTTGACTCTTTCAACATCAGACCACATTGGGAGAATTTTCTCCCGAGGTGGGGGCCCTGAATGTGGGCCCATGAGCCAGCTGCAAGGAGGAGGAGAGAGACTACACCTCCGGAAGTGTTGGGGTTCCTCCCCCCTGCCATGAGGTCATGGGAGAGGGGACCCTGGGGTAGAGGCATGGCCTGGGCACGGGGTCTCCCTGCTCCCTGCTGACATGTGCCCTAATCCTGTTCAGCACTGCTTATTTTGTGTTGCCCTGTGCCAGGAGGGCCCTGGTTGTGCCGTGATTGCTCAGTTCTTTGGCAGTGCCCCGCCCATGTGGCTGGAGAAGAAAGAGCTCTGAAACTTCTCTCAAGAATGGCTCCCTATTTCTTTGCACGGGCCTCGCTGTCTATGGATGTTTCAGGAGACCCCACCGAAACACGGAAGGACTCTCAAATTATCCCAGCTTTCTCTGCACAGCGAGAGCTTTTAATATTTAGCATTGTTATCCTTTTCCTGGGTGTTTGTTAAAAAAATAGTTTTTATCTCTTTCACTTTCTTCCCAGGAAAATTCTTTTTTCCCGAAGCTGGTGGGGGAGGGCTGGGTGTAACCTGCCTTCTATCAGAGGATATTTTCCTCCACATTTGTCCAAACCGGCACAGCCTGTCCTTTCCTGGGTGTCTGTTGCAGATGGAAGCTGCTGGTGCCATTGTCAGCTTGAAGCCCTCTTTTGATGCAAGCAGATGTTGCCAGGTGTGTTCAGCAGCTGTTGCTCAATGCTTATGCCAAGCTATTGTGTTCCTCATGGAACCAAGGAGCCATTGTGACACTGCAGGGGCTGATGGCATCAAGGAGACAATTGTGACAGTACAGAACCTCCTAGAAACAAGGCTCCATTGTGACACCGTGGGGAATCATGGAATCACGGAGCCCATTGTGACACGGCCAGGCCGCATGGAACCAATGGTCCATGGTTACACGGCGGATTCAAGAAGAGCACGGTGACACCACGCAACATCATGGAACCATAGGTCCATTGTGACACAGCGGGGCCTCATGGAAACAAGGGGACCATTGTGGCAAAGCAGGGCCTAATGGAAGCATGGAGAGCATTGTGACATTGTGGGGAATCATGGAAGCATGGAGAGCATTGTGACACTAAGGAAACTCCTGGAACCAAGATGACCACTGGCACATAATGGAACCTCATGGAAGCAAGCCTCCATGATGACTTTGGAGGGCCTCAGGGACCACAGGACCCATTGTGACACAGCAGGACCTGGTGGAACCAAGGAGCCTTTGTGATGCTCCAGATCCACATGGAAGCCAGGGTGCACTGAGACACAGCGGGGCCTTGTTGGAACCAAAGACACCTCTGCAAAAAGCAGGCTAGCTCATAGAAGCAAGGAGTCCATTGTTACAACATCAAACCTATGGAAGCAAGGGACCATTGTGACACTGCGGGGCCTCATGGAACCAATTGTCCATGATGACAGTGCGGATCAAAAGAGACCATGGTGACACTGCGGAACCCGATGGAACCAAGGAGCCATTGTGACACAGTGGGGCCTCATGGAATCAAGGAGACCATTGTGACCCAGGTGTTGCATGTGAAGGCAAGGAGCCATTGTGACACTTTGGGCTTCTTCCCTTGAGCTCTGCAGCTGGCTGTCCCAGCCCAGCGCACCATGTGCCACCTGCTCTCCTCAGGGCTCTGCCTGCACACAGCCCCAGGAGAAGTTTTCCTGTTTGGAAGGAAAGAATGGAAAAGCCGGAGCAGGTTTCCTAAACAACAAACCCCACTCAGGAGCCACATGCTCAGTACAGGCTGCCGGGAACGATGTCCCCTTTCTACAAGGGTCAGGGTGAGCAGAATTCTCTGGGAGCAGAATTCTCGGAGTCTTTCCACTGAATTCTCTGTCCCCGTGTCTTGGGGTGACTTTATCATGTGTATCCCCTATCGCTGCTCTATGCCCAGAAGTGAACTTTGTGCATTTCTGTGCCTTTCAACTGAGCCTGAGAGGGGGGAGAGGAAAAAAAACCGGACAAACTTCTCAGAGCGTTTGTTCAAGGACACACATACACACACTCCTCTGCATCCTGCTTGCAGCAAGAGCAGAGGAAGCAACTTTGTTTCTTTTTAGCCAGTTTTCAGCTCCTTTTCTCTGGGGGGAGATGGAGAGTTGAACTTTGTTTTCCTGGGACTTTGGGGTTTTTTTTCCCTTCTTCTCTTCTTGACTGTTTCAACATCAGACCACATTGGGAGAATTTTCTCCCGAGGTGGGGGCCCTGAATGTGGGCCCATGAGCCAGCTGCAAGGAGGAGGAGAGAGACTACACCTCCGGAAGTGTTGGGGTTCCTCCCCCCTGCCATGAGGTCATGGGAGAGGGGACCCTGGGGTAGAGGCATGGCCTGGGCACGGGGGTCTCCCTGCTCCCTGCTGACATGTGCCCTAATCCTGTTCAGCACTGCTTATTTTGTGTTGCCCTGTGCCAGGAGGGCCCTGGTTGTGCCGTGATTGCTCAGTTCTTTGGCAGTGCCCCGCCCATGTGGCTGGAGAAGAAAGAGCTCTGAAACTTCTCTCAAGAATGGCTCCCTATTTCTTTGCACGGGCCTCGCTGTCTATGGATGTTTCAGGAGACCCCACCGAAACACGGAAGGACTCTCAAATTATCCCAGCTTTCTCTGCACAGCGAGAGCTTTTAATATTTAGCATTGTTATCCTTTTCCTGGGTGTTTGTTAAAAAAATAGTTTTTATCTCTTTCACTTTCTTCCCAGGAAAATTCTTTTTTCCCAAAGCTGGTGGGGGAGGGCTGGGTGTAACCTGCCTTCTATCAGAGGATATTTTCCTCCACATTTGTCCAAACCGGCACAGCCTGTCCTTTCCTGGGTCTCTGTTGCAGATGGAAGCTGCTGGTGCCATTGTCAGCTTGAAGCCCTCTTTTGATGCAAGCAGATGTTGCCAGGTGTGTTCAGCAGCTGTTGCTCAATGCTTATGCCAAGCTATTGTGTTCCTCATGGAACCAAGGAGCCATTGTGACACTGCAGGGGCTGATGGCATCAAGGAAACAATTGTGACAGTACAGAACCTCCTAGAAACAAGGCTCCATTGTGACACCGCGGGGAATCATGGAATCACGGAGCCCATTGTGACACGGCCAGGCCGCATGGAACCAATGGTCCATGGTTACACGGCGGATTCAAGAAGAGCACGGTGACACCACGCAACATCATGGAACCATAGGTCCATTGTGACACAGCGGGGCCTCATGGAAACAAGGGGACCATTGTGGCAAAGCAGGGCCTAATGGAAGCATGGAGAGCATTGGGACATTGTGGGGAATCATGGAAGCATGGAGAGCATTGTGACACTAAGGAAACTCCTGGAACCAAGATGACCACTGGCACATAATGGAACCTCATGGAAGCAAGCCTCCATGATGACTTTGGAGGGCCTCGGGGACCACAGGACCCATTGTGACACAGCAGGACCTGGTGGAACCAAGGAGCCTTTGTGATGCTCCAGATCCACATGGAAGCCAGGGTGCACTGAGACACAGCGGGGCCTTGTTGGAACCAAAGACACCTCTGCAAAAAGCAGGCTAGCTCATAGAAGCAAGGAGTCCATTGTTACAACATCAAACCTATGGAAGCAAGGGACCATTGTGACACTGCGGGGCCTCATGGAACCAATTGTCCATGATGACAGTGCGGATCAAAAGAGACCATGGTGACACTGCGGAACCCGATGGAACCAAGGAGCCATTGTGACACAGTGGGGCCTCATGGAATCAAGGAGACCATTGTGACCCAGGTGTTGCATGTGAAGGCAAGGAGCCATTGTGACACTTTGGGCTTCTTCCCTTGAGCTCTGCAGCTGGCTGTCCCAGCCCAGCGCACCATGTGCCACCTGCTCTCCTCAGGGCTCTGCCTGCACACAGCCCCAGGAGAAGTTTTCCTGTTTGGAAGGAAAGAATGGAAAAGCCGGAGCAGGTTTCCTAAACAACAAACCCCACTCAGGAGCCACATGCTCAGTACAGGCTGCCGGGAACGATGTCCCCTTTCTACAAGGGTCAGGGTGAGCAGAATTCTCTGGGAGCAGAATTCTCGGAGTCTTTCCACTGAATTCTCTGTCCCCGTGTCTTGGGGTGACTTTATCATGTGTATCCCCTATCGCTGCTCTATGCCCAGAAGTGAACTTTGTGCATTTCTGTGCCTTTCAACTGAGCCTGAGAGGGGGGAGAGGAAAAAAAACCGGACAAACTTCTCAGAGCGTTTGTTCAAGGACACACATACACACACTCCTCTGCATCCTGCTTGCAGCAAGAGCAGAGGAAGCAACTTTGTTTCTTTTTAGCCAGTTTTCAGCTCCTTTTCTCTGGGGGGAGATGGAGAGTTGAACTTTGTTTTCCTGGGACTTTGGGGTTTTTTTTCCCTTCTTCTCTTCTTGACTGTTTCAACATCAGACCACATTGGGAGAATTTTCTCCCGAGGTGGGGGCCCTGAATGTGGGCCCATGAGCCAGCTGCAAGGAGGAGGAGAGAGACTACACCTCCGGAAGTGTTGGGGTTCCTCCCCCCTGCCATGAGGTCATGGGAGAGGGGACCCTGGGGTAGAGGCATGGCCTGGGCACGGGGGTCTCCCTGCTCCCTGCTGACATGTGCCCTAATCCTGTTCAGCACTGCTTATTTTGTGTTGCCCTGTGCCAGGAGGGCCCTGGTTGTGCCGTGATTGCTCAGTTCTTTGGCAGTGCCCCGCCCATGTGGCTGGAGAAGAAAGAGCTCTGAAACTTCTCTCAAGAATGGCTCCCTATTTCTTTGCACGGGCCTCGCTGTCTATGGATGTTTCAGGAGACCCCACCGAAACACGGAAGGACTCTCAAATTATCCCAGCTTTCTCTGCACAGCGAGAGCTTTTAATATTTAGCATTGTTATCCTTTTCCTGGGTGTTTGTTAAAAAAATAGTTTTTATCTCTTTCACTTTCTTCCCAGGAAAATTCTTTTTTCCCAAAGCTGGTGGGGGAGGGCTGGGTGTAACCTGCCTTCTATCAGAGGATATTTTCCTCCACATTTGTCCAAACCGGCACAGCCTGTCCTTTCCTGGGTCTCTGTTGCAGATGGAAGCTGCTGGTGCCATTGTCAGCTTGAAGCCCTCTTTTGATGCAAGCAGATGTTGCCAGGTGTGTTCAGCAGCTGTTGCTCAATGCTTATGCCAAGCTATTGTGTTCCTCATGGAACCAAGGAGCCATTGTGACACTGCAGGGGCTGATGGCATCAAGGAAACAATTGTGACAGTACAGAACCTCCTAGAAACAAGGCTCCATTGTGACACCGCGGGGAATCATGGAATCACGGAGCCCATTGTGACACGGCCAGGCCGCATGGAACCAATGGTCCATGGTTACTTGGCGGATTCAAGAAGAGCACGGTGACACCACGCAACATCATGGAACCATAGGTCCATTGTGACACAGCGGGGCCTCATGGAAACAAGGGGACCATTGTGGCAAAGCAGGGCCTAATGGAAGCATGGAGAGCATTGGGACATTGTGGGGAATCATGGAAGCATGGAGAGCATTGTGACACTAAGGAAACTCCTGGAACCAAGATGACCACTGGCACATAATGGAACCTCATGGAAGCAAGCCTCCATGATGACTTTGGAGGGCCTCGGGGACCACAGGACCCATTGTGACACAGCAGGACCTGGTGGAACCAAGGAGCCTTTGTGATGCTCCAGATCCACATGGAAGCCAGGGTGCACTGAGACACAGCGGGGCCTTGTTGGAACCAAAGACACCTCTGCAAAAAGCAGGCTAGCTCATAGAAGCAAGGAGTCCATTGTTACAACATCAAACCTATGGAAGCAAGGGACCATTGTGACACTGCGGGGCCTCATGGAACCAATTGTCCATGATGACAGTGCGGATCAAAAGAGACCATGGTGACACTGCGGAACCCGATGGAACCAAGGAGCCATTGTGACACAGTGGGGCCTCATGGAATCAAGGAGACCATTGTGACCCAGGTGTTGCATGTGAAGGCAAGGAGCCATTGTGACACTTTGGGCTTCTTCCCTTGAGCTCTGCAGCTGGCTGTCCCAGCCCAGCGCACCATGTGCCACCTGCTCTCCTCAGGGCTCTGCCTGCACACAGCCCCAGGAGAAGTTTTCCTGTTTGGAAGGAAAGAATGGAAAAGCCGGAGCAGGTTTCCTAAACAACAAACCCCACTCAGGAGCCACATGCTCAGTACAGGCTGCCGGGAACGATGTCCCCTTTCTACAAGGGTCAGGGTGAGCAGAATTCTCTGGGAGCAGAATTCTCGGAGTCTTTCCACTGAATTCTCTGTCCCCGTGTCTTGGGGTGACTTTATCATGTGTATCCCCTATCGCTGCTCTATGCCCAGAAGTGAACTTTGTGCATTTCTGTGCCTTTCAACTGAGCCTGAGAGGGGGGAGAGGGAAAAAAAACCGGACAAACTTCTCAGAGCGTTTGTTCAAGGACACACATACACACACTCCTCTGCATCCTGCTTGCAGCAAGAGCAGAGGAAGCAACTTTGTTTCTTTTTAGCCAGTTTTCAGCTCCTTTTCTCTGGGGGGAGATGGAGAGTTGAACTTTGTTTTCCTGGGACTTTGGGGTTTTTTTTCCCTTCTTCTCTTCTTGACTCTTTCAACATCAGACCACATTGGGAGAATTTTCTCCCGAGGTGGGGGCCCTGAATGTGGGCCCATGAGCCAGCTGCAAGGAGGAGGAGAGAGACTGCACCTACGGAAGTTTTGGGGTTCCTCCCCCCTGCCATGAGGTCATGGGAGAGGGGACCCTGGGGTAGAGGCATGGCCTGGGCACGGGGTCTCCCTGCTCCCTGCTCACATGTGCCCTAATCCTGTTCAGCACTGCTTATTTTGTGTTGCCTTGTGCCAGGAGGGCCCTGGTTGTGCCGTGATTGCTCAGTTCTTTGGCAGTGCCCCGCCCATGTGGCTGGAGAAGAAAGAGCTCTGAAACTTCTCTCATGAATGGCTCCCTATTTCTTTGCACGGACCTCGCTGTCTATGGATGTTTCAGGAGACCCCACCGAAACACGGAAGGACTCTCAAATTATCCCAGCTTTCTCTGCACAGCGAGAGCTTTTAATATTTAGCATTGTTCTCCTTTTCCTGGGTGTTTGTTAAAAAATGGTTTTTATCTCTTTCACTTTCTTCCCAGGAAAATTCTTTTTTCCCGAAGCTGGTGGGGGAGGGCTGGGTGTAACCTGCCTTCTATCAGAGGATATTTTCCTCCACATTTGTCCAAACCGGCACAGCCTGTCCTTTCCTGGGTCTCTGTTGCAGATGGAAGCTGCTGGTGCCATTGTCAGCTTGAAGCCCTCTTTTGATGCAAGCAGATGTTGCCAGGTGTGTTCAGCAGCTGTTGCTCAATGCTTATGCCAAGCTATTGTGTTCCTCATGGAACCAAGGAGCCATTGTGACACTGCAGGGGCTGATGGCATCAAGGAGGCAATTGTGACAGTACAGAACCTCCTAGAAACAAGGCTCCATTGTGACACCGTGGGGAATCATGGAATCACGGAGCCCATTGTGACACGGCCAGGCCGCATGGAACCAATGGTCCATGGTTACACGGCGGATTCAAGAAGAGCACGGTGACACCACGCAACATCATGGAACCATAGGTCCATTGTGACACAGCGGGGCCTCATGGAAACAAGGGGACCATTGTGGCAAAGCAGGGCCTAATGGAAGCATGGAGAGCATTGTGACATTGTGGGGAATCATGGAAGCATGGAGAGCATTGTGACACTAAGGAAACTCCTGGAACCAAGATGACCACTGGCACATAATGGAACCTCATGGAACCAAGCCTCCATGATGACTTTGGAGGGCCTCAGGGACCACAGGACCCATTGTGACACAGCAGGACCTGGTGGAACCAAGGAGCCTTTGTGATGCTCCAGATCCACATGGAAGCCAGGGTGCACTGAGACACAGCGGGGCCTTGTTGGAACCAAAGACACCTCTGCAAAAAGCAGGCTAGCTCATAGAAGCAAGGAGTCCATTGTTACAACATCAAACCTATGGAAGCAAGGGACCATTGTGACACTGCGGGGCCTCATGGAACCAATTGTCCATGATGACAATGCGGATCAAAAGAGACCATGGTGACACTGCGGAACCCGATGGAACCAAGGAGCCATTGTGACACAGTGGGGCCTCATGGAATCAAGGAGACCATTGTGACCCAGGTGTTGCATGTGAAGGCAAGGAGCCATTGTGACACTTTGGGCTTCTTCCCTTGAGCTCTGCAGCTGGCTGTCCCAGCCCAGCGCACCATGTGCCACCTGCTCTCCTCAGGGCTCTGCCTGCACACAGCCCCAGGAGAAGTTTTCCTGTTTGGAAGGAAAGAATGGAAAAGCCGGAGCAGGTTTCCTAAACAACAAACCCCACTCAGGAGCCACATGCTCAGTACAGGCTGCCGGGAACGATGTCCCCTTTCTACAAGGGTCAGGGTGAGCAGAATTCTCTGGGAGCAGAATTCTCGGAGTCTTTCCACTGAATTCTCTGTCCCCGTGTCTTGGGGTGACTTTATCATGTGTATCCCCTATCGCTGCTCTATGCCCAGAAGTGAACTTTGTGCATTTCTGTGCCTTTCAACTGAGCCTGAGAGGGGGGAGAGGAAAAAAAACCGGACAAACTTCTCAGAGCGTTTGTTCAAGGACACACATACACACACTCCTCTGCATCCTGCTTGCAGCAAGAGCAGAGGAAGCAACTTTGTTTCTTTTTAGCCAGTTTTCAGCTCCTTTTCTCTGGGGGGAGATGGAGAGTTGAACTTTGTTTTCCTGGGACTTTGGGGTTTTTTTTCCCTTCTTCTCTTCTTGACTCTTTCAACATCAGACCACATTGGGAGAATTTTCTCCCGAGGTGGGGGCCCTGAATGTGGGCCCATGAGCCAGCTGCAAGGAGGAGGAGAGAGACTACACCTCCGGAAGTGTTGGGGTTCCTCCCCCCTGCCATGAGGTCATGGGAGAGGGGACCCTGGGGTAGAGGCATGGCCTGGGCACGGGGTCTCCCTGCTCCCTGCTGACATGTGCCCTAATCCTGTTCAGCACTGCTTATTTTGTGTTGCCCTGTGCCAGGAGGGCCCTGGTTGTGCCGTGATTGCTCAGTTCTTTGGCAGTGCCCCGCCCATGTGGCTGGAGAAGAAAGAGCTCTGAAACTTCTCTCAAGAATGGCTCCCTATTTCTTTGCACGGGCCTCGCTGTCTATGGATGTTTCAGGAGACCCCACCGAAACACGGAAGGACTCTCAAATTATCCCAGCTTTCTCTGCACAGCGAGAGCTTTTAATATTTAGCATTGTTATCCTTTTCCTGGGTGTTTGTTAAAAAAATAGTTTTTATCTCTTTCACTTTCTTCCCAGGAAAATTCTTTTTTCCCGAAGCTGGTGGGGGAGGGCTGGGTGTAACCTGCCTTCTATCAGAGGATATTTTCCTCCACATTTGTCCAAACCGGCACAGCCTGTCCTTTCCTGGGTGTCTGTTGCAGATGGAAGCTGCTGGTGCCATTGTCAGCTTGAAGCCCTCTTTTGATGCAAGCAGATGTTGCCAGGTGTGTTCAGCAGCTGTTGCTCAATGCTTATGCCAAGCTATTGTGTTCCTCATGGAACCAAGGAGCCATTGTGACACTGCAGGGGCTGATGGCATCAAGGAGACAATTGTGACAGTACAGAACCTCCTAGAAACAAGGCTCCATTGTGACACCGTGGGGAATCATGGAATCACGGAGCCCATTGTGACACGGCCAGGCCGCATGGAACCAATGGTCCATGGTTACACGGCGGATTCAAGAAGAGCACGGTGACACCACGCAACATCATGGAACCATAGGTCCATTGTGACACAGCGGGGCCTCATGGAAACAAGGGGACCATTGTGGCAAAGCAGGGCCTAATGGAAGCATGGAGAGCATTGTGACATTGTGGGGAATCATGGAAGCATGGAGAGCATTGTGACACTAAGGAAACTCCTGGAACCAAGATGACCACTGGCACATAATGGAACCTCATGGAAGCAAGCCTCCATGATGACTTTGGAGGGCCTCAGGGACCACAGGACCCATTGTGACACAGCAGGACCTGGTGGAACCAAGGAGCCTTTGTGATGCTCCAGATCCACATGGAAGCCAGGGTGCACTGAGACACAGCGGGGCCTTGTTGGAACCAAAGACACCTCTGCAAAAAGCAGGCTAGCTCATAGAAGCAAGGAGTCCATTGTTACAACATCAAACCTATGGAAGCAAGGGACCATTGTGACACTGCGGGGCCTCATGGAACCAATTGTCCATGATGACAGTGCGGATCAAAAGAGACCATGGTGACACTGCGGAACCCGATGGAACCAAGGAGCCATTGTGACACAGTGGGGCCTCATGGAATCAAGGAGACCATTGTGACCCAGGTGTTGCATGTGAAGGCAAGGAGCCATTGTGACACTTTGGGCTTCTTCCCTTGAGCTCTGCAGCTGGCTGTCCCAGCCCAGCGCACCATGTGCCACCTGCTCTCCTCAGGGCTCTGCCTGCACACAGCCCCAGGAGAAGTTTTCCTGTTTGGAAGGAAAGAATGGAAAAGCCGGAGCAGGTTTCCTAAACAACAAACCCCACTCAGGAGCCACATGCTCAGTACAGGCTGCCGGGAACGATGTCCCCTTTCTACAAGGGTCAGGGTGAGCAGAATTCTCTGGGAGCAGAATTCTCGGAGTCTTTCCACTGAATTCTCTGTCCCCGTGTCTTGGGGTGACTTTATCATGTGTATCCCCTATCGCTGCTCTATGCCCAGAAGTGAACTTTGTGCATTTCTGTGCCTTTCAACTGAGCCTGAGAGGGGGGAGAGGAAAAAAAACCGGACAAACTTCTCAGAGCGTTTGTTCAAGGACACACATACACACACTCCTCTGCATCCTGCTTGCAGCAAGAGCAGAGGAAGCAACTTTGTTTCTTTTTAGCCAGTTTTCAGCTCCTTTTCTCTGGGGGGAGATGGAGAGTTGAACTTTGTTTTCCTGGGACTTTGGGGTTTTTTTTCCCTTCTTCTCTTCTTGACTGTTTCAACATCAGACCACATTGGGAGAATTTTCTCCCGAGGTGGGGGCCCTGAATGTGGGCCCATGAGCCAGCTGCAAGGAGGAGGAGAGAGACTACACCTCCGGAAGTGTTGGGGTTCCTCCCCCCTGCCATGAGGTCATGGGAGAGGGGACCCTGGGGTAGAGGCATGGCCTGGGCACGGGGGTCTCCCTGCTCCCTGCTGACATGTGCCCTAATCCTGTTCAGCACTGCTTATTTTGTGTTGCCCTGTGCCAGGAGGGCCCTGGTTGTGCCGTGATTGCTCAGTTCTTTGGCAGTGCCCCGCCCATGTGGCTGGAGAAGAAAGAGCTCTGAAACTTCTCTCAAGAATGGCTCCCTATTTCTTTGCACGGGCCTCGCTGTCTATGGATGTTTCAGGAGACCCCACCGAAACACGGAAGGACTCTCAAATTATCCCAGCTTTCTCTGCACAGCGAGAGCTTTTAATATTTAGCATTGTTATCCTTTTCCTGGGTGTTTGTTAAAAAAATAGTTTTTATCTCTTTCACTTTCTTCCCAGGAAAATTCTTTTTTCCCAAAGCTGGTGGGGGAGGGCTGGGTGTAACCTGCCTTCTATCAGAGGATATTTTCCTCCACATTTGTCCAAACCGGCACAGCCTGTCCTTTCCTGGGTCTCTGTTGCAGATGGAAGCTGCTGGTGCCATTGTCAGCTTGAAGCCCTCTTTTGATGCAAGCAGATGTTGCCAGGTGTGTTCAGCAGCTGTTGCTCAATGCTTATGCCAAGCTATTGTGTTCCTCATGGAACCAAGGAGCCATTGTGACACTGCAGGGGCTGATGGCATCAAGGAAACAATTGTGACAGTACAGAACCTCCTAGAAACAAGGCTCCATTGTGACACCGCGGGGAATCATGGAATCACGGAGCCCATTGTGACACGGCCAGGCCGCATGGAACCAATGGTCCATGGTTACTTGGCGGATTCAAGAAGAGCACGGTGACACCACGCAACATCATGGAACCATAGGTCCATTGTGACACAGCGGGGCCTCATGGAAACAAGGGGACCATTGTGGCAAAGCAGGGCCTAATGGAAGCATGGAGAGCATTGGGACATTGTGGGGAATCATGGAAGCATGGAGAGCATTGTGACACTAAGGAAACTCCTGGAACCAAGATGACCACTGGCACATAATGGAACCTCATGGAAGCAAGCCTCCATGATGACTTTGGAGGGCCTCGGGGACCACAGGACCCATTGTGACACAGCAGGACCTGGTGGAACCAAGGAGCCTTTGTGATGCTCCAGATCCACATGGAAGCCAGGGTGCACTGAGACACAGCGGGGCCTTGTTGGAACCAAAGACACCTCTGCAAAAAGCAGGCTAGCTCATAGAAGCAAGGAGTCCATTGTTACAACATCAAACCTATGGAACCAAGGGACCATTGTGACACTGCGGGGCCTCATGGAACCAATTGTCCATGATGACAGTGCGGATCAAAAGAGACCATGGTGACACTGCGGAACCCGATGGAACCAAGGAGCCATTGTGACACAGTGGGGCCTCATGGAATCAAGGAGACCATTGTGACCCAGGTGTTGCATGTGAAGGCAAGGAGCCATTGTGACACTTTGGGCTTCTTCCCTTGAGCTCTGCAGCTGGCTGTCCCAGCCCAGCGCACCATGTGCCACCTGCTCTCCTCAGGGCTCTGCCTGCACACAGCCCCAGGAGAAGTTTTCCTGTTTGGAAGGAAAGAATGGAAAAGCCGGAGCAGGTTTCCTAAACAACAAACCCCACTCAGGAGCCACATGCTCAGTACAGGCTGCCGGGAACGATGTCCCCTTTCTACAAGGGTCAGGGTGAGCAGAATTCTCTGGGAGCAGAATTCTCGGAGTCTTTCCACTGAATTCTCTGTCCCCGTGTCTTGGGGTGACTTTATCATGTGTATCCCCTATCGCTGCTCTATGCCCAGAAGTGAACTTTGTGCATTTCTGTGCCTTTCAACTGAGCCTGAGAGGGGGGAGAGGAAAAAAAACCGGACAAACTTCTCAGAGCGTTTGTTCAAGGACACACATACACACACTCCTCTGCATCCTGCTTGCAGCAAGAGCAGAGGAAGCAACTTTGTTTCTTTTTAGCCAGTTTTCAGCTCCTTTTCTCTGGGGGGAGATGGAGAGTTGAACTTTGTTTTCCTGGGACTTTGGGGTTTTTTTTCCCTTCTTCTCTTCTTGACTCTTTCAACATCAGACCACATTGGGAGAATTTTCTCCCGAGGTGGGGGCCCTGAATGTGGGCCCATGAGCCAGCTGCAAGGAGGAGGAGAGAGACTGCACCTACGGAAGTTTTGGGGTTCCTTCCCCCCTGCCATGAGGTCATGGGAGAGGGGACCCTGGGGTAGAGGCATGGCCTGGGCACGGGGTCTCCCTGCTCCCTGCTCACATGTGCCCTAATCCTGTTCAGCACTGCTTATTTTGTGTTGCCTTGTGCCAGGAGGGCCCTGGTTGTGCCGTGATTGCTCAGTTCTTTGGCAGTGCCCCGCCCATGTGGCTGGAGAAGAAAGAGCTCTGAAACTTCTCTCATGAATGGCTCCCTATTTCTTTGCACGGACCTCGCTGTCTATGGATGTTTCAGGAGACCCCACCGAAACACGGAAGGACTCTCAAATTATCCCAGCTTTCTCTGCACAGCGAGAGCTTTTAATATTTAGCATTGTTCTCCTTTTCCTGGGTGTTTGTTAAAAAATGGTTTTTATCTCTTTCACTTTCTTCCCAGGAAAATTCTTTTTTCCCGAAGCTGGTGGGGGAGGGCTGGGTGTAACCTGCCTTCTATCAGAGGATATTTTCCTCCACATTTGTCCAAACCGGCACAGCCTGTCCTTTCCTGGGTGTCTGTTGCAGATGGAAGCTGCTGGTGCCATTGTCAGCTTGAAGCCCTCTTTTGATGCAAGCAGATGTTGCCAGGTGTGTTCAGCAGCTGTTGCTCAATGCTTATGCCAAGCTATTGTGTTCCTCATGGAACCAAGGAGCCATTGTGACACTGCAGGGGCTGATGGCATCAAGGAGGCAATTGTGACAGTACAGAACCTCCTAGAAACAAGGCTCCATTGTGACACCGTGGGGAATCATGGAATCACGGAGCCCATTGTGACACGGCCAGGCCGCATGGAACCAATGGTCCATGGTTACACGGCGGATTCAAGAAGAGCACGGTGACACCACGCAACATCATGGAACCATAGGTCCATTGTGACACAGCGGGGCCTCATGGAAACAAGGGGACCATTGTGGCAAAGCAGGGCCTAATGGAAGCATGGAGAGCATTGTGACATTGTGGGGAATCATGGAAGCATGGAGAGCATTGTGACACTAAGGAAACTCCTGGAACCAAGATGACCACTGGCACATAATGGAACCTCATGGAACCAAGCCTCCATGATGACTTTGGAGGGCCTCAGGGACCACAGGACCCATTGTGACACAGCAGGACCTGGTGGAACCAAGGAGCCTTTGTGATGCTCCAGATCCACATGGAAGCCAGGGTGCACTGAGACACAGCGGGGCCTTGTTGGAACCAAAGACACCTCTGCAAAAAGCAGGCTAGCTCATAGAAGCAAGGAGTCCATTGTTACAACATCAAACCTATGGAAGCAAGGGACCATTGTGACACTGCGGGGCCTCATGGAACCAATTGTCCATGATGACAATGCGGATCAAAAGAGACCATGGTGACACTGCGGAACCCGATGGAACCAAGGAGCCATTGTGACACAGTGGGGCCTCATGGAATCAAGGAGACCATTGTGACCCAGGTGTTGCATGTGAAGGCAAGGAGCCATTGTGACACTTTGGGCTTCTTCCCTTGAGCTCTGCAGCTGGCTGTCCCAGCCCAGCGCACCATGTGCCACCTGCTCTCCTCAGGGCTCTGCCTGCACACAGCCCCAGGAGAAGTTTTCCTGTTTGGAAGGAAAGAATGGAAAAGCCGGAGCAGGTTTCCTAAACAACAAACCCCACTCAGGAGCCACATGCTCAGTACAGGCTGCCGGGAACGATGTCCCCTTTCTACAAGGGTCAGGGTGAGCAGAATTCTCTGGGAGCAGAATTCTCGGAGTCTTTCCACTGAATTCTCTGTCCCCGTGTCTTGGGGTGACTTTATCATGTGTATCCCCTATCGCTGCTCTATGCCCAGAAGTGAACTTTGTGCATTTCTGTGCCTTTCAACTGAGCCTGAGAGGGGGGAGAGGAAAAAAAACCGGACAAACTTCTCAGAGCGTTTGTTCAAGGACACACATACACACACTCCTCTGCATCCTGCTTGCAGCAAGAGCAGAGGAAGCAACTTTGTTTCTTTTTAGCCAGTTTTCAGCTCCTTTTCTCTGGGGGGAGATGGAGAGTTGAACTTTGTTTTCCTGGGACTTTGGGGTTTTTTTTCCCTTCTTCTCTTCTTGACTCTTTCAACATCAGACCACATTGGGAGAATTTTCTCCCGAGGTGGGGGCCCTGAATGTGGGCCCATGAGCCAGCTGCAAGGAGGAGGAGAGAGACTACACCTCTGGAAGTGTTGGGGTTCCTCCCCCCTGCCATGAGGTCATGGGAGAGGGGACCCTGGGGTAGAGGCATGGCCTGGGCACGGGGTCTCCCTGCTCCCTGCTGACATGTGCCCTAATCCTGTTCAGCACTGCTTATTTTGTGTTGCCCTGTGCCAGGAGGGCCCTGGTTGTGCCGTGATTGCTCAGTTCTTTGGCAGTGCCCCGCCCATGTGGCTGGAGAAGAAAGAGCTCTGAAACTTCTCTCAAGAATGGCTCCCTATTTCTTTGCACGGGCCTCGCTGTCTATGGATGTTTCAGGAGACCCCACCGAAACACGGAAGGACTCTCAAATTATCCCAGCTTTCTCTGCACAGCGAGAGCTTTTAATATTTAGCATTGTTCTCCTTTTCCTGGGTGTTTGTTAAAAAAATAGTTTTTATCTCTTTCACTTTCTTCCCAGGAAAATTCTTTTTTCCCGAAGCTGGTGGGGGAGGGCTGGGTGTAACCTGCCTTCTATCAGAGGATATTTTCCTCCACATTTGTCCAAACCGGCACAGCCTGTCCTTTCCCTGGGTGTCTGTTGCAGATGGAAGCTGCTGGTGCCATTGTCAGCTTGAAGCCCTCTTTTGATGCAAGCAGATGTTGCCAGGTGTGTTCAGCAGCTGTTGCTCAATGCTTATGCCAAGCTATTGTGTTCCTCATGGAACCAAGGAGCCATTGTGACACTGCAGGGGCTGATGGCATCAAGGAGACAATTGTGACAGTACAGAACCTCCTAGAAACAAGGCTCCATTGTGACACCGTGGGGAATCATGGAATCACGGAGCCCATTGTGACACGGCCAGGCCGCATGGAACCAATGGTCCATGGTTACACGGCGGATTCAAGAAGAGCACGGTGACACCACGCAACATCATGGAACCATAGGTCCATTGTGACACAGCAGGGCCTCATGGAAACAAGGGGACCATTGTGGCAAAGCAGGGCCTAATGGAAGCATGGAGAGCATTGTGACATTGTGGGGAATCATGGAAGCATGGAGAGCATTGTGACACTAAGGAAACTCCTGGAACCAAGATGACCACTGGCACATAATGGAACCTCATGGAAGCAAGCCTCCATGATGACTTTGGAGGGCCTCGGGGACCACAGGACCCATTGTGACACAGCAGGACCTGGTGGAACCAAGGAGCCTTTGTGATGCTCCAGATCCACATGGAAGCCAGGGTGCACTGAGACACAGCGGGGCCTTGTTGGAACCAAAGACACCTCTGCAAAAAGCAGGCTAGCTCATAGAAGCAAGGAGTCCATTGTTACAACATCAAACCTATGGAAGCAAGGGACCATTGTGACACTGCGGGGCCTCATGGAACCAATTGTCCATGATGACAGTGCGGATCAAAAGAGACCATGGTGACACTGCGGAACCGCATGGAACCAAGGAGCCATTGTGACACAGTGGGGCCTCATGGAATCAAGGAGACCATTGTGACCCAGGTGTTGCATGTGAAGGCAAGGAGCCATTGTGACACTTTGGGCTTCTTCCCTTGAGCTCTGCAGCTGGCTGTCCCAGCCCAGCGCACCATGTGCCACCTGCTCTCCTCAGGGCTCTGCCTGCACACAGCCCCAGGAGAAGTTTTCCTGTTTGGAAGGAAAGAATGGAAAAGCCGGAGAAGGTTTCCCAAACAACAAACCCCACTCAGGAGCCACATGCTCAGTACAGGCTGCCGGGAACGATGTCCCCTTTCTACAAGGGTCAGGGTGAGCAGAATTCTCTGGGAGCAGAATTCTCGGAGTCTTTCCACTGAATTCTCTGTCCCCGTGTCTTGGGGTGACTTTATCATGTGTATCCCCTATCGCTGCTCTATGCCCAGAAGTGAACTTTGTGCATTTCTGTGCCTTTCAACTGAGCCTGAGAGGGGGGAGAGGAAAAAAAACCGGACAAACTTCTCAGAGCGTTTGTTCAAGGACACACATACACACTCCTCTGCATCCTGCTTGCAGCAAGAGCAGAGGAAGCAACTTTGTTTCTTTTTAGCCAGTTTTCAGCTCCTTTTCTCTGGGGGGAGATGGAGAGTTGAACTTTGTTTTCCTGGGACTTTGGGGTTTTTTTTCCCTTCTTCTCTTCTTGACTCTTTCAACATCAGACCACATTGGGAGAATTTTCTCCCGAGGTGGGGGCCCTGAATGTGGGCCCATGAGCCAGCTGCAAGGAGGAGGAGAGAGACTGCACCTCCGGAAGTGTTGGGGTTCCTCCCCCCTGCCATGAGGTCATGGGAGAGGGGACCCTGGGGTAGAGGCATGGCCTGGGCACGGGGGTCTCCCTGCTCCCTGCTGACATGTGCCCTAATCCTGTTCAGCACTGCTTATTTTGTGTTGCCTTGTGCCAGGAGGGCCCTGGTTGTGCCGTGATTGCTCAGTTCTTTGGCAGTGCCCCGCCCATGTGGCTGGAGAAGAAAGAGCTCTGAAACTTCTCTCAAGAATGGCTCCCTATTTCTTTGCACGGGCCTCGCTGTCTATGGATGTTTCAGGAGACCCCACCGAAACACGGAAGGACTCTCAAATTATCCCAGCTTTCTCTGCACAGCGAGAGCTTTTAATATTTAGCATTGTTCTCCTTTTCCTGGGTGTTTGTTAAAAAATGGTTTTTATCTCTTTCACTTTCTTCCCAGGAAAATTCTTTTTTCCCGAAGCTGGTGGGGGAGGGCTGGGTGTAACCTGCCTTCTATCAGAGGATATTTTCCTCCACATTTGTCCAAACCGGCACAGCCTGTCCTTTCCTGGGTCTCTGTTGCAGATGGAAGCTGCTGGTGCCATTGTCAGCTTGAAGCCCTCTTTTGATGCAAGCAGATGTTGCCAGGTGTGTTCAGCAGCTGTTGCTCAATGCTTATGCCAAGCTATTGTGTTCCTCATGGAACCAAGGAGCCATTGTGACACTGCAGGGGCTGATGGCATCAAGGAGACAATTGTGACAGTACAGAACCTCCTAGAAACAAGGCTCCATTGTGACACCGTGGGGAATCATGGAATCACGGAGCCCATTGTGACACGGCCAGGCCGCATGGAACCAATGGTCCATGGTAACACGGCGGATTCAAGAAGAGCACGGTGACACCACGCAACATCATGGAACCATAGGTCCATTGTGACACAGCGGGGCCTCATGGAAACAAGGGGACCATTGTGGCAAAGCAGGGCCTAATGGAAGCATGGAGAGCATTGTGACATTGTGGGGAATCATGGAAGCATGGAGAGCATTGTGACACTAAGGAAACTCCTGGAACCAAGATGACCACTGGCACATAATGGAACCTCATGGAAGCAAGCCTCCATGATGACTTTGGAGGGCCTCGGGGACCACAGGACCCATTGTGACACAGCAGGACCTGGTGGAACCAAGGAGCCTTTGTGATGCTCCAGATCCACATGGAAGCCAGGGTGCACTGAGACACAGCGGGGCCTTGTTGGAACCAAAGACACCTCTGCAAAAAGCAGGCTAGCTCATAGAAGCAAGGAGTCCATTGTTACAACATCAAACCTATGGAAGCAAGGGACCATTGTGACACTGCGGGGCCTCATGGAACCAATTGTCCATGATGACAATGCGGATCAAAAGAGACCATGGTGACACTGCGGAACCCGATGGAACCAAGGAGCCATTGTGACACAGTGGGGCCTCATGGAATCAAGGAGACCATTGTGACCCAGGTGTTGCATGTGAAGGCAAGGAGCCATTGTGACACTTTGGGCTTCTTCCCTTGAGCTCTGCAGCTGGCTGTCCCAGCCCAGCGCACCATGTGCCACCTGCTCTCCTCAGGGCTCTGCCTGCACACAGCCCCAGGAGAAGTTTTCCTGTTTGGAAGGAAAGAATGGAAAAGCCGGAGCAGGTTTCCTAAACAACAAACCCCACTCAGGAGCCACATGCTCAGTACAGGCTGCCGGGAACGATGTCCCCTTTCTACAAGGGTCAGGGTGAGCAGAATTCTCTGGGAGCAGAATTCTCGGAGTCTTTCCACTGAATTCTCTGTCCCCGTGTCTTGGGGTGACTTTATCATGTGTATCCCCTATCGCTGCTCTATGCCCAGAAGTGAACTTTGTGCATTTCTGTGCCTTTCAACTGAGCCTGAGAGGGGGGAGAGGAAAAAAAACCGGACAAACTTCTCAGAGCGTTTGTTCAAGGACACACATACACACACTCCTCTGCATCCTGCTTGCAGCAAGAGCAGAGGAAGCAACTTTGTTTCTTTTTAGCCAGTTTTCAGCTCCTTTTCTCTGGGGGGAGATGGAGAGTTGAACTTTGTTTTCCTGGGACTTTGGGGTTTTTTTTCCCTTCTTCTCTTCTTGACTCTTTCAACATCAGACCACATTGGGAGAATTTTCTCCCGAGGTGGGGGCCCTGAATGTGGGCCCATGAGCCAGCTGCAAGGAGGAGGAGAGAGACTGCACCTACGGAAGTTTTGGGGTTCCTCCCCCCTGCCATGAGGTCATGGGAGAGGGGACCCTGGGGTAGAGGCATGGCCTGGGCACGGGGTCACCCTGCTCCCTGCTCACATGTGCCCTAATCCTGTTCAGCACTGCTTATTTTGTGTTGCCTTGTGCCAGGAGGGCCCTGGTTGTGCCGTGATTGCTCAGTTCTTTGGCAGTGCCCCGCCCATGTGGCTGGAGAAGAAAGAGCTCTGAAACTTCTCTCAAGAATGGCTCCCTATTTCTTTGCACGGGCCTCGCTGTCTATGGATGTTTCAGGAGACCCCACCGAAACACGGAAGGACTCTCAAATTATCCCAGCTTTCTCTGCACAGCGAGAGCTTTTAATATTTAGCATTGTTCTCCTTTTCCTGGGTGTTTGTTAAAAAATGGTTTTTATCTCTTTCACTTTCTTCCCAGGAAAATTCTTTTTTCCCGAAGCTGGTGGGGGAGGGCTGGGTGTAACCTGCCTTCTATCAGAGGATATTTTCCTCCACATTTGTCCAAACCGGCACAGCCTGTCCTTTCCTGGGTCTCTGTTGCAGATGGAAGCTGCTGGTGCCATTGTCAGCTTGAAGCCCTCTTTTGATGCAAGCAGATGTTGCCAGGTGTGTTCAGCAGCTGTTGCTCAATGCTTATGCCAAGCTATTGTGTTCCTCATGGAACCAAGGAGCCATTGTGACACTGCAGGGGCTGATGGCATCAAGGAGGCAATTGTGACAGTACAGAACCTCCTAGAAACAAGGCTCCATTGTGACACCGTGGGGAATCATGGAATCACGGAGCCCATTGTGACACGGCCAGGCCGCATGGAACCAATGGTCCATGGTTACACGGTGGATTCAAGAAGAGCACGGTGACACCACGCAACATCATGGAACCATAGGTCCATTGTGACACAGCGGGGCCTCATGGAAACAAGGGGACCATTGTGGCAAAGCAGGGCCTAATGGAAGCATGGAGAGCATTGTGACATTGTGGGGAATCATGGAAGCATGGAGAGCATTGTGACACTAAGGAAACTCCTGGAACCAAGATGACCACTGGCACATAATGGAACCTCATGGAAGCAAGCCTCCATGATGACTTTGGAGGGCCTCGGGGACCACAGGACCCATTGTGACACAGCAGGACCTGGTGGAACCAAGGAGCCTTTGTGATGCTCCAGATCCACATGGAAGCCAGGGTGCACTGAGACACAGCGGGGCCTTGTTGGAACCAAAGACACCTCTGCAAAAAGCAGGCTAGCTCATAGAAGCAAGGAGTCCATTGTTACAACATCAAACCTATGGAAGCAAGGGACCATTGTGACACTGCGGGGCCTCATGGAACCAATTGTCCATGATGACAATGCGGATCAAAAGAGACCATGGTGACACTGCGGAACCCGATGGAACCAAGGAGCCATTGTGACACAGTGGGGCCTCATGGAATCAAGGAGACCATTGTGACCCAGGTGTTGCATGTGAAGGCAAGGAGCCATTGTGACACTTTGGGCTTCTTCCCTTGAGCTCTGCAGCTGGCTGTCCCAGCCCAGCGCACCATGTGCCACCTGCTCTCCTCAGGGCTCTGCCTGCACACAGCCCCAGGAGAAGTTTTCCTGTTTGGAAGGAAAGAATGGAAAAGCCGGAGCAGGTTTCCTAAACAACAAACCCCACTCAGGAGCCACATGCTCAGTACAGGCTGCCGGGAACGATGTCCCCTTTCTACAAGGGTCAGGGTGAGCAGAATTCTCTGGGAGCAGAATTCTCGGAGTCTTTCCACTGAATTCTCTGTCCCTGTGTCTTGGGGTGACTTTATCATGTGTATCCCCTATCGCTGCTCTATGCCCAGAAGTGAACTTTGTGCATTTCTGTGCCTTTCAACTGAGCCTGAGAGGGGGGAGAGGAAAAAAAACCGGACAAACTTCTCAGAGCGTTTGTTCAAGGACACACATACACACACTCCTCTGCATCCTGCTTGCAGCAAGAGCAGAGGAAGCAACTTTGTTTCTTTTTAGCCAGTTTTCAGCTCCTTTTCTCTGGGGGGAGATGGAGAGTTGAACTTTGTTTTCCTGGGACTTTGGGGTTTTTTTTCCCTTCTTCTCTTCTTGACTCTTTCAACATCAGACCACATTGGGAGAATTTTCTCCCGAGGTGGGGGCCCTGAATGTGGGCCCATGAGCCAGCTGCAAGGAGGAGGAGAGAGACTACACCTCCGGAAGTGTTGGGGTTCCTCCCCCCTGCCATGAGGTCATGGGAGAGGGGACCCTGGGGTAGAGGCATGGCCTGGGCACGGGGTCTCCCTGCTCCCTGCTGACATGTGCCCTAATCCTGTTCAGCACTGCTTATTTTGTGTTGCCCTGTGCCAGGAGGGCCCTGGTTGTGCCGTGATTGCTCAGTTCTTTGGCAGTGCCCCGCCCATGTGGCTGGAGAAGAAAGAGCTCTGAAACTTCTCTCAAGAATGGCTCCCTATTTCTTTGCACGGGCCTCGCTGTCTATGGATGTTTCAGGAGACCCCACCGAAACACGGAAGGACTCTCAAATTATCCCAGCTTTCTCTGCACAGCGAGAGCTTTTAATATTTAGCATTGTTCTCCTTTTCCTGGGTGTTTGTTAAAAAAATAGTTTTTATCTCTTTCACTTTCTTCCCAGGAAAATTCTTTTTTCCCGAAGCTGGTGGGGGAGGGCTGGGTGTAACCTGCCTTCTATCAGAGGATATTTTCCTCCACATTTGTCCAAACCGGCACAGCCTGTCCTTTCCTGGTTGTCTGTTGCAGATGGAAGCTGCTGGTGCCATTGTCAGCTTGAAGCCCTCTTTTGATGCAAGCAGATGTTGCCAGGTGTGTTCAGCAGCTGTTGCTCAATGCTTATGCCAAGCTATTGTGTTCCTCATGGAACCAAGGAGCCATTGTGACACTGCAGGGGCTGATGGCATCAAGGAGACAATTGTGACAGTACAGAACCTCCTAGAAACAAGGCTCCATTGTGACACCGTGGGGAATCATGGAATCACGGAGCCCATTGTGACACGGCCAGGCCGCATGGAACCAATGGTCCATGGTAACACGGCGGATTCAAGAAGAGCACGGTGACACCACGCAACATCATGGAACCATAGGTCCATTGTGACACAGCGGGGCCTCATGGAAACAAGGGGACCATTGTGGCAAAGCAGGGCCTAATGGAAGCATGGAGAGCATTGTGACATTGTGGGGAATCATGGAAGCATGGAGAGCATTGTGACACTAAGGAAACTCCTGGAACCAAGATGACCACTGGCACATAATGGAACCTCATGGAAGCAAGCCTCCATGATGACTTTGGAGGGCCTCGGGGACCACAGGACCCATTGTGACACAGCAGGACCTGGTGGAACCAAGGAGCCTTTGTGATGCTCCAGATCCACATGGAAGCCAGGGTGCACTGAGACACAGCGGGGCCTTGTTGGAACCAAAGACACCTCTGCAAAAAGCAGGCTAGCTCATAGAAGCAAGGAGTCCATTGTTACAACATCAAACCTATGGAAGCAAGGGACCATTGTGACACTGCGGGGCCTCATGGAACCAATTGTCCATGATGACAATGCGGATCAAAAGAGACCATGGTGACACTGCGGAACCCGATGGAACCAAGGAGCCATTGTGACACAGTGGGGCCTCATGGAATCAAGGAGACCATTGTGACCCAGGTGTTGCATGTGAAGGCAAGGAGCCATTGTGACACTTTGGGCTTCTTCCCTTGAGCTCTGCAGCTGGCTGTCCCAGCCCAGCGCACCATGTGCCACCTGCTCTCCTCAGGGCTCTGCCTGCACACAGCCCCAGGAGAAGTTTTCCTGTTTGGAAGGAAAGAATGGAAAAGCCGGAGCAGGTTTCCTAAACAACAAACCCCACTCAGGAGCCACATGCTCAGTACAGGCTGCCGGGAACGATGTCCCCTTTCTACAAGGGTCAGGGTGAGCAGAATTCTCTGGGAGCAGAATTCTCGGAGTCTTTCCACTGAATTCTCTGTCCCCGTGTCTTGGGGTGACTTTATCATGTGTATCCCCTATCGCTGCTCTATGCCCAGAAGTGAACTTTGTGCATTTCTGTGCCTTTCAACTGAGCCTGAGAGGGGGGAGAGGAAAAAAAACCGGACAAACTTCTCAGAGCGTTTGTTCAAGGACACACATACACACACTCCTCTGCATCCTGCTTGCAGCAAGAGCAGAGGAAGCAACTTTGTTTCTTTTTAGCCAGTTTTCAGCTCCTTTTCTCTGGGGGGAGATGGAGAGTTGAACTTTGTTTTCCTGGGACTTTGGGGTTTTTTTTCCCTTCTTCTCTTCTTGACTCTTTCAACATCAGACCACATTGGGAGAATTTTCTCCCGAGGTGGGGGCCCTGAATGTGGGCCCATGAGCCAGCTGCAAGGAGGAGGAGAGAGACTGCACCTACGGAAGTTTTGGGGTTCCTCCCCCCTGCCATGAGGTCATGGGAGAGGGGACCCTGGGGTAGAGGCATGGCCTGGGCATGGGGTCACCCTGCTCCCTGCTCACATGTGCCCTAATCCTGTTCAGCACTGCTTATTTTGTGTTGCCTTGTGCCAGGAGGGCCCTGGTTGTGCCGTGATTGCTCAGTTCTTTGGCAGTGCCCCGCCCATGTGGCTGGAGAAGAAAGAGCTCTGAAACTTCTCTCAAGAATGGCTCCCTATTTCTTTGCACGGGCCTCGCTGTCTATGGATGTTTCAGGAGACCCCACCGAAACACGGAAGGACTCTCAAATTATCCCAGCTTTCTCTGCACAGCGAGAGCTTTTAATATTTAGCATTGTTCTCCTTTTCCTGGGTGTTTGTTAAAAAATGGTTTTTATCTCTTTCACTTTCTTCCCAGGAAAATTCTTTTTTCCCGAAGCTGGTGGGGGAGGGCTGGGTGTAACCTGCCTTCTATCAGAGGATATTTTCCTCCACATTTGTCCAAACCGGCACAGCCTGTCCTTTCCTGGGTCTCTGTTGCAGATGGAAGCTGCTGGTGCCATTGTCAGCTTGAAGCCCTCTTTTGATGCAAGCAGATGTTGCCAGGTGTGTTCAGCAGCTGTTGCTCAATGCTTATGCCAAGCTATTGTGTTCCTCATGGAACCAAGGAGCCATTGTGACACTGCAGGGGCTGATGGCATCAAGGAGACAATTGTGACAGTACAGAACCTCCTAGAAACAAGGCTCCATTGTGACACCGTGGGGAATCATGGAATCACGGAGCCCATTGTGACACGGCCAGGCCGCATGGAACCAATGGTCCATGGTTACACGGCGGATTCAAGAAGAGCACGGTGACACCACGCAACATCATGGAACCATAGGTCCATTGTGACACAGCGGGGCCTCATGGAAACAAGGGGACCATTGTGGCAAAGCAGGGCCTAATGGAAGCATGGAGAGCATTGTGACATTGTGGGGAATCATGGAAGCATGGAGAGCATTGTGACACTAAGGAAACTCCTGGAACCAAGATGACCACTGGCACATAATGGAACCTCATGGAAGCAAGCCTCCATGATGACTTTGGAGGGCCTCGGGGACCACAGGACCCATTGTGACACAGCAGGACCTGGTGGAACCAAGGAGCCTTTGTGATGCTCCAGATCCACATGGAAGCCAGGGTGCACTGAGACACAGCGGGGCCTTGTTGGAACCAAAGACACCTCTGCAAAAAGCAGGCTAGCTCATAGAAGCAAGGAGTCCATTGTTACAACATCAAACCTATGGAAGCAAGGGACCATTGTGACACTGCGGGGCCTCATGGAACCAATTGTCCATGATGACAATGCGGATCAAAAGAGACCATGGTGACACTGCGGAACCCGATGGAACCAAGGAGCCATTGTGACACAGTGGGGCCTCATGGAATCAAGGAGACCATTGTGACCCAGGTGTTGCATGTGAAGGCAAGGAGCCATTGTGACACTTTGGGCTTCTTCCCTTGAGCTCTGCAGCTGGCTGTCCCAGCCCAGCGCACCATGTGCCACCTGCTCTCCTCAGGGCTCTGCCTGCACACAGCCCCAGGAGAAGTTTTCCTGTTTGGAAGGAAAGAATGGAAAAGCCGGAGCAGGTTTCCTAAACAACAAACCCCACTCAGGAGCCACATGCTCAGTACAGGCTGCCGGGAACGATGTCCCCTTTCTACAAGGGTCAGGGTGAGCAGAATTCTCTGGGAGCAGAATTCTCGGAGTCTTTCCACTGAATTCTCTGTCCCCGTGTCTTGGGGTGACTTTATCATGTGTATCCCCTATCGCTGCTCTATGCCCAGAAGTGAACTTTGTGCATTTCTGTGCCTTTCAACTGAGCCTGAGAGGGGGGAGAGGAAAAAAAACCGGACAAACTTCTCAGAGCGTTTGTTCAAGGACACACATACACACACTCCTCTGCATCCTGCTTGCAGCAAGAGCAGAGGAAGCAACTTTGTTTCTTTTTAGCCAGTTTTCAGCTCCTTTTCTCTGGGGGGAGATGGAGAGTTGAACTTTGTTTTCCTGGGACTTTGGGGTTTTTTTTCCCTTCTTCTCTTCTTGACTCTTTCAACATCAGACCACATTGGGAGAATTTTCTCCCGAGGTGGGGGCCCTGAATGTGGGCCCATGAGCCAGCTGCAAGGAGGAGGAGAGAGACTGCACCTACGGAAGTTTTGGGGTTCCTCCCCCCTGCCATGAGGTCATGGGAGAGGGGACCCTGGGGTAGAGGCATGGCCTGGGCATGGGGTCACCCTGCTCCCTGCTCACATGTGCCCTAATCCTGTTCAGCACTGCTTATTTTGTGTTGCCTTGTGCCAGGAGGGCCCTGGTTGTGCCGTGATTGCTCAGTTCTTTGGCAGTGCCCCGCCCATGTGGCTGGAGAAGAAAGAGCTCTGAAACTTCTCTCAAGAATGGCTCCCTATTTCTTTGCACGGGCCTCGCTGTCTATGGATGTTTCAGGAGACCCCACCGAAACACGGAAGGACTCTCAAATTATCCCAGCTTTCTCTGCACAGCGAGAGCTTTTAATATTTAGCATTGTTCTCCTTTTCCTGGGTGTTTGTTAAAAAATGGTTTTTATCTCTTTCACTTTCTTCCCAGGAAAATTCTTTTTTCCCGAAGCTGGTGGGGGAGGGCTGGGTGTAACCTGCCTTCTATCAGAGGATATTTTCCTCCACATTTGTCCAAACCGGCACAGCCTGTCCTTTCCTGGGTCTCTGTTGCAGATGGAAGCTGCTGGTGCCATTGTCAGCTTGAAGCCCTCTTTTGATGCAAGCAGATGTTGCCAGGTGTGTTCAGCAGCTGTTGCTCAATGCTTATGCCAAGCTATTGTGTTCCTCATGGAACCAAGGAGCCATTGTGACACTGCAGGGGCTGATGGCATCAAGGAGGCAATTGTGACAGTACAGAACCTCCTAGAAACAAGGCTCCATTGTGACACCGTGGGGAATCATGGAATCACGGAGCCCATTGTGACACGGCCAGGCCGCATGGAACCAATGGTCCATGGTTACACGGTGGATTCAAGAAGAGCATGGTGACACCACGCAACATCATGGAACCATAGGTCCATTGTGACACAGCGGGGCCTCATGGAAACAAGGGGACCATTGTGGCAAAGCAGGGCCTAATGGAAGCATGGAGAGCATTGTGACATTGTGGGGAATCATGGAAGCATGGAGAGCATTGTGACACTAAGGAAACTCCTGGAACCAAGATGACCACTGGCACATAATGGAACCTCATGGAAGCAAGCCTCCATGATGACTTTGGAGGGCCTCGGGGACCACAGGACCCATTGTGACACAGCAGGACCTGGTGGAACCAAGGAGCCTTTGTGATGCTCCAGATCCACATGGAAGCCAGGGTGCACTGAGACACAGCGGGGCCTTGTTGGAACCAAAGACACCTCTGCAAAAAGCAGGCTAGCTCATAGAAGCAAGGAGTCCATTGTTACAACATCAAACCTATGGAAGCAAGGGACCATTGTGACACTGCGGGGCCTCATGGAACCAATTGTCCATGATGACAATGCGGATCAAAAGAGACCATGGTGACACTGCGGAACCCGATGGAACCAAGGAGCCATTGTGACACAGTGGGGCCTCATGGAATCAAGGAGACCATTGTGACCCAGGTGTTGCATGTGAAGGCAAGGAGCCATTGTGACACTTTGGGCTTCTTCCCTTGAGCTCTGCAGCTGGCTGTCCCAGCCCAGCGCACCATGTGCCACCTGCTCTCCTCAGGGCTCTGCCTGCACACAGCCCCAGGAGAAGTTTTCCTGTTTGGAAGGAAAGAATGGAAAAGCCGGAGCAGGTTTCCTAAACAACAAACCCCACTCAGGAGCCACATGCTCAGTACAGGCTGCCGGGAACGATGTCCCCTTTCTACAAGGGTCAGGGTGAGCAGAATTCTCTGGGAGCAGAATTCTCGGAGTCTTTCCACTGAATTCTCTGTCCCCGTGTCTTGGGGTGACTTTATCATGTGTATCCCCTATCGCTGCTCTATGCCCAGAAGTGAACTTTGTGCATTTCTGTGCCTTTCAACTGAGCCTGAGAGGGGGGAGAGGAAAAAAAACCGGACAAACTTCTCAGAGCGTTTGTTCAAGGACACACATACACACACTCCTCTGCATCCTGCTTGCAGCAAGAGCAGAGGAAGCAACTTTGTTTCTTTTTAGCCAGTTTTCAGCTCCTTTTCTCTGGGGGGAGATGGAGAGTTGAACTTTGTTTTCCTGGGACTTTGGGGTTTTTTTTCCCTTCTTCTCTTCTTGACTCTTTCAACATCAGACCACATTGGGAGAATTTTCTCCCGAGGTGGGGGCCCTGAATGTGGGCCCATGAGCCAGCTGCAAGGAGGAGGAGAGAGACTACACCTCCGGAAGTGTTGGGGTTCCTCCCCCCTGCCATGAGGTCATGGGAGAGGGGACCCTGGGGTAGAGGCATGGCCTGGGCACGGGGTCTCCCTGCTCCCTGCTGACATGTGCCCTAATCCTGTTCAGCACTGCTTATTTTGTGTTGCCCTGTGCCAGGAGGGCCCTGGTTGTGCCGTGATTGCTCAGTTCTTTGGCAGTGCCCCGCCCATGTGGCTGGAGAAGAAAGAGCTCTGAAACTTCTCTCAAGAATGGCTCCCTATTTCTTTGCACGGGCCTCGCTGTCTATGGATGTTTCAGGAGACCCCACCGAAACACGGAAGGACTCTCAAATTATCCCAGCTTTCTCTGCACAGCGAGAGCTTTTAATATTTAGCATTGTTATCCTTTTCCTGGGTGTTTGTTAAAAAAATAGTTTTTATCTCTTTCACTTTCTTCCCAGGAAAATTCTTTTTTCCCGAAGCTGGTGGGGGAGGGCTGGGTGTAACCTGCCTTCTATCAGAGGATATTTTCCTCCACATTTGTCCAAACCGGCACAGCCTGTCCTTTCCTGGGTGTCTGTTGCAGATGGAAGCTGCTGGTGCCATTGTCAGCTTGAAGCCCTCTTTTGATGCAAGCAGATGTTGCCAGGTGTGTTCAGCAGCTGTTGCTCAATGCTTATGCCAAGCTATTGTGTTCCTCATGGAACCAAGGAGCCATTGTGACACTGCAGGGGCTGATGGCATCAAGGAGACAATTGTGACAGTACAGAACCTCCTAGAAACAAGGCTCCATTGTGACACCGTGGGGAATCATGGAATCACGGAGCCCATTGTGACACGGCCAGGCCGCATGGAACCAATGGTCCATGGTTACACGGCGGATTCAAGAAGAGCACGGTGACACCACGCAACATCATGGAACCATAGGTCCATTGTGACACAGCGGGGCCTCATGGAAACAAGGGGACCATTGTGGCAAAGCAGGGCCTAATGGAAGCATGGAGAGCATTGTGACATTGTGGGGAATCATGGAAGCATGGAGAGCATTGTGACACTAAGGAAACTCCTGGAACCAAGATGACCACTGGCACATAATGGAACCTCATGGAAGCAAGCCTCCATGATGACTTTGGAGGGCCTCGGGGACCACAGGACCCATTGTGACACAGCAGGACCTGGTGGAACCAAGGAGCCTTTGTGATGCTCCAGATCCACATGGAAGCCAGGGTGCACTGAGACACAGCGGGGCCTTGTTGGAACCAAAGACACCTCTGCAAAAAGCAGGCTAGCTCATAGAAGCAAGGAGTCCATTGTTACAACATCAAACCTATGGAAGCAAGGGACCATTGTGACACTGCGGGGCCTCATGGAACCAATTGTCCATGATGACAATGCGGATCAAAAGAGACCATGGTGACACTGCGGAACCCGATGGAACCAAGGAGCCATTGTGACACAGTGGGGCCTCATGGAATCAAGGAGACCATTGTGACCCAGGTGTTGCATGTGAAGGCAAGGAGCCATTGTGACACTTTGGGCTTCTTCCCTTGAGCTCTGCAGCTGGCTGTCCCAGCCCAGCGCACCATGTGCCACCTGCTCTCCTCAGGGCTCTGCCTGCACACAGCCCCAGGAGAAGTTTTCCTGTTTGGAAGGAAAGAATGGAAAAGCCGGAGCAGGTTTCCTAAACAACAAACCCCACTCAGGAGCCACATGCTCAGTACAGGCTGCCGGGAACGATGTCCCCTTTCTACAAGGGTCAGGGTGAGCAGAATTCTCTGGGAGCAGAATTCTCGGAGTCTTTCCACTGAATTCTCTGTCCCCGTGTCTTGGGGTGACTTTATCATGTGTATCCCCTATCGCTGCTCTATGCCCAGAAGTGAACTTTGTGCATTTCTGTGCCTTTCAACTGAGCCTGAGAGGGGGGAGAGGAAAAAAAACCGGACAAACTTCTCAGAGCGTTTGTTCAAGGACACACATACACACACTCCTCTGCATCCTGCTTGCAGCAAGAGCAGAGGAAGCAACTTTGTTTCTTTTTAGCCAGTTTTCAGCTCCTTTTCTCTGGGGGGAGATGGAGAGTTGAACTTTGTTTTCCTGGGACTTTGGGGTTTTTTTTCCCTTCTTCTCTTCTTGACTGTTTCAACATCAGACCACATTGGGAGAATTTTCTCCCGAGGTGGGGGCCCTGAATGTGGGCCCATGAGCCAGCTGCAAGGAGGAGGAGAGAGACTACACCTCCGGAAGTGTTGGGGTTCCTCCCCCCTGCCATGAGGTCATGGGAGAGGGGACCCTGGGGTAGAGGCATGGCCTGGGCACGGGGTCTCCCTGCTCCCTGCTGACATGTGCCCTAATCCTGTTCAGCACTGCTTATTTTGTGTTGCCCTGTGCCAGGAGGGCCCTGGTTGTGCCGTGATTGCTCAGTTCTTTGGCAGTGCCCCGCCCATGTGGCTGGAGAAGAAAGAGCTCTGAAACTTCTCTCAAGAATGGCTCCCTATTTCTTTGCACGGGCCTCGCTGTCTATGGATGTTTCAGGAGACCCCACCGAAACACGGAAGGACTCTCAAATTATCCCAGCTTTCTCTGCACAGCGAGAGCTTTTAATATTTAGCATTGTTATCCTTTTCCTGGGTGTTTGTTAAAAAAATAGTTTTTATCTCTTTCACTTTCTTCCCAGGAAAATTCTTTTTTCCCGAAGCTGGTGGGGGAGGGCTGGGTGTAACCTGCCTTCTATCAGAGGATATTTTCCTCCACATTTGTCCAAACCGGCACAGCCTGTCCTTTCCTGGGTGTCTGTTGCAGATGGAAGCTGCTGGTGCCATTGTCAGCTTGAAGCCCTCTTTTGATGCAAGCAGATGTTGCCAGGTGTGTTCAGCAGCTGTTGCTCAATGCTTATGCCAAGCTATTGTGTTCCTCATGGAACCAAGGAGCCATTGTGACACTGCAGGGGCTGATGGCATCAAGGAGACAATTGTGACAGTACAGAACCTCCTAGAAACAAGGCTCCATTGTGACACCGTGGGGAATCATGGAATCACGGAGCCCATTGTGACACGGCCAGGCCGCATGGAACCAATGGTCCATGGTTACACGGCGGATTCAAGAAGAGCACGGTGACACCACGCAACATCATGGAACCATAGGTCCATTGTGACACAGCGGGGCCTCATGGAAACAAGGGGACCATTGTGGCAAAGCAGGGCCTAATGGAAGCATGGAGAGCATTGTGACATTGTGGGGAATCATGGAAGCATGGAGAGCATTGTGACACTAAGGAAACTCCTGGAACCAAGATGACCACTGGCACATAATGGAACCTCATGGAAGCAAGCCTCCATGATGACTTTGGAGGGCCTCGGGGACCACAGGACCCATTGTGACACAGCAGGACCTGGTGGAACCAAGGAGCCTTTGTGATGCTCCAGATCCACATGGAAGCCAGGGTGCACTGAGACACAGCGGGGCCTTGTTGGAACCAAAGACACCTCTGCAAAAAGCAGGCTAGCTCATAGAAGCAAGGAGTCCATTGTTACAACATCAAACCTATGGAAGCAAGGGACCATTGTGACACTGCGGGGCCTCATGGAACCAATTGTCCATGATGACAATGCGGATCAAAAGAGACCATGGTGACACTGCGGAACCCGATGGAACCAAGGAGCCATTGTGACACAGTGGGGCCTCATGGAATCAAGGAGACCATTGTGACCCAGGTGTTGCATGTGAAGGCAAGGAGCCATTGTGACACTTTGGGCTTCTTCCCTTGAGCTCTGCAGCTGGCTGTCCCAGCCCAGCGCACCATGTGCCACCTGCTCTCCTCAGGGCTCTGCCTGCACACAGCCCCAGGAGAAGTTTTCCTGTTTGGAAGGAAAGAATGGAAAAGCCGGAGCAGGTTTCCTAAACAACAAACCCCACTCAGGAGCCACATGCTCAGTACAGGCTGCCGGGAACGATGTCCCCTTTCTACAAGGGTCAGGGTGAGCAGAATTCTCTGGGAGCAGAATTCTCGGAGTCTTTCCACTGAATTCTCTGTCCCTGTGTCTTGGGGTGACTTTATCATGTGTATCCCCTATCGCTGCTCTATGCCCAGAAGTGAACTTTGTGCATTTCTGTGCCTTTCAACTGAGCCTGAGAGGGGGGAGAGGAAAAAAAACCGGACAAACTTCTCAGAGCGTTTGTTCAAGGACACACATACACACACTCCTCTGCATCCTGCTTGCAGCAAGAGCAGAGGAAGCAACTTTGTTTCTTTTTAGCCAGTTTTCAGCTCCTTTTCTCTGGGGGGAGATGGAGAGTTGAACTTTGTTTTCCTGGGACTTTGGGGTTTTTTTTCCCTTCTTCTCTTCTTGACTCTTTCAACATCAGACCACATTGGGAGAATTTTCTCCCGAGGTGGGGGCCCTGAATGTGGGCCCATGAGCCAGCTGCAAGGAGGAGGAGAGAGACTACACCTCCGGAAGTGTTGGGGTTCCTCCCCCCTGCCATGAGGTCATGGGAGAGGGGACCCTGGGGTAGAGGCATGGCCTGGGCACGGGGTCTCCCTGCTCCCTGCTGACATGTGCCCTAATCCTGTTCAGCACTGCTTATTTTGTGTTGCCCTGTGCCAGGAGGGCCCTGGTTGTGCCGTGATTGCTCAGTTCTTTGGCAGTGCCCCGCCCATGTGGCTGGAGAAGAAAGAGCTCTGAAACTTCTCTCAAGAATGGCTCCCTATTTCTTTGCACGGGCCTCGCTGTCTATGGATGTTTCAGGAGACCCCACCGAAACACGGAAGGACTCTCAAATTATCCCAGCTTTCTCTGCACAGCGAGAGCTTTTAATATTTAGCATTGTTCTCCTTTTCCTGGGTGTTTGTTAAAAAAATAGTTTTTATCTCTTTCACTTTCTTCCCAGGAAAATTCTTTTTTCCCGAAGCTGGTGGGGGAGGGCTGGGTGTAACCTGCCTTCTATCAGAGGATATTTTCCTCCACATTTGTCCAAACCGGCACAGCCTGTCCTTTCCTGGGTGTCTGTTGCAGATGGAAGCTGCTGGTGCCATTGTCAGCTTGAAGCCCTCTTTTGATGCAAGCAGATGTTGCCAGGTGTGTTCAGCAGCTGTTGCTCAATGCTTATGCCAAGCTATTGTGTTCCTCATGGAACCAAGGAGCCATTGTGACACTGCAGGGGCTGATGGCATCAAGGAGACAATTGTGACAGTACAGAACCTCCTAGAAACAAGGCTCCATTGTGACACCGTGGGGAATCATGGAATCACGGAGCCCATTGTGACACGGCCAGGCCGCATGGAACCAATGGTCCATGGTAACACGGCGGATTCAAGAAGAGCACGGTGACACCACGCAACATCATGGAACCATAGGTCCATTGTGACACAGCGGGGCCTCATGGAAACAAGGGGACCATTGTGGCAAAGCAGGGCCTAATGGAAGCATGGAGAGCATTGTGACATTGTGGGGAATCATGGAAGCATGGAGAGCATTGTGACACTAAGGAAACTCCTGGAACCAAGATGACCACTGGCACATAATGGAACCTCATGGAAGCAAGCCTCCATGATGACTTTGGAGGGCCTCGGGGACCACAGGACCCATTGTGACACAGCAGGACCTGGTGGAACCAAGGAGCCTTTGTGATGCTCCAGATCCACATGGAAGCCAGGGTGCACTGAGACACAGCGGGGCCTTGTTGGAACCAAAGACACCTCTGCAAAAAGCAGGCTAGCTCATAGAAGCAAGGAGTCCATTGTTACAACATCAAACCTATGGAAGCAAGGGACCATTGTGACACTGCGGGGCCTCATGGAACCAATTGTCCATGATGACAATGCGGATCAAAAGAGACCATGGTGACACTGCGGAACCCGATGGAACCAAGGAGCCATTGTGACACAGTGGGGCCTCATGGAATCAAGGAGACCATTGTGACCCAGGTGTTGCATGTGAAGGCAAGGAGCCATTGTGACACTTTGGGCTTCTTCCCTTGAGCTCTGCAGCTGGCTGTCCCAGCCCAGCGCACCATGTGCCACCTGCTCTCCTCAGGGCTCTGCCTGCACACAGCCCCAGGAGAAGTTTTCCTGTTTGGAAGGAAAGAATGGAAAAGCCGGAGCAGGTTTCCTAAACAACAAACCCCACTCAGGAGCCACATGCTCAGTACAGGCTGCCGGGAACGATGTCCCCTTTCTACAAGGGTCAGGGTGAGCAGAATTCTCTGGGAGCAGAATTCTCGGAGTCTTTCCACTGAATTCTCTGTCCCCGTGTCTTGGGGTGACTTTATCATGTGTATCCCCTATCGCTGCTCTATGCCCAGAAGTGAACTTTGTGCATTTCTGTGCCTTTCAACTGAGCCTGAGAGGGGGGAGAGGAAAAAAAACCGGACAAACTTCTCAGAGCGTTTGTTCAAGGACACACATACACACACTCCTCTGCATCCTGCTTGCAGCAAGAGCAGAGGAAGCAACTTTGTTTCTTTTTAGCCAGTTTTCAGCTCCTTTTCTCTGGGGGGAGATGGAGAGTTGAACTTTGTTTTCCTGGGACTTTGGGGTTTTTTTTCCCTTCTTCTCTTCTTGACTCTTTCAACATCAGACCACATTGGGAGAATTTTCTCCCGAGGTGGGGGCCCTGAATGTGGGCCCATGAGCCAGCTGCAAGGAGGAGGAGAGAGACTGCACCTACGGAAGTTTTGGGGTTCCTCCCCCCTGCCATGAGGTCATGGGAGAGGGGACCCTGGGGTAGAGGCATGGCCTGGGCACGGGGTCACCCTGCTCCCTGCTCACATGTGCCCTAATCCTGTTCAGCACTGCTTATTTTGTGTTGCCCTGTGCCAGGAGGGCCCTGGTTGTGCCGTGACTGCTCAGTTCTTTGGCAGTGCCCCGCCCATGTGGCTGGAGAAGAAAGAGCTCTGAAACTTCTCTCAAGAATGGCTCCCTATTTCTTTGCACGGGCCTCGCTGTCTATGGATGTTTCAGGAGACCCCACCGAAACACGGAAGGACTCTCAAATTATCCCAGCTTTCTCTGCACAGCGAGAGCTTTTAATATTTAGCATTGTTCTCCTTTTCCTGGGTGTTTGTTAAAAAATGGTTTTTATCTCTTTCACTTTCTTCCCAGGAAAATTCTTTTTTCCCGAAGCTGGTGGGGGAGGGCTGGGTGTAACCTGCCTTCTATCAGAGGATATTTTCCTCCACATTTGTCCAAACCGGCACAGCCTGTCCTTTCCTGGGTCTCTGTTGCAGATGGAAGCTGCTGGTGCCATTGTCAGCTTGAAGCCCTCTTTTGATGCAAGCAGATGTTGCCAGGTGTGTTCAGCAGCTGTTGCTCAATGCTTATGCCAAGCTATTGTGTTCCTCATGGAACCAAGGAGCCATTGTGACACTGCAGGGGCTGATGGCATCAAGGAGGCAATTGTGACAGTACAGAACCTCCTAGAAACAAGGCTCCATTGTGACACCGTGGGGAATCATGGAATCACGGAGCCCATTGTGACACGGCCAGGCCGCATGGAACCAATGGTCCATGGTTACACGGTGGATTCAAGAAGAGCACGGTGACACCACGCAACATCATGGAACCATAGGTCCATTGTGACACAGCGGGGCCTCATGGAAACAAGGGGACCATTGTGGCAAAGCAGGGCCTAATGGAAGCATGGAGAGCATTGTGACATTGTGGGGAATCATGGAAGCATGGAGAGCATTGTGACACTAAGGAAACTCCTGGAACCAAGATGACCACTGGCACATAATGGAACCTCATGGAACCAAGCCTCCATGATGACTTTGGAGGGCCTCGGGGACCACAGGACCCATTGTGACACAGCAGGACCTGGTGGAACCAAGGAGCCTTTGTGATGCTCCAGATCCACATGGAAGCCAGGGTGCACTGAGACACAGCGGGGCCTTGTTGGAACCAAAGACACCTCTGCAAAAAGCAGGCTAGCTCATAGAAGCAAGGAGTCCATTGTTACAACATCAAACCTATGGAAGCAAGGGACCATTGTGACACTGCGGGGCCTCATGGAACCAATTGTCCATGATGACAATGCGGATCAAAAGAGACCATGGTGACACTGCGGAACCCGATGGAACCAAGGAGCCATTGTGACACAGTGGGGCCTCATGGAATCAAGGAGACCATTGTGACCCAGGTGTTGCATGTGAAGGCAAGGAGCCATTGTGACACTTTGGGCTTCTTCCCTTGAGCTCTGCAGCTGGCTGTCCCAGCCCAGCGCACCATGTGCCACCTGCTCTCCTCAGGGCTCTGCCTGCACACAGCCCCAGGAGAAGTTTTCCTGTTTGGAAGGAAAGAATGGAAAAGCCGGAGCAGGTTTCCTAAACAACAAACCCCACTCAGGAGCCACATGCTCAGTACAGGCTGCCGGGAACGATGTCCCCTTTCTACAAGGGTCAGGGTGAGCAGAATTCTCTGGGAGCAGAATTCTCGGAGTCTTTCCACTGAATTCTCTGTCCCTGTGTCTTGGGGTGACTTTATCATGTGTATCCCCTATCGCTGCTCTATGCCCAGAAGTGAACTTTGTGCATTTCTGTGCCTTTCAACTGAGCCTGAGAGGGGGGAGAGGAAAAAAAACCGGACAAACTTCTCAGAGCGTTTGTTCAAGGACACACATACACACACTCCTCTGCATCCTGCTTGCAGCAAGAGCAGAGGAAGCAACTTTGTTTCTTTTTAGCCAGTTTTCAGCTCCTTTTCTCTGGGGGGAGATGGAGAGTTGAACTTTGTTTTCCTGGGACTTTGGGGTTTTTTTTCCCTTCTTCTCTTCTTGACTCTTTCAACATCAGACCACATTGGGAGAATTTTCTCCCGAGGTGGGGGCCCTGAATGTGGGCCCATGAGCCAGCTGCAAGGAGGAGGAGAGAGACTACACCTCCGGAAGTGTTGGGGTTCCTCCCCCCTGCCATGAGGTCATGGGAGAGGGGACCCTGGGGTAGAGGCATGGCCTGGGCACGGGGTCTCCCTGCTCCCTGCTGACATGTGCCCTAATCCTGTTCAGCACTGCTTATTTTGTGTTGCCCTGTGCCAGGAGGGCCCTGGTTGTGCCGTGATTGCTCAGTTCTTTGGCAGTGCCCCGCCCATGTGGCTGGAGAAGAAAGAGCTCTGAAACTTCTCTCAAGAATGGCTCCCTATTTCTTTGCACGGGCCTCGCTGTCTATGGATGTTTCAGGAGACCCCACCGAAACACGGAAGGACTCTCAAATTATCCCAGCTTTCTCTGCACAGCGAGAGCTTTTAATATTTAGCATTGTTCTCCTTTTCCTGGGTGTTTGTTAAAAAAATAGTTTTTATCTCTTTCACTTTCTTCCCAGGAAAATTCTTTTTTCCCGAAGCTGGTGGGGGAGGGCTGGGTGTAACCTGCCTTCTATCAGAGGATATTTTCCTCCACATTTGTCCAAACCGGCACAGCCTGTCCTTTCCTGGGTGTCTGTTGCAGATGGAAGCTGCTGGTGCCATTGTCAGCTTGAAGCCCTCTTTTGATGCAAGCAGATGTTGCCAGGTGTGTTCAGCAGCTGTTGCTCAATGCTTATGCCAAGCTATTGTGTTCCTCATGGAACCAAGGAGCCATTGTGACACTGCAGGGGCTGATGGCATCAAGGAGACAATTGTGACAGTACAGAACCTCCTAGAAACAAGGCTCCATTGTGACACCGTGGGGAATCATGGAATCACGGAGCCCATTGTGACACGGCCAGGCCGCATGGAACCAATGGTCCATGGTTACACGGCGGATTCAAGAAGAGCACGGTGACACCACGCAACATCATGGAACCATAGGTCCATTGTGACACAGCGGGGCCTCATGGAAACAAGGGGACCATTGTGGCAAAGCAGGGCCTAATGGAAGCATGGAGAGCATTGTGACATTGTGGGGAATCATGGAAGCATGGAGAGCATTGTGACACTAAGGAAACTCCTGGAACCAAGATGACCACTGGCACATAATGGAACCTCATGGAAGCAAGCCTCCATGATGACTTTGGAGGGCCTCGGGGACCACAGGACCCATTGTGACACAGCAGGACCTGGTGGAACCAAGGAGCCTTTGTGATGCTCCAGATCCACATGGAAGCCAGGGTGCACTGAGACACAGCGGGGCCTTGTTGGAACCAAAGACACCTCTGCAAAAAGCAGGCTAGCTCATAGAAGCAAGGAGTCCATTGTTACAACATCAAACCTATGGAAGCAAGGGACCATTGTGACACTGCGGGGCCTCATGGAACCAATTGTCCATGATGACAATGCGGATCAAAAGAGACCATGGTGACACTGCGGAACCCGATGGAACCAAGGAGCCATTGTGACACAGTGGGGCCTCATGGAATCAAGGAGACCATTGTGACCCAGGTGTTGCATGTGAAGGCAAGGAGCCATTGTGACACTTTGGGCTTCTTCCCTTGAGCTCTGCAGCTGGCTGTCCCAGCCCAGCGCACCATGTGCCACCTGCTCTCCTCAGGGCTCTGCCTGCACACAGCCCCAGGAGAAGTTTTCCTGTTTGGAAGGAAAGAATGGAAAAGCCGGAGCAGGTTTCCTAAACAACAAACCCCACTCAGGAGCCACATGCTCAGTACAGGCTGCCGGGAACGATGTCCCCTTTCTACAAGGGTCAGGGTGAGCAGAATTCTCTGGGAGCAGAATTCTCGGAGTCTTTCCACTGAATTCTCTGTCCCCGTGTCTTGGGGTGACTTTATCATGTGTATCCCCTATCGCTGCTCTATGCCCAGAAGTGAACTTTGTGCATTTCTGTGCCTTTCAACTGAGCCTGAGAGGGGGGAGAGGAAAAAAAACCGGACAAACTTCTCAGAGCGTTTGTTCAAGGACACACATACACACACTCCTCTGCATCCTGCTTGCAGCAAGAGCAGAGGAAGCAACTTTGTTTCTTTTTAGCCAGTTTTCAGCTCCTTTTCTCTGGGGGGAGATGGAGAGTTGAACTTTGTTTTCCTGGGACTTTGGGGTTTTTTTTCCCTTCTTCTCTTCTTGACTCTTTCAACATCAGACCACATTGGGAGAATTTTCTCCCGAGGTGGGGGCCCTGAATGTGGGCCCATGAGCCAGCTGCAAGGAGGAGGAGAGAGACTGCACCTACGGAAGTTTTGGGGTTCCTCCCCCCTGCCATGAGGTCATGGGAGAGGGGACCCTGGGGTAGAGGCATGGCCTGGGCACGGGGTCACCCTGCTCCCTGCTCACATGTGCCCTAATCCTGTTCAGCACTGCTTATTTTGTGTTGCCTTGTGCCAGGAGGGCCCTGGTTGTGCCGTGATTGCTCAGTTCTTTGGCAGTGCCCCGCCCATGTGGCTGGAGAAGAAAGAGCTCTGAAACTTCTCTCAAGAATGGCTCCCTATTTCTTTGCACGGGCCTCGCTGTCTATGGATGTTTCAGGAGACCCCACCGAAACACGGAAGGACTCTCAAATTATCCCAGCTTTCTCTGCACAGCGAGAGCTTTTAATATTTAGCATTGTTCTCCTTTTCCTGGGTGTTTGTTAAAAAATGGTTTTTATCTCTTTCACTTTCTTCCCAGGAAAATTCTTTTTTCCCGAAGCTGGTGGGGGAGGGCTGGGTGTAACCTGCCTTCTATCAGAGGATATTTTCCTCCACATTTGTCCAAACCGGCACAGCCTGTCCTTTCCTGGGTCTCTGTTGCAGATGGAAGCTGCTGGTGCCATTGTCAGCTTGAAGCCCTCTTTTGATGCAAGCAGATGTTGCCAGGTGTGTTCAGCAGCTGTTGCTCAATGCTTATGCCAAGCTATTGTGTTCCTCATGGAACCAAGGAGCCATTGTGACACTGCAGGGGCTGATGGCATCAAGGAGGCAATTGTGACAGTACAGAACCTCCTAGAAACAAGGCTCCATTGTGACACCGTGGGGAATCATGGAATCACGGAGCCCATTGTGACACGGCCAGGCCGCATGGAACCAATGGTCCATGGTTACACGGTGGATTCAAGAAGAGCACGGTGACACCACGCAACATCATGGAACCATAGGTCCATTGTGACACAGCGGGGCCTCATGGAAACAAGGGGACCATTGTGGCAAAGCAGGGCCTAATGGAAGCATGGAGAGCATTGTGACATTGTGGGGAATCATGGAAGCATGGAGAGCATTGTGACACTAAGGAAACTCCTGGAACCAAGATGACCACTGGCACATAATGGAACCTCATGGAAGCAAGCCTCCATGATGACTTTGGAGGGCCTCGGGGACCACAGGACCCATTGTGACACAGCAGGACCTGGTGGAACCAAGGAGCCTTTGTGATGCTCCAGATCCACATGGAAGCCAGGGTGCACTGAGACACAGCGGGGCCTTGTTGGAACCAAAGACACCTCTGCAAAAAGCAGGCTAGCTCATAGAAGCAAGGAGTCCATTGTTACAACATCAAACCTATGGAAGCAAGGGACCATTGTGACACTGCGGGGCCTCATGGAACCAATTGTCCATGATGACAATGCGGATCAAAAGAGACCATGGTGACACTGCGGAACCCGATGGAACCAAGGAGCCATTGTGACACAGTGGGGCCTCATGGAATCAAGGAGACCATTGTGACCCAGGTGTTGCATGTGAAGGCAAGGAGCCATTGTGACACTTTGGGCTTCTTCCCTTGAGCTCTGCAGCTGGCTGTCCCAGCCCAGCGCACCATGTGCCACCTGCTCTCCTCAGGGCTCTGCCTGCACACAGCCCCAGGAGAAGTTTTCCTGTTTGGAAGGAAAGAATGGAAAAGCCGGAGCAGGTTTCCTAAACAACAAACCCCACTCAGGAGCCACATGCTCAGTACAGGCTGCCGGGAACGATGTCCCCTTTCTACAAGGGTCAGGGTGAGCAGAATTCTCTGGGAGCAGAATTCTCGGAGTCTTTCCACTGAATTCTCTGTCCCTGTGTCTTGGGGTGACTTTATCATGTGTATCCCCTATCGCTGCTCTATGCCCAGAAGTGAACTTTGTGCATTTCTGTGCCTTTCAACTGAGCCTGAGAGGGGGGAGAGGAAAAAAAACCGGACAAACTTCTCAGAGCGTTTGTTCAAGGACACACATACACACACTCCTCTGCATCCTGCTTGCAGCAAGAGCAGAGGAAGCAACTTTGTTTCTTTTTAGCCAGTTTTCAGCTCCTTTTCTCTGGGGGGAGATGGAGAGTTGAACTTTGTTTTCCTGGGACTTTGGGGTTTTTTTTCCCTTCTTCTCTTCTTGACTCTTTCAACATCAGACCACATTGGGAGAATTTTCTCCCGAGGTGGGGGCCCTGAATGTGGGCCCATGAGCCAGCTGCAAGGAGGAGGAGAGAGACTACACCTCCGGAAGTGTTGGGGTTCCTCCCCCCTGCCATGAGGTCATGGGAGAGGGGACCCTGGGGTAGAGGCATGGCCTGGGCACGGGGTCTCCCTGCTCCCTGCTGACATGTGCCCTAATCCTGTTCAGCACTGCTTATTTTGTGTTGCCCTGTGCCAGGAGGGCCCTGGTTGTGCCGTGATTGCTCAGTTCTTTGGCAGTGCCCCGCCCATGTGGCTGGAGAAGAAAGAGCTCTGAAACTTCTCTCAAGAATGGCTCCCTATTTCTTTGCACGGGCCTCGCTGTCTATGGATGTTTCAGGAGACCCCACCGAAACACGGAAGGACTCTCAAATTATCCCAGCTTTCTCTGCACAGCGAGAGCTTTTAATATTTAGCATTGTTCTCCTTTTCCTGGGTGTTTGTTAAAAAAATAGTTTTTATCTCTTTCACTTTCTTCCCAGGAAAATTCTTTTTTCCCGAAGCTGGTGGGGGAGGGCTGGGTGTAACCTGCCTTCTATCAGAGGATATTTTCCTCCACATTTGTCCAAACCGGCACAGCCTGTCCTTTCCTGGGTGTCTGTTGCAGATGGAAGCTGCTGGTGCCATTGTCAGCTTGAAGCCCTCTTTTGATGCAAGCAGATGTTGCCAGGTGTGTTCAGCAGCTGTTGCTCAATGCTTATGCCAAGCTATTGTGTTCCTCATGGAACCAAGGAGCCATTGTGACACTGCAGGGGCTGATGGCATCAAGGAGACAATTGTGACAGTACAGAACCTCCTAGAAACAAGGCTCCATTGTGACACCGTGGGGAATCATGGAATCACGGAGCCCATTGTGACACGGCCAGGCCGCATGGAACCAATGGTCCATGGTTACACGGCGGATTCAAGAAGAGCACGGTGACACCACGCAACATCATGGAACCATAGGTCCATTGTGACACAGCGGGGCCTCATGGAAACAAGGGGACCATTGTGGCAAAGCAGGGCCTAATGGAAGCATGGAGAGCATTGTGACATTGTGGGGAATCATGGAAGCATGGAGAGCATTGTGACACTAAGGAAACTCCTGGAACCAAGATGACCACTGGCACATAATGGAACCTCATGGAACCAAGCCTCCATGATGACTTTGGAGGGCCTCAGGGACCACAGGACCCATTGTGACACAGCAGGACCTGGTGGAACCAAGGAGCCTTTGTGATGCTCCAGATCCACATGGAAGCCAGGGTGCACTGAGACACAGCGGGGCCTTGTTGGAACCAAAGACACCTCTGCAAAAAGCAGGCTAGCTCATAGAAGCAAGGAGTCCATTGTTACAACATCAAACCTATGGAAGCAAGGGACCATTGTGACACTGCGGGGCCTCATGGAACCAATTGTCCATGATGACAGTGCGGATCAAAAGAGACCATGGTGACACTGCGGAACCCGATGGAACCAAGGAGCCATTGTTACACAGTGGGGCCTCATGGAATCAAGGAGACCATTGTGACCCAGGTGTTGCATGTGAAGGCAAGGAGCCATTGTGACACTTTGGGCTTCTTCCCTTGAGCTCTGCAGCTGGCTGTCCCAGCCCAGCGCACCATGTGCCACCTGCTCTCCTCAGGGCTCTGCCTGCACACAGCCCCAGGAGAAGTTTTCCTGTTTGGAAGGAAAGAATGGAAAAGCCGGAGCAGGTTTCCTAAACAACAAACCCCACTCAGGAGCCACATGCTCAGTACAGGCTGCCGGGAACGATGTCCCCTTTCTACAAGGGTCAGGGTGAGCAGAATTCTCTGGGAGCAGAATTCTCGGAGTCTTTCCACTGAATTCTCTGTCCCCGTGTCTTGGGGTGACTTTATCATGTGTATCCCCTATCGCTGCTCTATGCCCAGAAGTGAACTTTGTGCATTTCTGTGCCTTTCAACTGAGCCTGAGAGGGGGGAGAGGAAAAAAAACCGGACAAACTTCTCAGAGCGTTTGTTCAAGGACACACATACACACACTCCTCTGCATCCTGCTTGCAGCAAGAGCAGAGGAAGCAACTTTGTTTCTTTTTAGCCAGTTTTCAGCTCCTTTTCTCTGGGGGGAGATGGAGAGTTGAACTTTGTTTTCCTGGGACTTTGGGGTTTTTTTTCCCTTCTTCTCTTCTTGACTGTTTCAACATCAGACCACATTGGGAGAATTTTCTCCCGAGGTGGGGGCCCTGAATGTGGGCCCATGAGCCAGCTGCAAGGAGGAGGAGAGAGACTACACCTCCGGAAGTGTTGGGGTTCCTCCCCCCTGCCATGAGGTCATGGGAGAGGGGACCCTGGGGTAGAGGCATGGCCTGGGCACGGGGTCTCCCTGCTCCCTGCTGACATGTGCCCTAATCCTGTTCAGCACTGCTTATTTTGTGTTGCCCTGTGCCAGGAGGGCCCTGGTTGTGCCGTGATTGCTCAGTTCTTTGGCAGTGCCCCGCCCATGTGGCTGGAGAAGAAAGAGCTCTGAAACTTCTCTCAAGAATGGCTCCCTATTTCTTTGCACGGGCCTCGCTGTCTATGGATGTTTCAGGAGACCCCACCGAAACACGGAAGGACTCTCAAATTATCCCAGCTTTCTCTGCACAGCGAGAGCTTTTAATATTTAGCATTGTTATCCTTTTCCTGGGTGTTTGTTAAAAAAATAGTTTTTATCTCTTTCACTTTCTTCCCAGGAAAATTCTTTTTTCCCGAAGCTGGTGGGGGAGGGCTGGGTGTAACCTGCCTTCTATCAGAGGATATTTTCCTCCACATTTGTCCAAACCGGCACAGCCTGTCCTTTCCTGGGTGTCTGTTGCAGATGGAAGCTGCTGGTGCCATTGTCAGCTTGAAGCCCTCTTTTGATGCAAGCAGATGTTGCCAGGTGTGTTCAGCAGCTGTTGCTCAATGCTTATGCCAAGCTATTGTGTTCCTCATGGAACCAAGGAGCCATTGTGACACTGCAGGGGCTGATGGCATCAAGGAGACAATTGTGACAGTACAGAACCTCCTAGAAACAAGGCTCCATTGTGACACCGTGGGGAATCATGGAATCACGGAGCCCATTGTGACACGGCCAGGCCGCATGGAACCAATGGTCCATGGTTACACGGCGGATTCAAGAAGAGCACGGTGACACCACGCAACATCATGGAACCATAGGTCCATTGTGACACAGCGGGGCCTCATGGAAACAAGGGGACCATTGTGGCAAAGCAGGGCCTAATGGAAGCATGGAGAGCATTGTGACATTGTGGGGAATCATGGAAGCATGGAGAGCATTGTGACACTAAGGAAACTCCTGGAACCAAGATGACCACTGGCACATAATGGAACCTCATGGAAGCAAGCCTCCATGATGACTTTGGAGGGCCTCGGGGACCACAGGACCCATTGTGACACAGCAGGACCTGGTGGAACCAAGGAGCCTTTGTGATGCTCCAGATCCACATGGAAGCCAGGGTGCACTGAGACACAGCGGGGCCTTGTTGGAACCAAAGACACCTCTGCAAAAAGCAGGCTAGCTCATAGAAGCAAGGAGTCCATTGTTACAACATCAAACCTATGGAAGCAAGGGACCATTGTGACACTGCGGGGCCTCATGGAACCAATTGTCCATGATGACAATGCGGATCAAAAGAGACCATGGTGACACTGCGGAACCCGATGGAACCAAGGAGCCATTGTGACACAGTGGGGCCTCATGGAATCAAGGAGACCATTGTGACCCAGGTGTTGCATGTGAAGGCAAGGAGCCATTGTGACACTTTGGGCTTCTTCCCTTGAGCTCTGCAGCTGGCTGTCCCAGCCCAGCGCACCATGTGCCACCTGCTCTCCTCAGGGCTCTGCCTGCACACAGCCCCAGGAGAAGTTTTCCTGTTTGGAAGGAAAGAATGGAAAAGCCGGAGCAGGTTTCCTAAACAACAAACCCCACTCAGGAGCCACATGCTCAGTACAGGCTGCCGGGAACGATGTCCCCTTTCTACAAGGGTCAGGGTGAGCAGAATTCTCTGGGAGCAGAATTCTCGGAGTCTTTCCACTGAATTCTCTGTCCCTGTGTCTTGGGGTGACTTTATCATGTGTATCCCCTATCGCTGCTCTATGCCCAGAAGTGAACTTTGTGCATTTCTGTGCCTTTCAACTGAGCCTGAGAGGGGGGAGAGGAAAAAAAACCGGACAAACTTCTCAGAGCGTTTGTTCAAGGACACACATACACACACTCCTCTGCATCCTGCTTGCAGCAAGAGCAGAGGAAGCAACTTTGTTTCTTTTTAGCCAGTTTTCAGCTCCTTTTCTCTGGGGGGAGATGGAGAGTTGAACTTTGTTTTCCTGGGACTTTGGGGTTTTTTTTCCCTTCTTCTCTTCTTGACTCTTTCAACATCAGACCACATTGGGAGAATTTTCTCCCGAGGTGGGGGCCCTGAATGTGGGCCCATGAGCCAGCTGCAAGGAGGAGGAGAGAGACTACACCTCCGGAAGTGTTGGGGTTCCTCCCCCCTGCCATGAGGTCATGGGAGAGGGGACCCTGGGGTAGAGGCATGGCCTGGGCACGGGGTCTCCCTGCTCCCTGCTGACATGTGCCCTAATCCTGTTCAGCACTGCTTATTTTGTGTTGCCCTGTGCCAGGAGGGCCCTGGTTGTGCCGTGATTGCTCAGTTCTTTGGCAGTGCCCCGCCCATGTGGCTGGAGAAGAAAGAGCTCTGAAACTTCTCTCAAGAATGGCTCCCTATTTCTTTGCACGGGCCTCGCTGTCTATGGATGTTTCAGGAGACCCCACCGAAACACGGAAGGACTCTCAAATTATCCCAGCTTTCTCTGCACAGCGAGAGCTTTTAATATTTAGCATTGTTCTCCTTTTCCTGGGTGTTTGTTAAAAAAATAGTTTTTATCTCTTTCACTTTCTTCCCAGGAAAATTCTTTTTTCCCGAAGCTGGTGGGGGAGGGCTGGGTGTAACCTGCCTTCTATCAGAGGATATTTTCCTCCACATTTGTCCAAACCGGCACAGCCTGTCCTTTCCTGGGTGTCTGTTGCAGATGGAAGCTGCTGGTGCCATTGTCAGCTTGAAGCCCTCTTTTGATGCAAGCAGATGTTGCCAGGTGTGTTCAGCAGCTGTTGCTCAATGCTTATGCCAAGCTATTGTGTTCCTCATGGAACCAAGGAGCCATTGTGACACTGCAGGGGCTGATGGCATCAAGGAGACAATTGTGACAGTACAGAACCTCCTAGAAACAAGGCTCCATTGTGACACCGTGGGGAATCATGGAATCACGGAGCCCATTGTGACACGGCCAGGCCGCATGGAACCAATGGTCCATGGTTACACGGCGGATTCAAGAAGAGCACGGTGACACCACGCAACATCATGGAACCATAGGTCCATTGTGACACAGCGGGGCCTCATGGAAACAAGGGGACCATTGTGGCAAAGCAGGGCCTAATGGAAGCATGGAGAGCATTGTGACATTGTGGGGAATCATGGAAGCATGGAGAGCATTGTGACACTAAGGAAACTCCTGGAACCAAGATGACCACTGGCACATAATGGAACCTCATGGAACCAAGCCTCCATGATGACTTTGGAGGGCCTCAGGGACCACAGGACCCATTGTGACACAGCAGGACCTGGTGGAACCAAGGAGCCTTTGTGATGCTCCAGATCCACATGGAAGCCAGGGTGCACTGAGACACAGCGGGGCCTTGTTGGAACCAAAGACACCTCTGCAAAAAGCAGGCTAGCTCATAGAAGCAAGGAGTCCATTGTTACAACATCAAACCTATGGAAGCAAGGGACCATTGTGACACTGCGGGGCCTCATGGAACCAATTGTCCATGATGACAGTGCGGATCAAAAGAGACCATGGTGACACTGCGGAACCCGATGGAACCAAGGAGCCATTGTTACACAGTGGGGCCTCATGGAATCAAGGAGACCATTGTGACCCAGGTGTTGCATGTGAAGGCAAGGAGCCATTGTGACACTTTGGGCTTCTTCCCTTGAGCTCTGCAGCTGGCTGTCCCAGCCCAGCGCACCATGTGCCACCTGCTCTCCTCAGGGCTCTGCCTGCACACAGCCCCAGGAGAAGTTTTCCTGTTTGGAAGGAAAGAATGGAAAAGCCGGAGCAGGTTTCCTAAACAACAAACCCCACTCAGGAGCCACATGCTCAGTACAGGCTGCCGGGAACGATGTCCCCTTTCTACAAGGGTCAGGGTGAGCAGAATTCTCTGGGAGCAGAATTCTCGGAGTCTTTCCACTGAATTCTCTGTCCCCGTGTCTTGGGGTGACTTTATCATGTGTATCCCCTATCGCTGCTCTATGCCCAGAAGTGAACTTTGTGCATTTCTGTGCCTTTCAACTGAGCCTGAGAGGGGGGAGAGGAAAAAAAACCGGACAAACTTCTCAGAGCGTTTGTTCAAGGACACACATACACACACTCCTCTGCATCCTGCTTGCAGCAAGAGCAGAGGAAGCAACTTTGTTTCTTTTTAGCCAGTTTTCAGCTCCTTTTCTCTGGGGGGAGATGGAGAGTTGAACTTTGTTTTCCTGGGACTTTGGGGTTTTTTTTCCCTTCTTCTCTTCTTGACTCTTTCAACATCAGACCACATTGGGAGAATTTTCTCCCGAGGTGGGGGCCCTGAATGTGGGCCCATGAGCCAGCTGCAAGGAGGAGGAGAGAGACTACACCTCCGGAAGTGTTGGGGTTCCTCCCCCCTGCCATGAGGTCATGGGAGAGGGGACCCTGGGGTAGAGGCATGGCCTGGGCACGGGGTCTCCCTGCTCCCTGCTGACATGTGCCCTAATCCTGTTCAGCACTGCTTATTTTGTGTTGCCCTGTGCCAGGAGGGCCCTGGTTGTGCCGTGATTGCTCAGTTCTTTGGCAGTGCCCCGCCCATGTGGCTGGAGAAGAAAGAGCTCTGAAACTTCTCTCAAGAATGGCTCCCTATTTCTTTGCACGGGCCTCGCTGTCTATGGATGTTTCAGGAGACCCCACCGAAACACGGAAGGACTCTCAAATTATCCCAGCTTTCTCTGCACAGCGAGAGCTTTTAATATTTAGCATTGTTCTCCTTTTCCTGGGTGTTTGTTAAAAAATGGTTTTTATCTCTTTCACTTTCTTCCCAGGAAAATTCTTTTTTCCCGAAGCTGGTGGGGGAGGGCTGGGTGTAACCTGCCTTCTATCAGAGGATATTTTCCTCCACATTTGTCCAAACCGGCACAGCCTGTCCTTTCCTGGGTGTCTGTTGCAGATGGAAGCTGCTGGTGCCATTGTCAGCTTGAAGCCCTCTTTTGATGCAAGCAGATGTTGCCAGGTGTGTTCAGCAGCTGTTGCTCAATGCTTATGCCAAGCTATTGTGTTCCTCATGGAACCAAGGAGCCATTGTGACACTGCAGGGGCTGATGGCATCAAGGAGACAATTGTGACAGTACAGAACCTCCTAGAAACAAGGCTCCATTGTGACACCGTGGGGAATCATGGAATCACGGAGCCCATTGTGACACGGCCAGGCCGCATGGAACCAATGGTCCATGGTTACACGGCGGATTCAAGAAGAGCACGGTGACACCACGCAACATCATGGAACCATAGGTCCATTGTGACACAGCGGGGCCTCATGGAAACAAGGGGACCATTGTGGCAAAGCAGGGCCTAATGGAAGCATGGAGAGCATTGTGACATTGTGGGGAATCATGGAAGCATGGAGAGCATTGTGACACTAAGGAAACTCCTGGAACCAAGATGACCACTGGCACATAATGGAACCTCATGGAAGCAAGCCTCCATGATGACTTTGGAGGGCCTCGGGGACCACAGGACCCATTGTGACACAGCAGGACCTGGTGGAACCAAGGAGCCTTTGTGATGCTCCAGATCCACATGGAAGCCAGGGTGCACTGAGACACAGCGGGGCCTTGTTGGAACCAAAGACACCTCTGCAAAAAGCAGGCTAGCTCATAGAAGCAAGGAGTCCATTGTTACAACATCAAACCTATGGAAGCAAGGGACCATTGTGACACTGCGGGGCCTCATGGAACCAATTGTCCATGATGACAATGCGGATCAAAAGAGACCATGGTGACACTGCGGAACCCGATGGAACCAAGGAGCCATTGTGACACAGTGGGGCCTCATGGAATCAAGGAGACCATTGTGACCCAGGTGTTGCATGTGAAGGCAAGGAGCCATTGTGACACTTTGGGCTTCTTCCCTTGAGCTCTGCAGCTGGCTGTCCCAGCCCAGCGCACCATGTGCCACCTGCTCTCCTCAGGGCTCTGCCTGCACACAGCCCCAGGAGAAGTTTTCCTGTTTGGAAGGAAAGAATGGAAAAGCCGGAGCAGGTTTCCTAAACAACAAACCCCACTCAGGAGCCACATGCTCAGTACAGGCTGCCGGGAACGATGTCCCCTTTCTACAAGGGTCAGGGTGAGCAGAATTCTCTGGGAGCAGAATTCTCGGAGTCTTTCCACTGAATTCTCTGTCCCCGTGTCTTGGGGTGACTTTATCATGTGTATCCCCTATCGCTGCTCTATGCCCAGAAGTGAACTTTGTGCATGTCTGTGCCTTTCAACTGAGCCTGAGAGGGGGGAGAGGAAAAAAAACCGGACAAACTTCTCAGAGCGTTTGTTCAAGGACACACATACACACACTCCTCTGCATCCTGCTTGCAGCAAGAGCAGAGGAAGCAACTTTGTTTCTTTTTAGCCAGTTTTCAGCTCCTTTTCTCTGGGGGGAGATGGAGAGTTGAACTTTGTTTTCCTGGGACTTTGGGGTTTTTTTTCCCTTCTTCTCTTCTTGACTCTTTCAACATCAGACCACATTGGGAGAATTTTCTCCCGAGGTGGGGGCCCTGAATGTGGGCCCATGAGCCAGCTGCAAGGAGGAGGAGAGAGACTGCACCTACGGAAGTTTTGGGGTTCCTCCCCCCTGCCATGAGGTCATGGGAGAGGGGACCCTGGGGTAGAGGCATGGCCTGGGCACGGGGTCTCCCTGCTCCCTGCTCACATGTGCCCTAATCCTGTTCAGCACTGCTTATTTTGTGTTGCCCTGTGCCAGGAGGGCCCTGGTTGTGCCGTGATTGCTCAGTTCTTTGGCAGTGCCCCGCCCATGTGGCTGGAGAAGAAAGAGCTCTGAAACTTCTCTCATGAATGGCTCCCTATTTCTTTGCACGGACCTCGCTGTCTATGGATGTTTCAGGAGACCCCACCGAAACACGGAAGGACTCTCAAATTATCCCAGCTTTCTCTGCACAGCGAGAGCTTTTAATATTTAGCATTGTTCTCCTTTTCCTGGGTGTTTGTTAAAAAATGGTTTTTATCTCTTTCACTTTCTTCCCAGGAAAATTCTTTTTTCCCGAAGCTGGTGGGGGAGGGCTGGGTGTAACCTGCCTTCTATCAGAGGATATTTTCCTCCACATTTGTCCAAACCGGCACAGCCTGTCCTTTCCTGGGTCTCTGTTGCAGATGGAAGCTGCTGGTGCCATTGTCAGCTTGAAGCCCTCTTTTGATGCAAGCAGATGTTGCCAGGTGTGTTCAGCAGCTGTTGCTCAATGCTTATGCCAAGCTATTGTGTTCCTCATGGAACCAAGGAGCCATTGTGACACTGCAGGGGCTGATGGCATCAAGGAGGCAATTGTGACAGTACAGAACCTCCTAGAAACAAGGCTCCATTGTGACACCGTGGGGAATCATGGAATCACGGAGCCCATTGTGACACGGCCAGGCCGCATGGAACCAATGGTCCATGGTTACACGGCGGATTCAAGAAGAGCACGGTGACACCACGCAACATCATGGAACCATAGGTCCATTGTGACACAGCGGGGCCTCATGGAAACAAGGGGACCATTGTGGCAAAGCAGGGCCTAATGGAAGCATGGAGAGCATTGTGACATTGTGGGGAATCATGGAAGCATGGAGAGCATTGTGACACTAAGGAAACTCCTGGAACCAAGATGACCACTGGCACATAATGGAACCTCATGGAACCAAGCCTCCATGATGACTTTGGAGGGCCTCAGGGACCACAGGACCCATTGTGACACAGCAGGACCTGGTGGAACCAAGGAGCCTTTGTGATGCTCCAGATCCACATGGAAGCCAGGGTGCACTGAGACACAGCGGGGCCTTGTTGGAACCAAAGACACCTCTGCAAAAAGCAGGCTAGCTCATAGAAGCAAGGAGTCCATTGTTACAACATCAAACCTATGGAAGCAAGGGACCATTGTGACACTGCGGGGCCTCATGGAACCAATTGTCCATGATGACAATGCGGATCAAAAGAGACCATGGTGACACTGCGGAACCCGATGGAACCAAGGAGCCATTGTGACACAGTGGGGCCTCATGGAATCAAGGAGACCATTGTGACCCAGGTGTTGCATGTGAAGGCAAGGAGCCATTGTGACACTTTGGGCTTCTTCCCTTGAGCTCTGCAGCTGGCTGTCCCAGCCCAGCGCACCATGTGCCACCTGCTCTCCTCAGGGCTCTGCCTGCACACAGCCCCAGGAGAAGTTTTCCTGTTTGGAAGGAAAGAATGGAAAAGCCGGAGCAGGTTTCCTAAACAACAAACCCCACTCAGGAGCCACATGCTCAGTACAGGCTGCCGGGAACGATGTCCCCTTTCTACAAGGGTCAGGGTGAGCAGAATTCTCTGGGAGCAGAATTCTCGGAGTCTTTCCACTGAATTCTCTGTCCCTGTGTCTTGGGGTGACTTTATCATGTGTATCCCCTATCGCTGCTCTATGCCCAGAAGTGAACTTTGTGCATTTCTGTGCCTTTCAACTGAGCCTGAGAGGGGGGAGAGGAAAAAAAACCGGACAAACTTCTCAGAGCGTTTGTTCAAGGACACACATACACACACTCCTCTGCATCCTGCTTGCAGCAAGAGCAGAGGAAGCAACTTTGTTTCTTTTTAGCCAGTTTTCAGCTCCTTTTCTCTGGGGGGAGATGGAGAGTTGAACTTTGTTTTCCTGGGACTTTGGGGTTTTTTTTCCCTTCTTCTCTTCTTGACTCTTTCAACATCAGACCACATTGGGAGAATTTTCTCCCGAGGTGGGGGCCCTGAATGTGGGCCCATGAGCCAGCTGCAAGGAGGAGGAGAGAGACTACACCTCTGGAAGTGTTGGGGTTCCTCCCCCCTGCCATGAGGTCATGGGAGAGGGGACCCTGGGGTAGAGGCATGGCCTGGGCACGGGGTCTCCCTGCTCCCTGCTGACATGTGCCCTAATCCTGTTCAGCACTGCTTATTTTGTGTTGCCCTGTGCCAGGAGGGCCCTGGTTGTGCCGTGATTGCTCAGTTCTTTGGCAGTGCCCCGCCCATGTGGCTGGAGAAGAAAGAGCTCTGAAACTTCTCTCAAGAATGGCTCCCTATTTCTTTGCACGGGCCTCGCTGTCTATGGATGTTTCAGGAGACCCCACCGAAACACGGAAGGACTCTCAAATTATCCCAGCTTTCTCTGCACAGCGAGAGCTTTTAATATTTAGCATTGTTCTCCTTTTCCTGGGTGTTTGTTAAAAAAATAGTTTTTATCTCTTTCACTTTCTTCCCAGGAAAATTCTTTTTTCCCGAAGCTGGTGGGGGAGGGCTGGGTGTAACCTGCCTTCTATCAGAGGATATTTTCCTCCACATTTGTCCAAACCGGCACAGCCTGTCCTTTCCTGGGTGTCTGTTGCAGATGGAAGCTGCTGGTGCCATTGTCAGCTTGAAGCCCTCTTTTGATGCAAGCAGATGTTGCCAGGTGTGTTCAGCAGCTGTTGCTCAATGCTTATGCCAAGCTATTGTGTTCCTCATGGAACCAAGGAGCCATTGTGACACTGCAGGGGCTGATGGCATCAAGGAGACAATTGTGACAGTACAGAACCTCCTAGAAACAAGGCTCCATTGTGACACCGTGGGGAATCATGGAATCACGGAGCCCATTGTGACACGGCCAGGCCGCATGGAACCAATGGTCCATGGTTACACGGCGGATTCAAGAAGAGCACGGTGACACCACGCAACATCATGGAACCATAGGTCCATTGTGACACAGCGGGGCCTCATGGAAACAAGGGGACCATTGTGGCAAAGCAGGGCCTAATGGAAGCATGGAGAGCATTGTGACATTGTGGGGAATCATGGAAGCATGGAGAGCATTGTGACACTAAGGAAACTCCTGGAACCAAGATGACCACTGGCACATAATGGAACCTCATGGAAGCAAGCCTCCATGATGACTTTGGAGGGCCTCGGGGACCACAGGACCCATTGTGACACAGCAGGACCTGGTGGAACCAAGGAGCCTTTGTGATGCTCCAGATCCACATGGAAGCCAGGGTGCACTGAGACACAGCGGGGCCTTGTTGGAACCAAAGACACCTCTGCAAAAAGCAGGCTAGCTCATAGAAGCAAGGAGTCCATTGTTACAACATCAAACCTATGGAAGCAAGGGACCATTGTGACACTGCGGGGCCTCATGGAACCAATTGTCCATGATGACAGTGCGGATCAAAAGAGACCATGGTGACACTGCGGAACCGCATGGAACCAAGGAGCCATTGTGACACAGTGGGGCCTCATGGAATCAAGGAGACCATTGTGACCCAGGTGTTGCATGTGAAGGCAAGGAGCCATTGTGACACTTTGGGCTTCTTCCCTTGAGCTCTGCAGCTGGCTGTCCCAGCCCAGCGCACCATGTGCCACCTGCTCTCCTCAGGGCTCTGCCTGCACACAGCCCCAGGAGAAGTTTTCCTGTTTGGAAGGAAAGAATGGAAAAGCCGGAGAAGGTTTCCCAAACAACAAACCCCACTCAGGAGCCACATGCTCAGTACAGGCTGCCGGGAACGATGTCCCCTTTCTACAAGGGTCAGGGTGAGCAGAATTCTCTGGGAGCAGAATTCTCGGAGTCTTTCCACTGAATTCTCTGTCCCCGTGTCTTGGGGTGACTTTATCATGTGTATCCCCTATCGCTGCTCTATGCCCAGAAGTGAACTTTGTGCATTTCTGTGCCTTTCAACTGAGCCTGAGAGGGGGGAGAGGAAAAAAAACCGGACAAACTTCTCAGAGCGTTTGTTCAAGGACACACATACACACTCCTCTGCATCCTGCTTGCAGCAAGAGCAGAGGAAGCAACTTTGTTTCTTTTTAGCCAGTTTTCAGCTCCTTTTCTCTGGGGGGAGATGGAGAGTTGAACTTTGTTTTCCTGGGACTTTGGGGTTTTTTTTCCCTTCTTCTCTTCTTGACTCTTTCAACATCAGACCACATTGGGAGAATTTTCTCCCGAGGTGGGGGCCCTGAATGTGGGCCCATGAGCCAGCTGCAAGGAGGAGGAGAGAGACTGCACCTCCGGAAGTGTTGGGGTTCCTCCCCCCTGCCATGAGGTCATGGGAGAGGGGACCCTGGGGTAGAGGCATGGCCTGGGCACGGGGGTCTCCCTGCTCCCTGCTGACATGTGCCCTAATCCTGTTCAGCACTGCTTATTTTGTGTTGCCTTGTGCCAGGAGGGCCCTGGTTGTGCCGTGATTGCTCAGTTCTTTGGCAGTGCCCCGCCCATGTGGCTGGAGAAGAAAGAGCTCTGAAACTTCTCTCAAGAATGGCTCCCTATTTCTTTGCACGGGCCTCGCTGTCTATGGATGTTTCAGGAGACCCCACCGAAACACGGAAGGACTCTCAAATTATCCCAGCTTTCTCTGCACAGCGAGAGCTTTTAATATTTAGCATTGTTCTCCTTTTCCTGGGTGTTTGTTAAAAAATGGTTTTTATCTCTTTCACTTTCTTCCCAGGAAAATTCTTTTTTCCCGAAGCTGGTGGGGGAGGGCTGGGTGTAACCTGCCTTCTATCAGAGGATATTTTCCTCCACATTTGTCCAAACCGGCACAGCCTGTCCTTTCCTGGGTCTCTGTTGCAGATGGAAGCTGCTGGTGCCATTGTCAGCTTGAAGCCCTCTTTTGATGCAAGCAGATGTTGCCAGGTGTGTTCAGCAGCTGTTGCTCAATGCTTATGCCAAGCTATTGTGTTCCTCATGGAACCAAGGAGCCATTGTGACACTGCAGGGGCTGATGGCATCAAGGAGACAATTGTGACAGTACAGAACCTCCTAGAAACAAGGCTCCATTGTGACACCGTGGGGAATCATGGAATCACGGAGCCCATTGTGACACGGCCAGGCCGCATGGAACCAATGGTCCATGGTAACACGGCGGATTCAAGAAGAGCACGGTGACACCACGCAACATCATGGAACCATAGGTCCATTGTGACACAGCGGGGCCTCATGGAAACAAGGGGACCATTGTGGCAAAGCAGGGCCTAATGGAAGCATGGAGAGCATTGTGACATTGTGGGGAATCATGGAAGCATGGAGAGCATTGTGACACTAAGGAAACTCCTGGAACCAAGATGACCACTGGCACATAATGGAACCTCATGGAAGCAAGCCTCCATGATGACTTTGGAGGGCCTCGGGGACCACAGGACCCATTGTGACACAGCAGGACCTGGTGGAACCAAGGAGCCTTTGTGATGCTCCAGATCCACATGGAAGCCAGGGTGCACTGAGACACAGCGGGGCCTTGTTGGAACCAAAGACACCTCTGCAAAAAGCAGGCTAGCTCATAGAAGCAAGGAGTCCATTGTTACAACATCAAACCTATGGAAGCAAGGGACCATTGTGACACTGCGGGGCCTCATGGAACCAATTGTCCATGATGACAATGCGGATCAAAAGAGACCATGGTGACACTGCGGAACCCGATGGAACCAAGGAGCCATTGTGACACAGTGGGGCCTCATGGAATCAAGGAGACCATTGTGACCCAGGTGTTGCATGTGAAGGCAAGGAGCCATTGTGACACTTTGGGCTTCTTCCCTTGAGCTCTGCAGCTGGCTGTCCCAGCCCAGCGCACCATGTGCCACCTGCTCTCCTCAGGGCTCTGCCTGCACACAGCCCCAGGAGAAGTTTTCCTGTTTGGAAGGAAAGAATGGAAAAGCCGGAGCAGGTTTCCTAAACAACAAACCCCACTCAGGAGCCACATGCTCAGTACAGGCTGCCGGGAACGATGTCCCCTTTCTACAAGGGTCAGGGTGAGCAGAATTCTCTGGGAGCAGAATTCTCGGAGTCTTTCCACTGAATTCTCTGTCCCCGTGTCTTGGGGTGACTTTATCATGTGTATCCCCTATCGCTGCTCTATGCCCAGAAGTGAACTTTGTGCATTTCTGTGCCTTTCAACTGAGCCTGAGAGGGGGGAGAGGAAAAAAAACCGGACAAACTTCTCAGAGCGTTTGTTCAAGGACACACATACACACACTCCTCTGCATCCTGCTTGCAGCAAGAGCAGAGGAAGCAACTTTGTTTCTTTTTAGCCAGTTTTCAGCTCCTTTTCTCTGGGGGGAGATGGAGAGTTGAACTTTGTTTTCCTGGGACTTTGGGGTTTTTTTTCCCTTCTTCTCTTCTTGACTCTTTCAACATCAGACCACATTGGGAGAATTTTCTCCCGAGGTGGGGGCCCTGAATGTGGGCCCATGAGCCAGCTGCAAGGAGGAGGAGAGAGACTACACCTCCGGAAGTGTTGGGGTTCCTCCCCCCTGCCATGAGGTCATGGGAGAGGGGACCCTGGGGTAGAGGCATGGCCTGGGCACGGGGTCTCCCTGCTCCCTGCTGACATGTGCCCTAATCCTGTTCAGCACTGCTTATTTTGTGTTGCCCTGTGCCAGGAGGGCCCTGGTTGTGCCGTGATTGCTCAGTTCTTTGGCAGTGCCCCGCCCATGTGGCTGGAGAAGAAAGAGCTCTGAAACTTCTCTCAAGAATGGCTCCCTATTTCTTTGCACGGGCCTCGCTGTCTATGGATGTTTCAGGAGACCCCACCGAAACACGGAAGGACTCTCAAATTATCCCAGCTTTCTCTGCACAGCGAGAGCTTTTAATATTTAGCATTGTTCTCCTTTTCCTGGGTGTTTGTTAAAAAATGGTTTTTATCTCTTTCACTTTCTTCCCAGGAAAATTCTTTTTTCCCGAAGCTGGTGGGGGAGGGCTGGGTGTAACCTGCCTTCTATCAGAGGATATTTTCCTCCACATTTGTCCAAACCGGCACAGCCTGTCCTTTCCTGGGTCTCTGTTGCAGATGGAAGCTGCTGGTGCCATTGTCAGCTTGAAGCCCTCTTTTGATGCAAGCAGATGTTGCCAGGTGTGTTCAGCAGCTGTTGCTCAATGCTTATGCCAAGCTATTGTGTTCCTCATGGAACCAAGGAGCCATTGTGACACTGCAGGGGCTGATGGCATCAAGGAGACAATTGTGACAGTACAGAACCTCCTAGAAACAAGGCTCCATTGTGACACCGTGGGGAATCATGGAATCACGGAGCCCATTGTGACACGGCCAGGCCGCATGGAACCAATGGTCCATGGTAACACGGCGGATTCAAGAAGAGCACGGTGACACCACGCAACATCATGGAACCATAGGTCCATTGTGACACAGCGGGGCCTCATGGAAACAAGGGGACCATTGTGGCAAAGCAGGGCCTAATGGAAGCATGGAGAGCATTGTGACATTGTGGGGAATCATGGAAGCATGGAGAGCATTGTGACACTAAGGAAACTCCTGGAACCAAGATGACCACTGGCACATAATGGAACCTCATGGAAGCAAGCCTCCATGATGACTTTGGAGGGCCTCGGGGACCACAGGACCCATTGTGACACAGCAGGACCTGGTGGAACCAAGGAGCCTTTGTGATGCTCCAGATCCACATGGAAGCCAGGGTGCACTGAGACACAGCGGGGCCTTGTTGGAACCAAAGACACCTCTGCAAAAAGCAGGCTAGCTCATAGAAGCAAGGAGTCCATTGTTACAACATCAAACCTATGGAAGCAAGGGACCATTGTGACACTGCGGGGCCTCATGGAACCAATTGTCCATGATGACAATGCGGATCAAAAGAGACCATGGTGACACTGCGGAACCCGATGGAACCAAGGAGCCATTGTGACACAGTGGGGCCTCATGGAATCAAGGAGACCATTGTGACCCAGGTGTTGCATGTGAAGGCAAGGAGCCATTGTGACACTTTGGGCTTCTTCCCTTGAGCTCTGCAGCTGGCTGTCCCAGCCCAGCGCACCATGTGCCACCTGCTCTCCTCAGGGCTCTGCCTGCACACAGCCCCAGGAGAAGTTTTCCTGTTTGGAAGGAAAGAATGGAAAAGCCGGAGCAGGTTTCCTAAACAACAAACCCCACTCAGGAGCCACATGCTCAGTACAGGCTGCCGGGAACGATGTCCCCTTTCTACAAGGGTCAGGGTGAGCAGAATTCTCTGGGAGCAGAATTCTCGGAGTCTTTCCACTGAATTCTCTGTCCCCGTGTCTTGGGGTGACTTTATCATGTGTATCCCCTATCGCTGCTCTATGCCCAGAAGTGAACTTTGTGCATTTCTGTGCCTTTCAACTGAGCCTGAGAGGGGGGAGAGGAAAAAAAACCGGACAAACTTCTCAGAGCGTTTGTTCAAGGACACACATACACACACTCCTCTGCATCCTGCTTGCAGCAAGAGCAGAGGAAGCAACTTTGTTTCTTTTTAGCCAGTTTTCAGCTCCTTTTCTCTGGGGGGAGATGGAGAGTTGAACTTTGTTTTCCTGGGACTTTGGGGTTTTTTTTCCCTTCTTCTCTTCTTGACTCTTTCAACATCAGACCACATTGGGAGAATTTTCTCCCGAGGTGGGGGCCCTGAATGTGGGCCCATGAGCCAGCTGCAAGGAGGAGGAGAGAGACTGCACCTACGGAAGTTTTGGGGTTCCTCCCCCCTGCCATGAGGTCATGGGAGAGGGGACCCTGGGGTAGAGGCATGGCCTGGGCACGGGGTCACCCTGCTCCCTGCTCACATGTGCCCTAATCCTGTTCAGCACTGCTTATTTTGTGTTGCCTTGTGCCAGGAGGGCCCTGGTTGTGCCGTGATTGCTCAGTTCTTTGGCAGTGCCCCGCCCATGTGGCTGGAGAAGAAAGAGCTCTGAAACTTCTCTCAAGAATGGCTCCCTATTTCTTTGCACGGGCCTCGCTGTCTATGGATGTTTCAGGAGACCCCACCGAAACACGGAAGGACTCTCAAATTATCCCAGCTTTCTCTGCACAGCGAGAGCTTTTAATATTTAGCATTGTTCTCCTTTTCCTGGGTGTTTGTTAAAAAATGGTTTTTATCTCTTTCACTTTCTTCCCAGGAAAATTCTTTTTTCCCGAAGCTGGTGGGGGAGGGCTGGGTGTAACCTGCCTTCTATCAGAGGATATTTTCCTCCACATTTGTCCAAACCGGCACAGCCTGTCCTTTCCTGGGTGTCTGTTGCAGATGGAAGCTGCTGGTGCCATTGTCAGCTTGAAGCCCTCTTTTGATGCAAGCAGATGTTGCCAGGTGTGTTCAGCAGCTGTTGCTCAATGCTTATGCCAAGCTATTGTGTTCCTCATGGAACCAAGGAGCCATTGTGACACTGCAGGGGCTGATGGCATCAAGGAGACAATTGTGACAGTACAGAACCTCCTAGAAACAAGGCTCCA